>NC_086450.1:390807256-391413506 GCF_028390025.1 Pseudophryne corroboree
GGGCATTATGTGTAAGGGGCCCTACTACTGTGGGCATTATGTGTAAGGGGCACTACTGTGGGCATTATGTGTATAAGCACCACTACTACTTTAGGCATTGTTTATAAGGTGCACTACTATGTGGCATAACGTGTACAATGGGTACCACTGTGTAGAGTAATGTAAATAAGGGGCACTACTTAATGATGTAATGTGAATAAGGGGCATTACTATGTGGTGTAATATAAATCAGAGGAACCACGTGCAGTGTAATGTGAATAAGATTGTACTACTGTATGGCATAATTTGAATTGGGAGTACTATTATGTGACCACGCCCTTTCCTTGTGAGGCCCTCATCATAAAGTATGGGAAATAGGGCACAAATATATGCCCTTCACAGCAGTCTCAAGGGGAGGAGATGCCTCCCCCTGGTGGAGATGTACTAAGATTTGTAAACAGATAAAGTGGACGGAGATAAAGTACCAGCCAATCAGCTCCTAGCAGCCATGTTACAGGCAGTGTGTTTGAAAAATGACAGGAGCTGATTGGCTGGTACTTTCTCTCTCTCCAAGGCTTAGTACATCTGCCCCCTGTGTGGGACTGCCAGTACAGAGTGCTACTAGCAGTAATAGCTTCCAGCAGGAAGCCCGTGCTGTATTACTAACTGTCAAGAATGTGCTTTTAGGGACTGCAGACTAGAGATCCCTAGAAGCTTTTACTGCAGTTATATATAATTTGTACTATTATAAATGCATCCATTTTTTTTTATAATATTGGTTTAGTGTGATAACATAATTTTATCAAGGAAAGTTATCTTACAACACTAAACCACTATTCTAAAAAAGTAATGTATTTATAACAGTCCAACTGATATTTAATTACGTCAGATGAATTACTTATTTATTCACCAGTGCACCCTGACCTCCCCTATCCATAGCACACAAACACACTGGGGCGGATTCTGAATCAGATGCATTGCTGATATTCACACAAATTGTCAACTGTGCACGTGTCAAAGTTACTTTAGAGTCGCACAGTGCATGCGTCCCATGGTGTGTATGTACAGAAGCACATTAACGATTGATGTCTCATATAACTTTATGCTATACAGAAGGAGCTAGTCGTGGCTCCATCTGTGACTAGGCGCGCCCAGTGCAGAGCGCGTTTCCATCCGCTTGGGCGCGTGCTCCCGCGGCGGAGACGCGCCCCATTCACTCGAATGGAGTCTCCGTCCACGCCTCCGGACAGAGTGACACTCTGAATGGGAGTGTCTCTGTGCAGTCTCGGCGTGACTAGGCGGAAAGATCGCATAGTCACGCCGAGAGTGCTCGTTTGCGATGGAGCCGCCTCAGATGAGCATGGCTCCATCTGTAGCTTAAGGTGATTGAAAGTAGATTATCTACAGTATATGGTGCAATAGCTAGATACAGTAATTGCAGCCCGCTTTAAGTCTAAAGGTAGGAACCACCACTGGACAGAACTGTTCCGATTTGCAGACTTCACAAGCGGGATTCAGCTGTTTGGTGGATCGAGGTTTGGCCTATTTTGTCACACATTTCTCGCATGTCATTCAATCTACATCAGCTGTGTTACTTGGAAGCATTTGTTACCACAGGTGTGTTACTTTTACTGCCGTGTATAACTTTACACACACAGTTAACATAATCTAAAACTGATTAGCTTAATATTTACAAAAAATGTATCACATTACTGTAAGTCATTTCTTTAATGCTATGAATGTTTATCAAATTCTTGATTACAAACAACCCGCGGGGAAAGATAATTCAAAAAGCTGATTCACTATTATTTGTCATCCGATCACAGCAAAATCCACAAAAAACATAAAATAAATAAACAAATGTAAACATTTGTATAGTTTCTAAAACATGGTACTGCTATAGTAAATAAACAAATGAATAATCTTAGCTCATTTATCGGTCAAGAGTAACATTTTCATATGCTGTCATACCATGCGGTATATTCAATTCCTGTTTTAGGTCGGAAGGGGTTCCGACCTATTCAATGCCGGCTCTTTTTTTCCGACAAGTCGGGAATTTCTGACTTGTCGGAAAACATGTGACTTGTCGGAATCCATGTATCTTGTCGGAAGTGCGGCCAAACTCGACAGGTTTTAGCCCCATTTCCGACAATGTCAATCCAACTTTTCAAAAAGTTGGGTTGCCATTGTCGAAATGGCCAAAACCTGTCGAGTTTGGCCGAGGCATTTAATACTGACCTGTCGGATCCTTTCCGTTGGAAAGGATCCGACAAGAATTGAATATACTCTCATGGGCATAACTATAGTACTGTAGGTGCACGGGGTGCCACTGTAATGGGGCTCAGAGGGTTAGGGGGGCCTAGACCCAGTATATAAAGTTCCATACCAATTTCCCAGATTTGCCTGCTAAGCAATTGGATCTGATCCATTGCCCATCCTGAAATGTCTGACATTACATTGTCAGTGAATGTGTAGTGGATGTTATAATAAGGGGCACTGTAATGTGGCACAATTTGAACTGGGGGGCACTGAAATGTGGCACAGTATGAAGTGGAGGGCACTGTAATGTGTCCTAATCTGATCTGCTTAGTGTAATGTGATGGCACTATAATGTTACATAATAAGAAATGGGGCATTTAATGTGGCACAGTATGAAATGGAGGCACTATAGTGTGGTATAATATGAACTGGGGTACTGTAATGTGGAATAATCTGATCTGCTTATTGTAATGTGATGGCACTAAGCTACATAATAAGAAATGGGGCATTTAATGTGGCACAGTATGAAATGGAGGCACTATAGTGTGGTATAATATGAACTGGAGCACTGTAATTTGGCATAATCTGATCTGCTTAGTGTAATGTGATGGCACTATAATGTTACATAATAAGAAATGGGGCATTTAATGTGGCACAGTATGAAATGGAGGCACTATAGTGTGGTATAATATGAACTGGGGTACTGTAATGTGGCATAATCTGATCTGCTTATTGTAATGTGATGGCACTAAGCTACATAATAAGAAATGGGGCATTTAATGTGGCACAGTATGAAATGGAGGCACTATAGTGTGGTATAATATGAACTGGGGTACTGTAATGTGGCATAATCTGATCTGCTTAGTGTAATGTGATGGCACTATAATGTTACATAATAAGAAATGGGGCATTTAATGTGGCACAGTATGAAATGGAGGCACTATAGTGTGGTATAATATGAACTGGGACACTGTAACGGGACATCATTTAAGCTTTGATGGTGCTCTAATGTGCCACAGTATGAACTGTAATGTGGCATAATATGAACTGGGGACACTATGTCATAATGGCACTACTATGTGGCATTATATTATTTAGGGCACTACTATGGTCAGGAACAAACTACGGCACTATTATGGGGCATAAAATTAATAACCACAGCGGAGAGGTGTCTCTCAATAAGCATTGGCACAAGGACCCCTACAATATGTTGCTATATGGCCCCCAAAGTTCTGGTTACGCCCCTGCGTCACACAACATAAAGGTGTGTACCTGAGGGATATAATCAGCTAAGAAAATCATGACGTGGGGATCATGCCTTGTAGTATGCAGGAGAAAATATTTTATAATATATAAGAAACTGTAAATAAATATAATAGTGTCAAATCCACCGCACTTAGAGGACACTCCTCCTCTGTACAAAATGGTGGCAACCCAGTGACAGATTAAGGGCCACAAGGGGCTGTGGCTGAAAATGATCCAGGGCCCATACTGAGAAGAGGACCAGTAGAAGCTGTAAACAGTGCTGTATGGGTGTGGCCAGAGCCATGTGTCTGTACACCCCCTACACTATCAGCACTAACAAGGGGTGGAGCTGTGATGAGTGCTAAGTGGGTGCGGCCAGGGGTGGTATTCATGTGACCGCCGGTCAGCTGACCGACAGTCACATGACCTCCTCCACCAGCCCGACGGGTCACTGTCCCGATGGTCGGCATGCCGACCAACAAGGGCCTATTTCCACTCGTGGGTGTCCACGACACCCATAGAGTGGGAATAGAACCCGTGGCGACCGCAAGTCGCCACCGAGCCCGCAAGGGGCTTGCTGCACTCGGCCCTCCCCGCCGGGATCCCGGCGTCGGTATGCTGCCGGGATCCCGGCGTCGGTAAGCTGACCGGCGGTCAGGAGACCGCCGGTCAGCCGTACTACACCCGTGGCCAGAGCCATATGTTAGTGTACACGCCCTACACTATTAGCACTGAGAATGGGAAGAGTTGTGATCAGAGCAGTGATCCGTGCTGTAGGGGTGTAGCCCAAACCATGTGTGTGTGTACACCCCCTACATTATCAGCATTCCTGTCTATAAAAAGTGAAAAAACGCATGCTTTTTGAGAAACCTAGAAAGACAATCTTAGCCAGCTGGCCATTATTATGCTGCCATGATGCTGGGCCTATTTTTACGTGGAAGCTTGGAGCCTTAGCTCCATCGGCCCCACTGTTAATGTGATGCTGTGGAAGCCATGCAGCAGACTACAGCAATAGTCACAAGGCTGCATCTTGTTCATTCTCTCAGATAACAATAACATCACTGACTCATCTGTGTGTTCTATAGTTAATGCAGCCATTTTGTGCCTCATACCTCAGTGACGGTATAAGTTCCCTGTGAAATGATAAACTGCCTTTTCATGGATACTGGATAAGATTACAGCCCTATAAAAATGAATACACAGTATTTAACACCCCAGTTGAGTACAATGAGATGACAATCTCTAAAATCAAAGCGGTATTTTAAACACGTTCGTTATTGATAAGCCTCCTATACACTGCAATAGTCTGCAGCAGCGCCAGCCGGAACGCGAGCAGAGAGAGGTTCTACGGCGGTAAAGAAAAGTTTCAGCACTAACTTTAGAATGAAGAATCCAGCTTATTTTATTCCCCGCTTCTATTCCTCTCAAGGTAGAAACTTTTATACTCAAACAAGTCAACTGGCCTTGAAATAAAAAGATAATAAATTTCAATGCACAGCGTCTATATACTTTCACTAGGTGCTACTTGTAAGTAAACTTCATTTTTATTATATTCAGGCTATGCTGGCTGGAAAATGATTTGTTGTTTAAGCCTTGTCTTGCAGATCACAAATCTGCATTTATAGCTTTACCAGCATGCTAGTTTAAGCACGTCGCTTACAAAACTGTTCTATTCCCCTGGGACAGTAAATCCCGTTCCAATCCCGCCACAGGCCGCCAGATCTGACAGTGTGATGTAATGAAACCGCAGCTAACACACACAATGGATGTAAAGCAGGCCAAACCAGTGCCAAGACCACAAACGTATCATGGATATCCAAACCGATGGGGTATATAAAGGGTTATGTGATGGCACCGGAGTACTTTGTATCTGATATAGTATTAATAAGCCAATATAACAACTTTTAGACATTAACATATGAAGTCTATTTACTAGGGAGCTAAATACCTAAATAGTGATGTCTTACCTAATTTCGTCTACCCAGCATGTTGTCCATTCTATAACGAGGAGCCATTGCTTAGGAGGGGTCATCTCTTGCAGCATTTGATCAGCTGGTTGATTTGTACCCAGGGAAGGCCACCACAATGTCCTATGCTTTGCATCACTGTTCTAACTTCTATCAGATACCATTAGAATAGTGTCCTAAAAATGTGACTTCTTCTGGAAAGCACAAACACTGCTTCAGCCCAACTTTATTTCTTTACAGCTCCAGAAAACATCAGAATAATATTGGAAAAAGTACATTTTGTATCTATACATAAAACACAAATCGCTTGGTGCGTTTCAGAAGGGAACATGGGGGTTATTCAGAATTACCGCAATTTTTGCTAAATTATCAAAAACTGCTATTGAACAACTTGCATGCCCCCCCCCCCAACCCCCACACACAGGGCAAGGCTGCCCAGCATGTGTGGCGCTGCCCTGCGATGCAATTGCAATTCAATTGCGATCGCATTGCAGAATCGAGTATTAGAGGTTGAACCCTGCCTTTGCAGCCTGGCTGCATATACAGGCGCACTGCCGCCATGCTTCCGATCTCAGGAAATGCAGGTGACGTCATTGGGCTACCACGAAAATGGACCTGCGTTTCCTGCTCTACTCCCCCTCACTAACGCCACGTCATCACCCTCGAACGCCCGCCACCTGTCAATCATTTTGCGATGTCTGCGCTGCGCATGTGAAGGAGGCCATTTGCGATGTTGCAAACACATCGATCAGGTCTGAATAAGGCCCCAAGTCCTGCTTCACCCAAGGTTCATATCTAGCTTCACTTATGGATGTATATAGTGCCATCAAGAGGCATGTTCAGCATCACCAGGTAACACAGACGCATAAACGTACACACTACATGTGGCCAAAAGTGTGTGTATACCCAATCGACACACCCATATTTGTTTGGGCATGAATATGGAGTCTATCCTCCCTTTGCTGCTATTCAGCCTTAAGAGCATTACTGAGGATGGCCTGGTTCACAGTCAGTGTTACAATTCATTCCAAAGGTATTCTATGTGGTTCAGGTCAGGGCTCTGTGTAGGCCAAACTGTTGCCATAAAGTTGGAAGCGCACAATTCTCCCAAATGTCATTGACTTTTACACAGTCGAGTCACATTATTACGGCCACCGCCTACATTTGATGTCGGCAGCGTGTAGCCCATGAAGTACTGTACTGTATGTCACATGACGTGCGCTGGCTTGGTGGGTATCAGGCCAAGGGTGGCAGTATATCTGAGACAGCGCAGTTTGTGAACTGTTCGTGTGCTGCTGTGGTGAAGGTATATTGTGACTGGGCAAATGATACCATTTGCAAACAACAGGCGTGGTAACTTCGGAGCACCACGTGCCATTGATGTAATGGCACGTAGCTTCTACAAGGTTACTGTGCCAGTATAAATGCAATTTTTATTGGGTTCTACAACATATTTTGAAATACACACCAGAATGGAAACAGAAGTCTTTAAGAATGCATAGGTCCTGTTTTGTTGATTTGCATATATATATATATAGTACACACACCTCTATCTCTCTATCTATCTATGGGATTCTTTCATGTTAACAAATTCTTGGGGTAACAGTAGGTGGTGATAAGTCTGGGAACAGGCTAGCAAAAACTGGGGTGCAGGCAATGCTTTATTCTAGGGTTGGTACCACATTCAAGAAGTTGTAAACAGGTCAGTGTCACATCAAGCTGCAAAGTGTTAGGAGTACAGAGGGATTTCTAAAATATATTTTATTGATTTTTGTTGTTGTTGAAGTTTAAAAGGGTCCATCTGGGTGCAGGGTGGTGCGGACTCATTCCCTCATCTTACAAATAAACCACTTGTTTACATGATCCAATGCTAGCTGACATGCCAGACAGCAATACATTACTATTATCAGTCAGATATTAATGAAGGTGAAAGGCAACGCTGCAATGGCTCTCCTATGCTGTCTCCAAGTTGGCCGAAGTTGTAACCTCAGTGTGGAGACGACAAACATAAGTTACAAGTTTATCCAATGTAATAAGGCAAATTGTAACTCAGAAGCCATTTTCCTGTTAGCGCCTGGTGAAACAGTTTTGTTACCGGCGCTGCAGGCAGGATGTAGAAAATCTGTGCCTCCCTTTCTTTCCTTTCTATATAGTATATACCAATGTATTTAAAGTACATTCTGTCATCCCAAGTTTACTGGCTGCAATTTTCTATTCTTCTGTTTGCACTTTATTGTAAGTTTAGTTTAATTTATATTATCTGTACATGTGTTTTATTCTCCAATGTACTCTTATCACAAATGTTATATAATCATTATGTCAACATTCAGAATGTCAACAGTGAAAATGTCAATATTCACAATGTCAATGTCAACAATACATGTCAGTGTTGGGGTTAGGCTCCAGTTAGGGTTAGGTTGTGATTAGTGTTAGGTTGCGGTTAGGGTTAGATATATGGTTAGGACTCCGCAATGTATACAAACTCAATGGTTTATGTATAACACCAATGATAAGAGGTCTGCTTCCGTGAGAACACTCACAGTTTCCACCAAGCTGCAGCATGACTGACAGGCTGTGGCCGTTTGGGGGTGGGACAGGGCGGCAACGGTGAGCGTCTTACAAAACAGGGGCTTGTTGCCCACATTTTGTAGGCATGCAGAGGTCAGGGTCTGCATCTTCCTACACAAACTTCCTGGCCTCGGTAGCGTGAAAAATAAGAATTTACTCACCGGTAATTCTATTTCTCGTAGTCCGTAGTGGATGCTGGGACTCCGTAAGCACCATGGGGAATAGCGGCTCCGCAGGAGACTGGGCACAACTAAAAGAAAGCTTTAGACTACTGGTGTGCACTGGCTCCTCCCACTATGACCCTCCTCCAGACTTCAGTTAGGATACTGTGCCCGGAAGAGCTGACACAACAAGGAAGGATTTTGAATCCCGGGTAAGACTCATACCAGCCACATCAATCACACCATATAACTCGTGATACAATACCCAGTTAACAGTATAACAACTGAGCCTCTCAACAGATGGCTCAACAATAACCCTTTAGTTAAACAATAACTATATACAAGTATTGCAGACAATCTGCACTTGGGATGGGCGCCCAGCATCCACTACGGACTACGAGAAATAGAATTACCGGTGAGTAAATTCTTATTTTCTCTGACGTCCTAAGTGGATGCTGGGACTCCGTAAGGACAATGGGGATTATACCAAAGCTCCCAAACGGGCGGGAGAGTGCGGATGACTCTGCAGCACCGAATGGGCAAACTCTAGGTCCTCCTCAGCCAGGGTGTCAAACTTGTAGAATTTAGCAAATGTATTTGACCCCGACCAAGTAGCTGCTCGGCAAAGTTGTAGAGCCGAGACCCCTCGGGCAGCCGCCCAAGAAGAGCCCACCTTCCTCGTGGAATGGGCTTTCACCGATTTAGGATGCGGCAGTCCAGCCGCAGAATGTGCAAGCTGAATCGTACTACAGATCCAGCGAGCAATAGTCTGCTTTGAAGCAGGTGCACCCAACTTGTTGGGCGCATACAGGATAAATAGGGAGTCAGTCTTTCTGACTCCAGCTGTCCTGGAAACATAAATTTTCAGGGCCCTGACTACATCCAACAACTTGGAAGCCTCCAAGTCTTTAGTAGCCGCAGGCACCATGATAGGTTGGTTCAGATGAAAGGCTGATACCACCTTAGGGAGAAATTGGGGACGAATCCTCAATTCTGCCCTATCCATATGGAAAATCAGATAAGGGCTTTTACATGACAAAGCCGCCAATTCTGATACACGCCTGGCCGAAGCCATGGCCAACAACATGACCACTTTCCACGTGAGATACTTCAATTCCACGGTTTTAAGTGGCTCAAACCAATGTGACTTTAGGAAATCCAACACCACGTTGAGATCCAAAGGTGCCTCTGGAGGCACAAAAGGGGGCTGAATATGCAGCACTCCCTTAACAAAAGTTTGAACTTCAGGTAGTGAAGCCAGTTCTCTCTGGAAGAAAATCGATAGAGCCGAAATCTTGATCTTAATGGAACCCAATTTTAGGCCCATAGTCACCCCTGACTGTAGGAAGTGCAGGAAACGGCCCAGCTGAAATTCTTCCGTTGGGGCCTTCCTGGCCTCACACCACGCAACATATTTTCGCCATATGCGGTGATAATGGTTTGCGGTTACTTCTTTCCTAGCTTTAATCAGCGTAGGAATGACTTCCTCCGGAATGCCCTTTTCCTTCAGGATCCGGTGTTCAACCGCCATGCCGTCAAACGCAGCCGCGGTAAATCTTGGAACAGACAGGGCCCCTGCTGCAGCAGGTCCTGTCTGAGCGGCAGAGGCCATGGGTCCTCTGAGATCATTTCTTTAAGTTCCGGGTACCAAGCTCTTCTTGGCCAATCCGTAACAATGAGTATAGTTCTTACTCCTCTTCTCCTTATTATCCTCAGTACCTTTGGTATGAGAGGAAGAGGAGGAAACACATAAACCGACCGGTACACCCACGGTGTCACTAGAGCGTCCACAGCTATCGCCTGCGGGTCTCTTGACCTGGCGCAATATCTTTCTAGCTTTTTGTTTAGGCGGGACGCCATCATGTCCACCTGTGGCCTTTCCCAACGGTTTACAATCAGTTGGAAGACTTCTGGATGAAGTCCCCACTCTCCCGGGTGGAGGTCGTGCCTGCTGAGGAAGTCTGCTTCCCAGTTGTCCACTCCCGGAATGAACACTGCTGACAGTGCTAACACGTGATTTTCCGCCCATCGGAGAATCCTTGTGGCTTCTGCCATTGCCGTCCTGCTTCTCGTGCCGCCCTGTCGGTTTACATGGGCGACCGCCGTGATGTTGTCTGACTGGATCATTACCGGCTGGTTTTGAAGCAGGGGTTTTGCCTGACTTAGGGCATTGTAAATGGCCCTCAGCTCCAGAATATTTATGTGCAGGGAAGTCTCCTGACTTGACCATAGTCCTTGGAAGTTTCTTCCCTGTGTGACTGCCCCCCAGCCCCGAAGGCTGGCATCCGTGGTCACCATGACCCAGTCCTGTATGCCGAATCTGCGGCCTTCTCGAAGATGAGCACTCTGTAGCCACCACAGCAGACACACCCTGGTCCTTGGAGACAGGGTTATCAGCCGATGCATCTGAAGATGCGATCCGGACCACTTGTCCAACAGGTCCCACTGAAAGGTTCTTGCATGGAACCTGCCGAATGGAATTGCTTCGTAGGAAGCTACCATCTTTCCCAGGATCCGCGTGCAGTGATGCACCGACACCTGTTTTGGTTTTAGGAGGCCTCTGACTAGAGATGACAGCTCCTTGGCCTTCTCCTCCGGGAGAAACACTTTTTTCTGTTCTGTGTCCAGAACCATCCCCAGGAACAGTAGACGTGTCGTAGGGACCAGCTGTGACTTTGGAATATTTAGAATCCAGCCGTGCTGTTGTAGCACCTCCCGAGATAGTGCTACCCCGACCAACAACTGCTCCCTGGACCTGGCCTTTATCAGGAGATCGTCCAAGTACGGGATAATTAAAACTCCCTTCTTTCGAAGTAGTATTATCATTTCGGCCATTACCTTGGTAAAGACCCTCGGAGCCGTGGATAGACCGAACGGCAACGTCTGGAATTGGTAATGACAATCCTGTACCACAAATCTGAGGTACTCCTGGTGAGGATGGTAAATGGGGACGTGCAGGTAAGCATCCTTGATGTCCAGTGATACCATGTAATCCCCCTCGTCCAGGCTTGCAATAACCGCCCTGAGCGATTCCATCTTGAACTTGAATTTTTTTATATACGTGTTCAAGGATTTCAAATTTAAAATGGGTCTCACCGAACCGTCCGGTTTCGGTACCACAAACATTGTGGAACTAGGTGCTTCATCGCGCCCTACGGGCGCTCTTCACACCGTCGAAAGGGGCTACGCCCCCTTAACCCCTGCACGCCTTGCTGCGGTTCAATATTTGTATGAGTGGATAGAGGGGATATAGAGACGCGGGCCGGTATCGCCACCCGTCCCTCCAAATGTCTATGCCGGGGGCGGCATCAGCCGTTGTTGTTGGGCCGGCGCCGCTGCCGGGGAATCAGAGCTGCTGATGGGTGGGGGGAGGGGAGAGAGAGAGATGGACAGGCAGCAGGAGCAGAGACTTGCTGACTCCGCCCACCGCTGTGACTCCACCCAGCGTTACGGGCACAGAGTCACAGATTTAGACAAATATTTAGGAGATATATATACTGCGCCTAAATTTAGTGCCCCCCCTCTCTTTTTTACCCTTATGTAGCTTGACACTGCAGGGGAGAGCCAGGGAGCGTCCTTCCAGCGGAGCTGTGAGGGAAAAATGGCGCCAGTGTGCTGAGGGAGATGGCCCCGCCCCTTTTCCGGCGGACTTCTCCCGCTTTTTTTGGAATTCTGGCAGAGGTATTTTTACACCTATATAGCCTTCCTGACTATATATGGTGTAGATTTGCCAGCCAAGGTGTATTATATTGCCCTCAGGCCGCCCCCCACACAGCGCCCTGCACCCATCAGTGACCGGAGTGTGAGGTGTGCATGAGGAGCAATGGCGCACAGCTGCAGTGCTGTGCGCTACCTTGTTGAAGACAGAAGTCTTCTGCCGCCGATTTTCCGGAACACTTCTTGCTTCTGGCTCTGTAAGGGGGGCGGCGGCGCGGCTCCGGGACCGAACGATCGAGGTCGGGTCCTGTGTTCGATCCCTCTGGAGCTAATGGTGTCCAGTAGCCTAAGAAGCCCAAGCTACCACCAGTTAGGTAGGTTCGCTTCTTCTCCCCTTAGTCCCTCGCTGCAGTGAGTCTGTTGCCAGCAGATCTCACTGTAAAATAAGAAAACCTAAAATATACTTTCTTTCTAGGAGCTCAGGAGAGCCCCTAGTGTGCATCCAGCTCAGCCAGGCACATGATTCTAACTGAAGTCTGGAGGAGGGTCATAGTGGGAGGAGCCAGTGCACACCAGTAGTCTAAAGCTTTCTTTTAGTTGTGCCCAGTCTCATGTGGAGCCGCTATTCCCCATGGTCCTTACGGAGTCCCAGCATCCACTTAGGACGTCAGAGAAACACTGGTACCCTGACGGTTACTCAGATGGCCAATGTTTTTGCAGATGATCTGCTGCTGCATCTGTGGATGCAGCAGCAGATCATAGAAATTATCAGGAGGCATCTATATGGACAAGACACCTCCTGCAGCATTAGCGTACATATGTAGTAGCAGCAGCTGCTACTGCATCGCATACAACTAAGAATCCAGCCTTAAATACTGTAAAAAAAAACCAACAACTTGTACTTCATAAATTCACAAATTATTTCTCATTTCTTGAGTCATAAGTCTTAACATGGGTAGTGGTGGAATGAGTGAACCTAGGCCTCGGGTACCAGGATCTGAGAAGTACCTGAATAAATGAGTGATAACATTAGAGGGGTGCCTATGGATTCCTGGACACATGCATCAGATCTGCCTATATAACCTGTCTTGCTATAAGATCTAACATACTGCTGTCTGTAAATTATCACTAGGGTACTTAGAACCCAATGTATCTCCTACTGACACATTTATTACCACATCTCTATTTGTGAACACTAATTCTAGCACTGCATCATTGATGGCGTATTGTCTCCCAGACTGCATGAGAGATGCCCCACGCAACTAAACAGAATGTCCCTACTCCGGGCAGCTGCTGGATTCCAGTCCACATTAGGCATAATGGGGCAGATGTATTAACATGGAGAAGGCATAAGAAAGTGAAAAGCCAGTGATAAGTGCAAGGTGATAAACGCACCAGCTAATCAGCTCCTGTCAACTTGCATATTGGAGCTGATTGGCTAGTGAGTTTATCACCTTGCACTTTTCACTGGTTTATCACTTCCTTATGCCTTCTCCAGGTTAATATATCTGCCCCAATGAACTGTCTGATAACAATCCCCTCACCTTTCATTCTCTCAGTGGCTTCCTAAATTATTAATCTATCCAATTCCTCATCTTTAGAATTCCATAAAGTGACCAAAATAGTCTCTGTCTTACCTCTAGTGCTTTATTCTTTCATTCTTTACATCTAAATCATCTTCACCTCCCTTTCTCCTACTCTTCTCTACACATGGCATAGCTGGGAATAACTATGTCCCAGTCATGGCCATCAATGTACCATGACTCAGGAATAGCTATGAGAGCTAAACTATCTCAGGGCTTTATCTGTGAGCAGCGGTACACATACTGTCACATTTTATATATACTAGCAGTGCCTACCCATCATTGCCGAGTGATTATTAATTTTATTCAATGATGCATTTTTTTTCTTTCACTCGTCTGTCTTAATATCCTCTGTAGCAAAAAATTACTTTTTAGTTTCTTATTGTTTACCAATTCGTTCAGTCTGTAATCACCTAATTGTAAACCACATTCCGTGTCTTAATACGGTCATCAGTTAGGAGTATGTTTTGATTGGTGGCAATGCCGATGCCGGAGACACCCATGTATAACGGACCAGGCGAGTAGACATTGCTGCCCAAGTACACACCAACCACATTAAAGGACCGGCGTTAGGATATGTTTTGGAATGACAATAACAAAGCATAACGGGAAATTGTAGGCGCTTAAATTCAAACAGCAAAGGCGGATTCAGGGCCCGCCACCCTCCGTCATTAAGGACATTTATTTATTTATTCCAGTGCATCAACACAATGTGCAAATGTTTTTTTTTTTGGGGGGGGGGGGGGGTGCAAGGAGGCGGGTGCAGTTTGCTGAGGGAACTGATACCGTTTGGCAGTCACCAATAACAAGACCCTCTCTACAGGAAAAAATGACTTAAAACAACAACAAAAACTCCGTAATAAATGTTGTAATACTCTGTAATCCTAGGTATTAGCATTTTTTCCTTTCATAGTACCTGTCACATGACCTAACTCACCCACAAATGACAATCACACCAAGAGCCACACATCCCCTCTGTCACATAGAAACACTTACAGTCCCTTAGCAATCTTAACAATCAAATACCATAGCCTCAGTTTCCACACAACATCTAGAGCCCTGGGCATACATCCAATATTTCTCAAACAGGACTGCACCATTTAGGGCAAATACTGGTAACTACACATTAATGTAACATATAGAGCTGTATAAACTGCATCTGAGCTATACAGAGCAACAAAGAAGACATACAATACAGAGACAGCTAAAGGCCTAGAACAGTGGTCTCCAACCTTAATTGGGGTGTGCGCTACTCGAGAAAAATTAAACCTTCTGAGGAGCTACTAAAGTTTTTGAAAAAAAAAAAGCCGTACTTGAATGCTTGCTGGCGCGCTCTCTGTGTTAAGACTGGACTCATGGGCAAAAAAATTTCTGGCGCCCCTCCCATTGCTATATTAACAGTAAAGAATTAGTGCGCGCCGTAGGCGCCCTTTACATTATTTGTCATTTTTCCTCCTTATAGTAATGCCCCTTACACATTATGTCACACACGTAAAGCCAGTGAAGCATTATACCACACACAGTAATGCCACTTACACAATATGCCACACACCATAATGCCTGTTACACATAATGCCACACACCGCAGTGCTCCTGACACATTATTCCACACACCGTAATGCCCATGACATATTATGCCACATACCGCAATGCCCCTGACTCATTATGCCACACACCGCAATGCCCGTGATACATTATGCCCCACACCGTAATGCCTGACACATTATGCCAACTACTGCAATGCCCTCGATACATTATGCCACACGCCGTAATGACCATTACACATTATGGCCCACAGTAAGGTTTCTAATTAATTTTAAATTACCTGCTCGTTGTCAGGGTTCTCATGCACTTTGCCAGGGGTTTCATGCTCTGGGTATCCTACTTGTTGCCAGGGGTGTAATGCTTGTTGCCAGGAGTTTCATGCTCTGGGTTCCATGTTTGTTGCCAGGGGTGTAATGCTCATTGCCAGGGGTCTTGTTGCCAGTGGTGTAATGCTCTGCGTGTCATGCTCGTTGCCAGGGGTCTTGTTGCCAGGGGTGTAATGCTCTGCGTGTCATGCTCGTTGCCAGAGGTCTTGTTGCCAGGTGTGTAATGCTCTGTTTGTCATGCAGAGGGGGTAACCGCTCAGCGCCAGAGGTCCATATCCAGAGCGTGCAGCAGTAGCAGCGAGGAGTGTGAGATTTGGTGGCACTGCTGTCACTGAGAAGCTGCCGGCACCACTGCTGCAGCATGACATTTTTATTCATGGGGCACAGGACTCCTACAGGCAAGCGGGACACTAGGACTAGCGGAGGGAGCCTTCTCCGATTCCAAACACGCTGTGTGTGGGGTGTAAAGGAAGTAGCGGGAATGCCAGCGCTGAGCGCTCCCGGTATTTCCGGGTATCTATAGCGCTGTGCTGCATGACAGGCGCTAGAGGTCAAGTATGACCTCTAGCGTCCGTCTCCTCCGCGGCAGAGGAGTGCTAGGGACCGGACGGGGGGAGTCAATTACGGACTACTCCCGAAGTTGGGCAGCGGTTGTGAGCTACCCGTCGCTCGCGAGTGACAGGTTGGCGACCGCTGGCCTAGAAGCTAATATAATGTAAAGAGTGCTAAAAATGAATTAAGAGCTTCAGGGGTCAAAATCACTGCGAACTCAAAAATTGGCATTTTCAGTACAACGAGCTATAAACAAGTAAGAGCTATAAACAGACAAACGTGTCACAGCAGTGTAAAAAGCTACACACTTAAGAAAAGAGCTGATCTAGTCAACCAAAGGTAAACTAAGGGCAAGTAATCTAACTGTACAGTTGTACTAGTACTACCATCAATAATAATCACCAGGATACGGAAAGGTAAGCAGCTCCCATACTTTCATTCATGGGAACCACAAAACCCCCTCCACACTCAGGGGGTCATTCCGAGTTGATCGCTCGCTGCCGTTTTTCGCAGCGATCAGTTAAAAAAAGGCAAATCTGCGCATGCATATGCACCGCAATGCGCATGCACGACTTACGGGTACATCGAGCATCGTGGTTTTACACAGGTTCTAGCGATGCTTTCAGTCGCACTGGCGGTTGCAAGAAGATTGACAGAAAGTGGAAGTTTCTGCGTGGGAACTGACCGTTTTCTGGGAGTGTTTGGAAAAACGCAGGCGTGGCTGGGCGGGTATCTGACGTCATTACCGTGTCACTCGTTGCAGCAATCATCGCACAGGATAAGTAACTACAGGGCTGGTCTTGTTTTGCACAAAATGTGTTTGCAGGCGCACTGCTGCACAAGCATTCGCACTCCTGCAAAGCGAAAATACACTCCTCCGCGGGCGGCGATTATGCGTTTGTACGGCTGCTAAAAATTGCTAGAGAGCGAACAACTCGGAATGACCCCCTCAGTATCTGTCTCACCTACGCCACAGAAACATTAAATACAGAAACATTTGTAACTGGAAGATGGAGTGAATCTGATTCCCTGAGATCTGAGTGCCACCATTTCTCTCTCTATAGCTCTGATAAATGTGGTCACCTTATACATTATACCAGAAAAACTAGTTATAATGGCTTGATCATAATTTTATGTCCCCTCTTCAACAATACTGAAACTTATTCTCTTTTTAGAGTAGCACGTGTTCTTTTAGTTATTGTACGCTATAGAAAGGTTCATTTAGTGACCCAAGCTTTTCACAGATATCAAAATCATCCCTCCGTCCTGACAGTTGCCACGTTTGTCCGAACATCCCATGAAGGTGGGAGATATGGTGAGTAGGGACAACACCCATAGCGAGCTAGGTTGCGTAGTCATTTAAAGATTTTCTTTGGGGTATGGGAAGTGGTGCTGGGACACGGACAGGCTCCTCGTGTGCACAGTAGACCAGGGCCGTAACTAGGTGTGTGCGGAGTGTGCTCTGCACATAGCGCTGCAGGGTAGGGGGTGCTGTTGGTAGCACTTGCCAATTGTAAATTATCTAATTGCTTTCAATTCCAGCTTCCCCCCTTTTTGGAGCCCAGCATCTCCTGACCGCCCCTGTCTCCTACCCCTACCCATATTGTCACTAATATCTAAACAGCAATCATGGACTTGACTTGATAGCTCTCTGTTGTTCAGTCGCACTGTCTTTATTGCATTTGCTGATATGCTCGGGATTCAAACCCGTTACCTGTGACCTTGCAGTCGGACTCTTTATTCATTGTGGGAAGGGGCATCATAGCATTGGCTTTCTCTGGGATCAATTTTGTCATGCCCCTTCCCCGCGAGGAATGCACCTTATGTTCCTATTGGAAAAATGGGGGATGCCAATTCTCTTTCTGGCACAGGGCACCAAAAAGGTCTAGTTACGGCTCTGCAGTAGACTGTAAGCATACGGTGCAATTCTTAAAAGATCATTATTCAGAAAATGCGTTCTGTCATCTGAAGCAGTATGGCGACCTCCAGAGCAGAGAAACATTTTAAAAAAAAAGATAATTTTTAGTTTTTTCTCCTTACAAACTTAGTTTTCACAATGCTAACACGCCTCAATTGCTGCCATACGTGTACGAGTGATTGATGTGCATTTCAAGGTTATAAAGGGAATAATGGAGAATTTTAATGTAGGAATTACCAGCAATATGATCTAATTCTAGTCAATTAAACACAGCCCCGCCACCTTGGGTCATGCAACAGAGAGCCGAGGGGGTCGCCGGATTCACCATAATTGTTCTGGGCTCAGGCTGTGCTCATTCTCCACCCATCGATTCACTGCAGAAACCTGCAGAAAGTTCCAGCTGAAAGTTTCATGACAGACAACAGCAGCCAGTCACAGCAAGGGCACATCAGTGTCAATTTATCTGTGGAAAGACACTTGAATAGAGGATTTAGCTCCATGCGAATTATGCACTGAAGTGGAGATCACTGAAAATAGACAGATGTTCAACATTTACTTAAAGGACGTCAGTAGGTTCAGAGTAAATCAGATTCATCCTAATAAATCATCACTTCTCTGACACTGCAGAGAGGAGCAGGAAAAAGGCAGCAAGAAAGCGGAACTGTGATTTAATTAAGTAACTGTTACAGAACACACATCTCTCTGTGTCTTAGGAGAGGACTGGCAATTTCCATATAATGATTCCAGAATAAGTTCAGGTGGAAACATCTCTTTTTTTCACCCTCATAATTTCCCTTATGGACCTGATGTGCAGTTGCAGGCAAAAGAGTATTCTATTAATGTAGAAGAGTCCCTCGCATACTGTGCATGATCACAAAAATGATTATGCTTCCACTAAAAAGTGGATTCCATAAAATGTTGTGCGACTCCAAGGAGAGGCAGAAAGAGGAGGGGTCACAACGAAGGGTGTGGCATGTGCAGGCCAAAACAAAGGTGCATATGCCCCAGTCAGGACTCAGGAGACGTCCCCTGATGATAATGAGAAGGACTGGCAGCCACATCTGGTTGAATGGGTCTTGATCCTTCCACTGATACTATTATTAGTCTAGCTGCTGTATCCTAATTGCAGAATTTATTCAATATTTGCATTCAGTTCTGGCAAGGAAAGGGCTTTCAGTCCATCTCACTATGCAGTGTCGCTGGAACATTTGCTGTTAAAGTGCTATGAGAGGGAATGGGGGGAGAGGGAATGGAGGGGAGGTTATTGGAATAGACACTATGAATGGCAAATCCTGGATACATTTAGATAATATGTCAGTATTAGGAATGGGTTTGGGGCATGGGGCCCCCTACGTGGCCGGGCTGCTTCATGGTATCATTATTGTAACACTTAAGGGCCCTACACACTGGCAGATAAAATGCACGATATGAACGTTCTCGTTCATTAATGAACGAGAACTCATTCATATCGTGCAGTGTGTAGGCACCAACGAATAACGATGCGCGGCCCCGCACTCGTTAATCGTTGGTGCCCAGTCGCTTATGCATGCAGGCCAATACGGACGAGATTGTCCATAAGGGCATGCAGTGCTATGGAGCCGGGTCACTCGGCCAGTCACTCCCCCCCGCAGCCGGGTCGCCCGTAAAGCGTCGTCGGGCAGCTCGGCGGCGGATCTGCCAGTGTGTAGGGTCCTTTACTCTAACACTTTTTAGTACCGAAACTACTTTTCACTAATGGTGGGTGAACACATGTTTTTGGGCCTAAATTATTCGAGAAACCTAGATTTTAAGCAAGGTTAAATTGCAGGGTTTATTATAATTGTTGCCAGTGTTCTTAGTGCTTAGAGTGTGCATCTGCACTCTCTCTTTTTTCTAAATGCCATAAAACAAGATCTTCTATCTATAAAAGTAGCACCAATAAGCGATTTTATTGCAAATCCAAAGTTTAAAAGCAAAACAAAAATACAAACAAAAATAAGATTTTACTTACCTACCGGTAAATCCTTTTCTCGTAGTCCGTAGAGGATGCTGGGGTCCACATTAGTACCATGGGGTATAGACTGGTCCACAAGAAGCCAATGGCACTTTAAGAGTTTGAGAGTGTGGGCTGGCTCTCCCTCTATGCCCCTCCTACCAGACTCAGTCTAGAAACTGTGCTCGAGGAGACGGACAACTTCGAGAGAAGGATTTTACACAGATAGTGGAGAGTGTCACACCAGCTCACATATACAAGGCAAACCAAGCTAACTAGCTTGAAATATCAGCAACAGCTGAACAATATTACTTAACCAAGTAACAAAAACAGTACTTAACCAAGAACTAAGCAGTACTGAACAAAGTAATCACTGCAGGATCACGAAACACTGGGCGGGCGCCCAGCATTCTCTACGGACTACGAGAAAAGGATTTACCAGTAGGTAATTAAAACCCTATTTTCTCTTACGTCCTAGAGGATGCTGGGGTCCACATTAGTACCATGGGGATGTACCAAAGCTCCCAGAACGGGAGGGAGAGCGCGGAGGCTCCTGCAATACTGACTGACCAAACTTCAGGTCCTCAGCGGCCAAAGTATTGAACTTGTAGAACTTTGCAAACGTGTTCAACCCAGACCAAGTGACCGCTCGGCAAAGCTGTAAAGCCGAGACACCCCGCGCAGCAAGACCCCACCTTATGAGTAGAGTGGGCCTTAACAGACGTAGGACACGGCAATCCTGCCGTAGAATACGCATGCTGCATAGTGAACCTGATCCAGCGAGAGATTGTCTGCTTAGCGCAGGACACCCAAGTTTCTTGGGATCATACAGGACAAACAGAGAGTCCGATTTTCTGTGACGAGCAGTCCTCTTCACATAGATTTTCAGAGCCCTTACAACATCCAAGGACTTTGATGAAATTGAGGGGTCAGTAGCAACTGGCACCACAATAGGTTGGTTGATATGAAATGCTGACACAACCTTCGGAAGGAACTGCTGACGTGTCCGGAGCTCAGCTCTATCTTCATGGAAGATCAAGTAGGGGCTCGTACAAGACAAAGCCCCCAACTCCGACACACGTCTAGCAGAAGCTAAGGCCAACAAAGTGACAGCCTTCCACGTAAGAAACTTGACCTCAACCTCCGGTAGAGGTTCGAACCAATCCGATTGGAGGAACTGTAACATCAAGTTAAGATCCCAGGGCGCCGTAGGCGGCACAAAGGGAGGCTGGATGTGCAGAACCCCTTTCAGGAAAGTCTGAACCTCAGAGAGGGAAGCCAATTGTTTCTGGAAGAAAATGGATAGGGCCGAAATCTGGACCTTTACGGACCCCAACCTCAGGCCCATATCCACACCTGCTTGCAGGAAGAGGAGAAACCATCCCAGTTGAAACTCCACCGTAGGAAACTTCTTGGACTCACACTAAGATACATATTTTTTCCAAATACAATGGTAATGTTTAGACGTTACTCCTTTCCTAGCCTGTATCAGGGTAGGAATAACCTTGTTCGGAATGCACTTCCGAGCTAATATCTGGCGTTCAACTTCCATGCCATCAAACGTAGCCGCGGTAAGTCTTGATAAGCGAACGGCCCCTGCTGCAGCAGGTCCTCCCTAAGAGGAAGACGCCTCGGCTCTTCTAGCAGTAGATCAGCGTACCAAGCCCTTCTTGGCCAGTCCGGAGCAAAGAGGATCACCTGAACTCATGATTTCCTTATGAGTTTTAGAACTCTTGGAATGAGTGGAAGTGGAGGAAACACGTACACCGACTGGAACACCCACGGAGTCACTAGGGCGACCACCGCCATGGCTTGCGGGTCCCCCGACCTGGAACAATATCGCTGAAGCTTCTTGTTGAGATGAGAGGCCATCATGTCTATTTGAGGTACACCCAAAAGATCTGTTACCTCCGTGAACACCTCCGGATGGAGTCCCCACACTCCTGGATGGAGATCGTGTCTGCTGAGGTAGTCCGCTTCCCAGTTGTCTACTCCCGCAATGAAGATTGCTGACAGCGTCAACGCGTGTTCTTCTGCCCAGTGGATGATTCTCGTTACCTCTGACATTGCAGTTCTGCTATTCGTTCCGCCCTGTCGGTTTATGTAAGCCACTGTCGTTACATTGTCCGACTGCACTCGAATGGCTCGACCTCACAGAAGACTGGCCGCTTGGAGAAGACTGTTGTAGACAGCTCTTAGTTCCAGAATGTTTATTGGTAGGCTGGATTCCAGACTTGACCACCTTCCTTGGAAGGTTTCCCCCTGAGTGACTGTGCCCCAGCCCCGGAGACTTGCATCTGTGGTTAGAAGGATCCAGTCCTGAATCCCGAACCTGCAGTCCTCCAGAAGGTCAGGTAGTTGTAGCCACCAGAGGAGTGAAATCCTGGCTCTTGGCGACAGACGTATTCTCTGGTGCATGCGGTAGATGAGATTCCGACTTTGTGTCTAGGAGATCCAGTTGGAAGGGCAGAGCATGAATCGTTCCCTACTGTAGAGCCTCGTAAGAGGCCACCATCTTTCCCAGAAGGTGAATGCACTGATGAACCGAAACTCGGGCTGGCTGCAGGACATCCCGGACTACTGTTTGTATCACCAACGCTTTTTCCCCCGGAAGACACACCCTCTGATCTTCTGTGTCGAGGATCATTCCCAGAAAGGACAACTTCCTGGTCGGCTCCAAATGTGATTTTGGAAAAATCAGGATCCAACCGTGTTCCCTAAGCATATGAGTCTGAGAACAATGGACTGCAACAACCTCTCCCTGGACGCTGACTTTATCAGGAGATCGTCCAGATATGGGATTATGTTCACCCCCTGTATGCGGAGGAGAACCATCATCTCTGCCATCACCCTGGTGAACACCCTCGGTGCTGTGGAGAGGCCGAATGGTAGTGCCCCAAATTGGAATGTGGAGGTACGCACCCTTGATATCCAGGGATACTAGAAACTCTCCCTCCTCCAGGCATGAAATCACTGCTCTGAGAGACTCCATTGTGAATTTCAAAATTGGTCTGCCCGAACCATCCGGTTTCGGTACCACGAAAGGGTTTGAATAATAACCCTTGTTTAGCATATGAGGTGGAACAGGGACAATGACCTGTGATTTTCCCAATTTTAGGATGGCTTCCTGTAGGATAGCCCTGTCTGTCAGCAAAGCTGGCAAGCCCGATTTGAAGAATCTGTGAGGAGGGAGTTCTTGAAACTCCAGTCTGTACCCCTGGGACGCAATATCCTGTACCCAGGGATCCAGGCCGGATGACACCCAGACATGTCTGAAATGTCTGAGTTTCGCACCCACCACCCGTCCTCCAGGCTTTGAGGTCCACCGTCATGCTGAGGATTTTAAGGAACTAGAAGCAGGCCTCTGGTCCTGGGAGCCTGCGGGTGTAGGCTTTTTGGATTTTTCCCGACCACCTCTAAAGAAAGAGGTAGAAGGCTTGGGCTTTTTTGTCTTTGCGGTCCGAAAGGACTGCTGCACAGCTGAAGAAATGGTTTCTTCGTATAAGAAGTAGCAGAGGGAAGGAAAGGTGACTTACCCGCGGTTGCCGTGGAAATCCACGCATCCAACGCTTCCCCAAATAGAGCCTGACCTGTGTAGGGTAGGTTCTCCACACTTCTCCTGGATTCCGCGTCTGCAGACCATTGGCGTAGCCAGAGTCCCCTGCGAGCTAATACTGACATGGCGGATATCCGTGCAGTCATCATACCCAGGTCTTTCATGGATTCCACCATGAACCTCGCAGAATCCTGTATGTTACGTAAAAACAATTCAATGTCACTTCTATCCATTGTATCCAAATCCTCTAGTAATGTGCCTGACCACTTTACTATAGCTTTAGAAATCCATGCACAGGCAATAGTGGGCCTTAAGGCCACTCCTGATGCAGTGTATATGGAGTTGAGCGTAGTGTCAATCTTACGATCAGCCGGTTGTTTCAACGCGGCAGAACTATCTTCCTTAGGGAAGGGAAAAGCAAACAGAACTCTTTTTGGGATCTGGAATTTTTTCTCCAGGTTTTCCCAGGATTTTTCAAATATAGCGTTTAATTCTTTAGACGTGGAAAAGGTTAGTGGGGGTTTCTTATTATTAGGGAAGTAAGCCTCCTCAACCTGCTCAGGTGTAGTTTCATTAATGTATAACACATCTCTAATGGCCTCAATCATGAGCAGCACCCCCTTTGCAAGGGATGCCGCCCCCAGCAGCACGTCCCCATCACCGTCTGAAGTATCAGGATTGGCATACGTGTCATCCTTCATAGTTTGGAAAGTGCACGTTTCTGTGGGAACATGCAAGGGGATTTTGCAGGAATAGGGACAGAGCCTGACCAAACTGCCACAGACTTCTTCAACACCTGAGTTTCAGTCTTAGTATTAGCTTCAACAATAGGGATCTGAGACAAAGCATTACAATCCTGTGTACATGGAATGGATCCCTCCTGAGAGGAAATATCTTCTGCAGCATATGACACAGAGTCCCTAGACCTGGCTATGTGAGATAGTAAACACCTACACACACACACGGAAATGTCAGTTTCCCCCTTCCCCCCAAGCATGCCACAGAGATTGGAGCCAAACCACACACAGCGCTTTTTAAGGTAGAACTAATTAAACTACCAGCGCTTTCTGTATTCCTTAATAGACTACACAGACTTTACACAGCCTCCACATCCCTTCTACAACCCCCTGGTACCGTACAAGATAGCTGGAGTTGACTTGGAGGGACAGCTCTCTCTGACAGCACTTCTGCAGGCAGGACAATGGCGCTGAACGCTGCTGGGTCCGCTCTGAGAAGCCCCGCCCCCTTTCATGGCGCTGCTTCCCGCTCTTCGGAAGATTTTACTGGCCTGAGGAAAAGTGCTGGCAGCGATCCCAGGACCCTGACAATCTTGGAGGTCAGTGTAGGGTGTAGGCGCTGGCTCAGGGCGTCCCTCACAGCGCCGCAGTATGTGCCGCTGAGCACCGGAGTGCAGTTAGTACTGCGCTCCATACTCTGTTGCCGCCATCTTCACACCGGCTCCCCGCTTCACTTGCCACTGATCTTCTGGCTCTGTAAGGGGGTGGCGGCATGCTGCTGGGGTGAGCGATTCCCTGTGGCGGGGAACGTTCGATCCCCTCAGGAGCTCAGTGTCCTGTCAGCAGAGATAGTGGCTCAGACCCCGCAGGGCGGACACTACTCCCCCCCCTTAGTCCCTCGAAGCAGGGAGGCTGTTGCCAGAAAAGTCCCTGTAAAATAATAAACTCTAAAAAAACTTTTACTAGAGAAACTCTGGAGAGCTCCCCTAGCTGTGACTGGCTCCTCTGGGCACATTTTCTAAACTGAGTCTGGTAGGAGGGGCATAGAGGGAGGAGCCAGCCCACACTCGCAAACTCTTAAAGTGCCAGTGGCTCCTTGTGGACCTGTCTATACTCCATGGTACTAATGTGGACCCCAGCATCCTCTAGGACGTAAGAGAAACATATGAACGAAACGTGTACATGAAACTGGAATTAAATACCTTAACATCTTGTCTAGGTATGGTACTCTTTCTGAAGGTCTAAATAAAACTTATAAATGGTATAAGAAACCTATTTCTGTACAGAGTGGGGACGGCCATTTTATGTGCTGAATTACTACTCCTTAGAATGCAGCTTAAAATTTAAGATGGAACTAGGCAGGAGACACTCGTTCAGCTCTCAAAATGGCTGCCAGCACTCTGTGTAGATGACAGATGCCCTTTAAGTCCTACTCAGCATTAAATACAAAGCAACCAAGCAAATTGCTTGACTACAACACTGATGATTTAAACAGACAGATGTAACTTACTAATCAAGAGCAGAAAACAGATTGGCGAATCTCTTGAACAAAGGGCCCTGTTTGGTCACTGTACAAAAAACCTGCTTGATTCTGTCTCGTGTATTGTAAAACATGTGCAAATGTGCTGGCACGCTATTAAAAAACACAAGACTGTTGTTTGTAACAGGAGTGACATCCTGGGGAATATTGAATACATCTAAACATATGTATAATTCAAAAGAGAAATGTCTGCCAGATTACTGTTCAAAAGTACGGTATTCACAGCAGAATGGAGCGGGGGGAAAGGATAAACAGACGGGACGGCAAGCAAGCAATTTTGGCATTTATGATGGGCGATAAAATTGTGAAAATAGAGGGAGATAAAGTATTTCACTGCAAAATGCAGACTAATTTCACAGATAATACAGAAACGGTGTATCACACTTTATATCATCGCCAAGCTCTCTCTCATAGGATGAATCATTTTACAGGAAACATCTTATAGTTAATCTACTGCCACTAGACCTGCCTAATGTTAACTCTACAGCCATAAGCATCCACGCATAAACCTTCACATTTCCTCAGGCATGTTGCAGGCGCTCAGCAAGCTAGTGTCTGCCTCTCTAGTAGTGTTGGCTGCTGACTTAATCCTTGCTGGTAGCCACTCATGAGTCAATGGCATTTATAGAACTGTAGAAGAATACAGTAATGATTTTCTGTACCTGGATCTGAAAAAATAGCTGACAACTGTGATTGGCAGGCGGTCTCAGGAGTGTCAGCTTCAGATGCAATAGGTAAGATTGCAGTAGGCTGCAGAAATGGTATTTGGATGATAGGTCGACACCATTGGTCAACATGCATATGGTTGACATGGTCAAAAAGTTCAAATGATCGACATGCCAATGCTCGACATAACATATGGTCGACATGAGTTTTCTTGAAATAAATGTTAAAATCTTTTCAAACTTTACCATCCACATGGCAGAGATGAAGATTTATTACACTAAAGCGGCACAGTGCGGTGCCTGCATAATATTCTGCCAGGACCCTCGGTGGGATGGCATGCCCCTCTCAAGTTGATGACCTCACCTATCAAGTGGCTGTCACTGCATGACTCTGGTTGGCCCTTAATGAACCAGTCTGGCACTTTCCTGATCTTTGGGGAATAACATACTTTGTTGGAGGCATAACTCTTAAAGAGAACCCAGCTCTTGTGCTAGAGGCAAAACGCATTTATTCCCCCACCGATTATTAGCCAAAAATAAAAAGGAGAACAAAATTGTAACGACGGACTACTGCTAAAATCTAATAGTAGCAATGGAAAGGAGCTCCATGAGGCAACTCTCTCCCTTTAATTTACCATTGTTCCTCCAGCCATTTTAATAGTTGCTACTGAATTAACAGGCTACATTCTGTTTGGCTCAAGAACTTCCCGCCTCAAACGTCATCCATAGTTACTAGCAAACAGGGACGGATCTAAACTGTTCTTTTAGGGGGGGCGGTTTAAAATTTAATACAGACTCCTCCTCTCTCTACTCATTACTCCTCCCACTTCCAGTCCTGCCCCTCCCATTTTTTTAGACTCTGATATCATCCCCCCGGAGGCAAGAGCAGGGCAGCCTCACCTGTAGCTCCCAATCAGTCAGGAGGAGGCTGAGAGAGAAGGGCCCTGGGAGGAGCAGGGCATGCTGGAACTTACAGTTCCACCACACTTGAAAAACTATAGGGTACACAGGCTTGCATGAGATACCTTACATAAAACCCAAAGACGTGTCTGCAAGTTTTATCGATAAAAATAGTGTATTCCTAAGGCTTCCTGTATGCAACACCTGCCCACCTCAGATAATGCAGTGTCATATAACCTGGCTGCTCATTAATGTACTGCCTTGATACAACCAATATGCCAAAAGTTCCCATAGCATTATTTCTGAGAACGCAAGATGCCTAGAGAGAAACACATAACTGATAAATAACTTTACAGAATAATTAAACAGCGGAAGTGAGTGCAACTGCAGCTTCTCCTAATGCAGTTCACTATCTGCATCCCTGCCCTGTCACACTGCCTACCAATACAAAGTGCAGTAACATTGACAGGACACTGCCACAAGACTGTACTGTTATTCAGAATAGAGCTGTGTAACAGTACATAATACGTACATGTCATCTGACTAGTCCCAGAAGCAGCCTCCTTTTGTCCCTCCTCCTTGTCCTCCTCCGGCCGGACGACATCTTCTTAATCACAGCGATTGAGCAGCAGCACACTAAAGAGTCAGAATGAGTCATTACAAAGCCACCGGCTGGCCGCGGGTCCCTTCACAGCAGATGTGCTGAAATCGCAGCTCACCCCCGTGCCCAGAGCTGCTGCAACAGAAAGTCCCCAAGTGGGCGTGGCTGTATCTGTAAGTTAAATCCGGCCCTGCTAGCAAATACTGGTTTAGGCAACAAAATGGCTGCCAGGTTTTCCAGGTTTCCTCACGGAATCACAAGTG
Source organism: Pseudophryne corroboree (assembly GCF_028390025.1). NCBI lineage: Eukaryota > Metazoa > Chordata > Amphibia > Anura > Myobatrachidae > Pseudophryne > Pseudophryne corroboree. Next base: position 390,835,251 of record NC_086450.1, read on the forward strand.
AATTAATTAGCTTCACCTGTAGATCGTTTAAAATGTGTCAGCGACTAATGACTACCCCATAGTTACCTACTTTTTTTGGCTCCTCTCCGGGAGAAGCCCGGAGAGAAGACGCAGACTGACACTTCAGGCGTCGGGACCAGAGCGCCACGTCATGATACGATCGTGGCTTTTAGCCCCACCCCGCAGCTGTGCTTTCAGTGTCTTTTTTCTTCTCCCTGCCAGCTTCAGTAGGAAGCGGCAGGTTGCGGGCGAGATGCGGGAGAGCAACCTACCCTTTCGGGGTTGCGGTGGACTACCCCAAAAATCGTGAGTCTCCCGCAGCTTCCGGGAGGGTAGTCCAAGTATGGACTACACCTGTGCCGCTGCCAGATGACATGGTCAATGTGACTTGTTTGGGTTCCTAAGGACTGAATTTGAGAACCTATGATCTAATGCAATGATCTGGTAAATAAGCACAGCAAAGTGGTTAAATAATTGTTTTTTTTTTAACATAACTTCCAACCTTTTGGAGATGTAAAATCGGGATGGGTACATGTCGGCTGGAGACCACTCCCCCTGGTAGCGTGCTTAGCATTAAAAAAATGTTGCCACTTGCTAAATACTTACAAACTTCCTACAAATCAGGCTGAACGTGAGACAATCCTCTTGAATGGAAAGTTAACATATCTTTTTCAATGACTATTTCACTTATTTGTGCCGTTAACCGTCTCCCTGCACAAGCACATTATCTTCATAGAGCCTCTTAACTTGTCTTAATTTAAAGGGATTGCCTTCTACAAAATGTGAGTTGGAAAACAAACGCCTGTGAAAATAAACAACTGCCAGGCGGATACAAGAAGCATCGAAGTAACCACATGGCAAATAAGATCATTACAACTCTGCTCAGTTAACCAATCCAACTCCCAATCCATTCAGAAATCTCTACATTAATGTCAGTGGTAATGGCGTAGATAGATTTTATAGCGACTTACAGGACCAAGGAGAGTGACAGCGCGGCAAAAGCACGACCTCCAGAGAATAACTTAGCAGAGTGTTCCCTCAAAATAACAGCGGAGATGTAAGGGTCCGTCTGGGAGAATAAGCAGCACTGAGCAAAATGCTGCTTATTATGGTTAAGTCATTTGAAGTTACAGGGATCTGGAGAACATTACATGATTTAAAAGTTAATTAAACGAAATGATAGAAAGTATATCAGCCCCAGGTGTTTATTCCACAAGAACTTTCGTCATTCCGTGTTCAGAAGAAAAAGAGAAAAGGATTCTAATGGTGATAAAGAAGAATTTTTCAGTCATACAGTGAGCTCTGATCATGCACTTAAATCATTTCAGTTCAGCCCTTGTTCTGCCATCTACAAATATTTGTGTCTCCCATCATAGCGGAGTCATTTATAGGATCCCGTTTTTATCCACTCAGGCACAATGCACATTATTCCTATCAAGACGTAGCACTCAGGACTATGACACAAAATGCCATTTACCTGTAGATGGGGAAAAAGCTAATTTAAATGTTCTCATCACACACAAAAAAAACCAAGGAACTATGGGGGTCATTCCGACCCGATCGCTCGCTGCAGTTTGTCGCAGCGATCGGGTCGGAACCACACATGCGCCGGCGCACATGGCAGCTTTCGTTGCCTAGCGATCGCCTCTGAGACTGATGCGTTCGCTGGGCAGGAGGGAGCTGAATGGCGACATTAAGCCGCCGTTTAGGGGGAGCGGTCCGGTCAACGCAGGCGTGTCCGGAGTGTCGGGGGGGCGGACCACTGCGGCCAGCGACAATTAACTCCCGGCCAGCCGCATGAGCTGCGCTGGCCGGGAGTTACTCCTCAAACACAAATGCATCACCGCTGTGCGATGCTTTTGTATTTGTGCGGGGGGGCCGGCACTGACATGCGGGGTGGACTAGCCCTGTGCTGGGCGTCCCCCCGCATGTCAGGGAAGAAGATCGTAGCTGTGCTAAATTTAGCACAGCTACGATCAACTCAGAATGACCCCCACTGTGCAGGTGGTCACACTGGCGAGCAAAGGTGTAACAAGGGAGACCGCACGCTCTTGTCACTGAGGGGGAGATGTACTAAGCCTTAGAGAGAGATAAAATGGATGGAAATAAAGTACCAAACAACCAGCTCCTAATTGGTTGTTTGGCATTTTTCAAACACAGGGGGAGATATACTAAGCAGTGATAACAGAAGAGAAGTGAGCCAGTGGAGAAGTTGCCCATGGCAACCAATCAGCTGCTCTGTATACTTTTATAGTATGCAGATTATAAAGGTTACGTCAATGCCGATTGGTTGCCAGGGGCAACTTCTCCACTGGCTCACTTCTCCACTCTTATCACCGCTTAGTACATTCCCCCCACAGTCTGTAACATGACAGTTAGAAGTTGATTGACTGGTACTTTATCTCTTTCCACTTGATCTTTCTCTCCAATACTTAGTATGTAGACCCCAGGAGACTCTGAGGATGCTGGCCACGCCCCCGGAGTAATGTAAGCGCGGGACTTCCCGCGAGGCCATGCTTCAATAGAGAAGTAAATGGGGGGACTCCTCAAAACCACGCCCCTTTTTGGCCAACCCCAGTGCTGCCACTGCTGGCGAGCAGGAAGTTGGGTTATAGGTTAAACCTACTTGGTATCCCATCTAGTCAGTACATGTTACATTATGTGATACTATTAATGTAAATATATGCTTTACTGCTATATCGTAGTTGCTGACTTTTGGGAATTACACTTAATAAGATCCCTGAAGAGAGGTTTTTATGACAAATGCAGGGGCCATGATTCACCCCATCAAGTCCTTGGCCATTTCACTAGGGAATTGGGTGGGATATGGGAGGGTTCCCTAGGAGTCAGGGGGACATCTGGAAATTTGTGAGTCTCTTGGACATAGTGGGAGACAAGGCAGTGACACAGATGTGGATGCAGTGACTTTATCTAAGCTGTCATTTGCCGGTTTAAAGTCTCGGAGCCCAGTAGTGTGCAAGATCCGGATAGCACATCACATTAGTGGCTCCCAACTCACCTATCAGGTATGACTGACTGTTGAATCAATAATCCGTGATTAGCGGCGTCTGCCTGAGCAAGACTTATCCTTGATCCCATGTGTATTTGCGCAATTGCAGGTCCGTTTTTGTCAGATGAAAACGTGGGGTTGGGGGAAGGGGGGGGGGGGGGGGGGGCTGCTGCCAGTCATCCCTGGTAATTAGGTGCCGGCAGGGGGGAGGGGTGGATTTGTGGGGGCTGCAGCTTCTGTATAGTAGCATATAATATATATATATATATATATATATATTATTTAGTGAATATATATATGTACACACACACACACACACACACACACACACACACACACACACACACACACACACACTCACTCGTTGAAAACATGAAAATTCTCATTGCACAGTATTTTTTATTACGAATATGTCCCAAAGAGAGCCTTCAATATGTTGGGATTTTTTCCCAGTACAACTGGCAGCACCAGCTGTTCTCCAGACCTGAAATCCTGACAACTGAAACTACTTCAGGCACTGCAGCAAATAACAGCTCACCATAAAACAAAACATGATAGTACCCCCACTTGCCAATCAAAAGGTGAATCTGTACATTTTACTGTGGAAAAGAAAATCAACAACCTATCATTCTGAGAAGGAGACGAAGTGATTGGAGTGAAAAGAATGACAATTTGGAGATCCATCAATAAAACGTGTGTCAGTAGTAAGAATAGACTAGGCAAGGGAAACGTGTAACATTACTCCATGGGATTGTCATCTTGAGCATTTGGGAGCAGAAATGTGCATGCCTCTTCTGCTGCCTGTAATCCCCCAATCCATTCTATACTTCTTGGACGTTTACCCCGGCCCACCACAGAGCAGAGTGATCTGACACTATTGTCATCCCATCTCTATTTATAGACTAGAAATTCAACGCAGTGGCAAAGAGTGGAATGTTTCAGCTCTACAGCTATAAATGCCTCATGCCTCAGTGGTGTTCCCAGTGAATCGTGAAGTAATGAAAAGTCCTGTTTAATCGATAACGAGGTTTTTCACTGCTTCGTTCTATTCAGGAAGGGGGTTATCGTGGAGAAGTTCCTGAGTTCTCCAGCTGCAACCCGTGCGCTGTGCCTGGATTGCTTCCCCATGGAGAGCGATTCACAGAAGAATGGATAGCTCAGCTTTCGGTTCCGCTGCGGAGTTCAGATTCGCCATCTCAGGATGGCGCAATCTGTCCTTCAACATAAGAAGAGCAAGGAAGCTGGTCTCACGTTCAGAACATGGGACCCCTGGACTAGAAGGTTTACTATCCACGTGGACATCTATTGGGAATAGTAACCTGTGGCGAGTACACGTTTTAAAGGTCTGAACAAGTTTATTGATGTTCTGAAGCAGTTCAGTTATGCTAATCCAGGGGGTCCCATGTTCTGAACTTGCATCTGTAAGTCAAATACTACCCTGCAGTCTGCCCGTCATTGGTGCTGGCTCCACCTCCTTTCCTAGACCAGCGGCTATTGCAGTTGCTATGTAGTCACCTGCTGGTCACAGAGTAATAGGGGTTTTCCTCAGTTTCCCCTAAATAATAATTGCAGGCTAAAGATAATGTTATTGTATCATATATATATATATTTATGAAAAAAATAGATTACATATAGAATTTTTTTTTTAGAATTCTTATTATATATATATATATATATATATATATATATATATATATATATGTATTTTAAATTACAACCGTAAGGCAGGTGTCCCAAGGCAATCTCAGGGAGGACCTGGTTACAAAGTTAGTTTATAACTTACTGTAATTGCCCATTCTCCCGGAATGTCCGGGAGACCACCCTGGCCCCTCGCATCCCGACCATGTGACCGATGTATTAAACCTAGAGAAGGGATAAAGCAGTGATAAAGATGTGAATAAATGGAAGGTGATATCGCACCAGCCAATCAGCTCCTAACTGTCATTTTTCAAACCCGTAATAATTGGCTGGTGCGTTATCACCTATCTGCTTTATCATTTTTCCAGGCTTAATACATCTGTTCCATGGCCCTCATTCCTAGTTGATCGCTAGCTGCCGTTGTTCGCAGCGCAGCGATCAGGCAAAAAAAAAATCAGCATTTCTGCGCATGCGTACGGGCCGCAGTACGCACGCGCGAAGTACTTTCACACAAAACTATGCAGTTTTACACAAGGTCGAGCGACGCTTTTCTGTCGCTCTGTTGATCGGTGAGTGATTGACAGGAAGTGGGTGTTTCTGGGAGGATACTGACCGCTTTCAGGCAGTGTGCTAAAAAACGCAGGTGTGCCTGGGGAAACGGGGGAGTGGCTGGCCGAACGCAGGGCGTGTTTGTGACGTCAAAGCAGGACCTAAACTGACTGAAGTGATCGCAAGGTAGGAGTAGGTATGGAGCTGCTCAGAAACTGCATGAAAATTTTTACGAGCAGTTCTGCTATCCTTTCGTTCGCACTTCTGCTAAGCTAAGATACACTCCCAGAGGGCGGCGGCCTAGCGTGTGCAATGCTGCTAAAAGCAGCTAGCGAGCGATCAACTCGGAATGAGGGCCCATGTCTCTTATGAAGTGGATGGAGCGGAGGGCCTGGGTGATGCCTGGGTGATGCCATACAGGGGCCATCTGGACTATAAAGTAGGCAAGTACTCTATACTTTCTAACCTGCAATTTAAAAAACCCCTCTCCACAAATCTTAGTTAATAAAAACTAGAGCATAAACAATACTATTGCAACATCCATGCTATGGCGCAGGTGGTTGATACTGAAAAATAAGGACTATACAAGGAACAACTTGCTGCTACCTTCGGAAATGAAGCAAATTACGTATTTCTTAAATTTTTTCCCTTGATCACAAGTTTTCCTTATCATATAGTAATTTATGTACGCTCCCGTGTTTAATTACTGCTCAATAAGCACAAAAGCTAAACAAATTCATAATACAAAACAACTTTGCACCTGAAAATGGAGGAGGAAGAAAGTGGTTTTTAATATTCATTTGTTTAGTGTGACCCGGCAGTGTTCTCATCCATTCAGCTTTTACAATGCAATCCATCACGCACCCAGAATACCTGGCATTGTGGCGAAAGACTAGCAAGTAATAAATTGAATGCAATTAGCATCTACAATGAAGCTCCTTGAAGATAGAGAAGACAATTATACTATTTAACAGTCAAGAAGCATGAAAGATCTATGCAGCCAGCTCATGTTTTGTGCATCAGAGGGAAAGCCACAAGAAAATTACTGATAGGTGTGGCGTGTGATTCCAGGGTTATAGTGACAAAGCGGACATGGCGCAGATGCACAAGGAAATATTCTACTAGATCATAAACTCACAATTACTTTTACTCAGCATTGTATTATGGGCCCGAATCAGACCTGATCGTAGATGTGCGGGGGGACGCCCAGCACAGGGCTAGTCCGCCCCGCTTGTCATGCCACGCCCAAGCACAGGGCTAGTCCGCCCCGCTTGTCAAGCCCTATCCCCCACAGGTGCGAAAGCTTTGCACGGCGGTGATGCTTTCGTACACAGCGAGTAGATCCCTACCTGTGCAGCCTAGCTGTGCTGGCAGACAGCTATCCTCCATGTTTTGGGTCACAGCGGCTGCGCGTGATGTCACGCAGCCGCCGCGGCCCGCCCCAGCAACGGTCCGGACACACCTGCATTGTCCGGATGACGCTCCCCCCCAATGGCGTTGGCACGCCCCCTCCCGCCCCGCGACCGCCTCTGTCTGTCAATCAGGCAGAGGCAATCGCACCAGTGAGATGCTTTTACGGGCGCACTCCACAAAGGGCTCCAGAGTGCAGCAATCGCCTCCGAATTAGGCCCTATATACTTACGTCCAAAGGGTTTTACCAGTGCAGCAGCATTGCAACCCAATATTTGCAACGATACTAAAAATGCACGTGCAATATATTACATATCACATACAGTATCTACATTCATATACTGTATGTACATAAGATGATGGTGAGAGTTTTGTTTTGCCCGAAAATGTGTCTTACAGTAGTTGTAATGCAATGCGACTAAATGGCCCTACACATTGGCCGATCCACCGCCGAGCTGCCCGACGGCGGATACGGCCGACGGGTGACCCGGCAGCGGGGGGAGTGAAGTTACTTCACTCCTCCCGTCACACGGCTCCATAGAACTGCAGGCAAATATGGCCTGCATGCACAGCCGACGGGGCACCAGCGATGAACGAGCGCGGGGCCGCGCATCGTTCATCGCTGGTGCCTCCACACTGCACGATATGAATGTTATCTCGTTCATTAATGAACGAGATCGTTCATATCGTACAGTGATGTCGGCCAGTGTGTAGGGCCTATAAGACACACCAGCAGACTACACATTAATTTGCAACACTTGTGTATCTGTGTGAAACTGACTCTGTACAGGAAGCACAATGGAACTTGGTATTGAAAAATGCTGTGGCCACTGTATCGTAGCACTTTGTATACAGATTCAGACTCAGTCACACACAGATATACAAGTGTTATGGGCCCTACACATTGCGCGATCCGCCGAGCTGGCCGACGGGCGACCCGGCGGCAGTGACGGGGGAGTGAAGTTTCTTCACTCCCCCCGTCACCCGGCTCCATAGCAGTGCAGGCAAATATGGACTAGATCGTTCATCGCTGGTGCCTCCACACTGAAAGATATGAATGGTATCTCGTTCATTAATGAACAAGATCGTTCATATCTTTGACTATTATCGCCCAGTGTGTAGGGCCCATTACAGAAATCAATCCGTGCAGTCTCCTGGTGTCTCTTTGTTGCATAGCATTGTTCGTAAAACACATTTTAGACCAAAAAGAATTTTGCAGACCCTGGCGCCCAAAGAGGTGCAACTGCAGCAATTGTGTACAAGGACACATCTGTACAACAGCGCATATAAGCATTTTTTCCATGCACGCTTATTTAGTGCAATGCACTTGCAACTCTCAATCTGACTCAATCTGAGGAACTGGTCATGGGGAGTAGAAAGAAAAAAGAGGCAACAAAATATAAAACTTTAACATGACAGAGACCCCAGACATGGGTCTCCCCTGTCCCTGCTTATGGACAACCCTGGATGCTGGCAAGGAAATATTTAACACAGTGAGAGAAGTGATGACGCCTTCTGACAGGATTCTTGTGATATGCATCTAGGAGATACACCAGTACTGCCGAAGGGAGATACACCAGTACAGCCGAAGGGAGATACACCAGTACCGCCGAAGGGAGATACACCAGTACCGCCGAAGGGAGATACACCAGTACCGCCGAAGGGAGATACACCAGTACCGCCGAAGGGAGATACACCAGTACCGCCGAAGGGAGATACACCAGTACCGCCGAAGGGAGATACACCAGTACCGCCGAAGGGAGACACCAGTACCGCCGAAGGGAGATACACCAGTACCGCCGAAGGGAGATACACCAGTACCGCCGAAGGGAGATACACCAGTACCGCCGAAGGGAGATACACCAATACCGCCGAAGGGAGATACACCAGTACCACCAAAGGGAGATACACCAGTACCGCCACAGGGAGATACACCAGTACCGCCACAGGGAGATACACGTACTACTGAAAGGGGATAAACTAGTACCACTGATGGGGGAAACACCAGAACTACCAGCGAAGGGTGTTACACCAGTAAACTTGACTGTGAAAATCGTTCCTTCCAAATGCAGAAAGGCTCTGTTATCTTTAGCTGTTCATACACTAATATTGTAAATCTAATTTTCGCTATGTACACATCTCTCTACCCCTTCTCCGGCAAGGTTAGGCTGCCAGTAACAGGGAGAAAACTATCACAATAGAGTCAGATTTCCGCAAGAGCTCCCAGAGTATAATAAAGAGCTGTGGTGCAACATTTATTTATCACTAGATACAAAATGTTAATTAAAGAGACCCCAAAATCCCATTTTATATGGTTGCATCGAGTTACAAATAGACTAGATTATTTTGGCATAGTAAAATATGAGGGGGATGACCTACAGAAATAATGATGGTAGTTTACCTACAATAGGTATGTCTCCACTGTATATGGATGTTGTGTACTGTAGTATGCAAGCCTGGCAGAAACACAGTAGGAATCTATACATATCTAATCCCCTGCCGCCTAAATGACATACCATAAGATGTGACATTCAAAAACCCAGAGATAAAGACTATGGAAATGACTTCTCTATCAGGGATGACCATTGTGCACCTGCCTTCTGGCAGCGAGTGAGTTAATCAAAGACCTTCAGAAGTCAAAGTGTCCTGTATTGTAGAGATGCCTCCTCTCACTATTAATAAAGCTCATTGTGAGGAGTAATTATAGTCTCTATCACGCGGCGTCAGGCACTTTTATCCACGCAGAACATTTGCTGACTGCAAACTCTATCATTCTACATGCTGCCAACAATGTATGGGTCACTGTAGACTCTAAAATTTTCTCATGTGAAGAATTAATAAAATATGGATATTTAGTGAAGGAATTAGGTCATCAGTTGTACTGTTAAACTTCGTTGCATTATGCACTGCCGTCCAAGTGATGACCTTGCCAGAATCAATGGATGGTCTACAGTCACACCTACAGTAAGCCTGGAAAACTAACAAAAAGTTGCTAACTTAATAACTTGGGCTTAAATAATAACTTTGTGCAAAGAGAAATTATGTGCTCTAACCCACATCAACCAATTAGATAGTAACTCTATAAGTCTAGTGGGTGACTGACAACACAGTTGCCATTTGCCTGACTTAAAAGCAACACAACCATCAAGTTGCAGAAAAAATATATGCATGGGAAACCATTTCTGCTACGGACCCAAATATGTTACAGATAGCATGTGGTTCCTGCCCACGCTACTGGACCTCTAGGCTGATAATGTCTCTATAGACAATAGGCCAATGCAGATGGAAACCCTACTGAGACGGGATACCAATCCAAGGTGTAGCTTCACCTTTAACCATTTAACTCAGTGGTTGCCAAACTTTTTTGAATCAAGACGCCGCAGAGTATCAGAACTTTTTTTTCCACGGCACCCCTAGGCCAAAAGTTTCTTATAAAATGTAAAAAAATAAGATTTTACTCACCGGTAAATCTATTTCTCGTAGTCCGTAGTGGATGCTGGGGACTCCGTAAGGACCATGGGGATTAGCGGCTCCGCAGGAGACTGGGCACAACTAAAGAAAGCTTTAGGACTACCTGGTGTGCACTGGCTCCTCCCACTAAGACCCTCCTCCAGACCTCAGTTAGGATACTGTGCCCGGAAGAGCTGACACAATAAGGAAGGATTTTGAATCCCGGGTAAGACTCATACCAGCCACACCAATCACACCGTATAACTCGTGATACAATACCCAGTTAACAGTATGATAACAACTGAGCCTCTCAACAGATGGCTCAACAATAACCCTTTAGTTAGGCAATAACTATATACAAGTATTGCAGACAATCCGCACTTGGGATGGGCGCCCAGCATCCACTACGGACTACGAGAAATAGATTTACCGGTGAGTAAAATCTTATTTTCTCTAACGTCCTAAGTGGATGCTGGGGACTCCGTAAGGACCATGGGGATTATACCAAAGCTCCCAAACGGGCGGGAGAGTGCGGATGACTCTGCAGCACCGAAGGAGCAAACTCTAGGTCCTCCTCAGCCAGGGTATCAAACTTGTAGACTCTTGCAAGAGTGTTTGACCCCGACCCAGTAACAGCTCGGCAAATTTGTAGAGCCGAGACCCCTCGGGCAGCCGCACAAGAAGAGCCCACATTCCTCGTGGAATGAGCTTTTACAGATTTAGGGTGCGGCAGTCCAGCCGCAGAATGTGCAAGTTGAATCGTGCTACAGATCCAGCGAGCAATAGTCTGCTTAGAAGCAGGAGCACCCAGCTTGTTGGGTGCATACAGGATAAATAGCGAGTCAGTCTTTCTGACTCCAGCCGTCCTGGAAACATATATTTTTCAGGGCCCTGACTACGTCCAGAAACTTGGAATCCTCCAAGTCCCAAGTAGCCGCAGGCACCACAATAGGTTGGTTCACATGAAAAACTGATACCACCTTAGGAAGGAATTGGGAACGAGTCCTCAATTCCGCCTTATCCATATAAAATACAGATAAGGGCTTTTTCATGACAAAGCCGCCAATTCTGATACACGCCTGGCCGACGCCAAGGCCCACAGCATGACCACTTTCCACGTGAGGTATTGTAGCTCCACGGATTTAAGTGGCTCAACTCAATGCGACTTCAGGAAATCCAACACTACGTTGAGATCCCACGGTGCCACTGGAGGCACAAACGGGGGCTGACTATGCAGCACTCCCTTAACAAAAGTCTGAACTTCAGGCAGTGAAGCCAGTTCTATTTTGGAAGAAAATCGATAGAGCCGAAATCTGGACCTTAATGGAACCCAATTTTAGGCCCATAGTCACCTCTGACTTGTAGGAAGTGCAGAAATCGACCTAGCTGAAATTCCTCCTTTTGGGGCCTTACTGGCCTCACAGCATGCAACATATTTCCGCCATATGCGGTGATAATGGTTTGTGTTCACTTCTTTCCTAGCTTTAAATAGCGTAGGGATAACTTCCTCCGGAATGCCCTTTTCCTTCAGGATCCGGCGTTCAACCGCCATGCCGTCAAACGCAGCAGCGGTACGTCTTGGAACAGACAGGCCCCCTGCTGCAGCAGGTCCTGTCTGAGCAGCAGAGGCCATGGGTCCTCTGAGATCATTTCTTGGAGTTCTGGGTACCAAGCTCTTCTTGGCGAACCCGGAACAATGAGTATAGTTCTTACTCCTCTCCTTCCTATTATTCTCATTACCCTGGGTATGAGAGGCAGAGAAGGGAACACATACACCGACTGGTACACCCACGGTGTTACCAGAGCGTCCACAGCTATCGCCTGAGGGTCCCCTGACCTGGCGCAATATCTTTGTAGCTTTTTGTTGAGGCGGGACGCCATCATGTCCACCTGTGGCCTTTCCCAACGGTGTACAATCATTTGGAAGACTTCTGGATGAAGTCCCCACTCTCCCGGGTGGAGGTCGTGTCTGCTGAGAAAGTCTGCTTCTCAATTGTCCACTCCGGGAATGAACACTGCTGACAGTGCTAACACATGATTTTCCGCCCATCGGAGAATCCTTGTGGCTTCTGCCATCGCCATCCTGCTTCTTGTGCCGCCCTGTCGGTTTCCTTGAGCGACCGCCGTGATGTTGTCTGACTGGATCAGCACCGGCCGTGTTGAAGCAGGGGTCTAGCCTGACTTAGGGCATTGTAAATGGCCCATAGTTCCAGAACATTTATGTGTAGGGAAGTCTCCTGACTTTTCCATAGGCCTTGGAAGTTTCTTCCCTGTGTGACTGCCCCCCAGCCTTGAAGGCTGGCATCCGTGGTCACCAGGACCCAGTCCTGTATGCCGAATCTGCGGCCCCCTAGAAGATGAGCACTCTGCAGTCACCACCACAGCGACACCCTGGCCCTTGGAGACAGGGTTATCCGCCGATGCATCTGAAGATGCGACCCGGACCACTTGTCCAACAGATCCCACTGGAAGATCCTTGCATGGGACCTGGCGAATGGAATTTCTTCGTAAGAAGCTACCATCTTTCCTAAGGCTCGCGTGCATTGATGCACCGACACCTCTATTTGTATTAGGAGGTCTCCGTCTAGAGACGCCAACTCCTTGGACTTCTCCTCCGGGAGAAACCCTTTTTATCCTGTTCTGTGTCCAGAACCATACCCAGGAACAGTAGACGCGTCGTAGGAACCAGCTGCGACTTTGGAATATTCAGAATCCAGCCGTGCTGTTGTAGCACTTCCCGAGATAGTGCTACTCCGACGAACAACTGCTCCCTGGACCTCGCCTTTATAAGGAGATCGTCCAAGTACGGGATAAGTACTTCGGCCATTACCTTGGTAAATACCCTCGGTGCCGGGGACAGACCAACGGCAACGTCTGGAATTGGTAATGACAATCCTGTACCACAATTCTGAGGTACACCTGGTGAAGAGGGTAAATAGGGACATGCAGGTAAGCATCCTTGATGTCCAGTGATACCCTGAAATTCTCCAGGCTTGCAATAATCGCCCTGAGCGATTCCATTTTGAACTTGAACCTTCGTATATAAGTGTTCAAGGATTTCAATTTTAGAATGGGTCTCATCGAACCGTCTGGTTTCGGTACCACAACATTTTGGAATAGTAACCCCGGCCTTGTTGAAGGAGGGGTACCTTGATTTCACCTGCTGGAAGTACAGCTTGTGAATTGCCGCCAGTACTACCTTTCTCCGAGGGCAGCAGGCAAGGCTGATGTGAGGTAACGGCGAGGGGGAGTCGCCTCGAACTCCAGCCTGTATCCCTGTGATACTACTTGCAGAACCTAGGGATCCACCTGTGGGCAAGCCCACTGGTCCCTGAAGTTCCCGAGACGCGCCCCCACCGCACCTGTCTCCACCTGTGGAGCCCCAGCGTCATGCGGTGGACTCAGAGGAAGCGAGGGAAGATTTTTGATCCTGGGAACTGGCTGCCTGGAGCAGCTTTTTCCTTCTTCCCTTGTCTCTGTGCAGAAAGGAAGCGCCTTTGACCCGCTTGCTTTTCTGAAGCCGAAAGGACTGTACCTGAAAATACGGTGCTTTCTTAGGCTTTTGTGAGGAAACCTGAGGTAAACATTTTTCTTCCCAGCTGTTGCTGTGGATACGAGGTCCCAGAGACCATCCCCAACCAATTCCTCACCCTTATAAGGCAGAATCTCCATGTGCCTTTTAAAGGCAGCCTCACCTGTCCACTGCCGGGTTTCTAATACCCTCCGGGCAGAATGGACATTGCATTAATTCTGGATGCCAGCCGGTAAATATCCCTCTGTGCATCCTTCCTATATAAGACGACGTCTTTAAAATGCTCTATGTTAGCAAAATATTATCCCTGTCTAGGGTATTAATATCATCTGACAGGGTATCAGACCACGCTGCAGCAGCACTATTTTGCTGAGGCAATTGCAGGTCTCAGTATAGAACCTGAGTGTGTGTATATACAGACTTCAGGATAGCCTGCTGCTTTTTATCAGCAGGCTCCTTCAAGGTGGCCATATCCTAAGACGGCAGTGCCACCTTTTTTGACAAACGTGTGAGCGCCTTATCCACCCTAGGGGATATCTCCCAGCGTGACCTATCCTCTGGCGGGAAAGGGTACGCCATCAGTAACTGTTTAGAAATTACCAGTTTCTTATCGGGGGAACCCACGCTTCTTTACACACTTCATTCATTCATCTGATGGGGGAACAAAACACTGGCTGCTTTTTCTCCCCAATAAATAAAACCCCTTTTATGTGGTACTTGGGTTCATGTCAGAAATGCGTAACACATTTTTCATTGCCGAGATCATGTAACGGATGTTCCTAGTGGATTGTGTATATGTCTCAACCTCGTCGACACTGGAGTCAGACTCCGTGTCAACATCTGTGTCTGCCATCTGAGGTAACGGGCGCTTTTTTGAGCCCCTGATGGCCTTTGAGACGCCTGGGCAGGCGCGGGCTGAGAAGCCGGCTGTCCCACAGCTGTTTTACGTCATCCAGCCTTCTATGTAAGGAGTTGACATTGTCGGTTAATACCTTCCACCTATCCATCCACTCTGGTGTCGGCCCCACAGGGGGCGACATCCCATTTATCGGCCTCTGCTCCACCTCCACGTAACCTTCCTCATCCAACATGTCGACACAGCCGTACCGACACACCGCACACACACAGGGAATGCTCTGACTGAGGACAGGACCCCACAAAGTCCTTTGGGGGGACAGAGAGAGAGTATGCCAGCACACACCAGAGCGCTATATAATGCAGGGATTAACACTATAACTGAGTGATTTTTCCCCCAATAGCTGCTTGTATACATATATTGCGCCTAAATTTAGTGCCCCCCCTCTCTTTTTAACCCTTTGAGCCTGAAAACTACAGGGGAGAGCCTGGGGAGCTGTCTTCCAGCTGCACTGTGAAGAAAAAATGGCGCCAGTGTGCTGAGGGAGATGGCCCCGCCCATTTTTCGGCGGACTTTCTCTCGCTTTTTCTGGAATACTGGCAGGGGTAATTTTACATCTATATAGCCTCTAGGACTATATATGATGTAGATTTGCCAGCCAAGGTGTCATATATTGCCCTCAGGGCGCCCCCCCCCCCCCCAGCACCCTGCACCCATCAGTGACCGGAGTGTGAGGTGTACATGAGGAGCAATGGCGCACAGCTGCAGTGCTGTGCGCTACCTTGGTGAAGACCGAAGTCTTCTGCCGCCGATTTTTCGGACCTTTTCTTGCTTCTGGCTCTGTAAGGGGGACGGCGGCGCGGCTCCGGGAACGA
This sequence comes from Pseudophryne corroboree, assembly GCF_028390025.1. Lineage (NCBI taxonomy): Eukaryota > Metazoa > Chordata > Amphibia > Anura > Myobatrachidae > Pseudophryne > Pseudophryne corroboree. The sequence goes on from NC_086450.1 coordinate 390,850,571, forward strand.
ACACCAAGGTCGGGTCCTGCGGTCGATCCCTCTGAAGCGAATGGTGTCCAGTAGCCTAAGAAGCCCAAACTACCACCTGTTAGGTAGGTTCGCTTCTTCTCCCCTTAGTCCCTCGCTGCAGTGAGTCTGTTGCCAGCAGATCTCACTGTAAAATAAAAAACCTAAATATACTTTCTCTCTAGGAGCTCAGGAGAGCCCCTAGTGTGCATCCAGCTCAGCCGGGCACAAGAATCTAACTGAGGTCTGGAGGAGGGTCTTAGTGGGAGGAGCCAGTGCACACCAGGTAGTCCTAAAGCTTTCTTTAGTTGTGCCCAGTCTCCTGCGGAGCCGCTAATCCCCATGGTCCTTACGGAGTCCCCAGCATCCACTTAGGACGTTAGAGAAATAGGATTTTAGTACCTACCGGTAAATCCTTTTCTCCTAGTCCGTAGAGGATGCTGGGGACTCCAAAAGGACCATGGGGTATAGACGGATCCGCAGCAGCCTGGGCACACTATAAAGACTTAAACTGGGTGTGAACTGGTTCCTCCCTCTATGCCCCTCCTCCAGACCTCAGTTAGAAAACTGTGCCCATGAGAGATGGACATTTCGAGGAAAGAATTTATAATTTAAACACAGTGAGTGTTATACCAGCTCACACCACGAACATACCGCAAGACATGGCCTTCTACAGAATACCAGCCCACGGTATGAAAACCCTCCAGCCATATGCTAAGAGAATGTGTGTCAGTTTACCAACAATAAAAAACAACCTGCCATGGCATGAACAACGTCAGCAATAGCCTGACAGAGAAAAACCACCACAAAGTGCAACCAAAATCTATAACTGCAGATATAGGGGGTAATTCCAAGTTGATCGCAGCAGGAAATTTTTTAGCAGTTGGACAAAACCATGTGCACTGCAGGAGAGGCAGATATAACATGTGCAGAGAGAGTTAGATTTGGGTGGGTTATTTTGTTTCTGTGCAGGGTAAATACTGGCTGCTTTATTTTTACACTGCAAATTAAATTGCAGATTGAACACACCACACCCAAATCTAACTCTCTCTGCACATGTTAAATCTGCCTCCCCTGCAGTGCACATGGTTTTGTCCAACTGCTAAAAAATTTCCTGCTGCGATCAACTTGGAATTACCCCCATAGTACGCACTGGGACGGGTGCCCAGCATTCTCCACGGACTAGGAGAAAAGGATTTACCGGTAGGTACTAAAATCCTATTTTCTCTTACGTCCTAGAGGATGCTGGGGACTCCGTAAGGACCATGGGGTCTATACCAAAGCTCCAGAACGGGCGGGCGAGTGCGGACGACTCTGCAGCACCGACTGAGCTAACATGAGGCCCCCATCAGCCAGGGTATCCACCTTGTAGAACACATCAAAGGTATTTGAAACCCGACCAAGTAGCCGCTCGGCTAAGTTGAACCGCCGAGACTCCTCGGATATCCTCCCAAGAAGAACCCATCTTCCTAGGAGAATGGATCTCCCCCAACAACGGTAACGGTAATCCAGCCGTAGAACGATCACGCCGAATCGTATCACAGATCCAGCTTATAACAGACTGCATAGACGCAGGTGCCCCAATCACGCTGGGAGCATACCGGACTAACAGAGTCTCTGTTTCCCCAACCTGAGCCAAAATGGCGACAAATTAGTCAAAGCCCCGACTACATCGAGAGTTCTTTAATCAGGCAACGCTGAAGTAACCACAGGCATCACGATAGGCTGGTTTCTGCGAAACACAGAATCACCTTCTCTGCTGAACTACTATCTGAGTTCTCAATACCGCTCTATCCACATGGAAGATTCAACAAGGGCTCTTGTGAGACAAAGCCGCTACTTTCGACACCCGCTTTGCGGACGCCAAAGCCAGTACCATGACCACTCTTCAAGAGATAATCTTTCACAAAAGATCCAAACATTGTGACACAAAAAAACGCAATACCACATCAGGGTCTCACGGTGCCAAAGGGCACAAACGGAGATTGGATGTGCAGTACTCCTTTCACGAAAGTGTGAACCTCCCGAAAGGTGACCAATTCTTTCAAGAAAATTCATAAGGTCAAAACTGGACTGAAAAAGAGCCTAACTTTAGGCCTGCATCCCCGACTGCTTGCAAGGAACGGAGAAGAACGACCCAGCCGAAAATCTTCGGTAGGAGTCTTCTTGGATGTACACCAAGACATAGCTTTACTCCAACTACGGTGGTAAGGCCTTGTCGTTATTCTTTTCTAGCCAGAAGAAGTGTGGAAACTACTTCCCTGGGAATACCCTTTCTGGCTAGGATATGTCCTTCAATTGGGACCCGACAAACGCAGCCACGGTAAGGCTTAATATACTCCCGGATCTTCGTAACAGTTCCTCACGTAAAAGAAGCAGCCAGGAATCTTCTATGAGTAATCATGAAAACCAAGCCCTGCTTGGCTAGACCGGAACAATGAGTATCTCCTGAACCTTTGTTCTCCTTCTTCCGGCATCACCTTCAGAAAAAGCAAAACGAAGGAGACACATAGACCGACATAAAACGCCCAAGGTGTCACGAGGGCGTCCACTGCCATTGCTTGAGTATCCCTTTACCTGAAACCATATCTCTGAGGCCTCTCAATGAGGCAAGACGCCAACATGTCTAATTTAGGTACTCCCCAAAGACTCGTCAGGTCTTTGAAAATTCCTCGATGACGACTGTATTTCTCCCGGAAGGAGATCTCGTCTGCAGAGGAAATCTAATTCTCCATCGTTTACCTGCGGAGCGCAGACCACTAATATAGCGTGTACCAGTCTTTCCATCCAGCGGCAAAATTTTGCATCCTCTGCAATTGGTGCTGTGCTCCTTGATTCGCCCTAGCGGCTCACTCCCGCCACTGCTGTCAAATCGTCCGAGAGAACTAACACGGGCAGACCACGAATAATCTGTTCGTCAAAAATAGCTCCTAATACAGGAAGGCATATTACAGACAAGCTTCCAAGCTTGACCTTTTCCTCCGGAAATACGTCCCTTGCAAGGACTAATTCCCATTTCCGGAGATTTGTATGCCTGAACACCAGGATCTAATCTTGGATCCCGAACCTTCGTCCCTCTAGAAGGTGAGAATCGAGCAGACACCACAGAAGCGATGTCGTGGCCATTAGAATCATATTCCGGTGCATTGGCAGGTGAGACCCGGACCACATATCCAACTGGTCCCTTGAAACCACTCCGGCATTTGACCTGCTCACCGAAAAGGCCTCTCAGGCCGCACCCATCCGCTTCATAACGGAACATAATAATGGTTTGTCACTGCAAATCTGATTTGACTCCAGAACCTCAGACCTTCTGCCACAGGAAAAACATAGGACCTCAACCGTGCAGTATCTACTCTGATACCTACCCCCAACATCTGCGACGTTGGGAACGATAGCCATTCCCTGTGTTGAAGAATAGTCAGAGAGAAATAACGCTTTGCACTATTTGTTTCTTGACCTTGCCTTTCCAGCGAGGTGATCTGAATGCGGAAAACAACGCATTTAAACCTCTTTTGTTTTATTAACAGGGGACAGCAGGACAATGCCCTGAACCTGACGCCCTCTGGTCTGGAGTCACGTATTATCTCCCCTTCCAGAGGGAAAACGGTAAGATCTATTAGAAAAACAGTGATGGGAAACATCTGTAACTGCAGACTGTCCCCTTCTGGATTCTATAATTAACTCACGGGTCCTGGTCTATTTCCGGACTAATAGAAAAGTAGTAGACGAGTCCCCACCGGAGTGGGGTCCAGTCAGGTAGACTCAGTACCCTGTGGTGGATGTGTGAGAAACAGAAAACAACCTCCGTATCTGCAAACCTAACAAGGCTGCAGAACACTTACCTTTTCACCTTCCATCTGCACAGAAAGTAAAACAGAACAGTATTGAACTAGGTAACGCGACTGCATCCCACAAAGGAATGCGTCACCAACCGTTGTGAGGGAATCTAACTCACGAAGTTAGAGTTACCAGCAGTATCCGCCGAGATTGACTGAAGTAAAGCATCCCCAACAGTGGCACACCGACCCAGGGAAAAGACTCCAGTACCTCTCGGAGTCAGCCTCAGTCTTTCGCCGGACACCTCCTGTATACACACTGCAGCGTGTTGTGATATATAGAGAAAACCCATCATAAGGAAAATCTCCTAACCCTGCAGGATAATTTAATCGGATGCTGTGCATACAATGTAAATAAGTCCAAAGAATAGAAATAAAATATCACTTAGCTTCCTGTATCCGATCCTTCGTGACAGGACGCCGTGTCGACCAGGCGTTGACTTTCACAGTATTCCCTCCGCCACGTGGAAAGAATAAACATTCGGACATCTTGAGAGGACGGGAGACCCACTCGTCACAGCCGACCTTAAGCTTTATCAGCAGAGCGACCAGCACATGAGAAGGAATACTATTACTTCAGCATTCATTAAAATTCATAAGATGAATATATATATATATATATAATGTAATACACATATACACACATATCCTACCTATATATACATAAAACATACATATAAGCGGAGTGTTCGGCACCCCCAGGACCCAAATTACATTAATGTGTACTGAATGTGTATGACCATGTACTGTACCACAGTCGTTGCTCTACCAGGAAGCATTATAGTCGACAGAAAAGCTAGTAATCGTCGACAGCAGAGAGTAGTAACCAGGCAAACAACATACTTGCGACCCCGAGGGGTCAGAGGGGATTATACATAAATAATTTTAATAATATTCCCTCACAAAAATAACCATGTCTGCGCTCAAGCTACAGACTAATGGAGCCGAACCATATAAATACATTTAAATATATATACAGGTATAAGTTAGTTACAAGCATGTTAATTTATACCCGGTAATAACAATAGGTGCCGACAGGGTCACCCACATACTACTGTGTCTCCCATACCGTGTTTACTATGAACAAGTATAACACAACCGAACTGTTGACTCAATATCTACTGTATCAAGTACCACACAGGCGTCGGCGATGCAGACAATGAACCCCAGAGGTGTTAATGACATAATATTCACCCGTGTCGACGCAAGTGTATATCAGACAGGGAGCACACAGAGAGTACATGTCCATTTCCAATTAAATAGTGTTATACATTCCTACATAACACTAACCATATGTGCCCCCCCTTGTTTGTGCTGTTTTGGCGGGGACAGTGATTAAAATGGCGCTGTCTCTTGCTGTGAGGGCTAAGCTCCGCCCCTTATCGGCGTGCTCAAGCCCAGTATATTAAAAACATTATATGCAGGCAGGGGAGCATATACAGTGTTTACCCACTGTATATGCTTCTGGGAGTGTAAAATTAATGCAAAACATACTGCCCAGGGCGCCCCCCCCCCCCGCGCCCTGCACCCGATACCAGCCGTTGGTGTGTGGGAGCTATGGCGCGCAGCGGGACCGATGCGACGTGCTGGCGGGGGTAGCGGGCACCGAATAACAACTCAAGCCAGCCTATTTAGTATAAAAGAGCCTCAGTAACATTGCTGCCCAGGGCGCTCCCCCCCCAGCGCCCTGCACCCTGTGAGTGCCGTTGGTGTGTGGGAGCATGGAGCGTAGCACGATCTGTTACCTCCGTTACTGAAGTCTTCTGCCGTCACTGAAGTCTTCTGTTCTTCACATACTCATCCGGCTTCTGGCTTCTGTGAGGGGTTGACGGCGCGGCTCCGGGAACAAGCAGCTAGGCGCACCAAGTGATCGAACCCTCTGGAGCTAATGGTGTCCAGTAGCCGAGAAGAAGAGCCCTTAAACTAAGAAGAAGTAGGTCCTGCTCCTCTCCCCTCACTCCCACGCTGCAGGGAGCCTGTAGCCAGCAGGTCTTCCTGAAAATAAAAAACCTAGCTTAAAGTCTTTTAGAGCTCCCCTAGTGTGTGACCCATCACTCCTGGGCACAAAGTCTAACTGAGGTCTGGAGGAAGGGCATAAAGGGAGGAGCCAGTTCACACCCAGTTTAAGTCTTTATAGTGTGCCCAGGCTCCTGCGGATCCGTCTATACCCCATGGTCCTTTTGGAGTCCCCAGCATCGTCTAGGACGTAAGAGAAATAAATATTAAACAAATTGTGCTTATATGTCATCCTTAGGTTCAGTTGTGTGTTGAGGGACAACATTTGCTTTTGTTTGTCCACATATTTTATGGTTGTCAGCCATCAGCACTGGTTTTGCCTATTACATTGACCATAAATAGTTTGAATTGGTCCTGGATCACCAATCCAAGGCACCCCTGCATGTGTTCTGAGGCAGCCAGTCTGAGAACCACTGACTTAACGGACAATTTATTTTTTCCTAAAAACTGCTCAGAAATATATATATATTTTTTTTTTTGACGGAATTAGGTGAAGAACATGTGTTTAAACAAATTATTTATTTGTAAAAAATCAGTTTTTCAAACATCGGGATGTTGATTTTCCCGGCAGCTGCTCATCTAAGCAGCCACCAGGGACATACTGGGGGGCTAATGTACATTTGCCCAGTGGCTGTTAATGTTTGCAGCCGCTAGGTGCGTGGTCCTGCCGTTCTGACTGATCAGCAGTGATCGGCAATATAGCAGACACTGGGGGAGGGTAAAGGGAAGCAGAGGTATGCAACTGCAGGAAGATTTTGTTTCTGCAGCCACCCACACTGTGTATCTGGTAGCATCGTTTGCAACCAGACAAGATAACGCACTGTCTAATGTGGCCGCAAATGACGTGACCATGCCAGGCAAGTGGTTAAGGCAGAGATTCCGAAACTCTGACATTATAGTCCAGATTTTAAGGATATCCATGCTTGAGCGAAGGTGACTTAATTAGTACCTCAGTAATTTTGATTTAACAATCTGGGCTCAAGCAAGAATAGCTTTAAAAATTGGGACTATAATGGCAGACTTGAGAACCTCAGCCTTAAGGGTTCAGGACATAAGCAGCAACCTTCAATGGTTATACATAGTATTAAAGGGTGTTATAATGATGTGTATGGTGTTAGAGACCAGTCCCATCATACGTGCAGTACGGGACCAATGGAAGCCTGATCCAACATGCACCCCCAGGCAAGTAAAACTTGACTGTATCTTCATGTAGTAAACTCCACCCAAATAAACTTTTTATACATTGGGTGGTATTCTTCATTAAAGGCACAGTGCAACTTATGGGCAAGAAGGCAGGCATAGCACCACTGGTGGCAGTTAGGGAGGCCAATCCCAGGCCGTTTTTTCAATCCCGGGATTCGGGATTGAAAAATGCTCAATCCCGGGATTCCCGGGATTGCAGTAGGGATCAGTTAAGAAGGGTGTAGGGAGCAGCGCTGGAGGGTAGGTAGCAGTGCGGGAGGGTGTAGGTAGCGTCGCGGGAGGGAGGGTGTAGGTAGCAGTGCGGGAGGGTGTAGGTAGCTGGGCGGGAGGATGTAGATAGTGGTGCGGGAGGGTGCAGGTAGCGGTGCGGGAGGGTGTAGGTAGCGGGGAGGGTTGGTAGCGGCACGGGAAGGAGGCTGTTAGCACTGCACGGAGGGAGGGTGGGCGTAAGTAATATCACTTACTATTAGGGGGGCAGCAGCCATGGACACACTGAACGCGGCGGCATTTCAAATGAAGCGCCGGCCGCCAGCCAACCAGAGCTGGCGGACCGGCAGCCAATCAGGGAAGCGGCTGCAGCAGTCGCTCCTGATTGGCTGCTGCGGCAGGTTCCCCGATTGGCTGCCGTTACGCCAGCTCTGGTTGGCTGGCGGCCGGCGCCACATTTGAAGTGCCGACGTGTTCAGCGTTTGTCTATGGCTGCCGCCCGCCTAATTGTAAGTAGTATTACTTACACACCCTCCCTCCCGCACATGCGCAGTGTAATCCTGTGAATCCCGGGATTGGATGCTCCAATCCCGGGATTCAAATCCCAGCATTTTTGGGCCCAAATCCCGGGATCCCACCGATCCTGATCCCGGGATTGGCCTCCCTAGTGGCAGTGTATGTCATCAATGCATACTTGCCTACCCTCCCGGAATGGCTGGGAGGCTCCTGAAAATCGGGTGGCCCTCCCTGCCCCCCCGGAAAGGTGGGCAAGCCTCCCGCTTTCCCCGCAGCCCCTCCACACCCCTCCTCGGCCGCCCGCTGCAGAGAACAAGTAGGTGGGTCCAATAACTCGACTCGCGCTAAATCGTGTCATCGTAGCTCCGCCCCCCGCTATACAGTGCCATTTTTCTCAACACTGCATAGCAGTGGCGGAGCCACGATGAGGCTATCCTTATGCCACGCCCCCGTACTGCCTACTTCCCTGTCAGCCACGCCCCTGGACCACCCATCTTGCTGCCGGCCACGCCCCCATGCACCTACAATGCTGCCTCCTCCCGGAGGAGTGGGCAGCAAAGTAGGTAAGTGTGCATCAATGTGGGGATGGACAAGTGACAGAAATATTAATACGAGGCGGCAAACACAACATCCTAAGATGTCTCAGACTGTACATAGGGAAAGCATGACACAAAGCAAGGCACTGGCTTTCACTTGTGTTTGGCGCAAGTAAACAAAAACAACTTATTAGTCCGAGTGCCTTTAAGAATTTGTGCGGCCGTACAAACTACAGAGCCATCTGTACGTATTTGCGAACATCCTGTTTGGTTATTTGGCATTCAGAAAAAGACAAAATAGAAAGAACATAATGTGTTCCTTTATCTGCTCCATGATTAAACAAATCCTTTCACTGTAGATGCTGAATAATTACACACACTTTATTGCTGCATATTAGAGTGATATGAAACATACAAATAGCATTCATCGCTCAAGTCCAGCTTTGCTAAGCACAGAAATATTCTAGAACCCCCCAGTGGCTCATATCTCCTTCTGCCGTACCATAGACAGAGGCCCATAACTCATCACTGTTTGCACTAAACCATCCGCCAGACAGCTCTGGAGTCTGACAATGTGCCTCGTTTCTACGGGACTTCCTGCGGGGAATACGGTGACAAAATGGGAAATGATAGACGGTTACTTAAAATATATAGAAGGATTTGTTTTGGATCCATCTGTTGGGGCTAATTTGTTAATTATTAAGTAGATAATTTATCATCTCTGCCTGCTTGATCTGCGTTATTACTGTGCAGTGTGTAGAATATAGAAATGTTCATAGAATAAAGGCTGAATTTAATTAAGAGAGGAAAGAGCAGAAAATTAAGCTCTGCGCTAGAGATTACACAACTTTAATTTTTGCTGCTTTTGTCTAACTAGCGGAGGGCTGTAACCAATACAGATGCTTGTATAGAATGGTGGGCGGGATGTCTGAATGATCAGGGTTAAGGGATGGTCTCACTGTGCATCCACGTACAAGTGTGCAATCACACCGCCGAGGGCGCCAAGCATTTGGCTAAAAATCAATGAAAAGGCGGCAATGTCACTAGTTCCCGGTGAAATGTTAGACAACATGACGGTCCTCACAAAATACATTCAGTCCAAGAGGCCTATTTCACATTGGCTGGATTTGTTCACTATTAAGCAACATGTGGCATTACCGTTATTCACAGCGACAGCAGATGACTTAACAGGGCAGTTTACCCACATAGGGGTGTATTCAATTGGTGCCGGATCCTCTCCGACGGAGAGGATCCGACACTGCACTGTTCAACTTGCAGGCGTTTGACAGGTTTAGCCCGTTTTCGACAATGCCGATCCAACTTTTTTTAAAGTCAGATCGCATTGTCGAAAACGGGCCAAAAGCCTGTCGAAAATGCTTGAAAATCCGACAAAATATGTGGATCCGGGACTTGTCGGGAAACGGCACTTGACTTGAATATGTCTAATACAGATTCGACCTATGAAAGTCGGAAACTGCAGTTTTTCCTACTTGTCTGACCAATTGAATACTGACCATAGTCATGCTGGGGCAGTGCATTTGATAGGATGCTGTCCTGACGATGACTGTGCCTTCCTTCGCCCCTTACCGCAGCAGTGAAAGAAGTCATTCTGGTTCTGAGTCGTATTGTGTTGCGCATATGCACCCATCATGCCAGGCATACGCACAGCCCAGAGAGCCAAGGGAGAGCCCGAGTCCATCTGAAGACAGCATTAGCTATTAGGGTCAAGCTCAGAAAATGGTCGGCGCTATCCACCAATCAGCCATTCAGCGTATTGAAGCACATGGAGAGGCGACACGGGGCCGCAGAAGGAGGGGATCAGTACTAAATGCCGGTGGTCGGAATCCCGACGGTCGAAATACCGACACCGGAATCCCGACCACACAATCCCGACAGGGGTGGCGAGTGGAACGCAGCCCCTTGCGGGCTCGCTTCGCTCGCCACGCTGCGGGCACGGTGCCTTGCTACGCTCGGCACACTATTATATTCTCCCTCTATGGGTGTCGTGGACACCCACGGAGGGAGAATATGTCGGGATTGCGGCGGTCGGGATTCCGGCGTCGGTATTTCGACCGCCGGGATTCCGTCCGGCGGCATCTTGACCGGATCCCAGAAGGAGCATGTTATGATTTTTTTATTTGGTTCCCAGAATGGGTATGTAGGGGCCCCAGCACATTGCCCAGGGCCTAGAATGCTGTTAAGACGGCCCAGAGTCTATTAATGGCTACTAACGTTTAGATTCTGTCTTTGTGACGTCACTATTCTTTTCTGTTTGAGATAAAAAATAGACTGCACACAATTTTTATCTTGAATTTGGATAATTAACCACTTAACTGGCTAATATTTTTTCCAAAAACAGCTCAGAAATTAGGTTAAGAACATTATTTAAAACATATCCAACATGATTTTATTAAAAAAAAAAAAAAAAGACAAGAAAAAGGTCAAAACATCGATGGTCACGATAGACATACACATCGATGATCAGACCATCATGAACTGCCATTTTCCAGTTCTGTGCAGCTGCCTGGTATACACAGGAGCTGCTGATTTTATTACACTAATCCCGGGCACCGGCAGAGAGAAGCAGCCACAGAGCATACAGAGGGACGCTGCTGTTGCACATTTTACACTTCCCCAGCAACTGCAGAGAGGTGCAGGCCCCGAGCTTACCCAGGCGGCTGGCCCCTTGTGCTACACTTCTCTGGCACCTGCAGAGAGGTGCAGGTGCCTGGCTTACACAGAGCACTGCGGCTCATTGCACTAGATTTCCCAAGTGACTGCTCCCTCTCTGCAGCCATCGGGTTGGGCGGCAGTGATCGGCATACACTAGGGATGGATTCATAGTTGCACAGGAGTCAGGAGGTCCCCTTGGGACTGTCGGCTGCTGGAAGATTATATTCCAGCAGCTGCCTAGTGGGCGTTTCTGAAAGGTCGCACCAGCTGCAACCATGTCAGCCCAGCCTGGTGTGGTCGCATCTGATTGTGAAATTCACCCTACCTGTATAACACGCAAGTGATTTTTATACACATACAGATGTATCCTCACACATCATTGCCGCAGTCACGCCAAACAGTTCCTCTCGACGCGCCAGATCCCACCAGACTCTGCTAGCGTTGTGAGTGGGTTTTATAAATGAAAATTCTACGCAACTAAGATGCACACGACTGAGCTGATTAATTTTATATGCAACACTTATACATCTGACTTGTATATCTGTGTGCGACTCTGCATCTGCTCACGAAGCGTTACGATGCAATGGACGTGGCTTTATCTATGCCAGGTTCCATTGTGCTTCGTGTACGGTACAGACTCAGTCGCACACAGGTACACACGTGTCGCTTATCAAATTAATCAGCGCATTCTCTTGGTGCGTCCTAGATGCATTGCATCAGTTTTTTCTGCAAAAACATATGTCCAATGCTAGCGTAGTTGCACGGGATCTGGCGGCTTACTCATGCCAGGCATCTCGCACTGCGTGGCATATTGCGGACACATCTGTATATGGGAGCTAGTCAGGAGACCGCCGGTCACAATACCCATGCCGGAATCACGCCCCCTCACAGTCACGACAGGGACTATTCAGACTCCGTGGGTGTCCGCGACACCCATAAAGTGGGAATATAACCTGTGGCGAGCGCAGTACGCCACCGAGCCAGCAAGGGGCTTCCTTGTGCTCGCCCCCAAACCCCGCCAGTCACGCATACCCAACCCTATACTGTCTATTACACACATGTAAATAATATCAGTATAATGAGTGTTCTGATCCCATTACTTCAATGCTCATTAGAAAATCTAGTGTATTATAAGGAATATATCACCCTATTTTATTCTGCACAAGGAGCCTAATTTCTCAATTTCCTTGCAGACTTCCCTTTATTAGGAGTTCATGTTTTCACACTGCTGAGATATATAAAATCTACATTCCAAGAATAATAGTCGGAAGACTGCCCCTAGCGGCTGTATTTTAATTAAAAACAATATGAGAATGCATGTTCGGCTTTATCAAACAATAACTTTCAAACAAAGGATTTTGCAGATAAAGTCTACAAAAAAATCATGAAGAATAATAAACAACATTCTCTGAAACTTTAGGAATCTATTTCCCAGTTATCATGAATTCTTAATGTCCATTAAAGGTAGCCCCCCCCCCCCCCCCCTCTATGTGCAAGCGGTAGGAGAAGTGTGCCCTGCTTAATGTAAAGCTGGAGCAGGAGACCAAGCTTGGCCCCTAGTTGTACAAGTCCATGGAGACACGGCCTAGCTCAGGATCCATCATATCTTGTTTACTCTCAGCCTGAACCCGTGCTGAGGTAAATCAAGTCTAAATGGAATCAAATTTTAAATGTTAAACTAGCCCATTAAAAAAGCAATCACACTGAAACATGCATTTTTAAAAAGGTTTTGTTTAATTTGTCATAATTAATTTATTCAGTGTACAGTTTTTAGTTTGTTCAGGGTGGTTAGTGATTTTTCCCCCCTGTCTTCCCCCTAAGTGCTGAGGCTTACTGCAGATCTGAGACCTTTTCACAATTTAAAGTTGTATTAGTTTCTGGTTAACACCTTCAGGCACACTGTTGCAAGTAGAACAATATGATGGCGTTAAGCAAAATGCCATAACATACCACGGACCACTGGCGTATTTATAATGGCTGCAGTGTATGCAGTGCACATGGGCCCCTGACTCTAGGGGGGCCATACAGCACACGCTACACCCATTTTAAAAAAATATTTACCCCTTCGGAGTCCTATGCCAATAGCAGAAGCGCTGCACAAATCACCAGGAAAATGGCCACTGCGCCATTTGTCCGGAGATCTGTGCATGTACATAGGGTCTGAGCACTCTAGTGCCCAGACTCTCTACAGCGCTGAACTGCTGGCGCCGCTCGCCAGAGAGGAGGGGGCCCGGACGGAGGAGGCTTCAAACCGGGCCTCCTTATCTCTTAAAATGCCCCTGCTACGGATAATTGCAGAAGTAAATCCCTGATGGAAATGCAGCTAACACCCAAACGGTGAATGGCAACTTTTTACCATTGGTAGTCTAGGGGTCTTACTAACTAGTTACCCAACCTGTCAAAATGACGGAACGATATAACAGTAATGTCAGCCTTGGCGACTGTGCGACCTGAACGGAGTAACACTTGAATTGCTTAGTCGGGTGTCATTGTTAGGGTCTCCTGCTCTGTGCTGCCACGTCGTCATGGCAACCGGGAGACAAGTGCTAGCGGAGTAACCTGAGCATAGCTGATACTCCGGTTCGGGTCTTTTGCTGTGCAGTGGTTACAGGCTCTGTGCACGGCAGGGGATCCGGTGCTGTTTTTTTGTGCTCACAGTCTGTGAGGTCTGAGTGGGGCGTGGACAGCACCTGCTATATAAACCCTCTTCTCAGGTTAGGCAGATGCTGCTGAATCTTTGTTGGTTAGTCAGTTCCTGAAAGCTAGCTAGTACTGTGTAAACTTTGTATTTGTTTGTTGCTTACTGCAAATAGGCCTTGGGTTTTGGTATTACACTCTGCCAATCCAGACCTAGCAGTAAGACTGGAGTCAGTCGTTTAACCTGCTGGGGTTCTTTTGCTACTCTGTGAACCTAGCAGGTTTGCGGCTGTATTCTCAGACTTGCCTGCCAAAATCCTTTCTCACTGTGCAAGGTGTTCAGGTGTCAGTTTAGTGGCAGTAAGCTGAACCAGTGCACTGCAAGTGAGGACTAGGATTGTGGAGACTCTCCTTGTGTCTATTATTCCATCTCTGACCAAGGAGTTTACTGCCACACCCGTTGGTAACCCTTTAGGGTTTTGCTGTTGCCCTTAGCAACAGCATTTCGGGTTCTCTACGTATTAAATCACAACATCTCGCTTCTTTCCATCTGAGCATTCCTAATACTAGGGAGACACCCAGTTTCTTAGCCTTTGGGCTTCTCTGTTCACTTTGTGTTTATTTTGTTACCCTATCACCTTCTATGTATGTAATGTCATATTCCCCAGTCTGTCTGTGAGTTCATTTGTTTTGCATCCCTCTCCGTTCAGACACCAGTACATTCCTGCTGGCACTGGTGTGCATAACATATTCAGCAGCCAAATACTTCTGTTGAAATTTTGTGGGAATATGGAGCATACCCCTCAAAATACTTTGCAACAGATCAGGTGCAGGTCCTGACTCGACAATTTAATGATTTGTCCATTAAAATGCACACCTCGCAGGCCGCTGGCGGAGCTCCCGCAGCAGCAGTGCCTTCAGGGGTTAAGGAGCCGAAAGTTAATCTCCCGGATCGTTTTTCTGGAGATCGCTCGCAGTTCTTTTGTTTCAAGGAGAGCTGCAAGCTATATTTCCAGCTTAGGCCTCAGTCTTCTGGGTCGGAGATTCAGCGGGTGGGCATAGTGATTTCCTTGCTACAAGGAGACCCACAGGTCTGGGCATATGGGTTGCAGCCTGACTGTCCGTCGCTTAAAAGTGTTGATGCTTTTTTTTACGGCACTGGGCATGTTGTATGATGACCCTGACAAGACGGCCTCAGCCGAGGCTCAGATTTCGATCCTTAAGCAAGGGCGAAGGCCAGTTGAGGTTTATTGTACGGAGTTTCGGAGGTTGGCCCATGATACCCAGTGGAATGACCCAGCCCTGAGACACCAGTACCGAAGAGGTCTTTCTAACCAGTTAAAAGACCAACTGGTACAATATCCCTTGCCTGATAGCTTGGATCAGCTCATGCAGTTATCCATTCGGGTGGATAGACGGCTGAGAGAGCGCAGGCTTGAAAGGGAGACCGAGGTTTCCTTCTTTCCCAAGGGAACCTCAGACTCTGGGGAATTTTCCGAGGAGCCTATGCAGATTGGGGCTACCCGCCTCTTCTCGCGTGAGAAGACGCGGAAGAGACAGCAGGGGTTATGTTTGTACTGTGGGAATAAAGGTCATGTGGTAGTATCATGCCCAGAAAAGCCGGAAAACTTCAGGGCCTGAGGGTGATGGGAAATATCCTGTCAGGCCAGAAGTCAGAATTTTCCAAGAAGACTTTTATCATTCCGGTGACCTTGAAGATCCTCGGTCAAACTGTCAAGACTGAGGCCTTTGTGGACAGTGGGGCCGACGGGGTTTTTATGGACCGCCAATTTGCCCTGAAACACTCTGTTCCCTTAGTACCCTTGGCATCGGAGATTGAGACTTGTGGGTTAAACGGGGAACCATTATCCCAGGGTAAAATTACCTCTTGCACTAGCCAGATTTCTTTGTTTATTGGAGCCACACACTCTGAAAAATTGTCCTTTTATGTGACTGTCTGTACTTTTGCCCCATTGGTGTTGGGGTTACCCTGGTTAAGGGCCCACAATCCTCAATTTGACTGGGTCTCTGGGGAGATTCTTAGTTGGGGTACTGATTGTTTCAGGAGTTGCTTGAGCCTTCCAGTCAGGCTTTCGCAGCTAAGTTTGCCAGGATTGCCAGGATGTTATGCAGATTTTGCGGACGTGTTCTCCAAAAGAGTTGCAGAGGTACTACCTCCCCATCGCCCCTATGACTGTGCCATTGATTTGTTGCCGAATGCTAAGCTTCCCAAGAGCAGGTTGTACTCCCTGTCACGTCCTGAGACTCAGGCTATGGCAGAGTACATTCAGGAGAACTTGGCTAAGGGATTTATCAGACCTTCACAGTCTCCAGTTGGGTCAGGGTTCTTCTTCGTGGGTAAAAAGGACGGTTCGTTGCGACCCTGCATCGACTTCAGGGAATTGAACCGTATCACGATTAAAAACTCATACCCACTGCCTCTCATTTCGGTCTTGTTTGACCAGCTTCGTACTGCCACCATTTTTTCTAAGATTGACCTACGCGGTGCGTACAATCTAATCCGAATAAGAGAGGGGGATGAATGGAAGACTGCCTTTAATACCCACTCAGGGCATTATGAATATTTGGTGATGCCTTTTGGGCTCTGTAATGCCCCGGCAGTCTTCCAGGACTTCATGAACGATGTGCTCAGGGAATATTTGGATAGATTTTTAGTTGTATACTTAGATGACATCCTAATCTTCTCCCATTCCCTGGAGGAACATCGGAAGCATGTACGCTTAGTCCTCCAGAAACTCAGAGACCACCGGCTTGGGGCGAAGCTGGAGAAGTGCGAATTTGAAGTTCAGCAAATCGCATTTCTAGGATATATTATCTCCCCAGAAGGTTTCCAAATGGAGGGTTCCAAGGTACAGGTAGTCCTGGATTGGGTGCAGCCCACTAGTTTGAAGGCGCTTCAGCGTTTTCTGGGCTTTGCAAATTTTTATAGACGATTTATCGCTGGATTTTCGTCTATAGTGGCGCCCTTGGTGGCACTCACTAAGAAAGGGGCGGATGTTGCTCACTGGTCTTGTGAGGCCAAAGCGGCTTTTGCCCGTCTCAAAAGGGCATTTGTCTCGGCCAAGGTGCTGCGACACCCAGATCCAGAGCGTCCTTTTGTGGTGGAGGTGGATGCCTCTGATATGGGTATTGGGGCAGTGCTCTCTCAGCTGGGGGTGTCTGATGATCGCCTTCATCCCTGTGCTTACTTTTCCCGTAAATTTTCGCCTGCCGAGATGAATTATGACGTGGGTAACCGGGAATTGTTGGCTATTAAGGATGCACTCGAGGAGTGGAGACACTGGCTTGAGGGGGCTAAGTTTGTGGTCTCAATTCTCACCGACCATAAGAATTTGGCATATTTAGAGTCAGCGAAGCGCCTCAATGCCAGGCAGGCACGATGGGCTTTGTTTTTTGCTCGCTTTAATTTTTTGATAACATATCGCCCTGGGTCAAAAAACATCAAGGCTGATGCGCTCTCGCAGAGTTTTGCTCCAATCCAGGAGACCACCGAGGAGCCATTGCCCATTATGTCCCCATCATGTATTAAAGTGGGCATTACCCAGGACCTCTTGTCATTAGTCCTTAGAGCACAGGAGCAGGCTCCTCCAGACCTTCCGGTAGGTCTTTTGTTTGTGCCTCCTAGGTTAAGACAGCGAGTGTTCCTGGAATTCCATGCCAAGAAGTCGGCAGGTCACCCGGGTATTGCCAGAACTCGGGAGTTGCTATCTAGGGCGGTGTGGTGGCCCTCGGTGGCTAGGGATGTGGATCAGTGGGTTCGGGCATGTGACATCTGTGCCCGAAATAAGACTCCTAGAGGGGTTCCTGTTGGCCCATTACATCCACTCTCTATTCCATCTAAGCCATGGACCCACATTTCAATGGATTTTGTGGTGGACTTGCCCAAATCCTCGGGGATGACAGCCATCTGGGTTGTCGTTGACAGGTTTTCGAAGATGGCGCACTTTGTTCCATTGGTTGGGCTGCCATCGGCCAGACGCCTGTCTGAATTATTTATGCTGCATGTTGTGCGCCTCCACGGGTTGCCACTTGATGTGGTCTCTGACCGCGGATCCCAGTTTGTGGCCAAATTCTGGAGGGCATTTTGTTCCAATCTCCAGATTTCTGTCATCTTGTCGTCAGGCTACCATCCGCAGTCTAATGGGCAGACTGAAAGGGTGAACCAGTCCTTGGAACAGTTCCTCAGGTGTTATGTCTCCAAGTGTCAGACTGACTGGGTTGCTCATCTGTCCATGGCGGAGTTTGCCTATAACAACGCGGCTCACTCTGCTACAGGGATCTCTCCCTTCCTTTGTGTGTATGGGCATCATCCTAAGGCCAATTCTTTTGACCCCCAGGACTCCACGCCTGGTGGTTCCTCTGTGGTTTCGGTCCTTAGAGGTATTTGGAGGAAAGTGAAGAAAGCCCTTGTGTCTGTGTCATTAGTGACCAAAAGGGTTTTTGATAAGCGGAAAAGACCCTGCAGCTTCAAATTAGGAGACTTCGTCTGGTTTGTCTACCAAGAATTTGAAGTTGAGACAGCCATCTCATAAGTTAGGCCCCCGGTTCATCGGTCCTTATAAGATCACTAGGGTTATCAATCCGGTGGCATTTCAGTTAGATCTACCCCGTTCTTTGGGTATCAATAAAACATTTCATTGTTTTCTTTTAAAACGGGCGATTTGTAATCCTTCTTCCAGTGGAAGACCTTCCCCTCTTCTGATACGTGGCCAGAGGGAGTTTGTTGTTGAAAGGATTCTTGACTCCAAGATGGTTCGGGGTCGGCTGTCATTTTTGGTGCACTGGAAGGGGTATGGCCCGGAGGAGCGGTCGTGGGTGCGCAGTTGTGATCTTCATGCCCCCAGACTGTTATGCTCTTTCTTCTCGCAGTTCCCCGATAAACCCGGTGGTAGGGGTTCTTTGACCCCTCGTCAGAGGGGGGGTACTGTTAGGGTCTCCTGCTCTGTACTGCCACGTCGTCATGGCAACCGGGAGACAAGTGCTAGCGGAGTAACCTGAGCATAGCTGATACTCCGGTTCGGGTCTTTTGCTGTGCAGTGGTTACAGGCTCTGTGCACGGCAGGGGATCCGGTGCTGGTTTTTGTGCTCACAGTCTGTGAGGTCTGAGTGGGGCGTGGACAGCACCTGCTATATAAACCCTCTTCTCAGGTTAGGCAGATGCTGCTGAATCTTTGTTGGTTAGTCAGTTCCTGAAAGCTAGCTAGTACTGTGTAAACTTTGTATTTGTTTGTTGCTTACTGCAAATAGGCCTTGGGTTTTGGTATTACACTCTGCCAATCCAGACCTAGCAGTAAGACTGGAGTCAGTCGTTTAACCTGCTGGGGTTCTTTTGCTACTCTGTGAACCTAGCAGGTTTGCGGCTGTATTCTCAGACTTGCCTGCCAAAATCCTTTCTCACTGTGCAAGGTGTTCAGGTGTCAGTTTAGTGGCAGTAAGCTGAACCAGTGCACTGCAAGTGAGGACTAGGATTGTGGAGACTCTCCTTGTGTCTATTATTCCATCTCTGACCAAGGAGTTTACTGCCACACCCGTTGGTAACCCTTTAGGGTTTTGCTGTTGCCCTTAGCAACAGCATTTCGGGTTCTCTACGTATTAAATCACAACATCTCGCTTCTTTCCATCTGAGCATTCCTAATACTAGGGAGACACCCAGTTTCTTAGCCTTTGGGCTTCTCTGTTCACTTTGTGTTTATTTTGTTACCCTATCACCTTCTATGTATGTAATGTCATATTCCCCAGTCTGTCTGTGAGTTCATTTGTTTTGCATCCCTCTCCGTTCAGACACCAGTACATTCCTGCTGGCACTGGTGTGCATAACAGTCATCTAGTGGCCAACGGTGTGTAAAACACCTGAATTCTCCCCATAGAGGTGAGGAGTAGTGTTAAGTCTTTTATTATATAAGATATTGCTGGATTTTGTGTCAAAGTGTATAAGGAAGATACTATCTTCATAATCTCCTAATGTTTTAAGGGCCCTACACACTCGGCGACCTGCGACCGAGGTGCTCGACAGCCGATACGGCAGACGGGGTGACCCGCCGCAGGTGACGAGTGGAGTGAACGTTTTTTTTTTCACTTCCAACATCACCCGGCCCCATTCCCGAACATGCAGGTCGTCCATATTGACCCGCATGTTCAAACGAAGGGAGAACAACGATGAATGAGTGCGGAGACGTGCATCGTTCCAGCATCCACACTGAAAGATATGAACGATTTATTGTTCATATCTTCCAGAGAAATCGACCACTGTGTAGGGCCTATAAGGGGTACTGGGTACTATACATTTGCGATCACACACTTTTTATTTTTTTGCACTTGTTATTTGCGTATTAACTAATATCATAGGTTTTAGATATTTCAAGCAGACTCATGTTTATAAAATAGTGTTTCAAAATGACAGAAATCCTAGTAACATGACTGGACACACTAAATCACATGACGGTGCATTATTTAGCAACGACTGAACAGTTCCCAGTCTATCTTTTTCACACTACATCATCTCATCATCTCCGTGTGGAACTACTGAGTCACAACTGTGGTCATTTACCAGACTCGGCTGCGCGGTCGCGCTCTCACTGTCTGACATACGCACGACTTGGGTGGATAGAGCGCGACCACACAAACAAGAGTGATATATATCAGTATTTTGGTAGCAATTTTTTCTGCTTACAGTAGTACATAGTTACATAGTTGTTGAGGTTGAAAAAAGACAAATGTCCATCGAGTTCAACCTATATTATAATTGTTTTTTAAATGTTAATTAAATGCTGTATCCCTGGATATATTTTTCCGTGAGGAATTTATCTAATCCATTTTTAAACTTATTGATTGAGTCCACCATTAATACCTTCTCTGGCAGAGAATTCCAAATCTTTACTGCTCTTACTGTGAAGAACCCTTTTGGTTTTTTAGTAGTTTATTTATTAATTTATTTTAAGATAAAATGGACTAAATTTGACAAATACATAAAATCAAATGACCCCAAATCTTATTTTACGATTCTGCTGATTTATATTTTCATTTTGTTATATCTGTGGAAAGAAGTAATAAAATGAGTACAATGTCCCCTAGTTTTGGAATGCTCTATGAGAAGTGAGAGGGTGTGGTTTATACTTTTTGCTGCTTTGTTGTTGTTTCCACGGTGTATTAGTGTATGTCCCAGTGGGTCACAATACACCAGTTTATTCTGGCAACATCAGTTTTTGCTCTGACTGCAGCTGACATTTCTGCTCCAGTTAAAGATAATACAAACAAGTGATTGTTTATTTGTTACCGCTGAGAGACAATCTATATCTTCAGACCGAGTCGTTTTCACACCTGTAGAGGATGATCAGGAGGTTATTAGATCACCGGGGGGTTTTGGGATGCGGCACTGCAGCACCTGTATATGGCACTGAAATCATTCCACCACCGTTTGTATGGAAAGGCAAAATCCCTAGCCTTGGTCTCTATGGTCGCCAGATAAAGGAACAGAACCACACTGTAGTTTTTAAAGAGGCCATGAGACTCTGAGGCCTATATAAAAAATATAGCGGGCTATCCCGAAAAAGAACCATCCCTCATCAGCCGATTATAGTGATAATTGGAACTGTACTTTTGGAGCTATTTACCATTGCTGGCACGCGGGACAAGGACTGAAAAAATGGATAAAAATTCCAATGAACGCTTATACAGGTATAATCACTCTACTTCCAGTTTAGACCTGGCTAAGCTCATCACACTGTGCAAGCGTGAGCAGCAATTGTTAGGTATTGCTAAAAAAAAATTGCAACAGAGGGCTTTTATTCTTTGCAGACACCATAGATAGAGTGGGCTGCAGCTGATGGAGATATATAAAGAGGGGGGTGGTGGGCAAGGCAGAATAGAAAGAACTCCCCTATGCATCTGTTGTCGAATTATAATGTCTCCATAGGTAATGGATATTTCTACACTGGAGTGCTGCATGTGACCGCCGCCACCAATCACTAGAGTCTTAGGACTTTGGTGACTGTTTCATACTAGCATTTGTACCCTAAGACAGTGCATGCATCCAAATTGCCAAGGGCCGATATAACAGCACTCTAGGCCTCGGGCAAAGCAATGTACTGTGACCTCTACTCACCAATTCACAGCAGTAAAAAAAAAAATCATGACATGACTCTCCTGCAGTCCTGCTCAATCTCTCCAAATGCTTGGATACAGTGAATGGCTGTCAGCACTCTAGCCATCCACCAATCAGCATGCTGACAGCCATTCACTGTCTGTCTGCAGACTGGGAGGAAGGTAGAGAATGATTGTGTGACCACCACCCGCCCCCTGCTCTTAAGACCCTAGAACTGTGGAGCCTTGTATACCTATACATTAAAATGGCCCTGCCCATACCAGTCTTCAGGAACCTTGTAGTAGCGTTTCTTTTTTGCCGCCTGCTCCATTCACTGAGTGCATCGGGGATGTCTCGGAAACTTCACATGACATCCCGAATGCTCTTAACGACAGCGTGACAAATGTGCTTCACCTGCCGCTTCAATTCTACTTGTCACTAGATTTATCTAAGCGTAAAACAAACTCCAGTGGGTATAAGGACTTAGTCAGGCCGTTTGAAAATCAGGACAAGAAATACTGAGCGTTACAACCTGACAGCTGTGCAGGGCTCTTATAGATACCATGGGGACGTGTGAACCCAAAAAATGAAAGTTTAAAACGGTTTACACTTTATTACAGGACATATTATTCCATCTGATAACACGAAACAACGTTCTGGTAGCTCTATGGACTTTAAAAGCTAGAAATCTTGGGGACTGTCAAAACTTCAGCAGATAAAGGGGGCGTGAGCAATCCAGGAGAATTCGGAGACGCTTTGCAGGACAGCTATTATTTTTAACCTTGAGCAAAAGGACTAACGTGCCGCTTTCATAGACAAGGTTTTTTTTTTTTTATCCCTTCTTCTTCCATCTTATAGAATATGTGCCATGCCTACTGAAGCAGCGACTGCCTCACTCTGGCTTCATTTACCATTAATCATCTCTCTTCACTTCACGAACAGAGTGCAATTGCAGGCGTATTTTGATTTGCTCTAAATTGACTAGTAATGGTGGGTCCAGACATCAGAAATGATTGTAATTACGTTTGTGTCATCTTGCTACATTGGTGCGCTGGGTATGACAGCACAGAGACAGCAAGAAAGTGTCCCGAGAAAGCATTATTGGAAGGCGAGAAAAAAAAAAAGTCCAGATAACAGAGATGTGAGCCCATGAATTCATCTGGCTCCTTCAATTAGAATATCAACCATCTAGGTGAGATTTATGGATGAACGCGTAAGTAATCCAGGCAAAAGGTAATATGCGTTGGAAAAAATCATTTGCAGTCATTCGTTTTTTTCTCTCTTCCTATTAAATACTATCAAAATCATTTTGATGGAAACGGTTTACAAACAGATACAATAGACGGTTTATCACACAGAAATCCTTCCTGGATTTTATCTTTTTGAAATATAGCTGCAAATTACTTGGAATGAGAATATCATTACTCTGGAAGTCACACTTTCAGTATTGTGACGTTAAGGGCTGCAAGGCAGGAAGGATAAGCAGCGCAGGCTGCGTCTGCAGGAAAAAGTGGGCACAATTTTTGTGGTATCATTTTGTTGACCATAGAGAAGGTTGTAAGCAAATGTAGTACTGTATGTTTTATGTGCACAAAGACAGTCACAGAGATATTAGCTGAACTTAAACTCTCTCATTGGGGTTAATTTAATAAGATGGGAGTTCTATTTAAGATTGGATGTTGCCCATATCAACCAATCAGATTCCAGGTATTATCTTCTAGAAGGTGCTAGATAAATGAGAAGTAAAATCTGATTGGTTGCTACGGGCAACATCCCATCTTAAATAAAACTCCCATCTTAGTAAATTTACCCCGTTGTCTTCTCACAGCTCACCTACTCTGGAAATGGTCACTTAGCTAATCCTTTAATAGCACCAGTGTGTTACTTATACAGTATGTCAGACACTCATGTCCAATACTCCACTCAATGTGACTTAAATCAATTATGTGTGATTTCAGTGCAGGCTTCATGACGCAACGTGGGCTTATAAATACGTCCAAAATATAATTCATAGACCGGTTTCCAGGTATTGGTGAACATCACCTGGTGCCTTTCCTGACAACATTCTCTACTGCTAGCAAGTGACGGTGGATCAGGTACAGTAGGTGTTAGTGGGCTGTACAGTGGTAAATAGGGATGACAAAGAGAGATGTACATTAGTGGCTACACCAAAGTTGCCGTCTTCTGCTGTTTTCATCGTATTTTCAACTTACCTGTTTGTTTCCCTAATCCCATCAGTTACTGTTGGACAGTTTGTGGACTTTTTGCCCTTCACAACTTTACCCCAGCACCTCTTCCACTCCTCCTGCCCTTTGTTCCACTCTACAGCCTGCCAACTCATCACTATAGCTTTGACCATGTCTATACAGGTTGAGTATCCCATATCCAAATATTCCGAAATACGGACTTTTTTGAGTGAGATAGTGAAACCTTTGTTTTTTGATGGCTCAATGTACACAAACTTTGTTTAATACACAAAGTTATTAAAAATATTGTATTAAATGACCTTCAGGCTGTGTGTATAAGGTGTATATGAAACATAACTGAATTGTGTGTATGTACACACACTTTGTTTAATGTACAATGTTATAAAAAATATTGGCTAAAATTACCTTCAGGCTGTGTGTATAAGGTGTATATGTAATATAAATGCATTCTGTGCTTAGATTTAGGTTCCGTCACCATGATATCTCATTATGGTATGCAATTATTCCAAAATACGGAAAAATCTGATATCCAAAATACTTCTGGTCCCAAGCATTTTGGATAAGGGATACTCAACCTGTATTACTGTACATCCAGCCTACCTACTGTACTGTCCTATTCACAGCCATAACCAATACAGCTTATTACCAGTTACACGCAAATGGGAGGCAATCCCGGCAGTCTCAATGCCGACGATGGAATCCTGACAGGTGGTGAAATCCCGCCGACAGAATCGTGAGCCACAGTACCCGCAGAGTGGCCAGCGCAGCAAGACCGCAAGGGGCTTACTAGCGCTCACTCCGCTGCCAGCATACTGGTGGCCAGGATGCCGCTGTCTGGATCATAACAGCGGAGATCCCAGCCGCTGGTAAAAATGTATGTATTCCACAGAAACACCACTGTACAGTACAATACAAATGCAATGTGATATGAGAACCGAAAGGGTTAAGGGCCTAATTCAGAGCTGATTGCTCGCTAGGGGTTTTTCACACTGCTGCGAACAGATAGTCGCCGCCCATAGGGGAGTGTATTTTCACTTTGTGTGCGCAAACGCATATGTAGCAGAGCTGTACAAACAGATCTTGTGCAGTCTCTGCACAGCCCAGGACTTACTCAGCCGCTGCGATCACATCAGCCTGTCCGGGACCAGAATTGAAGTCAGGAACCCGCCCTGCAAACGCCTGCGTTTTTCCAACCACTACCTGAAAACGGTCAGCTCACACCCACAAACGGCTTCTTCCTGTCAATCTCCTTGCGAACAGCCGTGCGAATTGATTCTTCGCACAAACCCATTGCTGAGCGGCGATCAGCTTTGTACACGTGCCTGCGCATTGCGGTGCATGCGCATGCTCAGCTCTGACCTAATTGAAGCGCTGCAAAAAACGCTAGCGAGCGATCAGGTCTGAATTAGGCCCCAAGTACCTGGAACAGTTCTTGCGCTTAGCGCACCTGAGAACTGGGAGAGAAGAGAAGTTAAGCAATGACCTTTTTAACTGCTCAGTGTGGGTTGTGTGTTTTAGCCCAGAGAGTATACAATTTCCTAAATTATGCATAATTACCTGTCATTACTGGGTTGTTGTTTTTTTTTTAAACCACCTCATTATTTAATTACGTTTCATTCAACCAAAGTTATGCTGGGATCCATGGTGTTTAAATACACGGAGCAGTTGTCAGATATCCATGAACGGCAGGATAAGCCAAAAGCATTCCCCTTGCCCTTACCCGCGGGAATAAAAGGAAAATAATAAATAAATGTTTTTTTTCTTGCGAAGGCTTCAGACAAGTGAGCTCTGAGATGTAAAATGTGAGTAGACAAGACAAGTAAAGGCCATCAGAATTACCCCAGGGGCCTCAAACTACACGGGGAAAGGAAACCGCTCTACAAAGTGGATTTCCAGTGGGTGGATGTGTTGCGCTGAGACATAATGAAGCTCAGGGTAGGTCAGCAACTCCTTTGGGTGAAGCCTTTGCCATATACCATGTGCGATCATTTCCACAAAGGGTCTGACTGACATTAATGTGTCTGTAGGCAGAGTCACAAACATCTAGCAGTCATACAATTACACTGATTTTTTGCAATTACTCTTAACACCGTACACTCATAACAAATCTTACAGCACTTATCAGTATATATACAATGTGCTATGGGAAGCATAACATGGAGGAAATCATGTCACTTTACATAGGATGCAGATTAGTGCAGGTCACTATGGGAGAGATGTATCAAACCTTGGAGAGAGATCAAGTACCAATCAGCTTCAAACTGCCATTTTACAGGCAGTGTTTAAAAATGATGGGGCAGATGTAGTAAGCCTGGAGAAGTGATAAAGCAGTTGTAAGTGGAAAGTGATAACGCACCAGCCAATCAGCTCCTGTCAATTTACATATTGGAGCTGATTGGCTGGTGCATTATCATCTTGCACTTATTACTGCTTTATCACTACTCCAGGCTTAATACATCTGCCAAGTTACAAGCTGATTGGTTGGTACTTTATCTCTCTCCAAGGTTGAGGCCTCCTCCCCCTATGAGAGATGAGCAGAATTTCCCTGCAGGAGGAAAGCAATATGCCAAATATCTAACTATGGGGCTGATGTGGAGCTGAGCGCAACATTTCGTATCTTGCAGGGTTTTTTGTACTGAGAATGCGCTGCTATTTATATTGTTTCGGCCATTTAGGTTCCATACGCACTTCAGTGAAATCTCCAACTGCGACTGAAGGGAATAACTGGGTAGTAACAGGCAGTTTGCTCACAGGCGGATTCAGTAAGAGCGTGTTGGTGCAATTACATGCACAGGCACAGCGACACGGGGGTCAAAGGGGCCTGAGTTTCCAAGGGGCCCCAAATCTGGATGGGCCAACAAAAACAAACTTATTTATACAGTACAAAGAGCCCATGCCAAACGGCCAGCGCAATACTAAGTATAACAGAAATAAATGAAATGTAACAACTTCCACCCTCCTGAGAGAACTTAATGTAATGTGCTATAGTAATCAATGATGCGGCTGAAGCGTCATGACATGCGCCGCCACTGCCATCTAGGAAGAGCAGGAGCTGGGCGGGAGCAAGAGCGCAGCGCAGCCAACTATGCCAAGCACAAGTAACACCTCACCATCCGCAGCACTGTGCAGCCTGTACAGCAATGCTGCAGACTCCCTCCGCACCTCAGAGGCAGAACAGATGCCAGGCCAGTGACTACAGAGTATACAACAACATGAAGTACACACTGGTGCTGGCCTCATCATCAGTGTCACAAGCCTGGGTTCCAGGGGAGTAGCCAGAACATTGTGGGCCCCATAGCAACATTTGGAAAGGGCCCCCATCCCAATGCTTCTAGAGAGACACTTCTCTGCAGCAGTTGTTGATTTTATGCCCTATAATATCATTTTCTGAACCATAGTAGAGCCTTATGTAAAGTTATGTCCACCATAGTAGAGCTCTAGTTTCTTTTATGAAACATAGTAGTGCTTACGTTCAGCGTATGTCACATTACAGCGCTGCCAGTACACATTATTCCGCACAGTACCCCCAATTCACATTATGATATATAGTGCTCCCCGTTCATATTGTGCCTCATTACATTGTCCTGGTTCATATTATATAACATTAAAATGACCTCCAGTTCATTTTATACCACACTACAATGAGCAGGTCCAGGGGCATACCTAGATATATCGAAGGCCCCAAGGAGAAAGTTTGAAAGGACCCCTACGTACCACCCAATGGCGAAAAATGTATATAACACATGCAACTGTGACAGGGAAGGGGGCCCCTCTCTGCTCTGGGCCCCATAGCAGCTGCACTCCCTGCCCCTATGGTAGCTACACCCTTGTATATAACACATGTAACTGTGACAGGGAAGGTGGGCCCTCTCTGCTCTGGGCCCCATAGCAGCTGCACTCCCTGCCCCTATGGTAGCTACATCCTTGTATATAACACATGTAACTGTGACAGGGAAGGTGGGCCCTCTCAGCTCTGTGCCCCATAGCAGCTGCACTCCCTGCCCCTATGGTAGCTACATCCTTGTATATAACACATGTAACTGTGACAGGGAAGGTGGCCCCTCTCAGCTCTGGGCCCCATAGCAGCTGCACTCCCTGCACCTATGGTAGCTACATCCTTGTATATAACACATGTAACTGTGACAGGAAAGGTGGCCCCTCTCAGCTCTGGGCCCCATAGCAGCTGCACTCCCTGCCCCTATGGTAGCTACATTCTTGTATATAACACATGTAACTGTGACAGGAAAGGTGGCCCCTCTCAGCTCTGTGCCCCATAGCGGCTGCACTCCCTGCACCTATGGTAGCTACACCCTTGTATATAACACATGTAACTGTGACAGGGAAGGTGGGCCCCTCTCAGCTCTGGGCCCCATAGCAGCTGCACTCCCTGCACCTATGGTAGCTACATCCTTGTATATAACACATGTAACTGTGACAGGAAAGGTGGCCCCTCTCAGCTCTGTGCCCCATAGCGGCTGCACTCCCTGCACCTATGGTAGCTACACCCTTGTATATAACACATGTAACTGTGACAGGGAAGGTGGGCCCCTCTCAGCTCTGGGCCCCATAGCAGCTGCACTCCCTGCACCTATGGTAGCTACATCCTTGTATATAACACATGTAACTGTGACAGGGAAGGTGGGCCCCTCTCAGCTCTGGGCCCCATAGCAGCTGCACTCCCTGCACCTATGGTAGCTACATCCTTGTATATAACACATGCAACTGTGACAGGAAAGGTGGGCCCTCTCTGCTCTGTGCCCCATAGCAGCTGCACTCCCTGCCCCTATGGTAGCTACATCCTTGTATATAACACATGTAACTGTGACAGGGAAGGTGGCCCCTCTCAGCTCTGGGCCCCATAGCAGCTGCACTCCCTGCACCTATGGTAGCTACATCCTTGTATATAACACATGCAACTGTGACAGGAAAGGTGGGCCCTCTCTGCTCTGTGCCCCATAGCAGCTGCACTCCCTGCACCTATGGTAGCTACATCCTTGTATATAACACATGCAACTGTGACAGGAAAGGTGGGCCCTCTCTGCTCTGTGCCCCATAGCAGCTGCACTCCCTGCACCTATGGTAGCTACATCCTTGTATATAACACATGCAACTGTGACAGGAAAGGTGGGCCCTCTCAGCTCTGGGCCCCATAGCAGCTGCACTCCCTGCACCTATGGTAGCTACATCCTTGTATATAACACATGTAACTGTGACAGGGAAGGTGGGCCCCTCTCAGCTCTGGGCCCCATAGCAGCTGCACTCCCTGCACCTATGGTAGCTACATCCTTGTATATAACACATGCAACTGTGACAGGAAAGGTGGGCCCTCTCTGCTCTGTGCCCCATAGCAGCTGCACTCCCTGCACCTATGGTAGCTACATCCTTGTATATAACACATGTAACTGTGACAGGAAAGGGGGCCCCTCTCAGCTCTGGGCCCCATAGCAGCTGCACTCCCTGCACCTATGGTAGCTACATCCTTGTATATGACACATGTAACTGTGACAGGAAAGGTGGCCCCTCTCAGCTCTGGGCCCCATAGCAGCTGCACTCCCTGCACCTATGGTAGCTACATCCTTGTATATAACACATGTAACTGTGACAGGGAAGGTGGGCCCTCTCTGCTCTGGGCCCCATAGCAGCTGCACGGCCTGCACCTATGGTAGCTACACCCTTGCTGGGTTCTTTTTCTCCCCACTATATAACAGCATCTTTTATTTGGTGTTACACACAGGGAAGGGAAGGGAAGTGCGGGTGGTGGGGTCAAGGCGGGTGGTCCGGCCGCAGAGACGTGTACAGCGCCGCATGTGGGAATGTACACAAGACCAATCACCTCTGGCCTGGGTCCTATGTTTTCCATCATACACACTCACCTACATTCCGCACTGCATGGAAATAAGAAGGTGTTACCTTATCTATGCCATGATTCCCATGCATAGCTTCACTAGGCTGAGGAGTGTAAGCATGTAGCAATGGAATATTTTCTATTAGTTTCTATGTTCTGACCAGGATAAAGTAGGATATATAACAAGATCTAACAGATTTACTTCACAAATCCTACTAAATTGTATTACTGTTGTTCTATATATAGGCTAAGTGTCAATTAGATCTACATATAGCAAGAGTAAATAGACAACCAGTGCATCAAGATTATTCTGGACAGTCAAGGCCAGTGCAAGGTTTCTCAGCACCCTAGGCAAAATAGTCAGAACCCCCCCCCTCCCTTCACATACCAAAACACAGAGCCCCTCAGGTGAAAGAGTGCAGAAACGGCATCTTGTAAGTTCCACAGCCACCGCCTGATAATTTAGTGGTTAGGGTATCAGGTTTAGTTTGGGTGAAGGGGTTAAGGTATTAGTGTTTATTTACCATTTTGGATTAATGTTAGGGGTTATGATTAGGGAGAGGTGTGTGCTTATGTATATAGTCATTTGGTCCCATCCTACACCGCTACACTGGTTCCTCCAAGCCCCACTTATACAGCAGTTTATATGCACACACTAGGGTTATTTTATTTTTATTTTTTTTATTATTGGGAGCCAATTAACCTACCAGTATATTTTGGATTATGGGAGGAAACCGGAGTACCTGGGAGAAACCCACGCAGGCACAGGGAGAATATACAAACGCCACACAGTTAGGGCCATAGTGAGAACTGAACCCATGACCTCAGTGATGCAAGGCAGTAATGCTAACCTTTGCACATCTGTGCTGCCCCATAGTGCAAACAAATACAGTACATCAAAGCCCATATCTGCAGCACATACATGAGATGCATAGAATGTTTGCATGAGTGATAAATTAACAGGTAATGCTTGATCTCACATTCATATTGCCTCTGCCCCTTGCACATGATATACTGTATGTGCAGCAACCAGAGGGCTTTCAATGCACCTGACAGAAGTGTGCTATTACTTTCCAAAGCCAATCGCGTTGACTCGTCTCAACGAGTATTGGAGCTTGGCCAAGGGTCTGAGAGAGGAGACTACATGAATGTGCTTAATGATATATTTTCAACATACTGATAACATGTAAATTGTATAGAAAGTATTTCACTTTTCTATATATGAACAGAGCCCTGTGTTACCTAGTCATAGGGTGATGCTGTGTGACATTGGGGCTGTGCTTTACACTTCTGTATGCTCCAAAACCCCCCAACCACATAAAAGCCCCACTACAGCACCGGTGGCAGGGGCAGACTGTTAGACATAGCGGTCAATCCCACACAGCGAAGGATGCGGCTCACTCCCAGCTGCACTGTCTGTCCGTGTCCTACTCACCTCACCTTCTCCGAGCTGAACAGGATGAGAGTGAGCTTGCGAGGCGGGGACACGCACGGGATGGGACAGAGGGCGGAGCAGCTCAGGATCCCGGCGAAGGCTAATTTGGGGCGTTTAAAAAAAAAGTGTCAGAAATGACTGGGGCGTACGGGCTACCAGTAGGGGGGAAGGATCAGCCGAGGGTTGTGGAAGCCTGGTTGAAGGTGCCGCTCCCGGACTCCTCCTCGCGCGGTTTGTAAAGAGAGGAACTTCTACACAGCTGTCGGGTCTGTCGGGCAAGCGGAGTACCACAGGAGGGAGAGGTGGGAACAGCCCTGGACACAGGGGCGGATCAAGGAAAAAATGACAGGGGGGGCACCACGATTTGGGGGGTACGTTGTGCACCAAAGGCAAGCACGTTCCTGGGAAAGTGGGTGTGGCCCCACAATAATAAGCATGGCTTCAAAGAGAATGTTGTATCCATGAGGGGTGTAGTATGGTATGCCGGCGGCCGGGCTCCCGGCAACAAGCATACCAGCGCCGGGAGCCCGATCGCCGGCATAATGACAGTGTGCCGAGCGCAAATGAGCCCCTTGCGTGCTCACTGCGCTCGCCATGCTGCGGGCACGGTGGCGCGCTACACGCACCACGCTATTTATTCTCCCTCCAGGGGGGTCGTGGACCCCCAAGAGGGAGAAAAAATAAGAATTTACTTACCGATAATTCTATTTCTCGGAGTCCGTAGTGGATGCTGGGGTTCCTGAAAGGACCATGGGGAATAGCGGCTCCGCAGGAGACAGGGCACAAAAGTAAAGCTTTCCGATCAGGTGGTGTGCACTGGCTCCTCCCCCTATGACCCTCCTCCAAGCCAGTTAGGTACTGTGCCCGGACGAGCGTACACAATAAGGGAGGAATTTTGAATCCCGGGTAAGACTCATACCAGCCACACCAATCACACCGTACAACTTGTGATCTAAACCCAGTTAACAGTATGATAACAGCGGAGCCTCTGAAAAGATGGCTCACAACAATAATAACCCGATTTTTGTAACTATGTACAAGTATTGCAGATAATCCGCACTTGGGATGGGCGCCCAGCATCCACTACGGACTCCGAGAAATAGAATTATCGGTAAGTAAATTCTTATTTTCTCTATCGTCCTAGTGGATGCTGGGGTTCCTGAAAGGACCATGGGGATTATACCAAAGCTCCCAAACGGGCGGGAGAGTGCGGATGACTCTGCAGCACCGAATGAGAGAACTCCAGGTCCTCCTTAGCCAGGGTATCAAATTTGTAGAATTTAGCAAACGTGTTTGCCCCTGACCAAGTAGCTGCTCGGCAAAGTTGTAAAGCCGAGACCCCTCGGGCAGCCGCCCAAGAGGAGCCCACCTTCCTTGTGGAATGGGCATTTACATATTTTGGCTGTGGCAGGCCTGCCACAGAATGTGCAAGCTGAATTGTATTACACATCCAACTAGCAATAGTCTGCTTAGAAGCAAGAGCACCCAGTTTGTTGGGTGCATACAGGATAACAGCCAATCAGTTTTCCTGACTCCAGCCGTCCTGGAACATATTTTCAGGGCCCTGACAACATCTAGCAACTTGGAGTCCTCCAAGTCCCTAGTAGGTGCAAGGCACCACAATAAGCTGGTTCAGGTGAAACACTGACACCACCTTAGGGAGAGAACTGGGGACGAGTCCGCAGCTCTGCCCTGTCCGAATGGACAAACAGATATGGGCTTTTTTGAGAAAAAACCACCAATTTGACACTTGCCTGCTCCAGGCCAGGGCCAAGAGCATGGTCACTTTTCATGTGAGATGCTTCAAATCCACAGATTTGACTGGTTTTAAACCAATGTGATTTGAGGAATCCCAGAACTACGTTGAGATCCCACAGTGCCACTGGAGGCACAAAAGGGGGTTGTATATGCAATACTCCCTTGACAAACTTCTGGACTTCAGGAACTGAAGCCAATTCTTTCTGGAAGAAAATCGACAGGGCCGAAATTTGAACCTTAATGGACCCCAATTTGAGGCCCATAGACACTCCTGTTTGCAGGAAATGCAGGAAACGACCGAGTTGAAATTTCTTTGTGGGGCCTTCCTGGCCTCACACCACGCAACATATTTTCGCCACATGTGGTGATAATGTTGTGCGGTCACCTCCTTTCTGGCTTTGACCAGGGTAGGAATGACCTCTTCCGGAATGCCTTTTTCCCTTAGGATCCGGCTTTCCACCGCCATGCCGACAAACGCAGCTGCGGTAAGTCTTGGAACAGACATGGTACTTGCTGAAGCAAGTCCCTTCTTAGCGGCAGAGGCCATAAGACCTCTATAAGCATCTCTTGAAGTTCCGGGTACCAAGTCCTTCTTGGCCAATCCGGAGCCATGAGTATAGTTCTTACTCCTCTACGTCTTATAATTCTCAGCACCTTAGGTACGAGAAGCAGAGAAGGGAACACATACACCGACTGGTACACCCACGGTGTTACCAGAACGTCCACAGCTATTGCCTGAGGGTCTCTTGACCTGGCGCAATACCTGTCCCGTTTTTTGTTCAGACGGGACGCCATCATGTCCACCTTTGGTATTTCCCAACGGTTTACAATCATGTGGAAAAAACTTCCCGATGAAGTTTCCACTCTCCCGGGTGGAGGTCGTGCCTGCTGAGGAAGTCTGCTTCCCAGTTTCCATTCCCGGGATGAAACACTGCTGACAGTGCTATCACATGATTTTCCGCCCAGCGAAAAGTCCTTGCAGTTTTTGCCATTGCCCTCCTGCTTCTTGTGTCGCCCTGTCTGTTTACGTGAGCGACTGCCGTGATGTTTTTCCCACTGGATCAATACCGGCTGACCTTGAAGCAGAGGTCTTGCTAAGCTTAGAGCATTATAAATTTACCCTTAGCTCCAGTATATTTATGTGGAGAAAAGTCTCCAGACTTGATCACACTCCCTGGAAATTTTTTCCTTGTGTGACTGCTCCCCAGCCTCTCGGGCTGGGCTCCGTGGTCACCAGCATCCAATCCTGAATGCCGAATCTGCGGCCCTCTAGAAGATGAGCACTCTATAACCACCACAGGAGAGACACCCTTGTCCTTGGATATAGGGTTATCCGCTGATGCATCTGAAGATGCGATCCGGACCATTTGTCCAGCAGATCCCACTGAAAAGTTCTTGCGTGAAATCTGCCGAATGGAATTGCTTCGTAGAAAGCCACCATTTTTACCAGGACCCTTGTGCAATGATGCACTGTTTTTAGGAGGTTCCTGACTAGCTCGGATAACTCCCTGGCTTTCTCTTCCGGGAGAAACACCTTTTTCTGGACTGTGTCCAGAATCATCCCTAGGCACAGCAGACGTGTCGTCGGGATCAGCTGCGATTTTGGAATATTTAGAATCCACCCGTGCTGTTGTAGCAGTATCCGAGATAGTGCTACTCCGACCTCCAACTGTTCCCTGGACTATGCCCTTATCAGGAGATCGTCCAAGTAAGGGATAATTAAGACGCCTTTTCTTCGAAGAAGAATCATCATTTCGGCCATTACCTTGGTAAAGACCCGGGGTGCCGTGGACAATCCAAACGGCAGCGTCTGAAACTGATAGTGACAGTTCTGCACCACGAACCTGAGGTACCCTTAGTGAGAAGGGCAAATTTGGGACATAGAGGTAAGCATCCCTGATGTCCCGGGACACTATATAGTCCCCTTCTTCCTGGTTCGTTATCACTGCTCTGAGTGACTCCATCTTGATTTGAACCTTTGTAAGTGTTCAAAAAATTTTTTAGAATAAGTCTCACCTAGCCTTCTGGCTTCAGTACCACAATATAGTGTGGAATAATACCCCTTTTCTTGTAGTAGGAGGGGTAATTTAATTATCACCTGCTGGGAATACAGCTTGTGAATTTTTTCCCATACTGCCTCCTTGTCGGAGGGAGACCTTGGTAAAGCAGACTTCAGGAGCCTGCGAAGGGGAAACGTCTCGACATTCCAATCTGTACCCCTGGGATACTACTTGTAGGATCCAGGGGTCCTGTACGGTCTCAGCGCCATGCTGAGAACTTGTCAGAAGCGGTGGAACGCTTCTGTTCCTGGGAATGGGCTGCCTGCTGCAGTCTTCTTCCCTTTCCTCTATCCCTGGGCAGATATGATCTTATAGGGACGAAAGGACTGAGGCTGAAAAGACGGTGTCTTTTTCTGCAGAGATGTGACTTAGGGTAAAAACGGTGGATTTTCCAGCAGTTGCCGTGGCCACCAGGTCCGATGGACCGACCCCAAATAACTCCTCTTCCTTTATACGGCAATACACCTTTGTGCCGTTTGGAATCTGCATCACCTGACCACTGTCGTGTCCATAACATCTTCTGGCAGTTATGGACATCGCATTTACTCTTGATGCCAGAGTGCAAATATCCCTCTGTGCATCTCGCATATATAGAAATGCATCCTTTAAATGCTCTATAGTCAATAAAATACTGTCCCTGTCAAGGGTATCAATATTTTTAGTCAGGGAATCCGACCAAGCCACCCCAGCTCTGCACATCCAGGCTGAGGCGATCGCTGGTCGCAGTATAACACCAGTATGTGTGTATATACTTTTTATGATATTTTCCAGCCTCCTGTCAGCTGGTCCTTGAGGACGGCCCTATCTATAGACGGTACCGCCACTTGTTTTGATAAGCGTGTGAGCGCCTTATCCACCCTAAGGGGTGTTTCCCAACGCGCCCTAACTTCTGGCGGGAAAGGGTATACCGCCCATAATTTTCTATCGGGGGGAACCCACGCATCATCACACACTTTATTTAATTTATCTGATTCAGGAAAAACTATGGTAGTTTTTTCACATCCCACATAATACCCTCGTTTGTGGTACTTGTAGTATCAGAAATATGTAACACCTCCTTCATTGCCTTTAACGTGTGGCCCTAATAAGGAATACGTTTGTTTATTCACCGTCGACACTGGATTCAGTGTCCCTGTCTGTGTCTGTGTCGACCGACTAAAGTAAACGGGCGTTTTAAAACCCCTGACGGTGTTTTTGAGACGTCTGGACCGGCACTAATTGTTTGTCGGCCGTCTCATGTCGTCAACCGACCTTGCAGCGTGTTGACATTATCACGTAATTCCCTAAATAAGCCATCCATTCCGGTGTCGACTCCCTAGAGAGTGACATCACCATTACAGGCAATTGCTCCGCCTCCTCACCAACATCGTCCTCCTACATGTCGACACACACGTACCGACACACAGCACACACACAGGGAATGCTCTGATAGAGGACAGGACCCACTAGCCCTTTGGAGAGACAGAGTGAGAGTTTGCCAGCACACACCAAAAACGCTATAATTATATAGGGACAACCTTATATAAGTGTTTTCCCTTATAGCATCTTTTTTATATATTTCTAACGCCAAATTAGTGCCCCCCCTCTCTGTTTTAACCCTGTTTCTGTAGTGCAGTGCAGGGGAGAGCCTGGGAGCCTTCCCTCCAGCCTTTCTGTGAGGGAAAATGGCGCTGTGTGCTGAGGAGATAGGCCCCGCCCCTTTTTCGGCGGCCTCGTCTCCCGCTCTTAACGGATTCTGGCAGGGGTTAAATATCTCCATATAGCCTCCGGAGGCTATATGTGAGGTATTTTTAGCCAAAATAGGTATTCATTTGCCTCCCAGGGCGCCCCCCTCCCAGCGCCCTGCACCCTCAGTGACTGCCGTGTGAAGTGTGCTGAGAGGAAAATGGCGCACAGCTGCAGTGCTGTGCGCTACCTTTAGAAGACTGAGGAGTCTTCTGCCGCCGATTCTGGACCTCTTCTTACTTCAGCATCTGCAAGGGGGCCGGCGGCAAGGCTCCGGTGACCATCCAGGCTGTACCTGTGATCGTCCCTCTGGAGCTGATGTCCAGTAGCCAAGAAGCCAATCCATCCTGCACGCAGGTGAGTTCACTTCTTCTCCCCTAAGTCCCTCGTTGCAGTGATCCTGTTGCCAGCAGGACTCACTGTAAAATAAAAAACCTAAGCTAAACTTTTCTAAGCAGCTCTTTAGGAGAGCCACCTAGATTGCACCCTTCTCGGCCGGGCACAAAAATCTAACTGGCTTGGAGGAGGGTCATAGGGGGAGGAGCCAGTGCACACCACCTGATCGGAAAGCTTTACTTTTGTGCCCTGTCTCCTGCGGAGCCGCTATTCCCCATGGTCCTTTCAGGAACCCCAGCATCCACTAGGACGATAGAGAAAGTGTCGGTATGCCTGTGTCGGGATTCCGGCGCTGGTATACTGTGCGCCGGGATCCCGACAGCCGGCAAACTGAAGACCACCCATCCATGAGCTAGTGGGTGACAGGAATGGTTGACAGAGAGAAACAGTGGGTGACATGGAGAAGGTGACAAGAAGAGGCAGAGGGTGATAGGGAGAGGCAGAGAGTTACAGAGAGAGGGTGATACTTTGGAAAGGCAGTGTGTGAAAGGAGAGGGTGACAGGGAGAGGAAGTGGATGATGAGTGGGAGAAGGTGATGGCAGTGGGAGACGGAGAGGGTGACAGGGAGAGGTAGTGGGTGACAGGGAGAGGCAATGGATGAAAGAGGCAGTGATATGGTGCGAAGGGGTGGCACAATGTTGGAGAAGGGGGTACACTAGGCTTAATAAGGGAGGAAATACCCAGGGCTGGTAGGGTGGGAGACATTGGGATGGTAGGGGTGTCAGTGAGATGGTGGGGGATGCTAGGCAAGATGGGAAGGGGGCAGGGGGATCCTGGTGACTGAACTGGCTGGTAGGTTCTAGGTGGGGGGCAATTACATCAATGAGCACAGTGGGCTGGTGGGGGGCACACAGAGAATTACCCCTGCACACTGATATACCACCTCTGTACCCCCACACTACACTGTTGATTGCCCCCTGCCATGGGAACGGTTCACTGGTACCGGCCTTGAGATGAGTGTATGGAAGGTACCAGGGGTAGGACGGGGAGCAGACCTTTACCTGAGGTCAATTATGGAGATCTAGGTGCAGGCAGTGATGAGCAGGATGCTGGCCGCAATCACAGTCTTGAGTTAGATGGCGGGAGGAGCTGGAGACCTGGCTGCTGGCGGGTGCGCTGTCCCTCATTGGCGGCGCTGGTGGCCGCTGTCCCGGACCGTAGTTGCGCTGCTGTGTGCGGCAGGGTAACGGGTAGGCTGCTGGTCACACTGGTGCTGTCCCTCAGCGGCGGCGGGCTGAAGCTGGGACCACCCTCCTCCTGCTCGGCTCCTCTGACAGAAACGTGAAATGCACTGACTGCATGTCACGTTTCTCCAGGGAGCCAATCCTGGACCAGCAGCAGCAGCCTCATGTCGGGAGGGTGAGCCGCACCGCACGCATTAAAAAAACAAACAAAAATCTACTAAAAATGACAGGGGGGGCACGTGCCTTGGTGCCCCCCCCCCCCCCCTAAATCCGCCACTGCCTGGTCATGAGACTCCTATCCGACACTGGGGTGAGCAGGGAGCGGGTGCCTCACATCCCTTATGGTGTTCGCACAGCACAGCCACTTCCTTCATTTTTTTTTTTGCACTGAGCGCCGCCCTTCAAGTGCTGCCGCCCCTAGGCAGCTGCCTAAAGCTGCCTAGTGGTAGCGCCGGCCCTGTGGACAGTGCCATCACTGAGGAACAATGCGGCACTGTGATAGTATAACGCAGTTCTAGAAATCCCCATTAGTGCGTGTAGTAACAGCACAGGCTGCTCCTGGGGCTCTTACAGCACCGTGAGAGTCATTCATTCTAAATCCAATTCAAAGTATAGGAATAATATAATAATAATAATAATACTGTCATATTTCTCATTTTCTTCTTAATAGTGCATACTGCAGCTAGCTCTATGCAGACACTGTTTCAGAGGGATGCAGTCAAAACACCGGCTATCGGGATCCTGGCGTTCAGGAGACCATCCCTGGAGTCCCGACAGCTGGTGAATTACAGACAGCCGGAATCCCAACCTCCTCTGGGTATTCCCACCAATTTAGTGGGAATATAACCAGGCATGATGCGCGGTGAGTGCAGTGAGCCTGCGAGGGGACTAAGCTGCCAGGACTCTGACAGACGAGGTGCCGCTGTTGGTATACTGACAGCTGGCATCCCGTCTGCCGGTAATACATATGTATTCCATACATTACATATGTATTTGGTAAATATTGTTTTGCTCTTTGCACCCTGGGCCGTTGAGATGCAAATCCACCTGATGGCTTGCACACATCCCAGATGGTTGTTGTAGTGCGCCTATGCAGAACAGGTCCTGCCAGATTGCACGCAGGGACCCCTAAGCCGCAGCCATTTAGGGGTGCCGGTGGGGACCATTGTACAATACAGGGGCGTGCCGGGCCCCAGAAACGTGAATAGCTGGGCCATCCTGCATGACCCGAGGGTTACTCGGATGGGTGATGGTCATGCAGATGATCTAATGCTGCATGCCAAAAATAAAAATGAATATAAAACATAGAACTGAAATATTTATGTAATTATGGGGCAGATGTATTAACCTGGAGAAGGCATAAGGAGGTGATAAACCAGTGATATGTGCAAGGTGATGAAGGCACCAGCCAATCAGCTCCTAACTGTTAATTTACATATTGGAGCTGATTGGCTGGTGCCTTTATCACCTTGCACATATCACTGGTTTATCACTTCCTTATGCCTTCTCCAGGTTAATACATCTGCCCCTATGTGTTTAGTAGCATAGTCTTTTGTTGTACAGATATTTCATAAATAAGTAATCAAATATCAGAGTTCGGCCAGGAACCGACACCTCCGGTCAACTTCATTACATCGGCCCTATGTCTTTGGACTCGGATTGGAATTACTGGCAGGAGGCGTCTTTGTCCTTCAGACGCCTCCTGTAGGCATTAGGATATTTTTGCACATGTGCTGAGTCTAAAGACACACCTGCGGTGTGCAACCAACCATCTCTGATTCAGGCCAATGTAAAAAAGTATTTGGATGGCTGGCATCACACATCAGCACACGTATGCAAGCTCTTGCATATTTGCAGGACAGCCTCCGCAGCCTACTTCATACAATGATTTGTTGTTCTATCGATAAGGTATCCGATGTTATCGTACACTTCCCATTCTCTCCATTAGACGCAAAGAATGTGTCATAGTATTCGCCACCGATTGTACATTAAGCAAAAACGTATTACAGAACCACTTGAAAAGAAACTGCAATTGTGCATGATGTTATATGATTATTAAAAATACAGATCAGCAAAATAATGACTGTTCTTGTAGAAAAGCAGTGTTCTCCTTCAGCTCTTCCATGCTATAGTGCACGAGGACAGACTTGTTTCTCAGTCGCACGTTCAACTGGACAGCAGTCAGTGGGAGCCGAAGAAGAGAGCATGCAAAACATAACCATGTATCTTATGGCCTCGCAGAGTGAAGATGTGCCTATGAAGTCTATTCATCAAAACTAAAAATTGATGGGTTAATTTAGTTTAGAACTCGCATTGAGTTCTGCCTAAGGGGTCTATTCATGCAGCATAGAAAAGCCCTGTTTTGCGTTAAACAGGGCTTTTCTCTGCTTACCGCAATTCACAGAGCGGGTTACCGTGGAGAAGTCCCTGACGTCCCCAGCGGTACCCCCACTCTCTGCCTGAATCGCATCACCATACCTTTGTATGGTGAGTGCGATTCATGAAGGTGCGGAAAGCTCTGCTTTCCGCTTCTCCATGGAGTTCAGGTTCGCCATCTCAGGACGGCGTAACCTGAACTGTAGTGCGGAGACGTCAGGGAAGCTCAATGCTTCCCTGATCGTTGCTCTGCACCTCGCACTGGCTCCGCCCCCGACCTCCCAGCAACCACTGCGGCCTGCCGGGAGGTCAACACCCTGCGCATGCGCAAAGGGACCCGCCGCTGGACCCCGCGCATCGCTGGGAAGGACCGCTGGAGATGACCTCACAGCAGGAGCCCCAGACACCGCAGCGCATCATCGGAAGGGTAAGTATAAATGAATTGCTACTTATTACAGCTATACATCGCATTGAAGCGCTGCGATGTATAGTGATAAGTAGCAATTCTGTTTTCGTTTTCTACATGAAAAGACCCCTAAGTATCTGATCATTCATCATGGCTCCTATACATAAGTATCTCTTCCGAAAAACTGTCACTTCTGCAGAGACAGTTTTTCGGTATAGAGATACTTTCCTCCTGCTGCCTTTTCTTAACGCTGCTTTTTAACGCTTTCGTAAATATGTATAGGATTAATAAATAAATTATAATAGAGAAAATGATGTTTCATAAATAAAGTTTGTTATACAAACACACAGTAGCCATGTTTAAAATAATTACAAACATTAGTAACAGGTATTCTGGACACACTTACAGGTGCCTCAAAGGAACGATGGAGAGTGGGGAGACGCTTCTCTCCAAGCAGCGTGCAGCGGCGGTGGTGAGAATGCAGCAGGAGGAGAGAGCGGCTGGACATGAGGGGAGATGGAGGAGGAGCTCACAGCAGCGACTGCATGCAGCCCTTAACGTCTACTGTATCTGCTACACAAGCTGCCGTGTGAAGGCTTTCGGGGGCTGTACGGCATCTGTGGATATACATTTAAATTTGCCGGCTGACGGTATCCTGGCATTCAGGATACTGATGACGAAATCCCTACCAGCAGCCGGAATACTGTCGCAACAGGACTATTCCCACTCATGGTGACAACCGTTGAGTGGGAACAGAACCTGTGGTGAACGCAGCAAGCCACCGAGCCTGCAGCGTGGCAAGTGCAGTGAGCCCGCAAGGGGACTCTTTGCGCTTGCCCCGCTGCCGGCATACTGGTGGATGGGATGCCATTATCGGCCGCCGGTAAATCATACTGAACCCCATCTGAGGATGACATACAGTTACACAGTCAATTTCTGAAAATCGATGATTTCCATAAGTTGATGAATAGACCAGTGGTTCTCAAACTGTGTGCCATGGCACCCTGGGGTGCCTCGGGACACTTGCCCTGGGTTGGTGGTCCAGGACCAATTCAAATTATTTATGGTCAAAGTAATACGCAAAACCAGTGCTGGTGGCTGTCAATCATAAAATATGAGGACAAACAAGCAAATTTTGTCCCTCACCAATAACTGAATCTAAGGATGACATATAAACACAATTTAATTATTTTCATATTTATTTCTAAATGTCTCATTAAGAAACTTTTGGCCTAAGGGTGCCTTGAAAAAAAATCCTGATACTCTAGAGTGCCGTGATTCAAAAAAGTTTGGGAACCACAGGAATATACTCATTTCTACATCCCCATACAGGACTCTAATTAGCTCAACATCAGCTCCAGTGTGTGCACTATACCCAGTAAGCTCTGACATCAGCTCCAGTGTGTGCGCCATACACAGCAAGCTGCGACATCAGCTCCAGTGTGTGCGCCATACACAGCAAGCTGCGACATCAGCTCCAGTGTGTGCGCCATACACAGCAAGCTGCGACATCAGCTCCAGTGTGTGCGCCATACACAGCAAGCTCCGACATCAGCTCCAGTGTGTGCTCCATACACAGCAAGCTCCGACATCAGCTCAAGTGTGTGCGCCATACACAGCAAGCTCCGGCATCAGCTTCAGTGTGTGCTCCATACACAGCAAGCTGCGGCATCAGCTTCAGTGTGTGCACCATACACAGCAAGCTCCGACATCAGCTCCAGTG
Source organism: Pseudophryne corroboree (assembly GCF_028390025.1). Lineage (NCBI taxonomy): Eukaryota > Metazoa > Chordata > Amphibia > Anura > Myobatrachidae > Pseudophryne > Pseudophryne corroboree. The sequence continues at coordinate 390,893,412 of NC_086450.1, forward strand.
TGTGCGCCATACACAGCAAGCTCCAACATCAGCTCCAGTGTGTGCTCCATACACAGCAAGCTCCAACATCAGCTCCAGTGTGTGCGCCATACACAGCAAGCTCCGACATCAGCTCCAGTGTGTGCGCCATACACAGCAAGCTCCGACATCAGCTCCAGTGTGTGCGCCATACACAGCAAGCTCCGACATCAGCTCCAGTGTGTGCACCATACACAGCAAGCTCCGGCATCAGCTTCAGTGTGTGCTCCATACACAGCAAGCTCCAACATCAGCTCCAGTGTGTGCGCCATACACAGCAAACTCCGGCATCAGCTTCAGTGTGTGCTCCATACACAGCAAGCTCCAACATCAGCTCCAGTGTGTGCGCCATACACAGCAAGCTCCGACATCAGCTCCAGTGTGTGCGCCATACACAGCAAGCTCCGACATCAGCTCCAGTGTGTGCCATACACAGCAAGCTCCGACATCAGCTCCAGTGTGTGCGCCATACACAGCAAGCTCCGACATCAGCTCCAGTGTGTGCCATACACAGCAAGCTCTGACATAAGCTCCATGAATGGTAACATGGCGCACCTCTTGTAAATGTAATGCTGGCTATACAGTACCTGTTCTTTGCAAGTACACTCGTAAATATTTTGTAGGCTATGTACATGTGCGCAGGACACTCTAGTATAGTTAATCATTTAGTGTATTATAACTGTCAGAAATTAGAGTTATTCTTAAATAAAACTTATTACAATGAACCCTATAGGCAATGCTGATAACTACATTAAATGTTTCACAAGTAGCTTAGCCTCCCGTCCTGCTTTGCCTGGGGTACCTGCACTTTAGCGGTCTACAGAATTGGTTATACTGCTTGGAACACTGACCTAAATAAAGTGAAAACAAGAAAAGTATTTTCGCTCCCCCTCCCCCATCCTCACCAGGGATTTAGGCGATAACTGTGTTACTTCCTCAACTATTTGCTACGTTTTCCCTACGGACCACTTAACATTGTAGCCTTAACAAGACAGTAACTCAAGTGAGCTGAGCGAGGAGTTTCAGAAGCACAGCAGATGGGGAAGAACAAAGACAAAATCAGGGCTGGATTATTGATGTCTGACACTTCCTACATAATAATGAATTGTCATTTTTATTTTTCGAATAAATAGTAGCGTAAGTACAGTATTGTATAAGCTGCTAGCATTGGAATACAATTTCCAGAGATCGGCATTTTGACATGTCGGCATTACAAATGTATATGTTCTTCTCAATAGGTGAGAGATCAAAGAAAGGGAGGAATTATACAGGAGACTGCAGCTGTATAGGGATTATTCATATCACTTAACAGAAAATATTCCAATGTCCGCACAGCAATATAATGACACCCCCATCATTTTCACTGAGCTAATGGGATCCAGCAGTCCCACCTGCCTCGCTTAGCGCAGGATACAAAAAGACTAAGCTTCGTATTTGTCTAATGAAAGGTCAATCCATTAGTTGCCACCTATTTGCAAACTGAAGAGCCACTGTCTTTCTAGAAATTGCTGCTTTTGATTTTGGAATTACTGTAATTAAAGGCGCGTTGCGCTTGGCTTGGTGCCAATCACCGTGAAGTTTAGGCTCGACCCACCGTGCTTGGCGGCGGGCAGAACCGCTCCATTAACTCCTGTGGAAATTAGCCGTCATTAACAAGGGATGCCGGCTCCTTCGTGTTGTCAAACAGCAATCAAGGGAAGTTCGCAGGTGAAGATTAAATCCCTTCGTACAAGCGAAATTACACCATTTACATTTCATTACTAAACTTACCTCCTCTCATGATGGGCTGTTGCTGTTATGTGGCTACAAATGCAGAGTGCGGCATAAATTAATAGTTGATAGGTGCAAAATGCACTCCTTTCTCTTATAATAGAAGCTACCTACATATTATTACCATGCGCAAATCTCTTTAACGGACTTATCTTTAAATATTGTAAGTCTTCTATGTGGCTAATTATTCAGCTAGTCATAATAAATATCATAAATATGTAAATTTGCTGTGTGCCATGGAAGTCATGCAGTGCCGAGCACTCACCCCTCAATCACACGGTAACACGCCACGTGCCCTGGAATTTCTTATTCTCATAGAACACATAACACACCGTTTACCCTATACTAATTATAGCAAAGAGCCCCCTACACTAGGGTCATTATCACAGCACGACCTGCACCCTGGATCATTAAATAATTGCCGCAAATTAAATTTACTCAAGTCATCACAGCAATCCTCATCTCTCATATAGGGGGTCATTCCGAGTTGATCGCTCGCTAGCTACTTTTAGCAGTCGTGCAAACGCTAAGCCGCCGCCCTCTGGGAGTGTATTTTAGCTTAGCAGAAGTGCGAACGAAAGGATCGCAGAGCGACTACAAAAAAATATTGTGCAGTTTCCGAGTAGCTCCAGAACTACTCAGCGCTTGCGATCACTTCAGACTGTTCAGTTCCGGATTTGACGTCACACACCCGCCCAGCGTTCTCCCAGCCATGCCTGCGTTTTTTTTTTAATCACTACATGAAAACGGTCAGTTGACACCCTGAAACGCACACTTCATGTCAAACACTCTGCGGCGAGCAGTGCGACTGAAAAGCTTCGCTAGACCTTGTGTAAAACTGCAGCGGCCTTTGTGAAAGTACGTTGCATGTGCGCAATGCACCGCATGCGCAGAAGTGCCTTTTTTTGCATCATCGCTGCGCAGCGAACATTTTTAGCTAGTGATCAACTCGGAATGACCCCCATAGGCAATTATAATTCACAAGAGGATCTACAAACTCAGTCCTCAATGCACCCTTACAGTCACGTTTTAAGGGGTATGGTCATTAGTTCGACCACACTTAGGTCGACAGTCATTAGGTCGACCACTGTTAGTCGACATGCAGTAGGTCGACATGAGTATTTTTACTGTTTTTGGTGTAATTTTCTTCGTAAAGTGACGGGGAACCCCAATTAGTGCACCGCTTCGCTCGCCATGCTTTGGGCAGGTTACCGTTCCCAATTGTAGTGGATCGTACAGTATGAAAAAGTTTAAAAAAAAAAAGTGAAAACCTCATGTCGACCTTTTTCCATGTCGACCTATTGATCATGTCGACCAATAGTGGCCGACCTAGGTGCTGTAGACCTAATGACCATATCCCGTTTTAAGGATAGTCATGCCTAAGCACAGATTACTTTAATTAGCACCTTAGTCAATTTGATTTAACAATCTGTGCTAAACCATGGATATCCAGAAAACCTGGATCTGTCTTTCCGTGAAATGGCTGCGTCAGGGCACTAACTGGGCGGCACCAGTGCGGTCACGTGGAGCTTGTGGGAGTGAAGCTTGATTTCCGTGCTATTTTGAGTTGTGCGTATGGAGAAGGGAAACCTGTTCTCTTGCACCTAACATACTAACAATAGGGTTCATTCTGACCCGATCGCACACTTCAGTTTTTCGCAGCGGTGCGATCGGGTCTGAACTGTGCATGCGGCGTGACCGCAATGCACAGACGCGTCGCTGCCCGGCGACGTGAAACGCCGGGTAGCATGGGACGTTACGAAGAAAGCGATCGCACAGGCGATCGCAAGGTGGTTGACAGCAAGAAGGCGTCTCTGGGTGGCAACTGAGCGTTTTCTGGGAGTGGCGTGGAAAACGCAGGCGTGTCCAGGCGTTTTCAGGACAGGTGCCTTACGTCAATTCCGGGACCTGACAGGCTGAAGTGATCGCAGTGGCTGAGTAAGTTCAGAGCTACTCAGAAACTGCACAAAAACCTTTTGCACGGCTCCCCTGCACAAGTGTTTGCACACTTGCTATGCTAAAATACACTCCCCCATAGGCGGCGACTATCTGATCGCACGGCTGCAAAAAACTGCTACCGTGCGATCAACTCGGAATGACCCCCAATGTCTGCTGTGGCTTTGGACACAAAAACAGTCGGCAGAGTGGCTGCCTGCTTGGAGCTGCACAGATCCTCGAATTAGCATAAGGTAGTAAATCCATCACGCAAACACAGCCACTTTGCGTCCAACTCAGAATTACCCCGCCAGTGGCATCACTGGGTGGTGGCGCCCAGTGCGAACAGCATGCACGCTGAAGGTGCTAGTGTAAAAAGCGGAGTTCCCTCAGGTATGATAAGCCACATCACTTTACATACAACATTTTGGGGGGCACGGCAATGTTCCTCAACCAGCAGTTCGGTAGCTGCAGGTCAGCCCTTAGCCTCTCCAGGCACAGTGTGGATGACTTATCCATCACTGCTGCTCGGTGACACGATCTGAGGTGAGGAGACCAAAATAGAAAAGCAGCTCTTCTATTTTGGCATCACCTCCGCGGATGGTGTCCACACAGCCCTAGTGACGCCACTGCACCCCCTTTGAGTTCTCTCTAGTTAGAAGTACCTTTCCCACGACAGGAATCACATAGGCAGTGCTGGTACTCTCACATTGCCTTCATATTTTACCATGATGATGGAGTACTCAATGTCTAAAGTGCAGACAAGCAGCAAAATACAAAGAGCCAGACAGAGGTATGTGGATGAAAGTGGCTGCTTGCTGGACAGGCGAGACAGACATCTGATCAGATGCTGTAAGCATCCAGTCCCGGGCTGTCTGGATTATCCATCAGCTTTCAGCAAATCACAGTGGCTGGCAGCAATATGAAGATGAAGATGTGGAGCGAGCAAGGGATTCCATACATTAATGCAGAGTGCAATCTCTTCTAGGTATCTGAACATTGATGTGCTATTTCCAAAGCCACAGGAACACAGATGATTCTTTTACTGTACTTCTCAATGTCTGAGCTATGGTCAGGTCTTATGAAAATCAGCCCTATTTTCAGTAATGCCAGAACGAGTGAGGTCAGCTCTCAAACAGGTATAAATGCTAATATATAAATCATACCTCCCAACTGTCCCGATTTTCGTGGGACAGTCACGTTTTTTGGGACTGTCCCACCCGCGGACGGCAGTGTCCCGTGGTGGTGGGGGGACGGTTGGGAGGCTCCTGACACTCGCAGCTCTGCTTAGAGCAGCGATGAATAGATGTTGTGCGCACAAAATTCTTGATTACAATACTAATTTAAAAACTATATATTAAATAGCAAAATCCCTTACGCATCATATTAATGAGATAGCAAATCTCCTGAAATGTCGGGAAGACCCCCAGGAGAAAGCTCCAAACTCCAGGAACCAGCTTACTTCCCTTGGGAAGTGGGTGTGGCTTTGATGAAGCAATCACGTCCTCACTGTCCTCCAACCTATTGAACGAAACGCAGCATTGTGCAGTGGGGAGGGGGGGCGGTGCTAAGAAGGCACTAAATACATCAACGTGCCCCCTGCTTAAGTCTCATTGACCTGGAGGGGAGGACTGGGAATAATAGGAAAATCTACATTAACGTGGGCCGAACATCCTATAACACTTCTCATGCAATCATTAAGAGTGATATGAAAAAGGTTATTGTAAAGTAAACTATACAGCAGTAACTGCACGGTACATGTAACATGTTTGCGTGTACAGTAAGGACCTATTTGACATAGGTTACATAAAGTACTTAAAGGAATTAAAATGACTTGTCAGAACAAATTAGAAACTGCTCACCAAACCCTGCCATTATGCTATGAGAATATATGCAACGCCCAAACTTGCATGCCCCATTAAAATGTAAATTTGGCATAGGACAACATCAATTTGTATACGGACACATACACATAATGACCTCAGAAAAATGATGGATTAAACAAAGCAATCTTACAACACACAGGTGCCGCAAACAATAGCACATATAACTATTTCCTTGGCGTATAGTATGACATATTATTGGGAGCACCTGCTGAATGCATGACAGTCTATTTAAGAGGGACATATGTATCATAATCTGCATCTCAGATGTGCATGGGATGTGAATTCACCCCAACCCGCAATGCAATAATTGAATACATCAATGACTGCATGCAAGGACAGAGTTTGAGAGAAACCTCTGTCCCTTTAATCCGCTTTCCGCAAATCTCAGGGTATTTTTCATGAAATGTAGCCTGAGATTGTACCGCACATACACTGCTAGTACCTCCCCCCTTCCCCCACCCCGGCTTAAAGAATTCGAGGGACAAACTAGGCCCGAGAATAAATAAGCGTCCTGGGTTTTTAAAGAAGGAGCCTAGGGCAAGGAAGGAGAGAAAAGGGGAGGGGAGGGGAGGGGGGGGGGGGGGGATAGAGCAGGTAGCATAGCAGCATCCTATAGGTAAGAGGGGGAGGAGAGTTACCTGGGAGGTACAAAAGAGCAGGAGTGCCAGGCAGGCTCCCTCTTTCAGGCTGATCAAGGATACAAGAAGGCACCCACCATCACAGCTCCTGGAATCAAAGGAAGGAATAAGTACAATTTACATTACTAACCCCCCCCCCTGAACTCCCCCTCTCCCAAACTGCAGGTATATACACACACTGCAGTCCCCATTCAAGCATCCATACACAGTTTAGCCCAAGTTCATTTAGACCCATCGCTGCACAAACAGCATGCCCAGGCCTAAGAGGAATGCAGCCCCCCCCCCCCCCCAGCGTCTCATACAAGCAGACGCACCGAAGTCCGCGGCAGCGGGCGGTACTGCACGCGGCCACGGGACCCGGCCGGGGTCGGCGAGACCTCCACCCGCTTCCCCCCTCCATACCTGGCTGGCGCGCGGCGGCCTCGAGGCAGGCTCCGGCGCGCCAACGCACAGCCCGGCGCGGGATGTGATACAGCACATCCCGTCGCTCGGCACGCAAGCCCCTCCCCTTCCGGCGCCGAGCGAACGCGTCACGCTCGGCGCCGCTCTGCAGCAGCGGCAGCCCGAAACCCCGGCTTCGGCGGTGCAGGCCCCACCGCCGGAGCACACACAGAATCTCCCCCCCGCAGCCCTAGGCACCGGCACGGACCCACAAATGAGGGGGCGCACAAACAATAGGCGGCAGCAGCAGATTGCGGCTCCGGAGGGACATGCCCCACCGCCGGAGCCCGCACGTACACCCCCCGCATCCCTGGACATGTATAGCACGTACCCATACACGTTGGGACGTGCAAACCAGGGGCAGGCACCACCGCCGGAGCCCACATGTAACCCCCCCGCATCCCAAGGCATTAACAGCATGCAACCAGGACTGGTTAGCACAGTTGGTAAGGTGTAGGGTTTGCACTTTCAAGTTAAGAAGGTCATTGGTTTGAATACCATGTAAGCATGTTTTAAAGGTAAGTAAATATGATACAATAAAAATATAACATGAAAATATAACATTATAGGAAAGTAAGATTTCAAAAATGTAAAGATCATTTGGAGTAATCCACATTTTACAGGTCACAGTTTCTCATTCTTTATAACAGCACCATGTTAGCTTACAATTTATCTGTGTATACTCCTATGTCGGTAATTGAGTAATGTTTATATAGAAAAATAGTTGTTAAACACTCATTTTTGCACAGCCAGAGCAAGTGGGATGGGGGCAGCAGCTTGCAGCGCTCCCCCCCCCCCCCCCCTCGGGTGGCATGCGGGACAGCACTTCCCCACAGCCCATTATCCGCAGTGGGCAAGCTGCTGGCCCGCCGCAGCCCACTCCACCGGGTATCAGCCCCGCCATATCCGCCAGGCTGCACGGGCGCTAGCCAGTACCAATACCCATATCAATCAGCCAGCCTATTTATTAATGCAAGTTATTGGGTTGTTAGTTAATTAATTATTTCCATGAATGTTCCCTTTTCGGTCATGTTACTTTGAAATATGGTACTTTTCCCTCTCACTTGCTGTACTTACTTACAGATGATCAGGCGACTCGTCTCGCTTCTCCCTACGGCTTAGCTTCAGGGGGAGCCCACGCGAAACTTTGCAATCTAATGATTCCTTAGGAGGCACGCAGAGGGACCACCCAGATAAGTATCATGTATTTACCGGCTAGGGGTATGGCTTCTGCGCTATGGCTTAGTGGGTTAAAGCGACTGTCTGGTAAGAAAACATAAGATAATCACTCCAGCCTTGGAGTTGGTTTTAAAAGACAAACGCATGGGACATTCAGCTGCTGCAGGGATAGCAAACCCCACATCTAAGCAACCCCCCCCCCCCCCTTCCCCGTTGCTAAGGCTTCCCGCATAAAATCTTTGCTCTCACAGTAATACAATAGCTTCCCCCCTTCTTAATTACTGATAGCATGTCCAGCAGACGCTATCTGGCTGGGGGTTATCTTATCTCCCCTCCTCCAACAATGGTGGTGGTTCCCTTTCAGCTTCTCCCCTGCACATAACCCCTCCCAGCAGGGTGACCAGTGTAAGGTATACGAGGGGGGGGTGTAAAAATAAAAATACATAAATAAAGGAAATAAAAGGGCAGTGGGGGGCTGGGTAGAATTACAGGGTTGTGGGGGTTATGGCAGCGCATAGTGTGTAATAGTGTCATAGTAGACAGTATAACATGGGTCAGTGGTTACATTGCAGTCAGTATTAAATTACAGCGTATAAAGTATGGTAAGGTTATAATATGCGAGTGATGCAAGGATCGCAGAAGTGCAACGGCGTGTATATATTGCAGGGTAGAATAGGTACTAGCAATGCTGCTCACATCGCAAAACCTGCTTTTGAAACGGTATTTGAAACGGTTCTTAAAACGGGTCTGAGCAGTTAAACCCCTTTCACATCTCATGTTGTAACCAGTATATTACCATTTCATTAATTTTTTTTTTTTTTTTTGGTACCTGTCACACTGAACCCGTTTCACCCATAGAAAACAGTGGTTGTCGCTATAAATGGACGTTTCTAACCACACATTATTAATAAGTATTAATTAATTAATTATTAATAAATTTGGATAGTAGTACGATGGAACCCAGCAGCTGGAAGCATTTTGCTATGTTTTTATATATGAGGGTATTCTTGACTGTCCCAGTAATTTGTCTGCAGATTTCCTCATCCCCTCTGATCCTAAAGCAGCTCCCTCACCTCTTCATCACTCCAATGAGACATTTTATAATGGCTTTGCAGTATAAAAGTTTATAAAGCCACTCTCACATGGGTCTCCGGTGTGTTCCAAGCTGTTTCCTGGTTGTGGCTGCTGACATCACACATGGAGACAGCCTATGACCTGCTGGGGCTTGCAAATACCGTTTCAGACCCTTTAACACTGCACAGTGAAATGGGACTGAAACGGGGAGGACCCTTCTTTTACCGTTCAAAATACCTGTAGTTTGAAAGCGGTAAATTGAAGGGGACCCTTTTCACATCGCAGTTTGACCCGTTTAGGAAGCCAGTTAAAATGGCAAAATACGGGCGGCAGTGTGAAAGGGGAAGTATACGAGATAAAGCAAATCAGCGATGTCATTGCCGCATGGGTATATTACAGGATACGGGTCGTACTAGGTATACAGCGTAATGATTACTGAGGGCATGGCGGCAAGAGCATATTTCAGCATCATAGGTATACTAGCGGGCTAATATAAAGCTTAATACCGGATCGAATGGCCGGGGGGTATTTTGCACATTATAGAGGGGAATAGCGATGAATTATATAATATAAGGCAGAACAGTCATCGCATTGCCGTGAGCATGTATTATTGCATTGATAGTAGGTATATAAGAACAGTATAATACAGATCAGTGGGGGACAGTCACGCACCATAACGTTCATACTAGCAAATTTTTTCAGTATTACCCGTGGCCTTAGCTCCATTATTATTGTATTGCAGTTAGTAGGAAGGCGTCACAGGCGATTTGCAATGCCTTGCACAGTCCATACATTAGAAAATGCATGGGTACACAGAGCATAACGAGGCAGTAACAAAAACCAAAAATAATAATAATAATAATAATAATGAATAAATAAAAATAAATAAAAAATAGACAGACCACGATTTGCATAGCGCGGTACAGCCCAGCGCTACGCAGTACAACTTCCACTGTGCTAAACGCATGGTTTAATCCCCTGGCATTGTATTATGTGGTATATAGTGATAATGATAACCGCTTGTTATATAACCTGAGTGTCATACAAAAGGCAGGCCTGGGAGACAAAGCAAGTAGCGATAGCGATCTCAATAGAAAAACCATCAAAGCGGCTTTGGGGAATACGCAGTATTATGTTCACTTAGGTAGCAGAATAGCAGAAACGCACCATTTATGGGGCAATGGTTAGCATTACGGCCTCACAGCGCTGAGGTCATGGGTTCAGTCCCAGTTCTTAATTCATATTACATTTACTAGCTATGCCTTTAAGCGCTGAATAAGTTTGTTCCAGAACCGAACGGTCATACAAAATGCAACAAGTAGCGGTAGCGATCACAGTAAAAACCCATCAAAGCTACTTTAGTGAACGTGCAATATGATGGTCACTTAGGGTATCATAATAAGGTAGACAGGACAGAAGGAAAAGGAAAGCCAAAGGTCCAGGCGCAAAGCGAAGGTTTAAGGGCTGAATAGTACCTCATCTCTGCATAAAGTAGGGGTCAAGGCTGCATGTGCCTTAGCGGTATACGGGATAACGTAGGACAACTATAGTCTGGCGCAAGGCATGAATATCAAGTCAGCGTAAACGCACCAGTATGTGGCAATGGGTAGTATTACGGCCTCACAGTGCTTAGGTCATGGGTTCAATCCAGTTAAGAGCATTCTTTGTGGAGTTTGTATGCACTCTCGGGTGTCTTATGTCATATGTCAGTTGCTAGGTATAGATCATAGGGCGCTATATGATGAGTATACCTAACCGGATTGAACCCGTTAGGATGTAGAACTGTTGTTTTTTAATTTCGGCACCGTTAGGATGTAGAAATTTTTTATTGGCACCGTTAGGAGGTAGAAATTTTTTATTTATTTTTTTATTTTCGGTGGAGGCATCGTCAGGCCATTTGAAAGTGTAATTATCAACTGACAAGACATGGCAGTAGTGGCACGTAAGGGGTTGCCAGCGGGCGAGACCAAAAATCTGGGCAGGTGGAAATCAGGAGCGTACAAGGTACACTTACGCGCGGAAAAGCAAGACTAGAAGGCAGCTCTGCGTCTTTCGCGAAACCCAAGGCCTTAAGCTGCCCGCCTTAAATGGGGGAATGAAGGACTTTTTCCAATTTTGCCCTCAAACAAAAAGAGGTTTTGTGGTTTTCACCTTCATATGGGTCGCGCGAAAGTTTGCACCATAGGTCCGCATACAACAGGGGGTAACGGTTATTGGTAATTCTACTTTTCAGGAGGGCAAAAGGTCTAGGGGGCAGCGATCTAGGAAAAAGCTAGGGGAGCGAGCCGATTACGGCAATTCAAGCCGGCATACAAGGGTTGAAGGGCCGGTGGCCTAATACACGGATCACATGGTCCGAGATAGTCCCAAGGGCACAGGGGGGCACGGGGTTACAAAGGGTCAGAAGAAAGGTGAACAGGGCGGTAGCCCGTCTCTTAACGGGAGAAGGCGATACGATCGCCAGGCACCCGTTGTCGAGGTTCGGAGAGGAGGGACTATTCAGGCAAGGCGGGGTACACCTGGCAGAGGAAGGTTTAGCTATAGTCTTGGACGACATAGCAGAAAGCGTCAGTGGAAGGCATGAGGTAGCAGGGGGTGGCGGGCCTGGGTTCTAGGAACCAGGCTATGGCGGCAAGCAGTGCTCCTCGGCGGTCTGTAGTAGCGCAACGTCGGTTGGCCGGCACTTCCCCAGATACTCGGCGAATTTGTCGTGGCCTCAAGGGCCGACACGGTCGTCATCTTAAGGGTGGACCGGTGCTATGCCGATGAGGGGAAGTGGTACCGCTCAGCTAACTTGCGCAAGGGCGGGACTTAGGTTCCGCCCCGTTGTTTAATTGAGGAGAAATTAATATGGAGGCTGTAGCCGGGGGTATGCACTGCTTTCTCGCCACCCACTTATAGAGTACCAATTCTAATCCAATCAATAAATTTGGCTGTGACCTTTTAAATCGCAATTCAGTTGTCCGCGTGTTTATTGGGGAGAAAAGAAGGTAGGGGGATGGACGGCGAGGCCGTTAATAAAATCAATGGACGGCTTAAAGAATTCGAGGGACAAACTAGGCCCGAGAATAAATAAGCGTCCTGGGTTTTTAAAGAAGGAGCCTAGGGCAAGGAAGGAGAGAAAAGGGGAGGGGAGGGGAGGGGGGGGGGGGGATAGAGCAGGTAGCATAGCAGCATCCTATAGGTAAGAGGGGGAGGAGAGTTACCTGGGAGGTACAAAAGAGCAGGAGTGCCAGGCAGGCTCCCTCTTTCAGGCTGATCAAGGATACAAGAAGGCACCCACCCTCCCGCCCAGTTGGTAGGGCAATGTGGCCCTGGTATTTAGGAATTGAACATTTTTTAATTTCGGTGGTGGCATCGATAGGCAATCCAGAGTTTTCGCTATCACCAGGGCGAAGGTGAGGTAACTGGAATTGAACTGAAGTTTACGTCCGGTGGTGGCAACGTCAGGCCAATTCGGTCTTTAATTATGGTCTGGCAAAAGAGGTCCAGCAGGCGCGGCAAGCAGTGCTCCTCGGCGGTCTGTAGTAGCGCAACGTCGGTTGGCCGGCACTTCCCCAGATACTCTGCGAATTTGTCGTGGCCTCAAGGGCCGACACGGTCGTCATCTTAAGGGTGGACCGGTGCTATGCCGATGAGGGGAAGTGGTACCGCTCAGCTAACTTGCGCAAGGGCGGGACTTAGGTTCCGCCCCGTTGTTTAATTGAGGAGAAATTAATATGGAGGCTGTAGCCGGGGGTATGCACTGCTTTCTCGCCACCCACTTATAGAGTACCAATTCTAATCCAATCAATAAATTTGGCTGTGACCTTTTAAATCGCAATTCAGTTGTCCGCGTGTTTATTGGGGAGAAAAGAAGGTAGGGGGATGGACGGCGAGGCCGTTAATAAAATCAATGGACGGCTTATACGTTCTAGCTCCGGGTCTGTGACCACAGTCAGCTGTGCTGTAAACCGGCATCTCATATACTGCAAAGTAAGAAATGTTATCAGCTAACTTAAAGAGCTTGGAGTAGTTTTTTCACAAAACTGCTACAAACGTCTTTTAATACATTCAGGTGATACAAAAAATAATGTGAAAAGGGTGTGCAAACATACTATTTCACATTATTTTAGTAAAAAATTATTTTGTTAAATATGCCCAACAAAAAGAGGAACAACTTAAATGTAGGCGAGGGTCACCCACTTGAAATATTACCTATCCAATGTATGCCAAACCTTTTTAAAATCCTCCCTCCACTTGTTAACATGTCACTTACTTAAAAATACATTTTAGTCTCTCTCTCTCTCTCTCTATATATATATATATATATATATATATATATATATATGTAGAGAGAGAGAGAAATACTTAAAATAAAGGATAGTTATGGAAATCCATAACATATTATTAAAGTCCCCTCTACAATACATTAACATTCTACAAGGACAGGGTGAAAAGGCCTCCATTATCTTGTAGCTCAGAGGGTAATGCATACTGTATGCTAGTGAGAGAGGCTAGTTTGTGTGCACACATGTAGACTCAAGGGACTGACACGATTGTGATGCTAGGTAGAAAATGACTTGGAGCAGCTGTTGAATAGTAATGTCTTCATGCGAGTTTTGCTGGAGGGGGGTGTTAATAAAGCAAGGTCTCGAGACCTCTGTGATGCGCTTCAGTGTGTGAACATGGAGCAGCAGCAGTAACCTGTCAGTGTAACAACTCCATGCATGAAATATTACTCTTTATTTTCTCAGACCATCAAGTTTACACTAGAGATGAGCGGGTTCGGTTTCTCTGAAACCGAACCCGCACGAACTTCATGTTTTTTTTACGGGTCCGAGCAGACTCGGATCCTCCCGCCTTGCTCGGTTAACCCGAGCGCGCCCGAACGTCATCATGACGCTGTCGGATTCTCGCGAGACTCGGATTCTATATAAGGAGCCGCGCGTCGCCGCCATTTTCACACGTGCATTGAGATTGATAGGGAGAGGACGTGGCTGGCGTCCTCTCCATTAGAAATTAGATTAGAAGAGAGAGAGAGATTGTGCAGAGTCAGACAGAGTTTACCACAGTGACCAGTGCAGTTGTTGTTAGTTAACTTTTATTTATTTTAATATAATATATCCGTTCTCTGCTATATCCGTTCTCTGCCTGAAAAAAAACGATACACAGCAGCAGCCAGTCACACAGTGTGACTCAGTCTGTGTGCACTCAGCTCAGCCCAGTGTGCTGCACATCAATGTATAAAAGGCAAAGCTTATAATAATTGTGGGGGAGACTGGGGAGCACTGCAGGTTGTTATAGCAGGAGCCCCCAGGAGTACATAATATTATATTAATTTAAAATTAAACAGTGCACACTTTTGCTGCAGGAGTGCCACTGCCAGTGTGACTAGTGGTGACCAGTGCCTGACCACCAGTATAGTAGTATATTGTTGTATGTATTGTATACTATCTCTTTATCAACCAGTCTATATTAGCAGCAGACACAGTACAGTGCGGTAGTTCACGGCTGTGGCTACCTCTGTGTCGGCAGTCGGAACTCGGCAGGCAGTCCGTCCATCCATAATTGTATTACAATATATACCACCTAACCGTGGTATTTTTTTTTCTTTCTTTATACCGTCGTCATAGTGTCATACTAGTTGTTACGAGTATACTACTATCTCTTTATCAACCAGTGTACAGTGCGGTAGTTCACGGCTGTGGCTACCTCTGTGTCGGCAGTCGGCAGGCAGTCCGTCCATCCATAATTGTATTATTATTATAATATATACCACCTAACCGTGGTTTTTTTTTCATTCTTTATACCGTCATAGTGTCATACTAGTTGTTACGAGTATACTACTATCTCTTTATCAACCAGTGTACAGTGCGGTAGTTCACGGCTGTGGCTACCTCTGTGTCGGCACTCGGCAGGCAGTCCGTCCATCCATAATTGTATTATTATTATAATATATACCACCTAACTGTGGTATTTTTTTTTCTTTCTTTATACCGTCGTCATAGTGTCATACTAGTTGTTACGAGTATACTACTATCTCTTTATCAACCAGTGTACAGTGCGGTAGTTCACGGCTGTGGCTACCTCTGTGTCGGCAGTCGGCAGGCAGTCCGTCCATCCATAATTGTATTATTATTATAATATATACCACCTAACTGTGGTATTTTTTTTTCTTTCTTTATACCGTCGTCATAGTGTCATACTAGTTGTTACGAGTATACTACTATCTCTTTATCAACCAGTGTACAGTGCGGTAGTTCACGGCTGTGGCTACCTCTGTGTCGGCAGTCGGCAGGCAGTCCGTCCATCCATAATTGTATTATTATTATAATATATACCACCTAACCGTGGTTTTTTTTTTCATTCTTTATACCGTCGTCATAGTGTCATACTAGTTGTTACGAGTATACTACTATCTCTTTATCAACCAGTGTACAGTGCGGTAGTTCACGGCTGTGGCTACCTCTGTGTCGGCAGTCGGCAGGCAGTCCGTCCATCCATAATTGTATTATTATTATTATAATATATACCACCTAACTGTGGTATTTTTTTTTCTTTCTTTATACCGTCGTCATAGTGTCATACTAGTTGTTACGAGTATACTACTATCTCTTTATCAACCAGTGTACAGTGCGGTAGTTCACGGCTGTGGCTACCTCTGTGTCGGCAGTCGGCAGGCAGTCCGTCCATCCATAATTGTATTATTATTATAATATATACCACCTAACCGTGGTATTTTTTTTTCTTTCTTTATACCGTCGTCATAGTGTCATACTAGTTGTTACGAGTATACTACTATCTCTTTATCAACCAGTGTACAGTGCGGTAGTTCACGGCTGTGGCTACCTCTGTGTCGGCACTCGGCAGGCAGTCCGTCCATCCATAATTGTATTATTATTATAATATATACCACCTAACCGTGGTTTTTTTTTCATTCTTTATACCGTCGTCATAGTGTCATACTAGTTGTTACGAGTATACTACTATCTCTTTATCAACCAGTGTACAGTGCGGTAGTTCACGGCTGTGGCTACCTCTGTGTCGGCAGTCGGCAGGCAGTCCGTCCATCCATAATTGTATTATTATTATAATATATACCACCTAACTGTGGTATTTTTTTTTCTTTCTTTATACCGTCGTCATAGTGTCATACTAGTTGTTACGAGTATACTACTATCTCTTTATCAACCAGTGTACAGTGCGGTAGTTCACGGCTGTGGCTACCTCTGTGTCGGCAGTCGGCAGGCAGTCCGTCCATCCATAATTGTATTATTATTATAATATATACCACCTAACCGTGGTTTTTTTATACCACCTAACCGTGGCAGTCCGTCCATAATTGTATACTAGTATCCAATCCATCCATCTCCATTGTTTACCTGAGGTGCCTTTTAGTTCTGCCTATAAAATATGGAGAACAAAAAAGTTGAGGTTCCAAAATTAGGGAAAGATCAAGATCCACTTCCACCTCGTGCTGAAGCTGCTGCCACTAGTCATGGCCGAGACGATGAAATGCCAGCAACGTCGTCTGCCAAGGCCGATGCCCAATGTCATAGTACAGAGCATGTCAAATCCAAAACACCAAATATCAGAAAAAAAAGGACTCCAAAACCTAAAATAAAATTGTCGGAGGAGAAGCGTAAACTTGCCAATATGCCATTTACCACACGGAGTGGCAAGGAACGGCTGAGGCCCTGGCCTATGTTCATGGCTAGTGGTTCAGCTTCACATGAGGATGGAAGCACTCAGCCTCTCGCTAGAAAACTGAAAAGACTCAAGCTGGCAAAAGCACCGCAAAGAACTGTGCGTTCTTTGAAATCCCAAATCCACAAGGAGAGTCCAATTGTGTCGTTTGCGATGCCTGACCTTCCCAACACTGGACGTGAAGAGCATGCGCCTTCCACTATTTGCATGCCCCCTGCAAGTGCTGGAAGGAGCACCCGCAGTCCAGTTCCTGATAGTCAGATTGAAGATGTCAGTGTTGAAGTACACCAGGATGAGGAGGATATGGGTGTTGCTGGCGCTGGGGAGGAAATTGACCAGGAGGATTCTGATGGTGAGGTGGTTTGTTTAAGTCAGGCACCCGGGGAGACACCTGTTGTCCGTGGGAGGAATATGGCCGTTGACATGCCAGGTGAAAATACCAAAAAAATCAGCTCTTCGGTGTGGAGGTATTTCACCAGAAATGCGGACAACAGGTGTCAAGCCGTGTGTTCCCTTTGTCAAGCTGTAATAAGTAGGGGTAAGGACGTTAACCACCTCGGAACATCCTCCCTTATACGTCACCTGCAGCGCATTCATAATAAGTCAGTGACAAGTTCAAAAACTTTGGGTGACAGCGGAAGCAGTCCACTGACCAGTAAATCCCTTCCTCTTGTAACCAAGCTCACGCAAACCACCCCACCAACTCCCTCAGTGTCAATTTCCTCCTTCCCCAGGAATGCCAATAGTCCTGCAGGCCATGTCACTGGCAAGTCTGACGAGTCCTCTCCTGCCTGGGATTCCTCCGATGCATCCTTGCGTGTAACGCCTACTGCTGCTGGCGCTGCTGTTGTTGCCGCTGGGAGTCGATGGTCATCCCAGAGGGGAAGTCGTAAGCCCACTTGTACTACTTCCAGTAAGCAATTGACTGTTCAACAGTCCTTTGCGAGGAAGATGAAATATCACAGCAGTCATCCTACTGCAAAGCGGATAACTGAGTCCTTGACAACTATGTTGGTGTTAGACGTGCGTCCGGTATCCGCCGTTAGTTCACAGGGAACTAGACAATTTATTGAGGCAGTGTGCCCCCGTTACCAAATACCATCTAGGTTCCACTTCTCTAGGCAGGCGATACCGAGAATGTACACGGACGTCAGAAAAAGACTCACCAGTGTCCTAAAAAATGCAGTTGTACCCAATGTCCACTTAACCACGGACATGTGGACAAGTGGAGCAGGGCAGGGTCAGGACTATATGACTGTGACAGCCCACTGGGTAGATGTATGGACTCCCGCCGCAAGAACAGCAGCGGCGGCACCAGTAGCAGCATCTCGCAAACGCCAACTCTTTCCTAGGCAGGCTACGCTTTGTATCACCGCTTTCCAGAATACGCACACAGCTGAAAACCTCTTACGGCAACTGAGGAAGATCATCGCGGAATGGCTTACCCCAATTGGACTCTCCTGTGGATTTGTGGCATCGGACAACGCCAGCAATATTGTGTGTGCATTAAATATGGGCAAATTCCAGCACGTCCCATGTTTTGCACATACCTTGAATTTGGTGGTGCAGAATTTTTAAAAAAACGACAGGGGCGTGCAAGAGATGCTGTCGGTGGCCAGAAAAATTGCGGGACACTTTCGGCGTACAGGCACCACGTACAGAAGACTGGAGCACCACCAAAAACTACTGAACCTGCCCTGCCATCATCTGAAGCAAGAAGTGGTAACGAGGTGGAATTCAACCCTCTATATGCTTCAGAGGTTGGAGGAGCAGCAAAAGGCCATTCAAGCCTATACAATTGAGCACGATATAGGAGATGGAATGCACCTGTCTCAAGTGCAGTGGAGAATGATTTCAACGTTGTGCAAGGTTCTGATGCCCTTTGAACTTGCCACACGTGAAGTCAGTTCAGACACTGCCAGCCTGAGTCAGGTCATTCCCCTCATCAGGCTTTTGCAGAAGAAGCTGGAGGCATTGAAGAAGGAGCTAACACGGAGCGATTCCGCTAGGCATGTGGGACTTGTGGATGCAGCCCTTAATTCGCTTAACAAGGATTCACGGGTGGTCAATCTGTTGAAATCAGAGCACTACATTTTGGCCACCGTGCTCGATCCTAGATTTAAAGCCTACCTTGGATCTCTCTTTCCGGCAGACACAGGTCTGCTGGGGTTGAAAGACCTGCTGGTGACAAAATTGTCAAGTCAAGCGGAACGCGACCTGTCAACATCTCCTCCTTCACATTCTCCCGCAACTGGGGGTGCGAGGAAAAGGCTCAGAATTCCGAGCCCACCCGCTGGCGGTGATGCAGGGCAGTCTGGAGCGACTGCTGATGCTGACATCTGGTCCGGACTGAAGGACCTGACAACGATTACGGACATGTCGTCTACTGTCACTGCATATGATTCTCTCAACATTGATAGAATGGTGGAGGATTATATGAGTGACCGCATCCAAGTAGGCACGTCACACAGTCCGTACTTATACTGGCAGGAAAAAGAGGCAATTTGGAGGCCCTTGCACAAACTGGCTTTATTCTACCTAAGTTGCCCTCCCACAAGTGTGTACTCCGAAAGAGTGTTTAGTGCCGCCGCTCACCTTGTCAGCAATCGGCGTACGAGGTTACATCCAGAAAATGTGGAGAAGATGATGTTCATTAAAATGAATTATAATCAATTCCTCCGCGGAGACATTGACCAGCAGCAATTGCCTCCACAAAGTACACAGGGAGCTGAGATGGTGGATTCCAGTGGGGACGAATTGATAATCTGTGAGGAGGGGGATGTACACGGTGATATATCGGAGGGTGAAGATGAGGTGGACATCTTGCCTCTGTAGAGCCAGTTTGTGCAAGGAGAGATTAATTGCTTCTTTTTTGGGGGGGGTCCAAACCAACCCGTCATATCAGTCACAGTCGTGTGGCAGACCCTGTCACTGAAATGATGGGTTGGTTAAAGTGTGCATGTCCTGTTTTGTTTATACAACATAAGGGTGGGTGGGAGGGCCCAAGGATAATTCCATCTTGCACCTCTTTTTTCTTTTCTTTTTCTTTGCATCATGTGCTGATTGGGGAGGGTTTTTTGGAAGGGACATCCTGCGTGACACTGCAGTGCCACTCCTAGATGGGCCCGGTGTTTGTGTCGGCCACTAGGGTCGCTTATCTTTCTCACACAGTCAGCTACCTCATTGCGCCTCTTTTTTTCTTTGCGTCATGTGCTGTTTGGGGAGGGTTTTTTGGAAGGGACATCCTGCGTGACACTGCAGTGCCACTCCTAGATGGGCCCGGTGTTTGTGTCGGCCACTAGGGTCGCTTATCTTACTCACACAGCGACCTCGGTGCAAATTTTAGGACTAAAAATAATATTGTGAGGTGTGATGTGTTCAGAATAGGCTGAAAATGAGTGTAAATTATGTTTTTTGAGGTTAATAATACTTTGGGATCAAAATTACCCCCAAATTCTATGATTTAAGCTGTTTTTTAGGGTTTTTTGAAAAAAACACCCGAATCCAAAACACACCCGAATCCGACAAAAAAAATTCGGTGAGGTTTTGCCAAAACGCGGTCGAACCCAAAACACGGCCGCGGAACCGAACCCAAAACCAAAACACAAAACCCGAAAAATTTCAGGCGCTCATCTCTAGTTTACACTGCCTAAGGGCGAATCTGGGCACCCATGTCTCTGGAGCACACTCGTCCCTTACACTCCTGTCACGTATTAGTGATGTCCCTAATTCTGAATAAACAGAGGCTGCATTCTCATAAATAATGCTTCAGCTCACAAAATGGCTTCCAAACCTGTGTACATCAAAGCCCCGGGGCAGGCAACGGGTGGCACTCCAGCTACTGTACAGCTACACATCCCAGAATTCCATGCCAAAATGTTGCTGTTAGGGTGTGCTACAAATTTGTCAGGGCTTGCTGAGGTGTGTAGTACTACAGCAGCTGGAATGCCACACTTTGCCTACCCCTGACTACCCAGAACATACCTTCAACCATACTTGCTATGAGGCAGGGACATTGCAGCAGAGGTGGGAGCCAGCCACCCTCATAAGAAAGCAAAGCAGAATTCAGAAGGGTGACACTAGCCTGGGAGGACTCCCAGAAACATTCCATATGAGCAGTCAGGGCTGTAACTGGGGGTGTGCCAGTGGTGCCGTCACACAGAGAACAAGGCTTTTTGCAGCAGTGTTGCCCCATGGTCCCTGCATGTGTCTAGCAAAATTTCTAGAATGACAACCTACAGCCAGACGTGCACCCAGCTTGTATAGGCCCCAGAGCATTGTAAGGGTCCTGTTCCTCCCATCGGCGATCGCACAGCATGACGTTATGCACTCAGGGGTGTGGCTGGCACAGGGAGCCGTAAAGCCCTATTACGGCGCAAAAAGTAGGAATATATATCTCCAACCACGATTCTAGAGGCCGTCCCACCATCTTAACATTTACGGCTTTTTACTCCTAGGATTGCAGGATGGCGTATCCCACTGGTATGTGTAGTGGTGTAATTAGAGGCTTGGAGGCTCCTGGCAAACTCTCAAGGTGGGCCTCTTATTTGATTCCTATAAACCCTTAGGCCTGCATATCTTATAACTTCAGAATCATTTTTGTATCATGCATATTAGAAATACATAACAACTTTAAAGGCAATTCAAAGTGAAACTCCAATTCATTGATCAACACTTACTGCGTGACCACCGTATAATTTTACTTGAAGTCACATCTCCAAATTACTAAAGAAAAGGAAGGATGTCCACATTGTGAGCAGCACCTTCACAAACGCTGCAGCTGTGTAGGTACCATTGGAACCAAACAAGGAACCAGCAGACGAGGAGGGAGCTGTACAGAGGCACTACCAGGGAACAGGCACACCAACGACAGAGGGGCTTCCTCAGATGCCAATGTATATGGCAAGGTGGCTTGGGTGGCTTTGATACTCTGAGCTCCAGACATGCCCCTGTGAGTTGTGGCACTTTCCCAATTTTTTTTTTGTATAACAGTTGTATTTATGTGTAAAAGTTAACAAATGGTAGCAAGAAGTTTTGAAGGCTGAACAAACCCAGAAAAACCTGTAAAGTGTAAAGTAGTTTATAGATGCTCCCTATGATCCAGAACAGGGGTCTGTAGCTCCAAGCATAGAATGGAAACTAGGCCCTTGGTGGAGGCGTGTCATAAGATTAGGGATTCACAAGCGATGAGAGGTCCATTCGTTTACTGCTACCTAACAATATTCTGAAAATGTCTCAAATGGAGGGAGATATTCAATTTTTTGCAATGACAATACGGGTTATGGGTTGCCTTATTTATTAAAGACCGCTGGAGAAAATTATGGTTACTAAGGAGATCTCAGTGAGTTTGCCACATTCTAAGGCAGAGGTTCTCAAACTCGGTCCTCGGTGGCACACACAGTGCATGTTTTGCAGGTAACCCAGCAGGTGCACAGGTGTATTAATTACTCACTGACACATTTTAAAAGGTCCACAGGTGGAGCTAATTATTTCACTTGCGATTCTGTGAGGAGACCTGCAAAACATGCACCGTGTGGTGTCCTGAAGACCGAGAGTTTGAGAACCTCTGTTCTAAGGTGATATTGATTGTGAAACACTCAATATATGAACAGCGATTCTTTAGGTAATATCCTTGTGCATAGGTGATTACACCTCCATTTGAGGCTGAGCTCCCAGTCACCGTTACAGACTCACTTAGGACCCAGGTGTGATTCCATGAACTTTACACACACTGAACTGTGCCTGACTCAAACAAGGTCAGGTAAATACAACGGTAGTGTATGGCAAATTGTATTGGGTCTTGTAAAAATCTTTGTATTATTTGGTTATGCCGGAAGGATCATAAACAAGAGGCATACCAGGAAAAGGAGCTATTTTGTCAATAAACCTACTAAAAAGTTTTTTTCTTGAGTTTGGCTGCTAAGATCGAGTCCGCTTTAACCCCCTTATTACAGAAGCGCTGTTGGGAGGTTTTGGAATGTACGAACTGCACTGCAGGATAAAACGGTGTTTAACTGAATGTGTGTCTGTACGTCATGGTGGGGGGAATGGCTCTCGGGGGGAGCTAGGTGTGAAATCTCAATTTCCAATACAGAAATCTCCTGTTGCAATCACTTTTTATGGGCTGAGACTTTACTATTAGGCGTGCCTCCCAAACAACACCAGGTGAGAGATTGTCTGAAGAGTGAAACTCAAAGTAGTCCATGACTGCGGCCTTGATCTCATTGAGAGTGGACGTATTTAAAAGAATAGAGTCATCTAACCGCCCGCTACAGTTGTGAGGCGAAATCTCGAAAAAGTTCAAGATGTAAATAGAACGCTGCATAGTCCGTCCAAGAAAGAGGGGATATACCCGCCTCTGAAAGCGCATGTGAAATTCATTTAGAGACAAGAAACATGTCTATTCTAGAGTATAATTGGTGACTCCCAGAAAAGCCCCTTATAATGGGGTGCCTCAGATGTTAAGAGCTGCCAATGTTAACTGCTTTAGACAAGCAGCTAGTACAATAGAGTGCCAGTAGGGGTACGACTGTGACACAGAAGGGGAGTAGTTGGATTTGGTTACACACTATGCTGGCAGATCTGCTGACATACCGGACAATTTGATAAGCATACACACTTGCCAATCGCCCAGTCAATGTGGCTGTCTGACGTCACAACTGGGCGGGCATTTGAATTTGCCCTCCCAGCTGGGATGTCAGTCTATGCAGCCAGTGTATGGGAGGTTGGGGGGTCGTCCATACACACAGGCAGACATGTTGATATATTGGCAAGATATATCAGCATCAGCTATGCTTAAAGCCGACCCAATGTATCTTGAACGATGTAGTTTGCATACATATTGGGTATACACACCCACCGATGCACTATAGATATATTGCCCATTCAATGGAATGGGTTATATATGTATTAGTGTGTACCCAGCATAGATCTATAACTGTACTAAAATCGCCCACTAAAATTTGGCCTCACCCCTTCCCCTCCCACTAGCTTACCGCAACCACCCTCAGCTGTTCTTGAAAATGAGCGGTCTGGGGAGGTCACTATGATGCAAACGTGTGCGCCCTGTACCACTCTCCCTTGATGTACCGACCTGGCTGCCTCCTCCCACATGTGGCAGCCCAGAAAGTCGGTAAGTAAGTATGACAGAACTTAAGAATGGCTAGTGCCGGCTCAAAAATTGGGGTTGCCAATCACCCACAGATCTGTCTCCTACGCTGGTGGACACGTACATTATCTGCATGCAGAAAAGAAAAAGGTTATGCATAGTAAACAAGAAGATCTCCATTTAAAGTTTGCAAAGCATGTTTGCCCTGAGCACACTTCCATCAGAGGAGAAGAATGCTTGGTAGAATTTGAGCGATGGAGAAGATGTAACCAGGGTGTTGTGCCTGAGGCTCCCCTTCCCTGTAATACTGTACCAAAGAGACAGACCAAGCTGGGTCGTTGCATCTAGATCATATATTATGTGACAGCTGGCATCAGGTATCCAAGCCTGAGAATTCTATCCTGCTAATAAGCATTGAGTTTTCGAATGCCACGTATCCTGCAGGTCCTCTGTTTAAGTCATGCACACATCCAGCTTGGAACTCTGATTGCACATGACTTCTCCCAGCAACTGACACCAAAGCCTTGCTCCAGGACCGCCACACTGTAAGCTGCCAAAAGCTTTTTAATTGCTCTGCATTATGGCTTTGCTTTCTAATTCTGAGATGTCCTATGACCACAGAATCTAATCATCTTACAATCTGCTCCTTACAAGGGCTGATTGTTGGCGGCTATCACGTCTACGCCTGTGGAGGAATATTTCCTGAAACTTTTGTTAACACTAATTAAGTGTGCATAGTTAATTAGATCTGTATCCAAAACAGCCTACAGACAACAATGAAGAAACAGATCTCTCTTGGATTTCATTCTTCTGCATCTGTTGCCCATCTCCATCGGATTCCCATCACACCCATTGTAGACTGTACACCATTGCCCCAACAGCACAGAGCAGACGTTTATTAATGAGAACAGTATGAGCAGTCATTTATTATTTCCCCTAGCGACCCCAGTCATCTCACCCAGTTGTCGTCTCACCACAGTACACTTAAGGGGGGTACACACGGAGAGATCCGTGCTTAAAATCTAAGCAATCTTGCTAGATTGCTTAGATTTTAAGCACGGATCTGCCGTGTGTATGCCCTCCAGCGATAGCGATGCGCGGCCCCGCGCATCGCTATCGCCGATGCTAGATTGAGCCTGCATGCAGGCTCAATCTAGCGAGTCGCTCACTTCACCGTTGTGTGAAGTGAGCGGCCCCCCGTCGGCTTTCCCCCTCGCTCAGCACATCGCGCTGTGCTGAGCGGGGTGAGAGATGTGTGCTGAGCGGTCTGTGTTAAGATCGCTCAGCACACATCTCTCCCGTGAGTACCCCCCTTTACTTCCCTCTTCCTACTGTTCTGTATTATTTCCCTTATCTTCTAGGTCCTCCAAAGCCGGGCATCAGCCGCAAGGCGGGTGTAGTCACTACTCCTTTATATCTGACCATTTACCGCCCGTGACATTAGTGACCATTGCCCATAACACACAACTTTGCTCTAAACATCCCATTTAGTTTAAAAATCAAAGTTAGTAAAACTTTCTCACTGCTACCATTATGAGTCCTACTTTTTTATCACTAGCCCACAACTCTCAAGTGCTGCAAAATTATATGGCTGTGGAATATCACAGGTCTTTCCAGTGGAATCTGACCATAAGTGGTCATGAGGAATTCTCATATTCGTGTTCCTGTACCTGAAATTCTACTATCATGTGTTGTTCGGCCTGGAAATCCTCCTTAAATTTATAGTCACAGTTTGGCTGTGGCAAGACACTGGGGACTGCTAAAACTGTGGCAAGGCATGCTGAGATGAGTAGTTCCACAGCAGGTGGAGTGCCACAATATGAATTTTCACAGCTGTTGCCTTAGCTCTCTCTCTATATATATATATATATATCAATGTGGAAAATGACATTTACATAAACAGTAAAAGTTGCACTTGTGTGAAATGACGAGGCTAAAGCAAGACTCAGTCAGTGTAATGCCAGAATTCTGCCCCTCTGTGTAACAACCTGTTCCGCCTGCAGATTTTTGGTGCAATCTTACTCTGTTACTGCTCTAATAATTATTCTTTCTTCATACTGTAGTCACATTCGCTGCATGATAGCTTAAAGATGTCCGGGGAAAACTAGCTGGACAAGGTCTGGCTAAGGTATGAAGCTATTCTGTCATTACATTGTATCCCATATCCTCCGTTAGAGGGAAAAAAAAACTACAGCGGGACTTAAGACTTTACAGGAATGCTGGATTTTTTCTATATCTCATTCCTGCACACAGAGATTCATTAGGCATTATAATCATTCAAACTACGCTACGCGATCAGAGACAGGGAATAAGCTTTTCAGGAATCGCTGGCCGCCAAGCACTTCAAGAGAAAGAAGCATTGCTGTTATCAGGAGGTACAGTCCATACAATTCAGTGACTAGTATCCTTGCCTTCCAGGTTGATAAACAGTCAAGTATTTTTTTCTTTTCTTTAAAGCCTCCTGGTTAATGCATTAATCTGGTATAAATAGCCATGAAAATGTCCACACTGCAGGTCTCTTCACAGGTGAGATGTTTCCTTTTCGATAACAAAGTAGCAGAATGTGTTTTCTCCTTTCCAAAGTAACCGCAGGGTGGCCAAGATTCATATCAGACACAATGAACATTGAAACTGCTTAACCAGCATTAACAAGCTTCTCAAACATGCAATCCATGCTAAATGTACATGGCATGTATATTATGACACAGGGCCCAAACTACTATTTTTGTCACAAGGCAGTAATTTGACCTGGGGGATCTGAAAGAGGGGGCTTGGGGGTATTCACCCCATGTGCACCACACCTTAATCCAGTGCTGGCCTACCCTATGAAGCCTAATCCCACCACGACATGCTTCCGACTCATCACTGTTTGTTTCCAACCGTCTCGGCTCACCAGGTTGCAGCCTTGTGCTACAACATGAAGCTGTATAAGGACCACTAACCAAAGCATACAGTGGTCACTTTATTAGGTACACCAGTTTCTAGCACTGTGTAGGGCACTCATTTGTCCTCAGGTCAGCCTCTGTTGTATGGGTTCACCATGATGTTGAAAACATTCCCAGTGTCATAACAGAGCTCAAATTGCACACTCCGAGCACATGATGTCATGATGACATTATTACATTACGTTGGGGGGGGTTCTGCCAGCACCAGGAAGTCCCGAGAAGGCTCCATTCGGCTGTGGAGACTGCAGGCTGCCTGTCTGGAGCATTCAAAGGACGTTCGGGCACTCCTGGATGAAGGCTAGCCAGAAGCAGGGGCAGTAGGGCAGTGACGGTGCCTGGGCCCCATGCTCTGTGAGACTGTACCAGTTGCACCCCCCTAGTTTCGGCCCTGAATGTTTCTTAAAGATTCTGGTCCATGGTAACATGATAGAATCGCTGCCGACTTGCCGGCTGCACTCCCATGCTGTGAATCTCCCGTTCCACCGCATCCAATCGTGCTCGATCGGATTAAGATTTGGTAAGAGAGGCAGGATGTGTGGAGAGGCAGAGGAGGGAGAGGGACAGACATGCATAGGATGGGGTGAGAGGGAGAGAGAGACAGAACAAGGAGAAGACAGAAGGAAGGTGGGAGACCGAGTAAGAGAAAGAAAATCCGTGCATACTATTTCTAAGGTAAACATAGAATGGCAGGTAAGAACCACTGTACACACACAGACCAATATTTCCCGGGTTATTGCACATCAACCTGGGAATTTGCTCAGTGTGAAAGGGTCCTGAAAGAATATCCCTGGTCGAGCGTCCCGGCATTTCATCCCAGGTCTCGACCTGGGTTGAAGCCGGAATCGACCCGAGATGCATGCAGTGTGAATGGGTAAGCCGGATCAAGGCGACCCGGCACCCGTTCTCTGCACAGGTGGAGGCGGTGCTTGGAGCTGATTAGCTCCAAGCATTGCCTCCGGTAGCGTCAACGGTGACGTCACCAACCCGGCAATATGCCGGGTCGAGCCGCAACTCTGAAGGGGTCTCAAGCCGGGTCGCACCTGGGAAGCACCCGTGTACACATTCCCAGGTGCGACCTGGCTATTGTTAATCTGAAAGGGGTTTTTGTTGGGAGCCAATTAACCTGCCAGTACATTTTTGGATTGTGGGAGGAAATCGGAGTACCCGGAGGAAACCCACAAAAGCACAGTGAGAAAATATAAACTCCACATAGCTAAGGCCATGGTGGGAATCATGAGATCCAGTCTCTAAGTCGACAGTAACTTGGTCGACCACTATTGGTCGACAGTAAAAAGGTCGACATGAGTTTTTCACATTTTTTTCCTTTTTTTAAACTTTTTCATACTTAACGATCCACGCTGACTACGATTCGGAATAGTAACCTGTGCAGAGCGCAGCGGTAGCGGAGTGAGGCACTTTGTCCGAAGCATGGCGAGCGAAGCGAGCCATGTGAGGGGAAACTATGCACTAATTGGGGTTCCCGGTCACTGTACGGAGATAACGACACCAAAAAAAAAAAAAAACTCATGTCGACCTTTTGACCTGTCAAACTAGACCATGCCGACCTGGAAACCCTGTTGCCCTAGCATTCCTGTCGACCAATAGTGGTCGACCTAGACACTGTTGACCTTCCATACCACACCCGGAATCATACCCATGACCTCAGTGCTGTGAGGCAGTAAAGCTAACCACTACACCATCCGTATCTACAGTGTTGAGTTAAATTTCTAATAATGTTGGAAGCACACTCAAGGGTTTATAGTTAAATTACATAAATGTATACACACAACTATATTGGTGTTACTAGGAGCTCTAGATTAAAAAGCAACCCGTATCTTTGATTTACTACACCTTTAAGGCACTGCATATAGAATTGATCTGTTCCTTTCTAGAATGAATGCCAGTTTCTCACTGGAACACATTTGCATTTCAGCTTATTTCCCTGGTGAGCGTTAACTGATCTGGAAAGGATGTCCCCCCTTCTTGTACATGATGGCAGAGGGGTGAGGTGGTTAGTTGTGTTCACTACATCATGTGTCACATGACCACGATTTCCATAGCAGTCACATGACCCTAGGCAAACTGTAAATCATTAATAACAACTTGAAGGGGGGAAGAAAAAAAACAACAACAGTAAAAACATAATTTCTATTCTTACAGGAAATTTTCATTTAAACAAACATTTCTTTATATGGAATTACATACTTTGCACAATTATTTTTGTCAATTCTACCATGAGCTTAGCCATACCTCCCAACTGTCCCGATTTTTGTGGGGCAGCCACCTTTTTTTGGGTCTGTCCAGCTGTCCGTCCCTCCCTCCCGTGGGTGGTGGGGGGGTGCAGCTGGGAGGTTGTGCTTAGTTCAGAGCAGAGCAGCGGTGAATAGACTCCAGTGAGCAAGAGGGACTGGGGGCATGACCGTGCCCCCACTGTGATGAAAACATGAGGCATGGCTCACGATAGCTGCATTCACGTGAAGCCACGCCCCCTTTTCAATATGACACGCCCCCTTTCCAGTCTTCTAACCTTCAGGTGTTGGGAGGTATTACTTAGCTAGGATTAAAAATAATTGGAATGTAAAGACACCTGCGGATTCTGCCTTATACTTGAAGATGATAATGAAGATGATTAAAGCTAGAATTAACGTAACAACTTGAACCGTTACATCTCCAGTGAGTACGTCTGATCTCCACCTCCTGTGGGAATAATGCACAATTACTAAATATTTGGAATGGAGTCACTTGGGAATAGTAACCTGTGCCGAGCGAAGCGGTAGCGGAGCGATGCACCTTGCCCGAAGCATGGCGAGTGCAGCGACCCGTGCAAGGGGGCGCGGTACACAAATTGGGGTTCCACGTACTTTGACAGCGAAAATTACACAAATAAAAAAAAATAATAATAATGTTGTGGTGACCTTTTTTGTGTCAACCTTTTCCACTGTCAATTTGTTGTCCCCGTCAACCTTTTCATCATGTCGACCTAATAACTGTCAACCCTGTGATCCGTACCCTTTCAGAAGCATATTCCCAAACTCAAGTATGGAAGGAACTACCTCCAACTTGATATCCCGCTGGATCAATTAGCCATAAATGAGACTACAATGTGTGTACATTAATTTTAAACAAAAAAATGTTTACAGTAAGTGCCTCCCGCCTCTCTCTAAGCTTACAATAAGTGCCTCCCTCTAAACTTACAATAAGTGCCTCCTGCCTCTCTCTAAGCTTACAATAAGTGTCTCCCGCATCTCTCTAAGCTTACAATAAGTGCCTCCCTCTAAACTTACAATAAGCGCCTCTCTCTAAGCTTACAATAAGTGTCTCTCGCCTCTCTCTAAGCTTACAATAAGTGTCTCCTGCATCTCTCTAAGCTTACAATAAGTGCCTCCCTCTAAACTTACAATAAGTGCCTCCCGCCTTTCTCTAAGCTTACAATAAGTGTCTCCTGCATCTTTCTAAGCTTACAATAAGTGCATCCTGCCTCTCTCTAAGCTTACAATAAGTGTCTCCTGCATCTCTCTAAGCTTACAATAAGTGTCTCCTGCATCTCTCTAAGCTTACAATAAGTGCCTCCCTCTAAACTTACAATAAGTGCCTCCCGCCTCTCTCTAAGCTTACAATAAGTGTCTCCCGCATCTTTCTAAGCTTACAATAAGTGCATCCCTCTAAACTTACAATAAGTGCCTCCCGCCTCTCTCTAAGCTTACAATAAGTGTCTCTCGCATCTCTCTAAGCTTACAATAAGTGCATCCTGCCTCTCTCTAAGCTTACAATAAGTGTCTCCTGCATCTCTCTAAGCTTACAATAAGTGCCTCCCTCTAAACTTACAATAATTGCCTCCCACCTCTCTCTAAGCTTACAATAAGTGCCTCCCGCATCTTTCTAAGCTTACAATAAGTGCCTCCCGCCTCTCTCTAAGCTTACAATAAGTGCCTCCCTCTAAACTTACAATAAGTGCCTCCCGCCTCTCTCTAAGCTTACAATAAGTGTCTCTCGCCTCTCTCTAAGCTTACAATAAGTGTCTCCTGCATCTCTCTAAGCTTACAATAAGTGCCTCCCTCTAAACTTACAATAAGTGCCTCCCGCCTCTCTCTAAGCTTACAATAAGTGTCTCCCGCATCTTTCTAAGCTTACAATAAGTGCATCCCTCTAAACTTACAATAGGTGCCTCCCGCCTCTCTCTAAGCTTACAATAAGTGTCTCTCGCCTCTCTCTAAGCTTACAATAAGTGTCTCCTGCATCTCTCTAAGCTTACAATAAGTGCCTCCCTCTAAACTTACAATAATTGCCTCCCACCTCTCTCTAAGCTTACAATAAGTGCCTCCCGCATCTTTCTAAGCTTACAATAAGTGCCTCCCGCCTCTCTCTAAGCTTACAATAAGTGCCTCCCTCTAAACTTACAATAAGTGCCTCCCGCCTCTCTCTAAGCTTACAATAAGTGTCTCTCGCCTCTCTCTAAGCTTACAATAAGCGTCTCCTGCATCTCTCTAAGCTTACAATAAGTGCCTCCCTCTAAACTTACAATAAGTGCCTCCCGCCTCTCTCTAAGCTTACAATAAGTGTCTCCCGCATCTTTCTAAGCTTACAATAAGTGCCTCCCTCTAAACTTACAATAGGTGCCTCCCGCCTCTCTCTAAGCTTACAATAAGCGTCTTCCGCATCTTTCTAAGCTTACAATAAGTGCCTCCCTCTAAACTTACAATAAGTGCCTCCCGCCTCTCTCTAAGCTTACAATAAGCGCCTCCCTCTAAACTTACAATAAGTGCCTCCCGCCTCTCTCTAAGCTTACAATAAGTGTCTCTCGCATCTCTCTAAGCTTACAATAAGTGCATCCTGCCTCTCTCTAAGCTTACAATAAGTGTCTCCTGCATCTCTCTAAGCTTACAATAAGTGCCTCCCTCTAAACTTACAATAAGTGCCTCCCACCTCTCTCTAAGCTTACAATAAGTGCCTCCCGCATCTTTCTAAGCTTACAATAAGTGCCTCCATCTAAACTTACAATAAGTGCCTCCCGCCTCTCTCTAAGCTTACAATAAGTGCCTCCCTCTAAACTTACAATAGGTGCCTCCCGACTCTCTCTAAGCTTACAATAAGTGTCTCCTGCATCTCTCTAAGATTACAATAAGTGCCTCCCGCCTCTCTCTACGCTTACAATAAGTGCCTCCCTCTAAACTTACAATAAGTGCCTCCCACATCTCTCTAGCTTACAATAAGTGCTTCCCGCCTCTCTCTAAGCTTAGAATAAGTGCCTCCTGCTTTTCTCTAAGCTTACAATAAGTTCCTCCCACCTCTCTCTAAGCGCCTCAGTCATACCTCACTCTCTCCACTTCTACAGTATAAAGGAACTATGCAAATGACAGTGTGAAGGAGACATCTTGCACTACAGCAACACAAATTTCGCCAAGGACCTCGCCTTATGATTATACTTGGAATATGCAAGCAGGAGTACTCATGTATTTCTAAACAAAACCTCTTTATTACACCTTAAGTATCATTAGATTTCATTCATCAACATAAAACATCGCCTCTCGCTTAACTCTACAACAATTCCGCCGGTACATATGCTAACAGCTGCTATTAAATGAAGGCACGGTGAAAGCTGAAGTGAGTCAGCAGATGCATTTCCATATCTGAGTAGGCCAGCAAAAAAGGAATGATGAGAACACTGAAGCTATGGTTTCCAGAGGAGGAGAAAGATCAGAGGCCACTGCTGGAATGGGAGACGGGTATTTGGTGCTGAACTGAGATCATCAGATACATATTTCTTCACGTTCAGGGGTTTTTACCCATTTTGAAATTCCACTGGGGACTAAATAATATTAGTTTTAAAATATGGGATCTGGGCAAAAGAACCCAAACCCTTCAAAAGCACCTAATTAATGGTGATCCACAGAAAATATTATCTTTGGCCACTTACTCATTATTCCTGTCATTTCTGGAAGCGAAGGCTGCCGATATGCCGCAGCCATGAAACATTCAGTGCCTTGGAAGACTGCAGCCTAAGGGGAGTAATAACCCAGCCTCTTTGCATCATAACTAACAACCATTAAACCTTGGAGCGGTCACAAATCGATGGGCTGTAGAGTGATAAATTTATGGATGGACCAAAGCAAAAGGGTCAGCACTATGAATTTATGACCACAGCAAAGCCGTGACGTTAGAGCTGCAAGCAGACACCGTCCCCTTACTTTTACAGACAAGGCTTTAATAAGGAAGACGGTAAAATAATATGCGTGACTAAATTTGGCAGCTTACATTAGGGCACATTGATTGCCATGTTAGTTTCCAGAGCTGCAAAGGGACGGCTGTATCAGGCTGTGGAGCGGTGCAGCTGTACAAGGTTTGGCTTGCGGTTGGAATAAGAAGCATGTGGAGCCAGGGCAGAAGGAGTCATGAGGCCAACAATATTCAATATTCTCCGTCAATAATACTAAAACCGTAAAATGCTGAAACCTCCTAACAGCTGACTTCAGGAGCATGTCCGCTACTTTCCACCTGTCATGGAAAAGAAATGCAGCAGTCTGAATGCCCAGTGGCCCTACAATTGCAGCAGCAGTATGAATGTGACAAGCCACAAGTGATTTAATATTATCCCTCATCTACAATTCAAAAATCACACATTTTTGGTTCCCCTACTGAGATAATTATATATATATATATATATATATATATATATATATGTCACTATCTCAGTAGGGGACTTAAACCTGTATAACAATTGATTTGGCAAAGAACCCCAAAACACAACACACGCACAAAAATTAAATTTTATCATCTAAAGTCAAATTGATAAAAGTTGGACATAGAATATGGAACTCAAGGTGAACTAAAATCATATACTTGGGGCACTTGGGCCCCTTTCCCCGTTGCAGATAGTGGGCAGTGACTGCTTCACCAGTCTCTCTCTGCCAGCGTCAGCCTCTCTCCTATGTGCGGTCGTTGGGAGGCGATCGCACCTGCCCCCCCCCCCCCCGTCACCCACCAAATAGGACATAGGCACCCCTCGGACAGCACATAGCCGCACATAACTAATAGTTTTATTTATTTAGTAAGGAGGGCGCCTGACCACACCTCTCCCGATGGCCATGTCAGCTCTTATTACCGGGGCCGGCACGGCTGTTGGCACCCCTGTGAATTATAGGTTATTTGTGCTCAAAGAAGTGCACAGATTTACTGGAGTTGTGTGCTGCATTGCAGGGTAAGTGTGCTGCTCTACAGGGCATGTGTTTTATTACAGCAGATCTGTGTCCCAGGATGTGTGCTATATTACAAGGAAAGTGCAGGAACATGGTGGAAGGGGGAGAAAGAGGGGGTCATTTAAGAAGCTAAAAAATAGTACAGTGCAGCATATTACTAATACACAATTTTATGATACGCCTCTCAGACCCATACCTCCCAGTGTCCTGCGGTGGTGGTGGTGGTGTGCGCAGTTGGGAGGCCCCTGTCACTGCTGCTCTGCATGCACACCGCGTCTATTAATTGGAGACAGAGGGAGCATGCCAGCAGCTCTCAGATAGCTGGGCATGACCCCTCACTGACAACAACGGGCGCGTAGCTATCGATCGCGGCACTGTCATGAAGCCACGCTCCCTTTTCCATTGCCCCACCCCCTTTTTAGGCACGTGCAGAATTCTCTCTTGGTATATATGAAATGTTGGGAGGTGTACAGACGGAGTACACGCCCTCTTCACCATGGGTGTTGCTTTCACAATCTCACTAAAATGCTTTTTCAAAAGCTGGCAAAAATGGAATAGATTGGTGGTCGCAGAGAGAAAGTAATAGCGCTGTCCCCAGACGTAGGAGCAGGCTGTACGCATATCACAGTATGAGGTCAGATTTATTGTCATAGGTAATTATTTTGCAGAGTTTCTCCTACAACAAAACACAAGTATATACTGACAATATGTACTAGGATTTTTAGTATTCATCTTCCCCTGATCCTGAGATACCAAGAGGAGCTCCGCCACTATGAAGTTTTATCATCCAAACCTAAAAGCAGAGGAGGATAACCAGAGATCCTCAGGTCTGTTTGGTTTGCTTATCATTTGGGGCTGGTTCATTTGTAGTGCAACCTAAATATATAACATGAAAACTGAAAGTCAAACGTGTATGAATGATGAACGTTTATTTTACCATAGATATTTAAAAATGATCCTTTAAGGATGCGAAAGGTTACTGTCAAATGAAGAACTGATTTAAACAAAAGAAAGAAAGAAAAAGAGTAACAAGCAAATTAAAAACGAGGATATACATGTGATGAGCCGCCGGTAGGAAGATAACCTCACACCTTTGTATCATTTCATATGAAATATTCAAACACTTCTGAATAATTAATGACGGAGAAAATTGAATGTTTGCTGTAAAGGATTGTAAGATCTATAAAGTATATACATAACTGATGCGTCCTGAGCTTTACAGGCAGTTCCGTAACTCCGGGAAACAATTCATCCTTTGATAGTAAATAGTTGGAATTACACGAGACGCAGCACTCACTGAAAGTGCTAAATCGTGAGCAGCATATTATATGTATTCTTACTACAAGAAAACAAATATTAACCATCAAAAAATACACTACAAACTATATCAGCTCTTCACTATCCAGCGTGGAAGCGATGCCCATACTGTGAGGCCCAGCAGCTCAGGAGACAGTGAGCCTGATCCGGATTTGGAAGCAAGGCAGAAAGAGCACGTAAGTTTGTATGTGGAACAAACCATTTTACAATGCTAGGGGTGCATATACAGGACATTTATATTTTTTTCTGTGCAGGGTAAATACAGTCTGCTTTTGTATGTAGCCCACATACTGTATGTTAGACAGCTTTATTTTTACAATGAAATTTAGATTGCAGTTTGGACACAACCCACCCAAATCTAACTCTCTCTGCACAGGTTGCATCCTGCCCCACCTGCAATCCCACATGGATTTGCCCAGTTGCTTGCTTTTTTGATTTGCTTCCACATTTGAATATCCCCCACTGTTCCACGTGCTGCCTTCCTTGCTGCTTGGCTTTAGTCACGCCAAGTAGCAGCTCTCGGCGTGCCAGGTCCTGGGTGACTCAGCCACTTGGAGCATATTTCGCACTCAAAATGTGCATCTTATACGCATAAACAACTGAGAGTGACAACACTACTGCGTGAGAGGACACTGATCAATTTGATGTGCGACCGAGTCTGGATAAGTAGGGTTCTGATGCGGCTTTAATTCACGCCAAGTTCTGTAGTACTTAGTCTGCAGTTTGTGCATGTAAACTAATTCCTGAGCAGTGAAAGTCACAACCCAGCATCTCTGGTACACGGTGAGCAGTTTTTTTGCTGCATCTGTGAGGCGTAGAAGACACAAAATTGAAAGAAAATAAGAATTTACTTACCGATAATTCTATTTCTCATAGTCCGTAGTGGATGCTGGGACTCCGTCAGGATCATGGGGAATAGCGGGCTCCGCAGGAGACAGGGCACATTTAAATAAAGCTTTTAGGATCACATGGTGCGTACTGGCTCCTCCCCCTATGACCCTCCTCCAAGCCTCAGTTAGGTACTGTGCCCGGACGAGCGTACACAATAAGGAAGGATCTTGAATCCCGGGTAAGACTCATACCAGCCACACCAATCACACCGTACAACTTGTGATCTGAACCCAGTTAACAGTATGATAACAAAAAACGAAGTAGCCTCTGAAAAGATGGCTCACAACAATAGTAATAACCCGATCTTTGTAACAATAACTATGTACAAGTATTGCAGACAATCCGCACTTGGGATGGGCGCCCAGCATCCACTACGGACTATGAGAAATAGAATTATCGGTAAGTAAATTCTTATTTTCTCTAACGTCCTAGTGGATGCTGGGACTCCGTCAGGACCATGGGGATTATACCAAAGCTCCCAAACGGGCGGGAGAGTGCGGATGACTCTGCAGCACCGAATGAGAGAACTCCAGGTCCTCCTTAGCCAGAGTATCAAATTTGTAAAATTTTACAAACGTGTTCTCCCCTGACCACGTAGCTGCTCGGCAAAGTTGTAATGCCGAGACCCCTCGGGCCGCCGCCCAAGATGAGCCCACTTTCCTTGTGGAGTGGGCCTTTACAGATTTAGGCTGTGGCAGGCCTGCCACAGAATGTGCAAGTTGGATTGTGCTACAGATCCAACGTGCAATCGTCTGTTTAGACGCAGGAGCACCCATCTTGTTGGGTGCATACAATATAAACAACGAGTCAGATTTTCTGACTCCAGCTGTCCTTGAAATATATATTTTTAATGCTCTGACAACGTCCAGTAACTTGGAGTCCTCCAAGTCGCTAGTAGCCGCAGGCACCACAATAGGCTGGTTCAAGTGAAAAGCCGAAACCACCTTAGGGAGAAAATGAGGACGTGTCCGCAGTTCTGCCCTGTCCGAATGGAAAATCAGATATGGGCTTTTTTATGATAAAGCCGCCAACTCTGAAACTCTCCTGGCTGAAGCCAGGGCCAATAGCATGGTTACCTTCCATGTAAGGTATTTTAAATCTACCGATTTTAGAGGCTCAAACCAATGAGATTTGAGAAAATTCAAAACTACGTTCAAATCCCACGGTGCCACTGGAGGCACTATTGGGGGTTGTATATGTAGTACACCTTTGACAAAAGTTTGTACTTCAGGCACTGATGCCAATTCCTTCTGGAAGAAGATTGATAAGGCCGAAATTTGAACTTTAATGGACCCCAATTTTAGGCCCATAGACAATCCTGCTTGCAGGAAATGTAAGAATCGACCCAATTGAAATTCTTCCGTTGGAGCCTTCTTGGCCTCACACCACGCAACATATTTCCGCCAAATGCGGTGATAATGTTGTACAGTCACTTCCTTTCTAGCCTTAATCAAGGTAGGAATAACTTCCTCTGGAATGCCCTTTTCTTTTAGAATCCGGCGTTCAACCGCCATGCCGTCAAACGCAGACGCGGTAAGTCTTGGAACATACAAGGTCCCTGCTGAAGCAGATCCCTTCTTAGAGGTAGAGGCCACGGATCCTCCGTGAGCATCTCCTGAAGTTCCGGATACCAAGTTCTTCTTGGCCAGTCCGGAGCCACCAGTATTGTTCTTACTCCTCTTTTCCGTATAATTCTCAGTACCTTTGGTATGAGAGGCAGAGGAGGGAACACATACACTGACTGGTACACCCACGGTGTTACCAGAGCGTCCACAGCTATTGCCTGAGGGTCTCTTGACCTGGCGCAATATCTGTCCAATTTTTTGTTGAGGCGAGACGCCATCATGTCCACCTTTGGTTTTTCCCAACGGTTCACAATCATGTGGAAGACTTCTGGATGAAGTCCCCACTCTCCCGGGTGAAGGTCGGGTCTGCTGAGGAAGTCTGCTTCCCAGTTGTCCACTCCCGGGATGAACACTGCTGACAGTGCTATGACATGATTCTCCGCCCAGCGCAGAATCCTTGCAGCTTCTGTCATTGCTCTTCTGCTTCTCGTGCCGCCTTGTCGGTTTACGTGGGCGACTGCCGTGATGTTGTCCGACTGGATCAACACCGGCTGACCCTGAAGCAGCGATTTTGCCAGGCTTAGAGCATTGTAGATCGCTCTTAGCTCCAGTATATTTATGTGAAGGGACGTCTCCAGGTTTGACCACACGCCCTGGAAGTTTCTTCCCTGTGTGACTGCTCCCCAGCCTCGTAGGCTGGCATCCGTAGTCACCAGGACCCAGTCCTGTATGCCGAATCTGCGGCCCTCTAACAGATGGGCACTCTGCAACCACCACAGAAGAGACAACCTTGTTCTTGGTGACAGTGTTATCCGCTGATGCATGTGCAGATGCGATCCGGACCATTTGTCCAGCAGATCCCACTGAAATGTCCGTGCATGGAATCTGCCGAATGGAATCGCTTCGTAAGAAGCCACCATCTTTCCCAGGACTCTTGTGCATTGATGTACTGACACAGTTCCTGGTTTTAGGAGGTTCCTGACAAGTTCGGATAACTCCCTTGCTTTCTCCTCCGGGAGAAACACCTTTTTCTGAACCGTGTCCAGAATCATTCCCAGGAACAGCAGACGAGTTGTCGGGGTCAATTGAGATTTTGGAAGATTCAGAATCCACCCGTGTTGCTGAAGCACTACCTGGGTTAGTGCTACACCGACTTCCAGCTGTTCTCTGGACTTTGCCCTTATCAGGAGATCGTCCAAGTAAGGGATAATTAATACGCCTTTTCTTCGTAGAAGAACCATCATTTCGGTCATTACCTTGGTAAAGACCCGAGGGGCCGTGGACAAACCAAACGGCAGCGTTTGAAACTGATAATGACAGTCTTGTATCACGAACCTGAGATACCCTTGGTGTGAGGGGTAAATTGGGACATGCAGATAAGCATCTTTTATGTCCAGGGACACCATGAAGTCCCCTTCTTCCAGATTCGCTATCACTGCTCTGAGTGACTCCATCTTGAACTTGAATTTCTGTATGTACAGGTTCAAGGATTTCAGGTTTAGAATAGGTCTTACCGAACCGTCCGGCTTCGGTACCACAAATAGTGTGGAATAATACCCCTTTCCCTGTTGTAGGAGGGGTACCTTGACTATCACCTGCTGAGAATACAGCTTGTGAATGGCTTCCAAAACCGACGTCCTTTCTGAGGGAGACGTTGGTAAAGCAGACTTTAGGAACCGGCGAGGGGGAGACCTTTCGAACTCCAACATGTAACCCTGAGATATTATCTGCAGGATCCACGGGTCCACTTGTGAGCGAGCCCACTGATTGCTGAAAATCTTGAGTCGACCCCCCACCGCTCCTGAGTCCGCTTGTAAAGCCCCAGCGTCATGCTGATGGCTTTGTAGAACCCGGGGCGGGCTTCTGGTCCTGGGCAGGGGCTGCATGCTGCCCTCTCTTACCCTTTCCTCTGCCTCGCGGCAGATAAGACTGTCCTTTTGGTCGCTTGTTTTTATAGGAGCGAAAGGACTGCGGCTGAAAAGACGGTGTCTTTTTCTGTTGGGGGGGGGTCTGAGGTAAAAAAGTGGATTTGCCGGCAGTTGCCGTGGCCACCAGGTCCGAAAGACCGACCCCAAATAATTCCTCTCCTTTATATGGCAATACTTCCATATGCCTTTTGGAATCCGCATCACCTGACCACTGTCGCGTCCATAAACTTCTTCTGGCAGATATGGACATCGCGCTTACTCTTGATGCTAGAGTACA
Organism: Pseudophryne corroboree; assembly: GCF_028390025.1. Classification (NCBI taxonomy): domain Eukaryota; kingdom Metazoa; phylum Chordata; class Amphibia; order Anura; family Myobatrachidae; genus Pseudophryne; species Pseudophryne corroboree. The sequence continues at coordinate 390,933,266 of NC_086450.1, forward strand.
AATATCCCTCTGAGCATCTCGCATATAAAGAAAGGCATCCTTTAATTGCTCTAGAGTCAATAAAATACTGTCCCTATCCAGGGTATCAATATTTTCAGTCAGAGAATCCAACCACACTACCCCAGCACTGCACATCCAGGCTGAGGCTATTGCCGGTCGCAGTATAACACCAGTATGTGTGTATATACTCTTCAGTGTAGTTTCCAGCCTCCTATCTGCTGGATCCTTGAGGGCGGCCGTATCAGGAGACGGCAACGCCACTTGCTTTGATAAACGTGTGAGCGCCTTATCCACCCTAGGGGGTGTTTCCCAGCGCGCCCTAACCTCTGGTGGGAAAGGGTATAATGCCAATAACTTCTTGGAAATTAGCAGTTTTCTATCTGGGTTAACCCACGCTTCGTCACACACGTCATTCAATTCCTCTGATTCTGGAAAAGCTACAGGTAGTTTTTTCACCCCCCACATAATACCCCTTTTTGAGGTACCAGCAGTATCAGAGATCTGCAAAGCCTCCTTCATTGCCGTGATCATATAACGTGTGGCCCTATTGGAAAATACGTTTGTTTCTTCACCGTCGACACTAGATTCATCTGTGTCGGTACCCGTGTCGACTGACTGAGGTAAGGGACGTTTTACAGCCCCTGACGGTGTCTGAGACGCCTGAGCCGGTACTAACTGGTTTTCCGGCCGTCTCATTTCGTCAACTGACTTTTGTAATGTGCTAACATTATCACGTAATTCCATAACTAAAGCCATCCATTCCGGTGTCGACTCCCTAGGGGGTGACATCACCATTACCGGCAATTGCTCTGCCTCCACACCAACATCGTCCTCATACATGTCGACACACACGTACCGACACACAGCAGCCACACAGGGAATGCTCTAATCGAAGACAGGACCCTCTTAGCCCTTTGGGGAGACAGAGGGAGAGTTTGCCAGCACACACCAAAAACGCTATAAATGTATATAAACAACCCTAGAAGGTGTTGTTTTTGATATAAGCGCTTTTAATATATCAATATCGCCAAATTATGCCCCCCTTCTCTTTGTTACCCTGTTTCTGTAGTGCAGTGCAGGGGAGAGTCCTGGGAGCCTTCCTCACCAGCGGAGCTGAGCAGGAAAATGGCGCTGAGTGCTGAGGAGAATAAGCTCCGCCCCTTTTCCGGCGGGCTTTTCTCCCGGGTTTTAAGAAAACTGGCCTGGGTTAAATACATACATATAGCCTTAATGGCTATATGTGATGTATTTATTTTGCCACTAAAGGTATTTAATATTGCTGCCCAGGGCGCCCCCAGCAGCGCCCTGCACCCTCCGTGACTGAATCAGTGAGACGTGTAGCAACAATGGCGCACAGCTGCAGTGCTGTGCGCTACCTTCATGAAGACTGAGGAGTCTTCTGCCGCCTGCTTTCCGGACCTCCGTCTTCAGCGTCTGTAAGGGGGATCGGCGGCGCGGCTCCGGGACGAACCCCAGGAGGACCTGTGTTCCGACTCCCTCTGGAGCTAAGTGTCCAGTAGCCTAAGACTCCAATCCATCCTGCACGCAGGTGAGTTGGAAATCTCTCCCCTAAGTCCCTCGATGCAGTGATCCTGTTGCCAGCAGGATTCACTGAGATTTAAACCTAAAAAAACTTTTTCTAAGCAGCTCTTTAGGAGAGCCACCTAGATTGCACCCTTCTCGGACGGGCACAAAAACCTAACTGAGGCTTGGAGGAGGGTCATAGGGGGAGGAGCCAGCACGCACCATGTGATCCTAAAAGCTTTATTTAGATGTGCCCTGTCTCCTGCGGAGCCCGCTATTCCCCATGGTCCTGACGGAGTCCCAGCATCCACTAGGACGTTAGAGAAAAACATGGTGCATTACGCTTCTTGTAGTGTCTCAGTCACGCCGGGCGTCCCGTGCCATATGGCATGTAGATGCTAGGTGTATGAGGACACGTCTGTAGTTTTAGTCACTGCAATATTGGGGTGTGATACCATATGCTTCCCTGTGCTACTATATACTTTCTCCATTATATGAGAAGTCATGTTTGCCCACAAACATAAGCAAGACACCAAAATACACGTTATATACTGTAGTAAATAAAACTTCTGGCTTTTCATTCTTTAGGAGATTGGCAAAGTCCAAAACGATTGGCTGATACTGCAACCAATCACCTCCGACTCTGGAATCCATCTGTTTATACCCATTACAAAAAAGATCAAAGCACGGTGATAGTAATGTATTTTATGGCCATGGGTGTGTTATGATATATCGTCAGTCATAATGTCGACATGAGAATGTGACACTGAGCATGTCGACATTTACCATGAAAGAATTTTGACATGTTAGAATGTTAACATATTGTATTATTTCTGGTGCCTCAGCAGTGACTTATCTGATCCTGGTCACATGACTGAATTCCGGGTCAGAGCTGTGATTCTCCAGCGTTCCAGGGAGTGTTTCTCCCCTATCCCCAACCCTAATGTACCCCTAACATTCACTCTAGTGCCCACCCCTACCCCCTTCCCACAGCCTAACCTTCCCATCCACACTCTGAGAATGTCAACACATTGCCTGTCAACATGTTAACAATGTCAGCATCTTAACGATTATTGTGATCATCGACCCTTTGACTACATCCTGTGGTTACGCACGTTAGCGTCAAGTAAACTAAAAGCCACTAATGCCCAGATTTATCAATCCTTGCAGAGTGATAAATAGCATGGTGATAACGTACAAACCAATCAGATCATAACTGTCATTTTTCAAATACAGCCTGTAACATGGCAGTTAGGAGCTGATTGGATGGTAGTGTATCTCTCTCTACTTTATCAGTCTCCAAGGCATGATAAATCTGGGCCTTAGTCTTTTTAATACAGCTAAGATGCACTGTAGGCCTATACCAAATAGTCAGGATTTTATATGCTAATCATTATTACAAATAGGGCCGTCTTTTTGTATGGGCTCAATGGGCTCTTGCCCAAGGGCCCCGTGAGTATAAGGGCCCTATGCTTATAGCGGAGGGTCCCCTCTTTCCAGGGGTACCAGATGTTTGAAAATCGGCCCTGGGGAACCAGAGATTTCTGACTTGAAAGCAGTGGTCCCCATCCAATCCTGTTAATTGCTCTTCCCAGCCAGATATCTCGGGTTCTGTCTTAGTTTTTCTGAAGATATAATCCAAAAGCTGGGACTCTCCCCTTTCGGAGGACACTGGCAGTGTGTCTCTGCTATGCCCAGAACCAGAAATATTAGCCTTCCAGCAGCTGGTCCCTGCTCCAGCTCCACACGCCCTATATGTAGTTTTAGATTTTCGTTGGTGAATTGTTCTGGCTCCTGAACTCTGATCCCCAAGTCCCCAGCACCTCCTGACAGGTGTTCCCAGTACCTCCTGACAGGTGTCCCCAGTACCTCCTGAAAGGAGAGACTCTCCAGTTTGTTATCCCATTCAAAGCTAAGAAATATATTTTCAGAAACTGGAGATATCTGCAGTCAAGCAAGCTGCCCTCCCACCGGAAAATGATAAATATTAAGCCCACTCCACTAGCCACTCCTCCGCTATGTATTAAACACCCCCTACCACCCTGGAAGTCATGTACCAGGGCTTCTTCATTCAGCCTAATGCCCCTTCTACAGTTTAGCCCCATCTGTGCAGTAAAGGAGTAATTACTATTAGCATAAATTACTGCTCCAGGTCCTACATGCTGAGCGGAAGATAGAACATCCCCTACCGCCCGCGAGACATCAAAGCTGCCGCTGATAGCACCCCCCACCCCTACCGCTGGAGAATCGGTAGGGGGCCCAGTGCTTTGCTGTGCCCAGGGGCCTACACTGCTGTTAAGACGGCCCTGATTACAAAAGACGCAGACATGGTCAATATCCAACATGATGACCTATTATTATTATTAGAGTTTGCCCTTTGGCTCCTATAGAATTTATTAATGCACATTTGCTTGCCCTTACTACTTACCTAGCAATTTTTGTTACAGATGATGAGCATTTGTATGTCACAATGATGATATAAAGGCTTTGGTGAAAGGCAGGAGGGGGAGGGGGAGTGACAGATAAAGCATTATGTACAATACATGAAAGTTACATGAAGGTATAAATCTCTTCTGGCTATACAATATACATATCCTGCATTTACCAGCCATAAGGATATACATAACCCAGAAACACACCAGCTGTGATATATACAATAAGGGAAATCTAGTAAGCGTCTGGTTGTCAGAAATGAAGAGTACTGTGGTATAAATTACCAGACCTGGCTGGATGTATAAGCTATTTGTCACATCAAAATGATGTATCTGAAAACCATGAAAGGAGGACTAACCGCAGTGGTTTCTCTCTTGTCCAATGACTGCTATTAATGTCTCCCTCCTCTAGCCAGAACAGACCAGCTACACATTATTCCTCCTTGAAGTTTAAAAGTATCCAATTATCAGGTGATAATTAGTTATCTATTACAGACATTCTAAATGAATGATTTAATAATGACAACACAGGATAGTGATAGTCTTTGTTCTTTTCGATTACGCTCATAACCAATGGGTCTTCCCCTCACACCCAAAATACAGGCTTTTGTTCAAATGAAAACAATACTGTAATAAGGACAGGGAGAGGTGATCTGATGTGCTAGAAAGCAAAATGAAAAAGGTTTCTAACACCTGTACTAATATTTGGGAAAGAAGCAGGAATTTAGGACCGGACATTCCACAGAGGCAGAGCCATGTCATACCGACAAAAGGGAGGCAGTCAATTGAATGCTGGATGGAATCCCGGTGGTCAATATACAGACGCCGGAATTCAGACAAGCTGCAATACCAATGGTCGGAGTCCTGACCATCCGCTGGTTCCCTCACTTGGGTTGTGGTCCACGCCACCACCCGAGGGGGAATAGAACACTGATCCCCTCCAAACCATTCCAAATTAGGCAGGACAGTCTCGGATGTTTTTGAAAGATTTGTGGCTGTAATTTTTTTTTTTAATTATTATTATTTAACTGTTTAAATTAATTTGTATTATAGTTTTTTTTTTCTATAACAAAAAATCCCATTACTCAGCCTGGGGCAGAAGTATTAACATGGAGAAGCCATAAGGAAGTGATAAACCAGTGATAAGCGCACCAGCCAATCAGTTCCTAACTGTTCATTTACATACTGGGACTGATTGGCTGGTGCGTTTAGCACCTTGCACTTATTACTGGTTTATCACTTCCCTATGCCTTCTCCAGATTAATACATCTGCCCCCCCCCCCCCCCCCCCCCCCGCTCTTTATTAATACCCCTTTTCCACTAGCTCTAAAAACACGGGTAAATGCACGGGGGCGCGCATTTACCCATGTTTTTTTTATAGTGGAAAAGGTCCCCCCTGCAAATTTCCGATCAAGTGATCCGGGAATTCTACCCGGGTAGCTTGCTGGGTTGGACACGTGTTCAACCCGGTAAGCTGTGTAGTGTAAACAGAAGCTGTGTCGATGCAACACGGCTCCTGTTCACAGTGTATGGAAGGGCGGCGCTGGGAGATCATGTGATCTCCCAGCGCTGCCCCTGCCGCATCACTAGCGGCGTCACCAACCCGGCAATATGCTGGATTGGTGAGCGCAGTGGGAAAGGGGGCTGAGCACGGACCGCAGCCGGGTAGCACCCGTGTCAGGCTCCCGGTTGCGACCCGTGCTCACTAGTGGAAAAGGGATATAAGTGATTATCCACTAAAGTTATTCTAGTGTTGTCTATTGTGTGTGTATTATTTGGTTTTGTACAAGGGTTTAATTTGCAAGATAGTCCATAAGGGTCTATTTCGTTAATTTAACTCAGGGTTACACTATAATATTCTATTATACACAATGCAGCATAACAAAACATCTGAGAAGAGTCACCCGAAGGCCATCTCAAATTTAAATACACCCATAGAAGTATATTGGGCGTCTGTATAAGCATTGACAGTAATTACTTTGGACAGTGGGAATCCCTGTGGTCAAAGTAATATATTGGAATATCTGATTTTACAAGGGGATTCCAGGTTCACAGTAACTGCAGAACAGTAAATCAATATCCAATATGCAAAGGAAAAGCAAAGAGACACTGATGGGGAAATGCAGACATTCAAAGGAGCTTTAGTTCCATAAACCGACCCTAAATCTTCCAGGAAAATAGAAGGGGATGCAAATAAGGTTCTCACAGGGGTATGTGATGGTGATAATGCACATACCTCTGATGGCTGGGGCTATATCATTGTATGTAGAAACAAGCCAGAGATTCCAGACTTACAGTGTAAAAACAGAATGAACAGACTGCACTACGCATCACCTGTTGGTGTGGGCAGCCTGCAGTGCTCGGTGCTATTTGCACTTTGACCTCTGAAAGCAACATCAGGTGGTACGTCCAAGGACACACGGAGTGGAAGTAAAGAGATTTGTACGTCTAAAGGTTCCCACACAGGACAGATGGTGCGAACGACATACCGTTTAAAAAGTGCCATGTGTGGGAATGATAATGGCGCCAATGATTTCATCGCCTCCTCAGATCTCTTCAACATGCAGGAAGATCTGGAGGAGGTGACAACAATGCCATGCTGCCGAATACAGCACGCCCCCCACCCCGACGTCGCTGGCAACGGCAAGTGTGTGTGCATTTGTGTGTGTCACGCAGCCGCCGTGGCCCGCCCCCCAACGGTCCGGCCACGCCTGCGTTGGCTGGACCACTCCCCCTAAACGGCGGCGTTCAGCCCCCTCCCGCCTAGCAACCGCCTCTGTCTCAGAGGCAATCGCTGGGTAACGAAAGCTGGCATGCGCAGGCGCACTGCGGCACCGGCGCAGTTCTGACCCGATGCCGACCAACAGGGACTATTTCCACTCGTGGGTGTCCACGACACCCATAGAGTGGGAATAGAACCCGTGGCGACCACAGGTCGCCACCGAGCCCGCAGCGTGGTCAGCAGTACTACACCCTCATATACAGTATATGTATCCGCTGTAGGAGGAAATCCAGGTAAACACAAGAACAATACACAAACTGCACACAGATAAGGCCACTGTGCTGCCCAGACATGTACATGAAAGTAAATAAGAAAACGGATGGTACTATACTGCGCACTTACAACTACCCACAGACAGTGTGTGAATAGTCATCTTAAAAAATAAATATGAAAGCTTATCAGTCACCTGTGTTCAAGCAGGAAATCCCGTAGGACAGCAAGAAGTATGTAAAAGAGTAGTGACTGCTGTGTGTAACACCCACATGATTACAGGACAAACACTAGAAATAAAAAAGTGCCATACTATAGAGTTGTTGAACACGTAAGTTGGTCACATCTGCTCATGGGACACAAGTTAGACAGCCCTGACTGTGGTGTAGTTTTGGTTATGTTAATGAAGTTGATTAAATGGCAAGGTCGCATACCTTTCACTTTTAGAGGTCTATTTATCACCATCCGCATCTGATGATACGGATGACAGGTGATAAAATCGACCGAACTCGCACTGCGATAATTGAGTACAAAGCATGAATGTATCAATTATCGCATGCAGGGACAGAGCTTGCGGGCAAGCTCTGGTCCTGCGATGCCTTTCCGCAGCATCATCGGGGTATTTTTCATAAAAAATACTAGAGATGTGCACCGGAAATTTTTCAGGTTTTGTGTTTTGGTTTTGGATTCGGTTCCGCGGCTGTGTTTTGGATTCGGACGCGTTTTGGCAAAACCTCCCTGAAAATTTTTTGTCGGATTCGGGTGTGTTTTGGATTCGGGTGTTTTTTTTTTCAAAAACCCCTCAAAAACAGCTTAAATCATAGAATTTGGTGTTAATTTTGATCATATAGTATTATTAACCTCAATAACCATAATTTCCACTCATTTCCAGTCTATTCTGAACACCTCACAATATTATTTTTAGTCCTAAAATTTGCACCAAGGTCGCTGTATGACTAAGCTAAGCGACCCAAGAGGGCGGCACAAACACCTGGGCCATCTAGGAGTGGCACTGCAGTGTCAGACAGGATGGCACTTAAAAAAATTGGCCCCAAAGAGCACATGATGCAAAGAAAAGAGAAAAAGAGGTGCACTGTGGTCGCTGGACGGCTAAGCTAAGCGACACAAACACCTCAATATCACAGGAATTATTCGTTCTAATCAATGGTATTATTGGTCCAAATCAGATGGAAGAAAATGACAAAATCACAGGAATTATTCGTTCTAATCAATGGTATTATTGGTCCAAATCACTGGAAGAAAATGACAAAATCACAGGAATTATTCGGCAAGATCACTGTAATTAATAATTGATTATAAATCACTGATATTAATTGGTAAAATCTCGCTATCGCCTGCCTAGTGAAGTGGAATCTAGATGGGATTTTGTACTGGGGATACAATAACTTCATCAATTGTCTAAATCCCAATGCACTAATGGCGGAAAACGGGCGCACGTCTAACAGCGCACTGATTATACTGAGCACTGATTATACTGATCAATCACTGATTATACTGAGCACTGATGATACTACGGAGAACTGACACTGAGCAGCGAGAACAGCACTGGACTATTGTAATGTAGTATACTGGTCACCACAATGCTGCACTGTACTACTATATATATACTGCTCACAACAATGCAGCACAGATATGGAATGGATACTTGCAGTGACACGGAGCTGCAAGATACAGCAATGGCCTGCTGTACTGTACAACTATATACTGTTGGTCACCAAAATGCTGCACTGTACTATTATATATACTGCTAACAAAAATGCAGCACAGATATGGAATGGATACTCGCAGTGACACAGAGCTCCAAGATACAGCAATGGCCTACTGTACAACTATATACTGTTGGTCACCAAAATGCAGCACACTGAGCACAGATATGGAGCTTTTCAGGCAGAGAACGTAGATATTTGCAGCACACTGAGCACAGATATGGAGCTTTTCAGGCAGAGAACGTAGCCACGTCCTCTCCGTTCAATCTCCAATGCACGAGTGAAAATGGCGGCGATGCGCGGCTCTTTATATAGAATATGAATCTCGCGAGAATCCGATAGCGGGATGATGACGTTCGGCCGCGTTCGGGTTAACCGAGCAAGGCGGGAAGATCCGAGGCTGCCTCGGACCCGTGTAAAATAGGTGAAGTTCGGGGGAGTTCGGATCTCGACGAACTGAACCAGCTCATCTCTAAAAAATACCTAGTCCTGCTGTGCATGCACCACTGCACGTCGCTACTGCCGCCGGGTTCTCCAAACCAGGCGTCGTTACTAACCCCACGCCGCAAAAGGTCCCATCCCACCCGGATTTTATATTTACCAGTCCAGGAGCCGCTGCTCCCGGAAGCTGCCGGGCGCAGGGTCCTTCTTATGCACTGTGACCCCCAGTGCTATAAAGTGCGCTGCCGCTTTGCAGCATCACTTTACTGAACAGAGGTCACAGCGGACACACAGAGCTGATCACTGGAGCTCGGTCCCCACACAGCTTTCTCTGCCAGGGGGCAGAGAAAGCTGGGCAAAGGGTGTACATCTAAGTGCTGCCCTGAGAATTTGCCAGCCTGAGCTTGCAAAATTATCACAGGGCTCACTGCGGTATCTTTTAACATATATTTTTTTCCCCAGCCACATCTCATTTGCCATTATAAGTATGGGGAATGCGATGTGGATTACGAAAAAAAAAAAATGGACAATTAAAGGGTCTGGAGCAGTTTTTCCTAAAAACTGCTCCAAATGCCCTTTAATACATTCAGGTGAAGCTAAAATAATGTGAAAAGGGTGTGAAACACCCTTTTTCACATTATTTTCTGTAAAAATAATGTTAATAAATAGACCCATTAGGCAATAAAGGGTTTAACAAAAATCACAACGTTACATGGATACCTAGAAGCAGTACATACAATATGAAAGTTTAAGAATTATTTTCTAAAGTCAAGTTATTTGCATCGCTACTACGTATGCAGATTTACACTGCAGTTCAAACACAGAGACGTAATCCTCGGGTACCACTTTGGGGAGAATTTATATGCATTAGCGTAAAGTCATAACTGCACAATTTACTAAATCAACACCTCAGCTGCTTCCTGTGGGTTGAAGAACACCAGCTTCTGAAGTCACTCACAGTATTCAATAAGGCTGCAATGAATGAACAAGCAGATTAGTGGGATTAATCCTCAGAAGGTTCTGCACGGGAGGCAGACTTAGAAAAACAGTAACGGTGTAAATTTCTATTTAGTATGTCAAGGACAAGTGAGTTACGAGTTAATCTGGAGTCCAGGGTGGCCTGAGAGAGCAATAAAACAGCAGGACGGTGTCAATGGGAGGAGAGGAGAGACGGCACAAGGGCACCACGGACAAATTAATACACTTTTAATTCCATACATCCCTGCAGTCATGTCACACGCAACAATCTCTCCAGAATCCTATCAAATTCGCCAGGTCAGACACCTGCGACCACGCTACATATGTGGAGATGATTTGTGGATTAATAGGAATAGATTTCATGAGGTCAGACCTAAAAAAAACAAAAAGCAAATCCTTGTTCTTAAACAAAAAGGACAATAGATTATTCACAGAAAGAGGTCGTAACATTAAAGAGGGGTGGATGGCTGGAACATCACAGTACTGTCTACTGTCAAGGACGGATTTATGGAAATACTGTCAAACCGTGTTACACAAATAAATATATATATAAAAAATGGAGAATAGCGCCTAAGACAATCCTTGTTTAGACACACAGGTAAGTATATTGGTAAAGTATGTCCCACTAAAATAATTAAACACCCCCCATCTATCAATGGGTGGCAGCTCCTGCCCAATAATTGGGTATAGTATGTAAAAACTAGAGTGCAAAAGAGTGCCTACTGGTGTTTAACATGAAATAATTTATATGTGACCTTTCACCATGTAAGACGTGAAAAAATAAAGCGGTATTAAGGCAGACAACTTCGCTCTGAGAAACGTCTTCAGTCTGATGACACTTTGAGGCATGTAAATTAAAAGGAAACAAACATAGTGTGTACTGCTTTCATACAATGCTCTTAATTAGGAACCTTGCTGGTCCCAAAAATCATAAGAGAGTATATTTATATAAAAAGGTAAACATATTTAATACATAATCCAGAAGCAAATGCAGGTAGCAAACGTACAAGATAAAAAGATAAAATAGCTTATCTGTCCACTATGGGAAGTTTGAGGTGATGACCCTGAGGACGGGGTGATTACCCCGAAACATGTCGGAATAAACTGACCACGGAGTTACTTGCTTAAGACGCCTGCCTGAGTGCCGCCTTTTTTCCTACCAGTATCCAGAGGTATTTGCCTCCAGGAGGGCACCGCAAAAATGTACTACCGGTTAAGAGTGAGTGCCGGGCATACAGTACAATATATATATATATATATATATATATATATATATATATATATATATATACGTACATATATAGGAGTCCAAGTGGGCACAGCTCAAAGCATTTAATCTGTTTCGTCAGACTTGTATAGAGATGTGTCCTCAGATATCTATCCTCAATACTACATGCAGCGGGAGATGCCTGGCGTGAGTGAGCTGCCAGGTTCCATGCAACCCTGTTAGCTGGGTAGCCAAGGATGTATTTTATTCGCATCGTAAAGTGAATAGGATGCACAGGCAGACTTTGCTGATTAAAACTATATGCGGCATGCCTATATTCTCTGTGCATCTGCATACAAAACGTTACGTTACAGTGCAGGTACACTTTACCCGGACCCGGGCCTGTTGGGAGGCCCGGTGGAGAGGAAAGAGGCCCAGGTCCTGCCACCTCCTCCCCCTTTTCCCATTGTAGACAGCAGTATTTGTTTGCGGGGAGAGAGAGGAACGACTGCTACAACAGCAGCCTCTCTCCCTGGCCCACTACACACGCTGCTGTGTGCTGAGCTGGGGAGAGAGGCAGCTGCAGAGGCAACCACTGCTCTGTCTTCCTGCGTGATATGCAGGGAAGGAAGTGATCGATCGCACCCGCTCAACCGTCCATTGGCCTCCATGCCCGCAACCTCCCCCACGGGGGCCTGCTTTGCGGACACAAAATAATGGATATTTTAATATTACCTAAGATGGAGAGCTGACCACACTTCCCTGCATTAACCACGACCCCTCATAGAACCTGGCATAGCTATTGGCGCCCCTGAATGTAGTAGATCCAAATGTAGAGTGTAACTGTTACTTAACACAGCAAATTTGAATTATGGATATACTGTATGTCTAATAATAAAAAATGATAATGGGGTTTATTTATGAAGCGTTGGGTTGTAAAACCTGTTGCTTTTGATCGTGTTCTGCCCGAAATTTAAAAGGGCAATGCTTTTACTAGCAATACATGGCTAGAAAAATGATCGCCCTTTTAAATTCTGAGCATAAAGACGATCAGAAGCGCTGGGTTTTACAATGCTCTTTAAGTAAACCGCAATAACTCTCAGAAACAGCACTGTCTAGAACAGTGTTTCCCAACCACGGTCCTCAAGGCACACTAACAGTCCTGGTTTTAGTGATATCCAGGCTTGAACACAGGTGACTTAATTAGTACCTCAGTTATTTTGATTTAACCATCTGTGCTGAAGCCTGGATATCACTAAAACCTGCACTGTTGGTGTGCCGTGAGGACCGCAGTTGGGAATGCCTGGTCTAGAACAGGGGTGGGGAACCCTTTTTCTACCAAGGGCCATTTGGATATTTATAAAATCCTTCGGGGGCCATACAAAAATTATAAAATTAAAAACTAGCCTGCCCCCAGTCAGTAGTTATGCCCCCAATCACTTGTTATGCCCGATTAGATTTGCCCCCCAGCCAGTTGTTATGCCCCATTAGCTATGCCCCGTCAGATGTTATGCCCCCTGTAGTTATGCCCCATTAAATATGCCCCCTAGTAGCGCCGCTTACACACACACACATTAAAAGAAAGAAAAAAAACCACAATGCTCACCAGCCCTGCGCCTGCTTCCGGACCGCTGCCCTCCCTCTCCTCGAAACTATGGGAGATGTCATGACGTCTCTCCCATAGCACCGCACATTCGCACATGTACACTGCCTGAGCCAGAAGCTGGAGCTCAGGAGTGAGCTCCTGCCTCCGGCTGCTGCGGAGGAGCCAGGCGCCCGCTGGTGGTAAAATCTCAGCGGGCGCTCGGCATCTCCTCTCGTTTAGGTGAGCCTGGCTAGGCCAGATCAAGTGGCTTTGAGGGCCTTATACGGCCCTCGGGCCTGAACTTCCCCTCCCCTGGTCTAGAAGAAAGCATCAATGTGATATCTCTTTAGTACATAAGTCTGACAATCCCTACAGCACAGTCACGATCTGTGTGTCAGGGCTGACTTGTGCCTTGGTACACAGACATCTTAGTGTAAAAATATTCTTACGTCGCTAGTAAATGCATGGGGGTATATGCAATTGCAGTCAAATTGCCGAAAATGTCGAAAAACGGGGCATTTTCGACACAAAAAAAAATTCGACAATGCAATACAGTACTTTTTGACAAAAAAACTGACTTTTCAAATTCGACTTTTTGAAATTCGACAGTTGACAAATTCGACATGTCTGCAATGGTAAAAGTGTGGCTTTTCGACAAAAGTATATTCAATTGAAGAATGTCGATTCGACAACAGTGCTTTTCGACAGTAAATTCGTCAATTTCATTCCGCCTCACTTTGCTGGTGGAATCTAATAAAAAATTTAAAAAACATGTTTTTTTTTGTTTTGTTTTTATTGCTAATAGCATATCTATTTATATTAGAAGGGATTAGGTACTTGGTTTGTCTATTAGGATTTACAACTATTATTTATATATTTTTTAAAATAATATTTTTTTTTTTAACTGACTAAAATTGAGAGAGCATGGTTTTCAGTGGGAAGGGGTGGGAATGGGTTAAAATTCAGAAAAAAAAATGCGTGGGGTCCCCCCTCCTAAGCATAACCTGCCTCGGGCTCTTTGAGACGGTCCTGGTTGTAAAAATACGGGGGGAAAATTGACTGGGGATCCCCCGTATTTTTAGAACCAGCACCGTGCTCTGCGTCCGATCCTGGTGCAAAAAATACGAGGGACAAAAAGCGTAGGGGTCCCCCGTATTTTTTACACCAGCACCGGGCTCCACTAGCTGGAGAGATAATGCCACAGCCGGGGGACACTTTTATACCGGCCAGGGGTCATACCGGCCAGTGGGAACTTTGCGGTCAGCGGTGAGGTTACCCGCGGTCAGCCGCTGACCGCGAGTAACCTCACCACTGACCGCAAAGTTCTCACCATTGAAGATAATGGAGAGGCTTTGCGATGCGCTGTCTGACAGCTCAGACGCGCATAGCCAATCAGGAGAGTGCCACGACGTGGCGCTCCCTGATTGGCTGAAGGGACCCTCTGTGACTGGAGTCACGGGGGGTCTCAGCATTCGGGGGAAAGGGGTCCCATGTGTAAACATGGGACCCCTTTCAGTTTGTGGATCGGATAAATGTGGTTTGTTTTTTTGCCAAGTACGTGGATTACAAAATAAAGAACAGGACACACTGGATTTAGGTGAGTATAATTTTATTTTCAGGTACCCCGGATTCTACTTGGACAAGTGGACAGAGGTCGGCATGTGAACATAGGTTTTGTATGTGTGTGTCGGCATGTGTGTAATAAAGTTGTACTTTCACGGTGTGCGTGTCCTGTTTTTATTTGGGTATTTTTTTTTGCAGAAGAACTACAAGTACCAGCGGGCCCGTTCCCCCCACATGCTGGTACTTGTGGTTCTCCAAGTACCAGCTTGCGGGGGAGGCTTGCTGGGACTTGTAGTTCTTCTGCAAAAAACAATATTCTTTCATTTTACACAAGGCTATCAGCCCCCCATTCGCAGCCCTTGGATGGGGGGGGGGGGGGACAGCCTCGGGCTTCACCCCTGGCCCTTGGGTGGCTGGAGGGGGGGACCCCTTGATTTAAGGGGTCCCCACTCCTCCAGGGTACCCCGGCTAGGGGTGACTAGTTGGGGATTTAATGCCACGTCCGCAGGGACCGGTATAAAAGTGTCCCCCGGCTGTGGCATTATCTCTCCAGCTAGTGGAGCCCGGACCCCTATGCTTTTTGTCCACCGTATTTTTTGCACCAGGACCGGACGCAGAGCCTGGTGCTGGTTCTAAAAATACGGGGAATCCCCAAGTCAATTTTCCCCCCGTATTTTTACAACCAGGACCGGCTCAAAGAGCCCGAGACTGGTTATGCTTAGGAGGGGGGACCCCACGCAATATTTTTCAGGGTTTTTTAACCATTTTTGTGCCGTCCAAAAAGTCGAATCCAGGACGCACGCTACCGTCAATTGGTCCGTTTTTTCGACAGCGGGACTGTCAAATCCGTTTTTTATTGAATATGTCGAATTCCGGCACCCGCCGGCCGGAATTCGACGGTCGAATTGTGTCGAATGAAAAAACGGGCGAAAAAAGCCGCAATTCGCCCGGAATTGCATATACCCCATAATGAGAATACAAGGAGCAGTTCCCTAATGCTGTCATTCTCTGTACAGCTCCTATAAAACTGATCAGTACATAATAATTAAGAAACACGGTTTTATAAAACACAAATGGCATATTTTTACATACATATAAATACAAATACTTCTCTGTTGATGAGAGTTAGCGATATGCATTATGAATATATTTTCTGTACAATATGCTAAATCCTTTTTTCAGCTCTCCAAAGACCTAATTGTATGTATCCATATGGCAAACATTTATTGAAAATCTTTTTGTTCTTTCAATTAGTGCCCTAGTTCTGTGTTTTTTTTTCCCAGACAGCAATTTAAACATTTACATAAAATGATTATTAGATTTCTAACCTAGGTAGTAATCTGCATACGGAACATTTTTCCTAGTCCAGCAACGCACTTTTCCCTTCTCATCAGAAACAGAGAAGTGTGGCTTAATGATGGAGGGTGGGGGGGAAGGGGTGCAGATGATAGAACGTATGGTATGTGGTTTAACATTAGATCTTTGAATGGAAGTTGGTGGAAATATAACTGTAGATAATTCTTTAATTACAGTGAATCCAGCAACAAACCTTATCAATTTAACATTTTGCACAATGGAAAATATACGATAATGTGCTGAGTCACTCTGTACAGCACACGTGATAATGTGCTGTCACACTGTACAGCCCACGTGATAATGTGCTGAATCACACTGTACAGCACACGTTAAGATGTGCTGAGTCACATTGTACAGCACACGTGATGTGCTGAGTCACACTGTACAGCACATGTGATAATGTGCTGAGTCTCACTGTACAGCAAACGTGATAATGTGCTGAGTCACACTGTACAGCACAGGTGATAATGTGCTGAGTCACACTGTACAGCCCACGTGATAATGTGCTGAGTCACACTGTACAGCCCACGTGATAATGTGCTGAGTCACACTGTACAGAACATGTTATAATGTGCTGAGTCTCATTGTACAGCACACGTGATGTGCCGAGTCACACTGTACATCACATGTGATAATGTGCTGAGTCACACTGTACAGCACACGTGATACTGTGCTGAGTCACACTGTACAGCACACGTGATAATTTGCTGAGTCACCCTGTACAGCACACGTGAGCATTTGCTTAGTCACACAGTACAGCACACGTAGTGTCGGACTGGGGCATGAAGGACCCACCGGGGGGATGATATTGTAGGGGCCCATGATTAAGGGTGTGGCCAGGCTCCACTAGGGCGTGGCCAGCCACCACAGAGGTTTGACTAACCATTACAGAGTACATGTTCTGTACCCCTCGGTAAATATATAATAAACCATATTCTTGTGAAGTATAATGCACAATTCAAGTGCACTAGGATAGAGTCTTGAACCTGATCCTTAGAGGAGGAGTGGGGCCCACAGGTGGTTTCTCCTGTTCCCCTGTGGGTCAGTCCGACCCTGAGCACACGTGATAATTTGCTTAGTCACACATTACAGCACACGTGATAATGTGCTTAGACCGTACAGCAGTTTTTATTTTCTAATATAAAGTTACTTAATGAGAATTACCCAAATTATGTCAGATTTATGGATGGCAGAACTCTTCTGCAGACACTGAACCCAAGACATCCCTCTGCCACGAGCTTAGGTCATGCTTTCATGTTAGGTTACTAGATCTCTATGTGCACTCCTATGGATAGACAAAACTGATCTGTTAAATTAAATACTGACTGTTAGGCTGGGTACACACTTGACGATATACAGACAACATATCGTCCGATCTGGGTATCGGACGATATATTGTTCACATCATCCACTGTGTATGCAGTATATCATTATTGATGCTTGCTCCCGCGGGTCGTTAAGGATGTACAATATCTACCATGAAATGTAAAGATATTGTACAAGACTGCATGCTCCCAGGTGTGGCCGGGTGACGTCACTGATGATTTAGTAAACAATATCGTTCAGTGTGTAGGAACAATATAGTTTGCGGGGAAAATCTTGCACAATGTTACATCTAAGGTGCTTCGGCAAGTGTGTACCCAGCCTTAGTCCATTCAGCTGTTATGGGGGCAATCAGGAAAACAGGCAAGGAAAATTTATAGCCTGAAATCCTTGCAAGCATGAGGGTTGCTGAGTGCAACCTGCCCAAGACCATTATTTGGCTTTTCATAACTGGTACAGGGGCTCTTCAAGGATAGCTAAATAGAAAAGCTGCAAGTTATATGTGCTCGGAATGAAGGTTGTGACCCTCCCCTACATGTTCCCTGTGATGGGCTACTGCTAAGTGAGGAAGCGGGCACGAGGCCGAGGTGCCTGAATAGACTGATCTGCCAACCTTGACCAAAGAGATGTTTTTTATTTTATATTATATACATCCATACGCACGCACGCATACACTGTATATATACATACACACACACACACACACACACACACACACACGCACGACCAATATATGGCAGTCAGGATCCCTCATATGGTCGGATCCCAGAATATAGTATTCTTCAAATTAAATGTGGTATCATTGTATGGTCTGTGTGTTATTTCTTAAACTGCATGCCATTCTGCAATTAACAGGACTCCTCTGCTAGGTTGTATATGTATATAACTCCAAGTGAACTAAGAGGTTATCTCTCTCCCCAGGAGTGCATCTGACCAGACCACTATCCTTCCTGAGGAGAGGCCATAAGTCTGTTCAGTAGGGACAAGAACCAGACCCCTGGGCTTCAAACAGCCACCCCAGGATGTCACCTCAAAGAGGGCTAACCCCCCTCCCCTAACTCTTGCAAGACAACTAGGTAGCGTGAGTGTAGGGACCCCTAAGTCCTGTGTCCAGCAATGAGCTGGTTAAAACAAAACAAGGGGGGAGGGAGTGAGTACAGCTGAAGGTTTAACTATCTCTCTCCCTTAATGTGTGTTGTTCATTTCTTGGGGGAAATCGGTTATCATATGCTGTGAATGCACCATACCTCTTAACCTGTGAAATCCCCCCCACAACAGAAATGCCTAATATCTTTTCCGTAAGTGTTAGGATTCTGTAATGTTGTTCCTTTTTATTTTTGCTTGAGACTGTACCATAATCTGTGTATATTCTTAAAATATTCCTAATAATCTTTGTCACACTTTTTGCAATTAAAGATGTAAAGTATTCTTGGAATTAAATTTCAAATTCTAGTTGTGATTTTGTGTTTCTGAAGACCCAAGGCCTTGTGTTGCCCACGTTACCAATTTTTCTAAGTATTGCAGTGTGTATGCAGGTAAGAGCAAAAGCTTACCTTGTGCTTCAGCATTAAAGTGACTGTTGCTGGTGGTGGCGGCCGTGTTTGTCTGTGTGTGTCCAAACTGACTCCCATGTCACAGGCGGCGATTCTCAGATTGGCGTATCTGGAGAAGCGACCGGCAGGTCTGTGACAATGG
Organism: Pseudophryne corroboree; assembly: GCF_028390025.1. Lineage (NCBI taxonomy): Eukaryota > Metazoa > Chordata > Amphibia > Anura > Myobatrachidae > Pseudophryne > Pseudophryne corroboree. The sequence goes on from NC_086450.1 coordinate 390,952,089, forward strand.
CCCTTATGGCTCACCTTTATACGGCTACACCCGATGCCTATACAATCCAGAACATGTACTATATGTAAGTAGGTGGGGTCCTCAGGTGGGCAGTAAGCAATAGCAACAGGCAGCTATAGAATCCAATCTTTCAATGTCTTTATTGAGTTATCAAGGTTACAAAAATATAATGAAAATGTCTTACCTTATTATCCCCATCATGGGAACATCCGCGCCCCTCCTGGCATCTCTTACGGTATACAGAAATAATACTATTGACACATACTGTATCATGGAACTCAATCGCTTTCAAACCATTATATGATGTGCGTCAGTAGTGCTCCCATATACCACAGCTCCCAGTTTACATAATCTTTGCAATAATCTCTACTGTTTATGGAGCTCAGCATTAGCTATATCATATAGGAGATATACGTAGTTTGTTAGTCAGCGTCATCGTTACTAGGACTACAGCTCATTCCTTAAGTTCTGCTTTATTAGACTTTTGTGCTCATTTGTTTAGTCATTGTTGCTGTAAGTATATGTTTCACTGCCATTTTTATCTTCTGTAATCCTGGTGGAGGGTCACGTGGCGTTATGATGAGTGTGCCATATACAGGAAGAGACACAGGGAGGTGCACGGACCTTCATAGGGTATATGAGGATATAAAGTAAGACATTTTCATTATAATGTATCTGGTGCATCACTGATTTCAATGCAATAATGACATTTAATGGTTGGATCCTATTTTGCCTGCTAGTATTGCTCATTGCCAGCCTGAGTTATAAATTCCCCGGATAGTGCTACACAGACCGCGCTGATGCTTCTGCGTCACTAAAAGGATACACAAAAAAGCAGTCCTAATCCATGGTGGCTTAATCTCCAGGAGAGTCTGAGACTATGGAATTTAGGAGCGTTCTCATAGACTACCGGGAGAGTAAATCACCCTCCGGGTATATCAGCTTACCAATTTGTAGTGAAGTGCTCAACCATGGCCAAGGGGTGTGTGGTATAGAAGATCTACAGTAATTAGATAGTCGTTAGGTCAACATGCATTAGGTCGACAGGTCAAAGGGTGGCCATGGAAAAGTTACTATAGACATGAGTAAAGGTCAACAGGGCCAGAAGCTCAACATGGAAATGGTCGCCACACAAAAAGGTCAGCACAAGGTTTTTTTTTTTGTAGGTGTTATTTTCTATATTTCATCATATGTGACCACAATTATTTCAAACACGTACACTCACGGGTTTGCTTAGCTTGCCACGTTCTCAGGCAATGTCCCTCACTCCCCTACTACTGCGGCTCAGCACAGGTTACAATTCCCAACTGTAGTCCACGTGGTTGGTAAATCAAACAAAAGTTGAAAAATATGTGAAAACCCCACAAAACTTGTGTCGACCTTCAGCACCGTCTACCTTATACATGTCCAGCTTTTGATCATATTGGGTCGACCTACTGACTGTCTATATACTGGAACCTGCTTATGGTGGTGTACTTTAAAAGTAGGTAAGTATGCCCTGCAGCCTACACAGCATTTCGTAATTACTAATTAATTCAGCATAACGATTCAGGTAATTGCCCCTTTAAGGAATGACTGCCATCTCAGCAGACCCATATATTGCTAATTTCTTTAAGTGTTCAAAATCGGCGTACCAACTATTATTGGAGGACAAACAAAATCAATCACCTGATTTACACAGAAACATCACCAATTGTAAAGGTTAATGACACAATTTCATTTCTGAATGGCAGATTTGCTGTGAAATGAGCGCCGAGGAGCTTCATCGGAATAATGCTGCAGGCTGAGCCAGATCCTGCAGAAAGCAACAGTAACGAGGACTCTTTGATTGGACAGCTTTCCGCTTAAAATCATTAGGTCCTTGTCAAACTCTTTAGAGGATATTTATTTTCGCTGCTGTTAAGTTGACTTATGCTGCTGGAAAAGTCACTGCTTCAATGTATACCAAACGCAAATCAATAATGATATCAGCGAAACAAGGCCGCTGCGCATTATGTGATCCAATGGACAGATATCATCCTGGTCTACGCCAGGTGCTGCCAATCGTGCTTCTACGGTGGAGTTTTTTTCTTTCTTGCTCTATAATCACACACACGATGATATTTAACCTTCAGACATGTTTCTGTAATAGCCAAGAGGTTCTTCTGAAACATTCCGTATGAAAAAAACATGCTTTATTGCTGATTTACATAAGCACTTAACTTCTGACAGTTCGGTGGTCCCAAGTTCACATTTATCTTATCAAATCAGTCAAATGACAAAGACAACAGAATAATTACACCTAAATATATTTTTAGGTACCAGACCACCCTCCCGCAGCTGAGGAGTCCAAATATACTCACCCCAGTCTGTAAATAACAGCCTTCTAACGCTCCAATGCCTGGCGAGCTTTGAATGCAGACAGCCATCACTGAAAACATTTATTAGAGTTGTTGCATGAAGCACATTGTTTATATAGATGCTAATTTTCAGCGACATTCCTCTTTTATCAAAGGCTGTTTTCTGCACCCGATTTGATAGGACAGGAAAAAAAAAAACAGTTGTCCACAAAGCTGGTGGAAAGGGTCACCTTAAGCAAATCACCCCCCTGGTGCTTGATAACACTTTTGGATGGAAATATACTTTATAATTAAACCTGATACCTGCATTCAGATGTGAAAACTGTGCAGTCAGTGGGCCTCAGTCAGAGATAGACGCAATGTAGAGGGATGTTATGCCACTGTGCAAGTGTATAGGTCTTGCAGCTGTGGTCGCAGTTAGAATTTTTTCACAAAATGAGTGACCTGCAGGGAGCGTTTGTGAGAGGTAATAGGTGAATGGCAACTCAAATGCAGGTGCATCACTGCCGTTTTGGGGACATGTCTGAGCCTGCAACTGCATTCCTGTACGTAGTTACAATGTCTCCAGTGACTTACTTCCTGTGGCCATGCTGCACCAGAATAGGGGTACTCAGAAGGTCAATGATCAACCGGTGTGCACCCGATGCGTGCGGCTTCATACACAGCAAGTGGATCCGAGATGCCTCCAGTGGGCGTCTCAGTACAAATTAGAGACATTTGCATACATCTCTGAATCAGGCCTAGTGTTTTAGAACACACTTCAAATTTACATCACCCACTACCATTTTTCACACTGGGCTATTAACTACATACACACATATACAACTCACAACATGCCCAATCCCAATGAACTCACCCGGAGCGTGATCCCACCTCCCCTCACAGCTCACCCTGATACCTGATACTACCCTCCCCTCACAGCTCACCTTGATACCTCCCCCTCACAGGTCACACTGATACCTGATCCTCCCCTCACAGCTCACCCTGATACCTCCCCTCACAGGTCACGCTGATACCTGATCCTCCCCTCCCCTCACAGCTCACCTTGATACCTCCCCTCACAGGTCACGCTGATACCTGATCCTCCCCTCCCCTCACAGCTCACCCTGATACCTCCCCTCACAGGTCAAGCTGATGCTTGAGCCCACCTCCCCTCACAGGTCACCCTGATGCCTGATCACACCTCTCCTCACAGCTCACCCTGATCCCATCTCCCCTCACAGGTCACCCTGATGACTGATTCTCCCCTCCCCTCAACAGTCCACGCTGATGCCTGACCCTACATCCCATCACAGCTCACCCTGATGCCTGATCCCACCTCCTATCACAGGTCACTCTGATGCCTGATCCCACCTCCTATCACAGGTCACTCTGATGCCTGATCCTCCCATCCCCTCACAGTCCATGCTGATGCCTGATCATCCATCTAATCACAGCTCACCCTGATGCCTTATCCTACATGCCATCACAGGTCACCTTGGTGCCTGATACTACATCCCCTCAAAGCTCACCCTGATGCCTGATCCCACCTCCAACTCACTCTGATGCCTGATGATCCCACCTCCCCTTACAACACACCCTGATGCCTGATTCTACATCCCATCACAGCTCACCATGATGCTACATCCCATCACAGCTCACCCTGATGCCTGATTCTACATCCCATCACAGCTCACCATGATGCTACATCCCATCACAGCTCACCCTGATGCCTGATTCTACATCCCATCACAGCTCACCCTGATGCCTGATTCTACATCCCATCACAGCTCAGCCTGATGCGTGATCCCACCTCCCAGCTCACCCTGATGCTTGATTCAACATCTCATCACAGCTCACCCTGATGCCTGATCCCACCTCCCAGCTCACCCTGATGCCTGATTCTACATCCCATCACGTCCGCCCTATACCTGCTCCTACCCTCCCTCACGGCTCACCCTGATCCTACATCCCATTACAGCTCACCCTGATGCCTGATCCTACCGTCCCTCACAACTCACCCTGATGCCTGATCCTCCCCCCTCCCCTAACAGCTCACCCTGATGTCGGACTCTACATCCTATCACAGGTCACTTTGATGCCTGATCCTACCCTCCTTTCACAGGTCACCCTGATGCCTGATTCTACATCCCATCATAGGTCACCTTGGTGCTGATGCTACTGTCTATTAGAGTTAAACTCAATGCCACTCCTGGAACAACTCACACTCAACTAACGTCCCAGTGTTTCAGTGTTATTCCCTTTCTTAATGGAATATATATATATATATATATATATATATATATATATATATATATATATATATATATATATATCCTGGCTCATTAAGTCCAAATAGGTAAGGTGCAGTGCTTTAGACAAAACAGATTGGGTTGGCATAAGGTTTCTGGAGCCTTTGACATTCCAAGATTGGTTAGGATTAGCAACTGTCCATTCATTTTTTTTGCTTTTCATGTTAAAAATTTGTATAAACATAAATTTAATAGGTAGGAGGCTCCAAAAGTGCATAAACAACCAGTTTGTTCTAATACTTTTGACCGGTAGCATATATAACAAAATTAGAAAAAATATATAAAGAATAATTTCTCTCTTGAGGAAAGTGAAATGCATCAGTCAATTTGCAGTGAAATGAATATTGCCAATATTCTGGATTCCAGTTTAATTTGGTAAAATAAATAAACTTTAAAAATACATTTAAAAAAATATTTTTTTGTGGTAATACAAGCACTTATTAAACTAGGCATTTAAAATACCATTGTTATTGCTATGACTTGGCTGTACATAGCAAAAATACAATTCCATGTGTATTTTAATGGGTTAAGCCGGGAAAGCTATATAGCTGGAGCACAAAGGAGATGAAGCCTCATCTCTGAGATACCAGGCAGTTTTTCTTTTATTTGGCTGTGAACTAGAAAACAAGTTCTTCCAAGTAGCAATTAAGGAGGGTTAGCTCTGCCGAGAAGGGAGCATCATGTTTGTGCTGTGTGAGTGGCTTAGACACATAGAGCACTTTTGTGTGCAGCCCTCAGTGAGGCTGTGTTTACCAACAGGATAAGAGAAGACAGTCAAGGCTTATTCCGGCTTACAGTCATGCTTTCTATTAAGAGGTTTGTAGTATCCTCAGGTCTTCAATATGATTAGTCTTATCTTCATGGTACATTCCTCTAGCAATCAGAACACAGTACTGCTCAGTCAGAGTAATTTCCACGTTCACTACAGCACATACAATATAAACAGGGATCAGGCGAGTAGGCTGGTGACAGATAGCTTGTGGACAGTGGTAGGGAATGGGACTTGGGAGAATTTCACATGGAGAGAAAAAGAACAAGTTAAAATTAGTGATGTGCACCGGAAATTTTTCGGGTTTTGTGTTTTGGTTTTGGGTTCGGTTCCGCGGCCGTGTTTTGGATTCGGACGCGTTTTGGCAAAACCTTAGCGAAATTTTTTTGTCGGATTCGGGTGTGTTTTGGATTCGGGTGTTTTTTTCAAAAAACCCTCAAAAACAGCTTAAATCATAGAATTTGGGGGTCATTTTGATCCCATAGTATTATTAACCTCAATAACCATAATTTCCACTCATTTTCAGTCTATTCTGAACACCTCACAATATTATTTTTAGTCCTAAAATTTGCCCCGAGGTCGCTGGATGGCTAAGCTAAGCGACCCAAGTGGCCGACACAAACACCTGGCCCATCTAGGAGTGGCACTGCAGTGTCAATCAAGACAGGATGGCCCTTCCAAAAAATACTCCCCAAACAGCACATGATGCAAAGAAAAAAAAAGAGGCACACCAAGGTCGCTGTGTGACTAAGCTAAGCGACCCAAGTGGCCGACACAAATACCTGGCCCATCTAGGAGTGGCACTGCAGTGTCAGACAGGATGGCACTTCAAAAAAATAGTCCCCAAACAGCACATGATGCAAAGAAAAAAAGAGGCGCAATGAGGTAGCTGTGTGACTAAGCTAAGCTACCCAAGTGGCCGACACAAACACCTGGCCCATCTAGGAGTGGCACTGCAGTGTAAGGCAGGATGGCCCTTCAAAAAAATACTCCCCAAACAGCACATGATGCAAAGAAAAAAAGAGGCGCACCAAGGTGGCTGTGTGACTAAGCTAAGCGACACAAGTGGCCGACACAAACACCTGGCCCATCTAGGAGTGGCACTGCAGTGTCAATCAAGACAGGGTGGCCCTTCAAAAAAATACTCCCCAAACAGCACATGATGCAAAGAAAAAAAGAGGCGCACCAAGGTGGCTGTGTGACTAAGCTAAGCGACACAAGTGGCCGACACAACACCTGGCCCATCTAGGAGTGGCACTGCAGTGTCAATAAAGACAGGATGGCCCTTCCAAAAAATTGTCCCCAAACAGCACATGATGCCAAGAAAAATGAAAGAAAAAAGAGGTGCAAGATGGAATTGTCCTTGGGCCCTCCCACCCACCCTTATGTTGTATAAACAGGACATGCACACTTTAACGAACCCATCATTTCAGCGACAGGGTCTGCCACACGACTGTGACTGAAATGACTGGTTGGTTTGGGCCCCCACCAAAAAAGAAGCAATCAATCTCTCCTTGCACAAACTGGCTCTACAGAGGCAAGATGTCCACCTCATCATCATCCACCGATTCCTCACCCCTTTCACTGTGTACATCCCCCTCCTCACAGATTATTAATTCGTCCCCACTGGAATCCACCATCTCAGGTCCCCGTGTACTTTCTGGAGGCAATTGCTGCTGGTGAATGTCTCCACGGAGGAATTGATTATAATTCATTTTAATGAACATCATCTTCTCCACATTTTCTGGAAGTAACCTTGTACGCCGATTGCTGACAAGGTGAGCGGCTGCACTAAACACTTTCGGAGTACACACTGGAGGGAGGGCAACTTAGGTAGAATAAAGCCAGTTTGTGCAAGGGCCTCCAAATTGCCTCTTTTTCCTGCCAGTATACGTACGGAATGTCTGACGTGCCTACTTGGATGCGGTCACTCATATAATCCTCCACCATTCTTTCAATGGTGAGAGAATCATATGCAGTGACAGTAGACGACATGTCAGTAATCGTTGGCAGGTCCTTCAGTCCGGACCAGATGTCAGCACTCGCTCCAGACTGCCCTGCATCACCGCCAGCGGATGGGCTCGGAATTCTTAGCCTTTTCCTCGCACCCCCAGTTGCGGGAGAATGTGAAGGAGGAGATGGTGACGGGTCACGTTCCGCTTGACTTGACAATTTTCTCACCAGCAGGTCTTTGAACCTCTGCAGACTTGTGTCTGCCGGAAAGAGAGATACAACGTAGGTTTTAAATCTAGGATCGAGCACGGTGGCCAAAATGTAGTGCTCTGATTTCAACAGATTGACCACCCGTGAATCCTGGTTAAGCGAATTAAGGGCTCCATCCACAAGTCCCACATGCCTAGCGGAATCGCTCTGTTTTAGCTCCTCCTTCAATGTCTCCAGCTTCTTCTGCAAAAGCCTGATGAGGGGAATGACCTGACTCAGGCTGGCAGTGTCTGAACTGACTTCACGTGTGGCAAGTTCAAAGGGTTGCAGAACCTTGCACAACGTTGAAATCATTCTCCACTGCGCTTGAGTCAGGTGCATTCCACCTCCTTTGCCTATATCGTGGCCAGATGTATAGGCTTGAATGGCCTTTTGCTGCTCCTCCATCCTCTGAAGCATATAGAGGGTTGAATTCCACCTCGTTACCACCTCTTGCTTCAGATGATGGCAGGGCAGGTTTAGGAATGTTTGGTGGTGCTCCAGTCTTCGGTACGCGGTGCCTGAACGCCGAAAGTGGCCCGCAATTCTTCGGGCCACCGACAGCATCTCTTGCACGCCCCTGTCGTTTTTTAAATAATTCTGCACCACCAAATTCAAGGTATGTGCAAAACATGGGACGTGCTGGAATTTGCCCAGATGTAATGCACGCACAATATTGCTGGCGTTGTCCGATGTCACAAATCCCCAGGAGAGTCCAATTGGGGTAAGCCATTCTGCGATGATCTTCCTCAGTTGCCGTAAGAGGTTTTCAGCTGTGTGGCTATTCTGGAAAGCGGTGATACAAAGCGTAGCCTGCCTAGGAACGAGTTGGCGTTTGCGAGATGCTGCTACTGGTGCCGCCGCTGCTGTTCTTGCTGCGGGAGGCAATACATCTACCCAGTGGGCTGTCACAGTCATATAGTCCTGAGTCTGCCCTGCTCCACTTGTCCACATGTCCGTGGTTAAGTGGACATTGGGTACAACTGCATTTTTTAGGACACTGGTGAGTCTTTTTCTGAGGTCTGTGTACATTTTCAGTATCGCCTGCCTAGAGAAATGGAACCTAGATGGTATTTGGTACCGGGGACACAGTACCTCAATCAAGTCTCTAGTTGGCTCTGAATTAACGATGGATACCGGAACCACGGTTCTCACCGCCCAGGCTGCCAAGGCCACAGTTATCCGCTTTGCAGCAGGATGACTGCTGTGATATGTCATCTTCCTCGCAAAGGACTGTTGGACAGTCAATTGCTTACTGGAAGTAGTACAAGTGGTCTTCCGACTTCCCCTCTGGGATAACGATCGACTCCCAGCAGCAACAACAGCAGCGCCAGCAGCAGTAGGCGTTACACTCAAGGATGCATCGGAGGAATCCCAGGCAGGAGAGGACTCGTCAGACTTGCCAGTGACATGGCCTGCAGGACTATTGGCTTTCCTGGGTAAGGAGGAAATTGACACTGAGGGAGTTGGTGGTGTGGTTTGCAGGAGCTTGGTTACAAGAGGAAGGGATTTAGTGGTCAGTGGACTGCTTCCGCTGTCACCCAAAGTTTTTGAACTTGTTACTGACTTATGATGAATGCGCTGCAGGTGACGTATAAGGGAGGATGTTCCGAGGTGGTTAACGTCCTTACCCCTACTTATTACAGCTTGACAAAGGCAACACACGGCTTGACACCTGTTGTCCGCATTTGTGTTGAAATATTTCCACACTGAAGAGCTGATTTTTTTTGTATTTTGACCAGGCATGTCAAGGGCCACATTCCTCCCACGGACAACAGGTGTCTCCCCGGGTGCCTGACTTAAACAAACCACCTCACCATCAGAATCCTCCTTGTCAATTTCCTCCCCAGCGCCAGCAACACCCATATCCTCATCCTGGTGTACTTCAACAGTGACATCTTCAATTTGACTATCAGGAACTGGACTGCGGGTGCTCCTTCCAGCACTTGCAGGGGGCGTGCAAATGGTGGAAGGCGCAAAGCTCTTCCCGTCCAGTGTTGGGAAGGTCAGGCATCGCAACCGACACAATTGGACTCTCCTTGGGGATTTGTGATTTTGAAGAACGCACAGTTCTTTGCTGTGCTTTGCCAGCTTAAGTCTTTTCTTTTTTCTAGCGAGAGGATGAGTGCTTCCATCCTCATTTGAAGCTGAACCACTAGCCATGAACATAGGCCAGGGCCTCAGCCGTTCCTTGCCACTCCGTGTCGTAAATGGCATATTAGCAAGTTTACGCTTCTCCTCAGATGCTTTTAATTTTGATTTTTGGGTCATTTTACTGAACTTTTGTGTTTTGGATTTTACATGCTCTCTACTATGACATTGGGCATCGGCCTTGGCAGACGACATTGATGGCATTTTATCGTCTCGGCCATGACTAGTGGCAGCAGCTTCAGCACGAGGTGGAAGTGGATCTTGATCTTTCTCTTTAACCTCCACATTTTTGTTCTCCATTTTTTAATGTGTGGAATTATATGCCAGTATCAATAGCAATGGCCTACTACTATATTTACTGCGCACAACTAAAAGGCACCACAGGTATACAATGTAGATGGATGGATACTAGTATACTTTATGGATGACGAGTGACGACACAGAGGTAGGTACACAGCAGTGGCCTACCGTACTGCTATATACAGTATACTGGACCTGGTGGACACTGTCAGCAAACTGCTAAACTAGTCTAAAAAAAAGGCACCACAGGTATACAATGTAGATGGATGGATACTAGTATACTTTATGGATGACGAGTGACGACACAGAGGTAGGTACACAGCAGTGGCCTACCGTACTACTATATACAGTATATACTGGACCTGGTGGACACTGTCAGCAAACTGCTAAACTAAAATGCACCACAGGTATAGGAATGTAGATGGATAGTATACTTAATGGATGACGACACAGAGGTAGGTACAGCAGTGCACTCTGCACTGTACTCCTCCTATATATAATATTAATTATACTGGTGGTCCCCAGTCCCCACAATAAAGCAGCATACTGTGAGCACAGATATGGAGTGTTTTTCAGGCAGACAAACGTATACTGGTGGTCACTGTCAGCAAAACTCTGAACTGTACTCCTGCTATAGCTGCTCCCCAGTCCCCACAATTAAGCAGTGTGAGCACTCAGCACAGATATATCATGCAGCACACTGAGCACAGATATGGTATGGAGCGTTTTTTTCAGGCAGAGAACGGATAAAAACTAAACTCTGCACTGTACTCCTCCTAACAGCTGCTCCCCAATCCTCCCCACAATTATAGTAATAAACAAGCACAAGCAATCAAATGAAATCAACTGTCTTCTGACTTCTACTAAACGGAGAGGACGCCAGCCACGTCCTCTCCCTATCATCTCCAATGCACGTGTGAAAATGGTGGCGACGCGCGGCTGCTTATAGAATCCGAATCTCGCGAGAATCCGACAGCGGGATGATGACGTTCGGGCGCGCTCGGGTTAACAGAGCAAGGCGGGAGGATCCGAGTCTGCTCGGACCCGTGTAAAAAAGGTAAAGCTCGGGGGGGTTCGGTTTCTCGGAAACCGAACCCGCTCATCACTAGTTAAAATAATCACATATAAATATATTAAGAGAGAATCCTCATAGAAGACTTAGGGGTATATTCAATTGAAGTCGAAAACTGCCGTCTGTCGAAAAGACGGCAGTTTTTGACTTTTTAAGGTTGAATCCTGATTCGAGCTATTCAATATTTTACTAAATTTTTCGACAAGTCGATAAATTCGACTTGTCGAAAAGCACGTGGAGCGGTGGAACAGCTGCCGATCCACGTGTTGATGTCGAAAACGGGGCCAAATGCGACAGGTTTTGGCCCCCTTTTCGACCATCTCAAACCGACATCAAAATGATGTCAGAATGAGATGCGGACCCAGAGGAGGCGAGGGGGGGGAGCCGCAGGAACAGCCGGCGGGCATACATTGAGATCAGCGCTACAGTAGCGCTGCAGCTGGATGTCACTCAGCCGCCCGACTTCACTGCAGCTTCCACCCGGCTCCAGCACGCTGCTGGAGCCGGGTGGAAGCTGCCGTGAGGTCGGGCGGCTGAGTGACATCCAGCTGCAGCGCTACTGTAGCGCTGATCTCAATGTATGCCCGCCGGCTGTTCCTGCGGCTCCCCCCCCCTTCTCCTCCTCTGCGTCCCATCTTAATTCGACTTGAAAAAGTCGAATTAAGATGGGATTGAATAGGGGTTGTCGGATCCATTCCGACAAATACATGTCGGAATGGATCCCACTTTAATTGAATATACCCCTTAATGGAAGCGCTGTATTTCTTGTATATAAAATACCTGGAATTATTCATAGATACAGTACCTCAAGGGCTACGCCAGAGAGATGCTTGTGACACAACTATACATATGCGGATTGGCCACAGGAAGTTTCCCGGTAGGCTGACGTGGCTGTGGGGCCTGTTTTGTGTGTTGTCATGTGGCCACACCCCCAACATGATAGGAAGCCCACCTCACTCAGTACACTGCATTGTCTCCATTCATTCTGTTACTCCATCTCTGCAGAACACCAACTCTGTCATCCAGTGATGCTGCCATGGCTACACAATATGTTATAACACTTGTGTTGCCCATGTCTGGCCACTCCTACAATATTTTACAGGGCCACTTTTAGTTCCCAATCTGCCTCTGGTCTCAGACACAACTGTAGCAAATGACGCAAGGAAGGCCCAATTGCATACGATCAGCCCTTATGAGGAGGGGTTCTTTCTACCCCCCTCAACAGACCCCACCCCCTCATCAGACTGCAACCCCCATTAGGGCTTCCATATATTTCCTGGGCTGGTTTTCCATCTCAATCCGCAACTATATATCCACATTTGGTCTTGCGCAAAAAAAAAGAAGCACATTAACACTTTGCCATCTGGCCACTGCTAACACTGTGGGTTACAGTGCGAACACCAGAGGTCTAGCTAGGCGCCATGGTGTCCGGAGCAAGGGTATGTTTTGTCGCCCCCTCCACTTTACCGAATTGGGTGAATGTTACATTTGAAAAAAAAAAAAAATAAGAATTTACTTACCGATAATTCTATTTCTCGGAGTCCGTAGTGGATGCTGGGGTTCCTGAAAGGACCATGGGGAATAGCGGCTCCGCAGGAGACAGGGCACAAAAAAGTAAAGCTTTACTAGGTCAGGTGGTGTGCACTGGCTCCTCCCCCTATGACCCCCCTCCAGACTCCAGTTAGGTACTGTGCCCGGACGAGCATACACAATAAGGGAGGCATTTTGAATCCCGGGTAAGACTCATACCAGCCACACCAATCACACCGTACAACTTGTGATCTAAACCCAGTTAACAGTATGACAACAGAAAGGGCCTCTTAAAGATGGCTCCTTAACAATAACCCGAATTAGTTAACAATAACTATGTACAAGTATTGCAGATAATCCGCACTTGGGATGGGCGCCCAGCATCCACTACGGACTCCGAGAAATAGAATTATCGGTAAGTAAATTCTTATTTTCTCTATCGTCCTAAGTGGATGCTGGGGTTCCTGAAAGGACCATGGGGATTATACCAAAGCTCCCAAACGGGCGGGAGAGTGCGGATGACTCTGCAGCACCGAATGAGAGAACTCCAGGTCCTCCTTTGCCAGGGTATCAAATTTGTAAAATTTTACAAACGTGTTCTCCCCCGACCACGTAGCTGCTCGGCAGAGTTGTAATGCCGAGACCCCTCGGGCAGCCGCCCAAGATGAGCCCACCTTCCTTGTGGAGTGGGCTTTTACAGTTTTAGGCTGTGGCAGGCCTGCCACAGAATGTGCAAGTTGAATTGTGTTACAAATCCAACGAGCAATCGACTGCTTAGAAGCAGGTGCGCCCAACTTGTTGGGTGCATACAATATAAACAGCGAGTCAGATTTTCTGACTCCAGCCGTCCTTGCAATGTATATTTTTAAGGCTCTGACAACGTCCAACAACTTGGAGTCCTCCAAGTCGCTAGTGGCCGCAGGCACCACAATAGGTTGGTTCAGATGAAATGCTGATACCACTTTAGGGAGAAAATGCGGACGAGTCCGCAGTTCTGCCCTATCCGAATGGAAGATTAGATAAGGACTTTTATAAGATAAAGCCGCCAATTCAGATACTCTCCTGGCAGAGGCCAGGGCTAGTAACATAGTCACTTTCAATGTGAGATATTTCAAATCCACCTTTTTCAATGGTTCAAACCAATGGGATTTGAGGAAATCTAAAACTACATTTAGATCCCACGGTGCCACCGGAGGCACCACAGGAGGCTGTATATGCAGTACTCCCTTGACAAAAGTCTGGACCTCAGGGACAGAGGCCAATTCTTTTTGGAAGAATATTGACAGGGCCGAAATTTGAACCTTAATGGATCCCAATTTGAGACCCATAGATAATCCTGATTGCAGGAAATGTAGGAAACGACCCAGTTGGAATTCCTCCGTCGGAACCCTCCGATCCTCGCACCACGCTACATATTTTCGCCAAATGCGGTGATAATGTTTCACGGTGACTTCCTTCCGTGCCTTAATCAAGGTAGGAATGACTTCTTCTGGAATGCCTTTCCCTTTTAGGATCTGGCGTTCAACCGCCATGCCGTCAAACGCAGCCGCGGTAAGTCTTGAAAAAGACAGGGACCCTGCTGTAGCAGGTCCCTTCTCAGAGGTAGAGGCCACGGTTCGTCCGTGAGCATCTCTTGAAGTTCCGGATACCAAGTCCTTCTCGGCCAATCCGGAACCACTAGTATTGTTCTTACTCTTCTTTGCCGTATGATCTTCAATACCTTTGGTATGAGCGGCAGAGGAGGAAACACATACACTGACTGGTACACCCAAGGAGTTACCAGTGCGTCCACAGCTATTGCCTGTGGATCTCCTGACCTGGCGCAATATTTGTCCAGTTTCTTGTTGAGGCGAGACGCCATCATGTCTACAATTGGTCTTTCCCAACGGTCTATTAACATGTTGAAGACTTCTGGATGTAGACCCCACTCTCCCGGATGAAGATCGTGTCTGCTGAGGAAGTCTGCTTCCCAGTTGTCCACGCCCGGGATGAACACTGCTGACAGTGCTATCACGTGATTCTCCGCCCAGCGAAGAATCTTGGCAGCTTCTGCCATTGCACTCCTGCTTCTTGTGCCGCCCTGCCTGTTTACATGGGCGACCGCCGTGATGTTGTCCGACTGAATCAACACCGGCTTTCCTTGCAGGAGAAGTTCCGCCTGGCTTAGAGCATTGTAGATTGCTCTTAGTTCCAGAATGTTTATGTGAAGAGACTTTTCCAGACTCGTCCATACTCCCTGGAAGTTTCTTCCTTGTGTGACTGCTCCCCAGCCTCTCAGGCTGGCGTCCGTGGTCACCAGGATCCAATCCTGAATGCCGAATCTGCGGCCTTCTAATAGGTGAGCCTTCTGCAACCACCACAGAAGTGACACCCTTGTCTTTGGTGACAGGGTTATTCGCAGGTGCATCTGCAGATGCGACCCTGACCATTTGTCCAACAGATCCCTTTGGAATATTCTTGCATGGAATCTGCCGAATGGAATTGCTTCGTAAGAAGCCACCATTTTTCCCAGGACTCTTGTGCATTGATGTACTGACACTTTTCCTGGTTTTAGGAGGTTCCTGACCAGATCGGATAACTCCTTGGCTTTTTCCTCTGGAAGGAAAACCTTTTTCTGAACCGTGTCCAGAATCATTCCTAGGAACAGCAGACGAGTTGTCGGGATTAAATGGGATTTTGGAATATTCAGAATCCACCCGTGTTGTCTTAGCACCTCTTGAGATAGTGCTAAAGCTGTCTCCAGCTGTTCTCTGGACCTTGCCCTTATTAGGAGATCGTCCAAGTATGGGATAACTAATACGCCTTTTCTTCGAAGAAGAATCATCATCTCGGCCATTACCTTGGTAAAGACCCGAGGCGCCGTGGACAATCCGAACGGCAGCGTCTGAAACTGATAGTGACAGTTTTGAACAATGAACCTGAGGTACCCCTGGTGTGCGGGGTAAATCGGAACGTGTAGATACGCATCCTTGATGTCCAAGGATACCATAAAGTCCCCTTCTTCCAGGTTCGCTATCACTGCTCTGAGTGACTCCATCTTGAACTTGAACTTTTTTATGTAGAGGTTCAAGGACTTCAGATTTAGAATAGGCCTTACCGAGCCATCCGGCTTCGGTACCACAAATAGAGTGGAATAATAATACCCCTTTCCTTGTTGTAATAGGGGTACTTTGACTATCACCTGCTGAGCGTACAGCTTGTGAATGGCTTCCAACACCCTCTCCCTTTCGGAAGAGACGGTTGGTAAGGCAGACTTCAGGAAACGATGAGGAGGATCCGTCTCTAATTCCAACCTGTACCCCTGAGATATTATCTGCAGGATCCAGGGGTCTACCTGCGAGTGAGCCCACTGCGCGCTGTAATTTTTGAGACGGCCCCCCACTGTCCCCGAGTCCGCTTGAGAGGCCCCAGCGTCATGCTGAGGTTTTTGCAGGAGCCGGGGAGGGCTTCTGTTCCTGGGAAGGAGCTGCCTGTTGGTGTCTCTTCCCTCTTCCTCTGCCTCGTGGCAGGTACGACAAGCCCTTTGCTCTCTTATTTTTGTAGGAGCGAAAAGGCTGCGGTTGAAAAGTCGGTGCCTTTCTCTGTTGGGGAGTGACTTGAGGTAAAAAAGTGGATTTCCCGGCAGTAGCCGTGGCCACCAAGTCTGATAGACCAACTCCAAATAACTCCTCCCCTTTATACGGCAAAACCTCCATGTGACGTTTTGAATCCGCATCGCCTGTCCACTGTCGTGTCCATAAGGCTCTTCTGGCTGAAATGGACATAGCACTCACCCGAGATGCCAGTGTGCAAATATCCCTCTGTGCATCACGCATATAGATAAATGCATCCTTTATTTGTTCTAACGACAGTAAAACATTGTCCCTATCTAGGGTATCAATATTTTCAATCAGGGATTCTGACCAAACTACTCCAGCACTGCACATCCAGGCAGTTGCTATAGCTGGTCGTAGTATAACACCTGCATGTGTGTATATATTCTTTTGAATAACTTCCATCTTTCTATCTGATGGATCCTTAAGTGCGGCCGTCTCAGGAGAGGGTAACGCCACTTGTTTGGATAAGCGTGTGAGCGCCTTGTCCACCTTAGGGGGTGTTTCCCAGCGCGCCCTAACCTCTGGCGGGAAAGGGTATAATGCCAATAACTTTTTTGAAATTATCAACTTTTTATCAGGAGCAACCCACGCTTCATCACACACGTCATTTAATTCTTCTGATTCAGGAAAAACTGTTTGTAGTTTTTTCACACCATACATAATACCCTGTTTTACGGTATCTGTAGTATCAGCTAAATGTAACGTCTCCTTCATTGCCAAAATCATATAACGTGTGGCCCTACTGGAAAATACGTTTGAATTTCTACCGTCGTCACTGGAATCAGTGCCCGTGTCTGGGTCTGTGTCGACCGACTGAGGCAAAGGGCGTTTTACAGCCCCTGACGGTGTTTGAGGCGCCTGGACAGGCATTAATTGATTGTCCGGCCGCCTCATGTCCTCAACTGACTGTTTAAGGGAAGATAAACCATCACGTAATTCCACAAATAAAGGCATCCATTCTGGTGTCGACCCCCTGGGGGGTGACATCTGTATATTTGGCAATTGCTCCGCCTCCACACCAATATCGTCCTCATACATGTCGACACCACGTACCGACACACACCGCAAACTCACAGGGAATGCTCTAATGAAGACAGGACCCACTAGCCCTTTTGGGGAGACAGAGGGAGAGTCTGCCAGCACACACCACAAAGCGCTATATATACAAGGGATATCCTTATATTAAGTGCTCCCTTATAGCTGCTTTAATATATATATATATAGCCATTAATGTGCCCCCCCTCTCTGTTTTACCCTGTTTCTGTAGTGCAGTGCAGGGGAGAGACCTGGGAGCCGTTCTGACCAGCGGAGCTGTGACAGAAAATGGCGCCGTGTGCTGAGGAGATAGGCCCCGCCCCTTTTTCGGCGGGTTCTTCTCCCGCTATTTTTCCAGTCAGGCAGGGGTTAAATATCTCCATATAGCCCCTATGGGCTATATGTGAGGTATTTTTAGCCTTGTATAAGGTTTATATTTGCCTCTCAGAGCGCCCCCCCCCAGCGCTCTGCACCCTCAGTGACTGCCCAGTGAAGTGTGCTGAGAGGAAAATGGCGCACAGCTGCAGTGCTGTGCGCTACCTTATGAAGACTGAGGAGTCTTCAGCCGCCGGTTTCCGGACCTCTTCACGCTTCAGCATCTGCAAGGGGGTCGGCGGCGCGGCTCCGGGACCGGACTCCACGGCTGGGCCTGTGTTCGATCCCTCTGGAGCTAATGGTGTCCAGTAGCCAAGCAGCAAATCCACTCTGCATGCAGGTGAGTTTACTACTTTCCCCCTAAGTCCCACGTTGCAGTGATCCTGTTGCCAGCAGGACTCACTGTAAAGAAAAAAACCTAAACTAAACTTTCTCTAAGCAGCTCTTTAGGAGAGCCACCTAGATTGCACCCTTCTCGTTCGGGCACAAAATCTAACTGGAGTCTGGAGGGGGGTCATAGGGGGAGGAGCCAGTGCACACCACCTGACCTAGTAAAGCTTTACTTTTTTGTGCCCTGTCTCCTGCGGAGCCGCTATTCCCCATGGTCCTTTCAGGAACCCCAGCATCCACTTAGGACGATAGAGAAAATATATATATATATATATATATATATATATATATATATATATATATATATTTTAAAATCTTAAATTGGTGACAAAGCTGGTTCTAGACTTTGTGGAGCTCAGGGTGAAAGTTTCCTTTGGGCGACCATATGTTAGTCAAAAATATAGGGGTGGGGCTTCATGGGAAAGGGACATGGCCACAGAATAGTTGCATTTCAGATTACACAGCACAATATTGTCTGTTATTCACATTACATCACACAGTAGTACTCCTCTTATACACTTTATGCCACACAGTAGAGCCCCTTATATAAGTTACACAACACAGTAGACCCCCTTATATACGTTATGCCACACTAGAGATGCTTATTCATATTTCTAAGCAGCTTCGAATGCAGAGAGAGGTGCTGCAACAGCCGGGGCAGAGATATGTGCTGCAGCAGCCGGGACACAGAGAGAGGTGCTGCAGCAGCTGGGGGCAGAGAGTAGTGCTGCAGGACAGAAGTAACCCTGCTGCACAGCTACAAGCAGACAGTGAGACATATAAAAAGGGTGGCAGAGCTCCAGCATATGCCACTGTCAGTGTCTCCTCCTGTCGCCTCTGACCTACCCTGTTCCTTATTGAGTCTCCGAGTCAGTGTGCACCACCTCTGCTTCTCCTCCTCCTGCTCTGCGGTTGCCTGTACAGCGGTACACTGTATAGCGGGCGAAGGGAGGGGGGAATCAGGCGGCAGCGCGCCCTCTTAATTTTACAGCGCTCGGAGCTCGTGCTCCACCGGGGCCACCATCGCTACACCCCTGGCGAACACATGTAGAGATTCACAAAGCAACAGCACTTTAGGGATGTATATGTACATTTATTCAGAATTAGTATCTCTAAACCTCTAGGAAGCCTAGTATACTGGAGCCTATTAAACAGCTGGGTCAGCAATTGCAACATTTTATTTGCAGTATTAGTAAAAAAACAACAACAAACAACTAAATAATAAAATATAGGCAAAAACCTAATGGCCCTGGGTATGTGAATTTGTTGCTATGAAGAGGTACTGCAAATTTTCCTGAAAGTAGTGCATAAAATTAGTGAAAAGGACAAACAGCGCAAGACAAACAGATAAATTAAATTGGGATGCAGTTAAAATACCGGCTGTCGGGATCCCGGTGTTCGGGAGACCGACGCCAGAATTCCGTCAGCCAGTTAAACACCACCGGACGGAATCCCGACCTCCATAGGGTATCCCCACTCGGTTGGTGGATCCACGCCACCAATCGAGTGGGAATATAACCTGTGGCGAGGGTCTGAAGCATGGCGAGCGCAGCGAGCCCACAAGGGGACTCGCTCCGGGGATTCCGATAAACGGGATGCTGCTGTCTGTATACTGGCAGCCGGTATTCTGTCTGCCGGTAAAACATACTGATTCCAGTAACTCAATATGGCAACAGCGTGGTACAATAACAAATGTATGCAATGTAACAGTGCATTAAATATTATTTATTGTACCAAGCTGTCACCATATTGATTTTATCTATCGGTTCTTTTTTTCTTGTGCTTTTTTTTTTCCACTTAGTAAAAAATAAAATTCAAGCACAAACAAATAAAAATACATTTGTGACCAGAACCATTATGTAATACCCCAAATTTCCACAAAATCTAAAGTGCTGATCGCAGTACATGATCCCCAGGATTGCTCATACATTGCTGCACTAATGGAACTTCAGTTTCGCAGCCAATTGCACACTGTACATTACCCTTAACCGGGCTGCACCATGGGATGGTGGGCATCTTTGCTACTGTCTGTGCAGAAAGGGATCGCCAGCACAAGAAGGAACTGGTTGCACTGGAAGATTTCAGACACCTCTCAAGTTGATTCGAACAGATATCCAGTCCTTCAACTGATTGGCTGAACAACAATGCTGGTAAAACAATGGGCAAGTAGAGAAGCTGTCCATAGCAACCAATCAGCTTTGCGATAGCATTTATCAAGTACATTCTATAAAATGATAGGCAGATGGTGATTGGTTGCTGTAGGATTGCGCTCCCCTGATCCGTTTCTCTTTACACTGCTTGATACATCTCCCCAATGATCACTGAAAGTGTAGTACTGCGAGATCTCTGGATCCATAAAGAAACGTAAGATATCTAGACCATTACCGATGGTCATCGAACACCTTATCCTGTTGCACAGGAAGAGCTGTATCAAATCTCCGAGAGAGATTAAGTGGAGAAGCCACCCATAGCTACCAGCCAGCTCCTAACTGTAATTTTTTCAAACACAGCCAGTAGCATAGCAGTTAGGAGCTGATTGGTTGGTACTTTATCTCTCACCACTTTATCACTCTCTAAGGCTTAGCACATCATCCCCTCTCTCTCGAAGGTTTGGTACATCTTGTCAAGAGAGAGATACACCAGCAACCTTAACAAGCTGTAGTTCAATATTTCTCTGTCATCCACTAGGGGACACTGGAACTTATACAGCTGGGGTGTGAAGAATGGAGACCGGAGGTGGCACAATATATGTAAATGAATTGAAGTGTAAAGCTGGCTCCTCCCCCGTTACGCCCCCCTCCCTCCAGTTTGAATAACTGTGCTAAGGAGGAAGAAGCTCAGGCTCCTGTTAGGATTTTATTTTAAAACAATTATTTAAAAAATTGTTTTTTATTTAAAAACAATACAATATGTGTGCAATAACCTACTCCCACCCAATAAAGGGTGAGACCACGGTTTTCAGTTACTCTGAGGAGTAACGGTGACCAAGATCCTGTCACAAAGGATCCGCTGATCACACTTGGGAGTGCAGTGAGTATTTCCTTCCCCCCTTCCCCTGCAACACCTCGGCTAATAGACTGTATTCAGTGTATCACACAGTCTCTCCCGCAGCAGACACACATTACAGCCGCTCACTAATAACCTGGCTCCCCGCTCCCAGCACAAGAACACCGCATAGGTCCTGCAGCCCGCCACCTTGCAACCGGCGACTAGTACGGCGTTTCAAGTCAGTTTAGACTGCCCGAGACGCGAAGAGTCAGGCAGCGGCGGCGGCGCAGGTCCTCGCCAATCTCAACGTGTCGGCTCTGAGGTAGGAGCACCTGCTAGGTTCATTCAAGCGCCTCCCCCCTGCATTACTGACAGGCATTAGAGAGGCAATAAGATGTGATCTCTATATTGAAGCAGCGCCCATTTTAAAGTTATTCAGGCGTGCTCTGCAGGAGGGAAAGGCAGAGGAGGGAAATGCTCCTCACTTCTAATCATAGGATTTGCCTGTCTCTCAAGGGCTCTACTGACAGGTCCGGCAAGAGTTTGCATCAGAGAGGCAATCATTTCGTGCCTGAGGGAGACAGAAAAGACAAGCCTGTAACCTACTGCAATTACAAGCGGTGGTGTTGGGTTTGTAAATCAGATGCTGGTACATAGTGATTTTATTTTTACTGGTAGTCAGATCCAGCTGTGCACTCCCTAGTTTCTGCTCCCTTCTCCCTACAGTCTGTCTCCTAATTCAATAGAGTGACAGGACTGTTTATTGAGTGTGTGTGTGGGTGAACGTGTTAATCAAACATGGCTTCAAAACCACCATCCAAAAACACTTATTATGTTTGTACAAAATGTGACAAGAAGAGCACGCGTGTGTGCGACACATGCTTGGAACGGGACACACAGGCTGGGAGCAGTAGTTCCTCTAGTTTGTGGCAAAGTGCCTTGGCAAATTAGTCCAAAGAGATGGGGGAATCTCGTAGGCAACATCAGGAATGGGCTGCGGGATTCTCTAAAACCATGGAGGAATTTAGGATAAGACTTACACCCCCCCCCCCCCCAACACAGGTTGAGAGACCTGTCCGACGGGATTAGAATCCCTTACTGACGCTGTGAAACAGGTCCTTGGCTTCAAAGAAGATGAAGTCAAGGAACCGGAAGAATTTGATTTGTTTGAGTCCCAAAAGCCTCAGACAGACGTATTTCCTATACCCAAGACACTGCAAGAACAGATGGGTCAGGCCTGGAAATAGCCAGATAAACGTTTCCAGTTGACAAAGAAATTTACTACTAATTATCCCCTACCGTTAGGGGTTATGGCAAAATGGGAAAGCCCACCAGTGGTAGACGCTTCCCTAGGTAGATTGTCCAAGAAGACAATTTTACCTATTCCCAATGTTACTACATTGAAGGATGCCTCTGACCGTAAGTTGGACACAGCACTTAAGTCCAATTTTGTTGCGGCGGGATCATCACCTAGACTAGCGCTAGTATGTGACTGGGCTAGTAAGGCTATGGCGGCTTGGGCTGGTCAGATAGTCAGTTAGGTTACTGAGGATGGTAACCAGGAAGAGATTTCCCGTTCAGCGGAACATATCTGCGAGTTAGCCTCCTATCTCTGCCAGGCAGCAAAAGATGCTACTTGAATAGCCTCGCGTATTTCCGTGTCTGCAGTGTCGGCAAGGCGCATTTTATGGCTCAGAGAGTGGCAGGGGGATTTGGAATCCAAGAAGGCGGTAGAGGCCATACCGTTCGTAGGAGATGCCTTGTTCGGACCAGAATTGGACAAATGGATCTCACAGGCAACTACGGGAAAATCAACCTATTTGCCTACTCCATATCCAAAATCCACGAACTGACAAGTGTACTTAGGACCAACCTTCTCTTCGTTCAGGACTCAATCCTTTCACGCCAGAGGTCCTCTATGGAGGACAATCCCGTGGTAATAGAGGCAGAGGACGTTCCCCACCAACTGGCCGTAAACAGGACCCTAAGCCCGCGGAAAAGACTGTGGCATGACGGTCTCCCAGCTCACCTTGGATCTTCCAAGGTTGGCGCACGGCTGACGAAGTTTCGGGAAGCCTGGGCCGAAACCACTCCAGAGATCTGGGTCAACAATATTATCTCCCAAGGTTACAAAATAGAGTTCCTCATGCGTCCTCACAGCCAATTCTTCACTAGGGGCAAGGGCATTGAAATCGGCTATCCAAAAGTTGGTCTTATCAGAGGTCATAGTGGCAGTGCCGGTACCACAAAGAGGATTGGAATTTTATTCAAATCTTTTTGTGGTACCCAAACCGGACGGGTCGGTCAGACCCATTCTAAACCTGAAGGTCCTAAATCAATTTCTCACATTTTACCGCTTCAAGATGGAATCGATACAGTCTGTCATAGCTGGTTTGGAACAATAGGAATTCATGATGTCGATGGACATAAAGGACACGACATAAAGGACACGTATCTGCACGTACCAATTTGGACACCACACCAAGCGTATCTGAGATTTGCGGTGGAGAAGAACCACTATCAATTCAAAGCGCTTCCGTTCTGTCTATCCTCAGCTCCAAGGATATTCACGAAGATCATGGCAGTAATGGTGGCAAAGTTACGATCCTTGGGAGTACCTGGACAACCTTTTGATCAAGGCCCCAGCTCCGGATATCTTGATCAGGGGTGGTCTTCTGTATGCCGAATGTCGGGATCCCGGCGCACAGTATACCGGCGCCGGAATCCCGACACCCGGCATACCGACAACTATTCTCCCTCGTGGGGGTCCACGACCCCCCTGGAGGGAGAATAAAATAGTGTGGCGCGCGTAGTGCGCCACCGTGCCCGCAGCGAGCCCGCAAGGGGCTCCTTTGCGCTCACCAGACTGTCGGTATGCCGGCGGTCGGGCTCCCAGCACCGGTATGCTGGTCGCCAGGAGCCCGAGCGCCGGCATACCGTACTACACCCCTTGATCAGACATGCAAAATTTACTCATCTGGTTCTAACTCAACACGGTTGGACAATAAATTTCAGGAAATCCAACTTAAGTCCCTCCCAAAGACTTCAATTCTTGGGTCTGGTTCTGGATACGACTCTGCTCAGGGTCTTTCTTCCAGAAGACAAGATTCAAGATATCAGGCGTATGGTTCAGCAGGTGCTGCAGAATCCGAAGGAATCTCTACACCTTTGCATAAGGCTTCTGGGGAAGATGGTCGCATCTTTCAAAGTAATTCAGTATGGCAGACTTCATTTGCGAACGATCCAGATGGACCTAATCTCACAGGGAGCAGGCAAACATATCTTTCTTCCCAGGAAGACCCGCCTGTCATCTCAAACCAGAATTTCGTTGACTTGGTGGTCAATCCACAGGAACCTGGCAATGGGGAAGCAGGTTCGTAATCTGGGACTGGATAATTTTGACGACGGATGCAAGTCTAAGAGGTTGGGGTGCAGTTCTGGGCGAGCACCAGTTTCAGGGGAGATGGTCTCACTGTGGGAGCCGTCTCCCCATAAATGTACTGGAACTCCGAGCGAACTACAATGCTCTCCTTCAAGCAGAGAGCCTGGTCAGAAGTCAACATGTGAGAATTCAAATCGGACAATGTCACTGCGACGGTTTATATAAACCGACAAGGAGGAACAAAGAACCGAATGGCTCTAAAGGAAGCGGCAAGAATCTTATCCTTGGCAGAAAATCGCGACATCATTCTGTTGTCAATCTTCATTCACGGAGCAGACAACTTGGAGGTGGATTATCTCAGCCGTCAGGACATGCACCCAGGAGAGTGGGGCCTACACTCCCAGGTTTTCAACATGATTGTAAGACAGTGGGGGTTACCTCAGGTGGACCTCATGGCCTCCCGACACAATCAACTTCCAAACTATGTTTCCAGGACAAGGGATCTGAAGGTAGTAGCGGTGGCTGCGTTGTCACTTTCTTGGCGTTACAATCTGGTATACATATTCCCACCGTTTCTTCTACTACCACGAGTATAAAAGAAGGCAAAAAGGGAAAGAACGTGGGTAATCCTAATAGCTCCGGACTGGCCTCACAGGAGTTGGTATTCCGATCTGAAGAGTCTACTAGCGTAGGTACCTTGGAGGTTGCCGCAGAGAGGGGGTCTGTTATCGCAGGGTCCATTCCTGCATCCAGACCTGAACCGTCTTCGTTTAACGACTTGATTACTGCAATGTCCTCCTCACTGGCCTCGCTTGCTCCCATCTTGCTCCCCTCCAATCTGTCCTGAACTCCGCAGCTAGGCTTATCTTCCTCTCCCGCCGCACCACATCTGCCACTCCCCTTCAACAAAATCTACACTGGCTCCCATTCCCCTACAGAATCCTCTTCAAACTCCTCACCCTCACATACAAGGCCATCTCTAATTCCACTGCTCCCTACATCTCCAACCTCCTTTCCCTTCATACTCCCTCCCGCCCCCTACGGTCGACTAATGACCGTCGCCTCTCCACCGCCCTGGTCACTGCTTCCCATGCACGAGTTCAGGATTTTGCACGTGCTGCACCCCTTCAGTGGAACGCACTCCCCCGCTCCATTAGACTCTCCCCAACCTTGCAAAGCTTCAAACGGGCTCTAAAAACCCACCTATTCATCAAAGCGTACCCTTCTAATGCATAACCCAGAGCTGAAGCCGCGCCTCCACCCCCTGCCTCATGCCGTGAACATCTCAGCTTTGCTTGCATACTGCCATCAGGCTACCTCCCGCTTGCTTGCACCTCTTGTCATCTGTCTGTCGCCCCTCCCCAATAGATTGTTAGCTCTTCAGAGCAGGGCCCTCTTTCCTCTTGTTATCTAAGCCCTCGTCTCAACACATTTCACTCACAGCTCTCCCCCACTCAACGACCATTTTTATCCTGCTAGTAAAGGCTCATCTCCATCTATGACCACCAGCCTCTAGTAGTACGATGATCACTACCTCAATACTTACATCTTAGCTGTACTATGTCTTGAGAATGTGTGGTGCTCTGTTATCTGTACTCTATTTCTGTTATTTATTTACTGTAATGAAATGTTTTGTCCCCTGTACTGTCCTTTGTACGGCGCTGCAAAACACATGTGGCGCCTTATAAATAAAATGTAATAATAATAATAATAATAATAATAACGGCTTGGCTCTTGAAACCAAAATTCTAAAGGAAAGGGTATTCCCATTTTGGCAATTCCTACTATGATTGCAGCAAGGAAGCCAGTTATGGCAGCTCATTATCATAGAATTTGGAAGAGGTACATGGATTGGTGCCAACCTAAGGGTTGGAACCCCAGACAGTTCCGTCTTAACAGATTGTTGCATTTTCTCCAGGATGGTTTGGAAGGGGGTTTGAGATTGGGATCTTTGAAGGTGCAGATCTCGGCACTTTCTATTTACTTTCAGCAATGTCTGGCTTCCTTACAGGAAGTGCAGACATTCTTGCAGGGTGTATTGAGGCTTCAACCACCTTTTCGACCTCCCTCGGCTCCGTGGGATTTGAATCTGGTTTTAGAATTTTTAAGGTCTGACACTTTTGAACTGTTGGAAAGAGCTGACCTTAAGTATGTGTCTTGGAAGACTGTTCTGTTGCTTGGTTTGGCCTCAGCAAGGAGCGTTTCAGAACTGGAAGCTTTATCTTGCAAAAGTCTCTTTTTGGTTTTTCATGAGGATAGAGCAGAACTTCGTACTAAGGCGGAGTTCCTGCCCAAGGTAGTTTCGAGTTTTCACATCAACCAACCTATTGTGCTTCCGTCTTTTCCACTGTCGGATGGCGATAGTTCGCTGGATGTCGTAAGGGCTCTACGACTGTATGTACGAGCAACTAAGTCCATTAGACAGTTGGATGTGTTGTTTGTCTTGTACAATGGGCCCAGAAGAGGTTGGCCGGCGACAAAGCAAACCTTGTCAAGATGGATGAGACTCACTATTGGTCAGGCTTATGTAGCCAGTGGTAAGAGTGTCCCGTTTCGGGTTGGTGCTCATACCACCAGGTCAGTAGGGGCTTCCAGGGCGGCTGCCAGGGGAGCTGCTACGAGTCAGCTTTGTAGAGCTGTTACGTGATCTTCGGCCCATACGTTTACTCGTTTTTACAAGGTTGACACGTTTGCGGCAAAGAGGCTACTTCCGTTTGGTTCTTCAGGCTTCGGACTGCACTCCCGCCCATGGGAGCATCTTTGGGATGTCCCCAGCTGTATAAGTTCCAGTATCCCCTAGTGGATGACAGAGAAAGAAGATTTGGGTACTTAACAATAAATCAATTTCTCTGAATCCACTCAGGGACACTGGACGCCCACCTCGGGGCTGCCCGTCTGTGTGTGTATTCTTGTTAATTTGCTTCAATCTGGTTGGCTACCTGTTTAAGTTATGAATTGTTTAATTATAATGTTATTGGTTTACGCCATGGGGTGTATGGTTCCTTCCTGTGTATCCTTTTCATGTTCCCTATTCTCTCTGGACAATTTTCCAAACTGGTGGGAGGGGGCATGAAGGGGGAGGAGCCAGCTGTGCACTTCAATTAATTTACATATATTGTGCCACCTCCGGTCTCCATTCTTCACACACCAGCTGTATAAGTTCCAGTGTCCCCGAGTTGATTCAGATAAATCAATTTATCGGTAAGTACCAAAATCTTCTTATTTAGTCTCTAAAATGTTACACCGGTCAATGGTCAAACATTGTAATATTTTTTTGATAATGAAGAAAGCAAGGTGTTCTACGGTGATGTGTTCATTGTTCATGTGACCAGTGCTGGAATCATGACACCACTCAGGAGTGGGGTACATGATTAGGGCCTGGGGGGGGGGGAGGGGGGGGGGGGGTTAGGCACTAGGGGGTGGGGTGGGAAGAGGAGGGCAAGAGCTATGGCTTAATTATATATTTTACGGGTTTTTTTTATAGCAATGGTGTTACAGTTTTAGGAGACTGTTTCTAGACATTGCAAATAAATCATTCATATCTTCCAGAGATGAACATTCATACTGGGGAAGGGGAGATCTTACATTAAGTAAACTTAAATATTTTAACACTTGAAAAATGTTTAAGTGGGGAGGAGTGGGCAGTGCATGCCAGGTGTCATGGCCGCACAATGCTAGTTACCCTTACCATTGGGAAGTCAAGTCTGATACAGCTTGCCAATCATTCCCTGGTGTAATTGTGTAGCATGAGCTATGGCTTAGCGATATATTGGAATTTACATAAAACAACCAAAGACGTGTGGTAACTTGGACACAGTGTGACATCTACCATAGATCGGAATACATAGATCACATGACCGGCGACGGCATCCCAACACTGAGGATGCAGACACTGGAGGGGGTAAGTATTTTTAGCCCCTCACCATCCCCTATTCTAACCCTCAGGGGGTGGCGGCTAGGGATGGGTGGGGAGGAAATACTTACCCCCTCCAATGTCGGCATCTTCAGTGTTGGGATGCCGTCGCCGGTCATGTGATCTATGTATTCCGATCTATGGTAGATGTCACACTGTGTCCAAGTTACCACACGTCCTTGGTTGTTTTATGTAAATTCCAATATATCGCTAAGCCATAGCTCATGCTACACAATTACACCAGGGAATGATTGGCAAGCTGTATCAGACTTGACTTCCCAATGGTAAGGGTAACTAGCATTGTGCGGCCATGACACCTGGCATGTACTGCCCACTCCTCCCCACTTTCACATTTTTCAAGTGTTAAAATATTTAAGTTTACTTAATGTAAGATCTCCCCTTCCCCAGTATGAATGTTCATCTCTGGAAGATATGAATGATTTATTTGCAATGTCTAGAAACAGTCGCCTAAAACTGTAACACCATTGCTAAAAAAAAAACGTAAAATATTTCATTTTAACCATAGCAAAAGCATTTCTCAATCTTTCTAAAAGTCTGTCCAAAAACATTTGCTAACCTTCCCCTCTTCCCTGTAATGTTATTATTCACTGCTTTCATTATTAATGCCAGCTGGCTGTAAAAAAAAAAAAAATGCGCTCTGGTTCCTGTAAAATTAATTCAATGATTAAAATTTAAGTCCCTCAGAGACAGAGGGAGCTTCAACAATCTGTAGCTGTCCTTATGGTTTGGGGGTCTTTGGCACGAAGTCAAGTTTCTCCTTACTCTGTGAGGTAACTCCCGTTTAAGAACTATTTGAAGTTCCCTATGAAGTCCGCAGACAGGGGGAAAGTTCTATGCCAGTTGGCAAAGAAGGGATGGACACGAAAATGTGTTAACTCGTTCAGTGGTATGAAAGTGTAGCCAATTCCTGATGACTGAAATATGTTATAACTAGCAGCAATGTGTTTTTCTAAGTCTGACATGGCTTCTAAAATGATCATTTTAATTGGTTTTAACAGGAAAAATCCTTAATTTGCCATTATGGGCCTTGTGGACTTCCTGTAGATGCATTTTGCACCATAAATGAAGGAGATGCGGCCTGACCGTGTTAGTAGTATGCTTGTCTAACCTCTTGTAACTTTAGGGAGACTCCCGAATCTCGGGTACAAATGGAACCTCGCTCATCTATGCTGGCTGAGGCGTTAGTCGCGATAACGGATACACAGCATGCCGCAAGGAAGCTTCCCTAGTCGTAGGGAGGCGCACAGAAGGTTTGGTGTTACCTTTGAGAGTAATACCTGCGATCATCCACTAGATGTCACACCCATTGTGCATGCGTGTGGTCCCCATTAAAAAACAATACTGAACTACAGCGCAAGAACTACTTTACTGGAGCATTGGGGATTCGCCCTGGTCAATAATAGGGCCGTTTTTTTGCCTAGGCATGCGTGTGGTCCCCATTAAAAAACAATACTGAACTACAGCGCAAGAACTACTTTACTGGAGCATTGGGGATTCGCCCTGGTCAATAATAGGGCCGTTTTTTTGCCTATGCAAACAATTCAACAGAAGCGAAAAACATGTGGATCGGCAACTTTACAGGCATTTTTTGCCAATGCTTTTTCACAAAAAAAGTGAAAGGGCAATGGCGAAAAGCCTTAAATACGGGAAAAAATGGTCCGCATTTGAATACCCGGGTGGGGGCCATTGAATTCGATAGCTCCTAAATTGTTAGAGCTAATTGAATACCCCCCTATAAACACGTCATCCCCATGGACCCCAGGCAGGCACTGTTAACACCATTCTGTACACATACCCCATTAAAAAATGAATTGTAAAATCTACTTGAAACCACATTGATGACTTCACAGAAAATACAATTTTGGCATCATCTTCTTTGGGCCTCGTCCTGCTTGATGCTTTAGGTGCAAACAGAGGAAAAATGAACCATGCACCTTGATTACAATTCTACAGGTGAAACTCCGAAAATTAGAATATTGTGCAAAAGTTCATTTATTTCAGTAATTCAACTTAAAAGGTGAAACTAACATATTATATAGACTCACTACATGCAAAGTGAGATATTTCAAGCCTTTGTTAGAATTTTGATGATTGTGGTTTACAGCTTAAGAAAACCCCAAATCCCAAATCTCAGAAAATTAGAATATTACATAGAATCAATAGAAAAAGGATTTTAAATATATAAATGTCGGCCCACTGAAAAGTATAATCATGCAAATGTACTCAGTGCTTGGTTTGGGCCCCTTTGGCATGAATTACTGCCTCAATGCGGCATGGCATGGATTCTATCAGCCTGTGGCACTACTGAGGTGTTATGGAATACCAGGATGCTTCAATAGCGGCCTTCAGCTCTTCTGCATTGTTCGGACTCATGTCTCTCATC
This sequence comes from Pseudophryne corroboree, assembly GCF_028390025.1. Classification (NCBI taxonomy): domain Eukaryota; kingdom Metazoa; phylum Chordata; class Amphibia; order Anura; family Myobatrachidae; genus Pseudophryne; species Pseudophryne corroboree. The sequence continues at coordinate 390,982,826 of NC_086450.1, forward strand.
TTTCTCTTGGCAATGCCCAATAGATGAACTTTTGCATGATATTCTAATTTTCTGTACAATGCCCTATGCACTGTGTATATGGGTGTACTATGTTATACTGACACTCGGAATCCCGGCGCCCAGCATACTGGCTCCGGGATCCCGACCGCCGGAATGCCGGCAGCGGGGCTACGTGCGCCACACTATTTATTCTCCCTCCAGGGGTGTCGTGGACACCCCAAGAGGGAGAATACTTGTCGGGATCCCGGCGACGGTAAGCTGAGCGCCGGGATCCCGACAGTCAGCATATCGAATGCCTCCCATGTATAGAGTTGACACTGGTGTAAGAAAGGGAACCAAGAGCCAGGAAAACATCCATTAATTCTGCATGCACAAAACGTATGGCTGTGACCTGACCTTTGCCCTGGGCTTTTTTTTTTCACAGTCGATAAGAAAAATATATATTTAGTAGTCTTATAAAATGGTATCAGGTCTGGCAATAGAAGTCTACACAGAATACTTTATTTACTGCAAAATGGCCAATTAAGCAACCACTGACAATTTCCATCGAGTCTTGTGCTATATAAAGCCCCAACTGGGAATCTGTGCAATCTGTTCTAGTAAAGAATTTATACCCAAATGTACTATATGTCTCCATACGCCACTCTGCATTTACTGTTCCAAGCGCAGCCGTGTGTGTGATTGGTCGAAGATTTAATTAAGAACAAAATAATTGAATAATATTTTTGCTCTCTTCAATATACACTTGCTAACAATGACTGCTTTTGCATTGCATGATAAAAAGGGCCGCAAGAAGGGGTGTGCGACCGGTGCAGCAGCCCAGCGCACAAGGTTGAGAGGGTGGCACCCTTCTCCAGCCAGTGAGGTGCCTAGAAAGGCTCCCTGCAACCCGCATTTTCTCAGTGCGTATGGTTGTGTCTAGTGGCCTGGCTGCTCCCGGTCAGGTCTCCACCTTGTGACGTCATTTCATCACGTGTTCTGGGAGCAGTGGTCATTGGGGTCAGCATAGGATGTGGAAGTGCCCCTCCAAAGCACTTTGCAATGTTGCAAAAGCAGGGATGGATGCTGTCTGTGACAACAAATGTTAATTGATTAAATGTAATATTTTAAATTACTATTGATAGGTAAGGAAACGTGGCCTCTGTAATGCACACAGAGCTTTCTCTTTATAGCAGAACAAGCCTTAGGGCGGAATCAGACAGGTGCTCTCTGTGCACTGCGAATACGCCATGTGACACCCGAAAATAGAGAAGAAAATAGGGAACCCTGTGGGAAATTCCACTGTACCTCGCACAGAAAAAATAAGATTTTACTTACCGATAAATCTATTTCTCGTAGTCCGTAGTGGATGCTGGGACTCCGTCAGGACCATGGGGATTAGCGGCTCCGCAGGAGACAGGGCACAAAAATAAAAGCTTTAGGACTAGGTGGTGTGCACTGGCTCCTCCCCCTATGACCCTCCTCCAAGCCTCAGTTAGGATACTGTGCCCGGACGAGCGTACACAATAAGGAAGGATTTTGAATCCCGGGTAAGACTCATACCAGCCACACCAATCACACCGTACAACCTGTGATCTGAACCCAGTTAACAGTATGACAAACGTAGGAGCCTCTGAACAGACGGCTCACAACAATAACAACCCGATTTTTTTGTAACAATAACTATGTACAAGTATTGCAGACAATCCGCACTTGGGATGGGCGCCCAGCATCCACTACGGACTACGAGAAATAGAATTATCGGTAAGTAAATTCTTATTTTCTCTGACGTCCTAGTGGATGCTGGGAACTCCGTAAGGACCATGGGGATTATACCAAAGCTCCCAAACGGGCGGGAGAGTGCGGATGACTCTGCAGCACCGAATGAGAGAACTCCAGGTCCTCTTTAGCCAGGGTATCAAATTTGTAGAATTTTACAAACGTGTTCTCCCCCGACCACGTAGCTGCTCGGCAGAGTTGTAATGCCGAGACCCCTCGGGCAGCCGCCCAAGATGAGGCCACCTTCCTTGTGGAAGGGGCCTTGATAGATTCAGGCTGTGGCAGGCCTGCCTCAGAATGTGCAAGTTGAATTGTGCTACAAATCCAACGAGCAATCGTCTGCTTAGAAGCAGGAGCACCCAGCTTGTTGGGTGCATACAGTATAAACAGCGAGTCAGATTTTCTGACTCCAGCCGTCCTTGAAATATATATTTTCAATGCCCTGACAACGTCCAGCAACTTGGAATCCTCCAAATCGCTAGTAGCCGCAGGCACCACAATAGGCTGGTTCAGGTGAAAAGCTGAAACCACCTTAGGCAGAAACTGAGGACGCGTCCGCAGTTCTGCCCTGTCCGAATGGAAAATCAGATATGGGCTTTTATACGATAAAGCCGCCAATTCTGACACTCTCCTGGCTGAAGCCAGGGCCAGTAGCATGGTTACTTTCCATGTAAGATATTTCAAATCCACCGATTTGAGTGGCTCAAACCAATGGGATTTGAGAAAATCCAAAACTACATTAAGATTCCACGGAGCCACTGGGGGCACAACCGGGGGCTGTATATGTAGTACTCCTTTTACAAAAGTCTGGACTTCAGGAACTGAAGCCAATTCTTTCTGGAAGAAAATCGACAGGGCCGAAATTTGAACCTTAATGGACCCTAATTTGAGGCCCATAGACAATCCTGTTTGCAGGAAATGTAGGAATCGACCAAGTTGAAATTCCTCCGTCGGGGCCTTCCTGGCCTCACACCACGCAACATATTTTCTCCAAATGCGGTGATAATGTTGTGCAGTCACCTCCTTCCTGGCTTTTACCAGGGTAGGGATGACCTCTTCCGGAATGCCTTTTTCCCTTAGAATTCGGCGTTCAACCGCCATGCCGTCAAACGCAGCCGCGGTAAGTCTTGGAATAGACACGGTCCCTGCTGAAGCAGGTCCCGTCTTAGAGGTAGAGGCCACGGATCTTCCGTGAGCATCTCCTGAAGTTCCGGGTACCAAGTTCTTCTTGGCCAATCCGGAGCCACGAGTATCGTTCTTACTCCCCATTGCCGTATAATTCTCAGTACTTTTGGTATGAGAGGCAGAGGAGGAAACACATACACTGACTGGAACACCCACGGTGTTACCAGAGCGTCCACAGCTATTGCCTGAGGGTCTCTTGACCTGGCGCAATACCTGTCCAGTTTTTTGTTGAGGCGGGACGCCATCATATCCACCTTTGGTTTTTCCCAACGGTTCACAATCATGTGGAAGACTTCTGGATGAAGTCCCCACTCTCCCGGGTGTAGATCGTGTCTGCTGAGGAAGTCCGCTTCCCAATTGTCCACTCCCGGAATGAACACTGCTGACAGTGCTAACACATGATCTTCCGCCCAGCGAAGAATCCTTGCAGCTTCTGCCATTGCCCTCCTGCTTCTTGTGCCGCCCTGTCTGTTTACGTGGGCGACTGCCGTGATGTTGTCCGACTGGATCAACACCGGCTGACCCTGAAGCAGGGGTTTTGCCAGGCTTAGAGCATTGTAAATCGCTCTTAGCTCCAGTATATTTATGTGAAGAGACATCTCCAGGCTTGACCACACTCCCTGGAAGTTTCTTCCCTGTGTGACCGCTCCCCAGCCTCTCAGACTGGCATCCGTGGTCACCAGGACCCAGTCCTGTATGCCGAATCTGCGGCCCTCTAACAGATGAGCACTCTGCAACCACCACAGAAGAGACACCCTTGTCCGTGGAGACAAAGTTATCCGCTGATGCATCTGCAGATGCGATCCGGACCATTTGTCCAGCAGATCCCACTGAAAAGTTCGTGCGTGGAATCTGCCGAATGGAATTGCTTCGTAAGAAGCCACCATTTTTCCCAGGACTCTTGTGCATTGATGCACAGACACTTTTCCTGGTTTTAGGAGGTTCCTGACAAGTTCGGATAACTCCCTGGCTTTCTCCTCCGGAAGAAACACCTTTTTCTGAACCGTGTCCAGAATCATTCCCAGGAACAGCAGACGTGTCGTCGGGGTCAATTGAGATTTTGGAAAATTCAGAATCCACCCGTGCTGTTGCAGCACTACTTGGGTTAGTGCTACTACGTCCTCCAGCTGTTCTCTGGACCTTGCCCTTATCAGGAGATCGTCCAAGTAAGGGATAATTAATACGCCTTTTCTTCGCAGAAGAAACATCATTTCGGCCATTACCTTGGTAAAGACCCGAGGTGCCGTGGACAATCCAAACGGCAGCGTCTGAAACTGATAATGACAGTTTTGCACCACGAACCTGAGGTACCCTTGATGTGAAGGGCAAATTGGGACATGCAGGTAAGCATCCTTGATGTCCAGGGACACCATAAAGTCCCCTTCTTCCAGATTCGCTATCACTGCTCTGAGTGACTCCATCTTGAACTTGAATTTTTGTATGTACAGGTTCAAAGATTTCAGATTTAGAATAGGTCTTACCGAGCCGTCCGGCTTCGGTACCACAAATAGTGTGGAATAATACCCCTTTCCCTGTTGTAGGAGGGGTACCTTGACTATCACCTGCTGAGAATACAGCTTGTGAATGGCTTCCAATACCATCGCCCTGTCTGAGGGAGATGTTGGCAGAGCAGACTTTAGGAACCGGCGAGGGGGAGACTTCTCGAATTCCAACCTGTAACCCTGAGATACTACCTGCAGGATCCAGGGGTCCACCTGTGAGTGAGCCCACTGTGCGCTGAAATTCTTGAGTCGACCCCCCACCGCCCCTGAGTCCGCTTGTAAAGCCCCAACGTCATGCTGAGGGCTTTGCAGAAGCCGGGGAGGGCTTCTGCTCCTGGGAGGGAGCTGCTTGGTGCACTCTCTTACCCTTTCCTTTGCCTCGGGGCAGATATGACTGTCCTTTTGCCCGCTTGTTCTTATAGGAACAAAAGGACTGCGGCTGAAAAGACGGTGTCTTTTTCTGTTGGTAGGGGACCTGAGGTAAAAAGGTGGATTTCCCGGCTGTTGCCGTGGCCACCAAATCCGATAGACCGACCCCAAATAATTCCTCCCCTGTATACGGCAATACTTCCATATGCCGTTTGGAATCCGCATCACCTGACCACTGTCGCGTCCATAAACTTCTTCTGGCAGATATGGACATCGCACTTACTCTCGATGCCAGAGTGCAAATATCCCTCTGAGCATCTCGCATATAAAGAAAAACATCCTTTAATTGCTCTATAGTCAATAAAATACTGTCCCTATCCAGGGTATCAATATTTTCAGTCAGGGAATCCGACCAAACCACCCCAGCACTGCACATCCATGCTGAGGCGATGGCTGGTCGCAGTATAACACCAGTATGAGTGTATATACTTTTCAGGGTAGTTTCCAGCCTCCTATCAGCTGGATCCTTGAGGGCGGCCGTTTCAGGAGACGGTAACGCCACTTGTTTTGATAAGCGTGTGAGTGCCTTATCCACCCTAGGGGGTGTTTCCCAGCGCGCCCTAACCTCTGGCGGGAAAGGATATAATGCCAATAACTTCTTTGAAATTAGCAGTTTTCTATCGGGGTTAACCCACGCTTCATCACACACTTCATTCAATTCCTCTGATTCAGGAAAAACTACAGGTAGTTTTTTCAGACCCCACATAATACCCCTTTTTGTGGTACTTGCAGTATCAGAGATATGCAAAGCCTCCTTCATTGCCGTGATCATATAACGTGTGGCCCTACTGGAAAATACGTTTGTTTCTTCACCGTCGACACTAGATTCGGTGTCCGTGTCTGGGTCTGTGTCGACCGACTGAGGTAAAGGGCGTTTTACAGCCCCTGACGGTGTCTGAGACGCCTGGACAGGTACTAACTGGTTTGCCGGCCGTCTCATGTCGTCAACTGATTTTTGTAACGTGCTGACATTATCACGTAATTCCATAAACAAAGCCATCCATTCCGGTGTCGACTCCCTAGGGGGTGACATCACCATTACCGGCAATTGCTCCGCCTCCACACCAACATCGTCCTCATACATGTCGACACACTAGTACCGACACCCAGCAGACACACAGGGAATGCTCTTATCGAAGACAGGACCCCACTAGCCCCTTGGGGAGACAGAGGGAGAGTTTGCCAGCACACACCCAAGCGCTATAAATATATAGGAACAACCCTACAGAAGTGTTGTTTCCTTTATAGCAGCTTAATATATCAATATCGCCAAAAAAGTGCCCCCCTCTCTGTTTTTTTACCCTGTTTCTGTAGTGCAGTGCAGGGGAGAGTCCTGGGAGCCTTCCTCGCAGCGGAGCTGTGCAGGAAAATGGCGCTGTGTGCTGAGGAGATAGGCCCCGCCCCCTATTTCGGCGGGCTCTTCTCCCGGTGTTTGTGAGACCTGGCAGGGGTTAAATACATCCATATAGCCCCAGGGGCTATATGTGATGTATTTTTAGCCAGAACAAGGTATTATCATTGCTGCCCAGGGCGCCCCCCCCCCAGCGCCCTGCACCCTCAGTGACCGCTGGTGTGAAGTGTGCTGACAACAATGGCGCACAGCTGCAGTGCTGTGCGCTACCTCATGAAGACTGAAAAGTCTTCTGCCGCCGGTTTCTGGACCTCTTCACTTTTCGGCATCTGCAAGGGGGTCGGCGGCGCGGCTCCGGGACCGGACTCCATGGCTGGGCCTGTGTTCGATCCCTCTGGAGCTAATGGTGTCCAGTAGCCTAAGAAGCCAATCCATCCTGCACGCAGGTGAGTTCACTTCTTCTCCCCTAAGTCCCTCGTTGCAGTGAGCCTGTTGCCAGCAGGACTCACTGAAAATAAAAAACCTAATAACTTTTTCTAAGCAGCTCTTTAGGAGAGCCACCTAGATTGCACCCTGCTCGGACGGGCACAAAAACCTAACTGAGGCTTGGAGGAGGGTCATAGGGGGAGGAGCCAGTGCACACCACCTAGTCCTAAAGCTTTTATTTTTGTGCCCTGTCTCCTGCGGAGCCGCTAATCCCCATGGTCCTGACGGAGTCCCAGCATCCACTAGGACGTCAGAGAAATGGGTGTGTATTTCAATCAGCACGGGGAGGAGTCTAATTGGCGGTATGCTAGGCCAAAACCGGTCATATGGGCGAAACAAGGGTTGGCCTAAAGTGCTAGGATTATTCATTTGGGAGTGTTTGTGCTTTAATCGAGCTTCGTACAATGCAGACACTGATTGGTGTAAATGAACACTATAAACAACCTGCAGACAGATCAAAAGTAAAGAGGAAATTAAATCACTACCTGGGAATGCTGCAGCATGGTGGCTGGTCCTCTGTTAACCCTTTGCGTAACAGAATAGCACACAACAATCTCTCATGGCAACAAAAGGGTTATACTGTCAGCTGTAACCCATTAATGGTGTTCTACTGTAAAAACACCAGAATAAACGTCTCCCAGAAACATATCATATTTATCCGTGAGAGCGCAAACCTTCCGCCCCCACATTCTGAGCAGACTTTACTATTCAGCTGTCGTCGGTGGGAAAAACAAAGATGCTACATGTGGCTGTGGCATATTAGATTGGAAATGACAGCTGGTTACATGTGCTGTACCTTACACTGCTTAAAGCAGTCCTCCCTAATTTCCCGCTCTTCCTTTCACATCACTGGGTAGAACACACTGTTGACTTTTAACATTTATAAAAAAACAAAAGCAAGGTTTGATGATGAAAATCCACAGTCTGCGGCCTGCTGGAAAGGAGGATAGGGGAATAAGCTTAATACACATTATTTTCTGTTGACGCTGAAGCTACAATGCTATACGTGTTCTTTATCCAGTACGGCCCATGTGAAATCTACAGGGCAGCAATTTGTATTAGGGCAAAGCTGGGTACACACTGGAGTGATATATTGGCCCGATATGCAGAATCGGAACGATATATCGGGCATACCGCTCAGTGTGTATGCCCAATATGCGAGTTCCCGCGATCGCTAGCGATGTCGTCAGGTTTAATGTGCATAATGTACACACACACTGGGCTGACGAGCATTTGTTCATACAGTATTATTAACCTTAATAATACCCCTTTCACATTACACTAAAAACCCGGTATCGACACGGCATATTGCCGTGTCGAAACGGGTCCGTGTGCGATGTGAAAAGTCCTTTGGTAAATTAGCGGGTCGTCTGACCCGGTAATTCAACCCGGTAAAAAAGAAGGGTTATTACCGGGTTTATTACCGGGTCAGGCGCAGTGTGAATGGGAGCCGTTCCGATGCGACACGGCTCCCATTCACAGCATAGGCAGAGGCGGCGCAGGAGATGAGCTCATCTCCCGGCGCCGCCTCCACCCCCGCCCCTGCTGCTTCCTCCGCTGCTATGGCAACCGACCCGGTATATTGCCGGGTCGGAAAGCCAGCAACGGAGCGCGAATGCCGGATCCCACCCGGTAAGTACACGTTTCTCTTACCGGGTAGGATCCGGCATTTGCGATGTGAAAGCAGCATAACATTCATTTCCAGTCACTTTTGACAACTCACAATATTGTTTTCACCAATATCAGCAAAAAGGCTGGCTGAACTGCGGTATACAGTGTGGGTCATATAGAGTGTGGGTTGGATACAGAACGGTATACAGGACAGGTGGGATACAGTGTGGGTTGGATACAGAAGGGAATACAGTGTGGGCTGGATACAGTGCGGGTCAAAAACAGTGCGGGATACACTGCTGGTCAGATACAGTGTGGAATACACTGAGGGGCAGATACAGTGCAGAATACACTGCAGGTCAGATACATTGCTGGATATAGTGTGGGACGGATACATAAATAGTGCGCTGTGACAGTGGATGCCGGTGTTGTTCTCAGTGCAGGAGTGTCAGCAGTGCAGAGGTGCTAGTAGAGTCCTCAGTGTGGGGTTGCTGGTAATGTCAGTGCTGCTGAGGTACTGGCGGTGTCTGCAGTGATGGTGGTGTCCTCAATGCAGAGTTGCTGGTAGTGTCGGCAGTGTCTGTACTGCTAGGGTGTGTCGGCAGTGCGGGGGTGCCAGTTGTGACGGTAGAGCGGGGGTGCCTGTTGTGTTGGCAGTGTGGGAGTGCTGGCAGAGCGCAGGTGCTGGCAGTGTCCTCAGTGCGGGAGTGCCGGCGGTGTCCTCACTGTAGGGGTGTTGACTGTGCAGGAGTGCCAGCGGTATCCTCAGTAAGGGGATGCCAGCATTGTGAAGGTGTCAGGCAGCGGGGTTGGCAGTGCATGCGGAGGTGTCATTAGCGTGGTGTGGGCCACCATCCTGCTCCATTGAAGTCTATGGGGATATGCTGATTGGCTAAGAGCCATGACAGTCGTCTATCTCAGCCGTCTATCAGCCCATTGAATGGGACTTTAGAAACTGGCGTCCTAGCCGAAACCGCGAGATCTGACTGCGGGATCTCCTGGTTTCACCTCAGGTTGTGATCTAAGGCAGCCGGAGAAGATCCAAGCCCCGGCTCGACTAACTCGGATCATGGAAGTTCGGAGCGGTTCGGATTTCTTAAAATCCGAACTGCTCATCGCTAAGTGGAACCACAGGCCCCAGCAAGCTTGCTCCAGCATGCTGGCACTTGGAGAATCACAAGTGGCACAATGCTTGAGCATTAAAGACCTGCTAGCACCTGTAAACCGACTGTAGAAAACAATTATAATAATGACCGTAAATGCACACCGATTGTTTTAACCCTTTATTAAAAAAATTAAAACCCTTTTTTTAGACTAGAATACACAAAGCCTACATAGATCATACTGATCGCACTGACACATACAGATCTGTGCAGTGCTTTGAATTGTTCTGACTGTCAGCCGATTCATACTTCTATTTGGTTGTGGAGTCTATTGTAAATGGAACAATATGACTGAAATAGAATGAAGTTGCTCACATCACAAATCCTCGGATCAATAAGGCAAAAATGCTCTTTTCCGTAATTTTGAGTTTAAAACGTTCCGGCGATGTCTAATGATTTAGTTTAAAAGTAAAACACAATTCTTAGTAAATATTCCCCCAGTAGACTAAAAATGTTTTCAACAATTCCCTTGCACTTACATTATGCGGACTATGGGGGTCATTCCGAGTTGATCGCTCGCTAGCTATTTTTTGCAGCGCTGCGATCAGATAGTCGCCGCCTATGGGGGAGTGTATTTTCGCTTTGTAAGTGTGCGATCGCTTGTGCAGCCGAGCGGTACAAAAACAGATTGAGCAGTTTCTGAGCAGGTCTGAACTTAGTCAGCCGCTGCGATCACTTCAGCCTGTCCGGTCCCGGAAATTGACGTCAGACACCCGCCCTACAAACGCTTGGACACGTCTGCGTTTTTCCAACCACTCTCCCATAAACGCCTTCTTCCTGTCAATCTTCTTGCGATCGGCTGTGTGAATGGATTCTTTGTTAAATCCATCGCCCAGCACCGATCCGCTTTGTACCCGTACGACGCGCCTGCACATTGCGGTGCATATGCATGTGCAGTTTTGCCGAGTTTTGACCAGATCGCAGCGCTGCAAAAAGTAGCGTGCTATCAAGTCGGAATGACCCCTATGATAATTCTGCCAGTGCTGTAACTAGATATTTTAGCACTGTGTGCAAGAAACGGCATCGGCGCCCCCCCTTATGTAAAATAGACATGCATCAAAAATATAGGGGCATGGCTTAATGGGGAAGGGGTGTGGCTACAAAATAATGCCAATTCATATTACAGTGCTTTATTCAAATTACGCCACACAGTAGCGCCATTACACCAGGTAGAGACCCTTTTTACACATTACGGCAGACAGTGTCCCCCTTTGACACATTACGGCAGACAGCATCCCCCTTTTACACAATATGACAGACAGCGTCCCCCTTTTACACATTACGGCAGACAGTGTCCCCCTTTTACACATTATGGCAGACAACGTCCCCCTTTTACATATTACGGCAGACAACGTCCCCCTTTTACATATTACGGCAGACAGCGTCCCCCTTTTACACATTACGGCAGACACCTTTTACATATTAAAACAGGCATATGCGTTGTCTGCCACCTAGTTATGGCCCTGGATAAATAGATACAGTATTTTTCGGACCATAAGACGCACCTGACCATAAGACGCACCTAGTTTTAAGAGTAGGAAAACTGGGAAAAAAATATTCTGAACCATTTCTGCTTTATCATCCTTGCGCTGCCTCCCTAGTTTTCACCAACCTCTAAGGGGCCCTACACACTGGCCGACCCGCCGCCGAGCTGCCCGACGGCGGATACGGCCGACGAGCGACCCGGCGGCGGGGGGCAGTGACGGGGGGAGTGAAGTTTCTTCACTCCCCCCGTCACGCGGCTCCATTGAAGTGCAGGCAAAAATGGACGAGATCGTCCATATTGGCCTGCATGCACAGCCGACGGGGGACCAGCGATGAACGAGCGCGGGGCCGCGCATCGTTCATTGCTGGAGCCTCCACACTGAAAGATATGAACGAGTTCTCGTTCATTTATGAACGAGATCGTTCATATCTTTCAAAAAATCGGCCAGTGTGTAGGGCCTATAAGAGATATTTCTGTGTGATTTCTCAGAGTCCTACAAGGATTCTGTACAGTGCAGCCTTCTGTCAGAGACAGCATACACAGACACACACACATCAGAGCCAGCATACACATAGATACACACACACACACACACACTCACACACACACATACTGACAGCACCGGTGGTTCCCCGCATCCAGGCTCTCAGCTGCCCGCGGTATACTCCTGAGGAGGGAGGAGGTGAGGGGGAGCGGGGGAGTCACATGATGCCGGCTCTGCTGCTGAGATGGGCTCTGAGATGCGGGCGCTCAGTGCTACCCGCAAACACGTCTTATTCGCTCCATAAGACGCACATACTTTTCCCCCCACATTTTTGGGGAGGAAAAGTGCGTCTTATGGTCCGAAAAATACGTTACTTACTCTCTCCCAGCTGGCTCAGGCAGTCAGGCTCCTCGGCGCATGCAGTCAGGCAGATTCCGGGCAGGGGAGGAGGAGGGAGGCGGACTCGGGAGCCGCAGCAGCGCACTGTAATTGGTGGCAGCGCCGCTGCAACTGACCCTCTTCTTCCACATAGGCTGGCGGCCGCCGCTGTGAATGCTGGGATGAGGGAAGCGCATCCTAGCATTCACAGCGGTGGCCAGCCTATGTGGAAGGAGAGGGACAGCTGCAGCGGCGCCGCCGCCACCACCAATTACAGTGCGCTGCTGCGGCTCCCCCCCCCCCCCCCCCCCCTCTGAAGCTGCTGCTCCTCTCCTAGCTCAGGCGGCTTGTAATAAGTCAGTTTGACTCATTACAATGCCGATGGAACGGGGATGCGGCCAGTTGCGCCGTCACACACCTGGCACACACGTAGTTATGGCCCTGAATATTGCCATTTGTGCCCTTCCCATGCTTGGAGTGGGATGCAGTTAAAATGCCGGCTGTCAGGATCCCGGCGTTCAGGAGACTGACAGACGGAACTCTGACAGCTGGTGAATTACCGACAGATGAAATCCCGACCGCCATCTGGTATATCCACTCGGTTGGGGGGTCCACTCCATCAACTGAGTGGTAATAGAATCTATGGCAGATGGGACGCCGCTGATGGTATACTGACAGCTGGCATTCTGTCTGCGGGTAAATCATACCGAACCCTGAAGACATTATGGGGGAAAGAAGGAGAGTTCTAATGTAGGCACTAGGCAGGGTACATTTATACAACTGCAGCTCATGCAGACCTGGATAACATGCACTTAAGCCATTTAGGAGGACTCCCTCTTGTACCTGCTATAGGGCAGGTGTAAATACATGTACAGGTTGAGTATCCCATATCCAAATATTCCGAAATACGGAATATTCCGAAATACAGACTTTTTTGAGTGAGACTGAGATAATAAAACCTTTGTTTTTTGATGGCTCAATGTACACAAACTTTATTTAATACTCAAAGTTATTAAAAATATTGTATTAAATAACCTTCAGGCTGTGTGTATAAGGTGTATATGAAACATAAAGGAATTGTGTGAATGTAGACACACTTTATTTAATGCACAAAGTTATAAAAAATCTTGGATAAAATGACCTTCAGGCTGTGTGTATAAGGTGTATATGAAACATAAATGTATTCTGTGCTTAGACTTAGGTCCCATCACCATAATATCTCATTATGGTATGCAATTATTCCAAAATACGGAAAAATCCGATATCCAAAATTCCTCTGGTCCCAAGAATTTTGGATAAGGGATACTCAACCTGTAATATACCATATGCATATTCTGCTGATGTAGAGCCATGTGCATAACCCTATGGGCCTAATTCAGACGTGATTGCTAGGCTGCGTTTTCGCACAGGCTGCGATCAGGTCTGAACTGCACATGCACCGCAATGTGCAGGCGCGACGGTCTGCAGCGACGGGATTGTGTGAGAAAAGCGATCGCCCAGGCGATCACAAGATGACTGACAGGAAGAGGCCGTTTGTGGGTGGCAACTGACCATTTTTAAGGAGTGTCCAGAGAAACGCAGGAGGGACCGGGCGTTTGGAGGGAGCGATTCTGACGTCAACGCCAACCGTGATCATCGCACTGGAAGAGTAAGTCCTGGGCTGTGCAGAGACTCCACAAACTTCTGTTTGTGCAGCTCTCCTGCACATGCGATCGCACCCCTGCACAGCGATTTCCCCCTCCCCCTGTGGGCGGCGACTACCTGGTCACAGGGATGCAAAAAAACGTACCCTAGCGATCAGGTCTGAATTCGGCCCTATGTGCATTAGCGGGAACACACAGTTTCTGGGATCATTTTCTTTTTTTAGGGTCATATATGCGGACTACTCTACTTCTGCCCCATAATAAACTATGGCATTATACAACACTTCAGAAAAGAAGGCTAAAAGCTGGAAATGTGGGTTGGTAAAGTATATGAAATAAGGCTAAGTGCTTATATTTACTCAATGAAATACACAGCCTATTCTGCTGTATGGGATAAAGAGGAAATAACCTTCAGAATACATTTTTCAATTTTACCACTTTGGATGTGTCACTCATAACTCATGTAAACAGCCCATAAAGTCTCTTGATGTGACATGGTGCTATTTCATCACACAACATGTAACAGGTAGAAGTTCCTTCTAGGAATGCTGTATATCATGCAGCCTGTTAAATGCCTCCATATTGGAGAATCAAAGACTGTAAACTTCATCGTTAGGGTCACAAACCCCTATTTCATGAATCACTACAGAGATCTTGTGATACAGCACCTGACTGATAGCAGACTTTAAAATGGAAAGAATGTTGGAGACGGAAAGATAATAAATATCACCACCCATGTGACGTGAAGTTTATCTAGCCTAAAACACCCCCCATCATTTCCTTTCTAAGGGAACTGAAACATTTATCTGAGCTGACTGTATGTCCACACGCCCAGTTATTGCAACCCATCATGACTTGTGTCTACAAACCAAAGGATACTTGCCTACTCTCCTGGATTCTGCGGGAGACGCACGATTTTTAGGGTAGTCCTGCATCCCGGCCATGTCTGTGTGAGGAAATAAAGAGAACCCGGAGGTCCCCGAGAAAGGGGCGGGGCCTAGTGATGCGTTTCTATTCAAATACGTAATTTTGGCCCCTAATGACACAATTAGCCCACCCCCACCCACCTGCAGCTACTCTCCGGGCTTCTCCTGGAGAAGAAGTAGTAAATATGCACCAAAGTGAGTCTCTCGCTGACCTACCCTCTTCACATTCACGTTCTGTTGTTTTATCATTGTATGGTTATCCGATATATATTTATGTTCTTATCAATGTATGGCACTATGGACTCCTTGTGACGCCCTATTAATAATAATAATACTACGAATAATAATAGTAGACAGAAGCCCTACCCATACCTCCCAACTGTTCCGATTTTCGCGGGACAGTCCCTTTTATCTGCCACTGTCCCACGGCTATTCGATGCTATTCGATGTATCTGCAATGTGTTAGGAGTTAAGCGATTGCATCCGCGGCCACTTCCCTCTTCTATCGGGACCCACGCAGAGCTACTGCGCACGTGTAGTCTATGTGTTATGTAGCCCATAAGCTACAGCGGCGTCAGCGGCTGGGGCCAAACCCTGGAATGCTTTATAGCTGCTGTTGGAACCGCAGCAGACATGGCGATTATCTGCTGCGGTCCCTTCATGGTACATTGGGGTGACACTTACTATTTGCGGGTATCTCCTAAAAACACCTGTTTATTTTGCAAATACTGAATGATAAATAGGCACCTCCGTAAATAGACCTACTAGGACTAAAAGGCCATACACACACGGAGCGATATAGCGGAGCAATTTTGACTATATAGTCAAAATCGCTCAGAAAGTTAGTGCATATCGCTCTGTGTGTACACAGCCAGCGCTAACGATGCGCATCCCCGCCAGGTCGCTGTCGCTGCTAAAAATAGACTGTGCAGGCAAGTCAATTTTGGCTAGGTCGCTGGAAAAGAAAAAGCATCCCCTTGCTTAAATGAGTTATCCAAAATCGCCCATAGCCAAAATCGCTGGAAAAGCTAGACAAAATCTCCTACTGCCAGTTCAAGGGGAAACGGAAACGCTCAGTCAAAATCTCTCCGTGTATATACACCTTAAGGGCTAAAACACACGAGCCAGCTTTGGCCGGCCGGGAAAAAGCCGGATGGCTTTTTCCCATGCCGGCATTGTAATGAACAGTGTGCGGTGTAGTGTCCTTACACACTGCACGGCCCCGGCCCAGCTGCCGGGTTGCAGCCGGAACTATCCACTGGAAGATCCGGCTCCGGGCTGTCTTTGCAGCCAGTGAACCGTGTGTATGAAGGGGAGCTTTCACACACAACAGTTTTTTTCCAAGCCGTGTCTAATGCTCCGCTCAAAGCCGTTGTGTGTGAGAGACTTTGCCGGTTTCTCCCGGATGGCAAAAAGCCGGACAAAGTTTGTCCGGCTTTTTGCCATCCGGGAGAATTCGGCGCGTGTGTTACAGCCCTATGGGATAGTGTGATTTGCTGCTAGTAAGTGATTCTGAGATAAACAAACCAGCGTCAGATTCAGAGTTGGTGCAGCACACCACTGAGCTACTTTTACGAGCTCTATAAATTCCCAAATGTCTGTCTCCCTGACCCACAGAACTTACAGTCTATTTTTTAGCGTACAGGAATTACAATGACCTGACAGAGGAACACAGCTACATTTTCATGTTCTGCTTCTTACATCTGTCGAATGGCGTTAAAGAAAATCAGAATGTAATATATAAATCAGGAATACACTCCAAGTAGAATACTGTATATATTATACCGTGCGCATTCTAGTCTATTAATCATAAGAATAGACAGCTGATTCCTCGATTTCCTGAGGGGTGTCAGCCCTGTCACATGTATTTGATACGTCTTCCTTGCTACTTTCATTCCTTAGTAAGAGAACTGATTACTGCCTCTCTCATGTACAGTCACCCATTCCGCCTAAGTCTTTGATGATTTCCTAAATGCACAGAGTGTGGGTAGAGATGGATCGGCTGATTTTTCCAATGAGCTGGTTTAATAGGGGGAGAAAAAGGATTTACAACAAGATGTTAACAAATGAATATGAGAAGAGTAGCAGCGGGATAGTCTTGTCTCATTGCACATGATTGCGCTGATAGCTGGGAAGAGCCATTTATGTGACCCTTGGCTATTAAAGCAGCAATTTCACTCACTTATTTTTTTTATATGTATTGATCTTCTACAATGTTTGGGCTGGGAAGGAGGAGGCGAGGGATAGCTGTGGAGAGGAGGGGATCTTGTGAACATCTCGCCAAGTATCCAGAGTGAGGGCAGCCACTGTGAGCGCTGGAAGAGAACGCAGCTGATCAACACACCAGGAACCTGCGATATAGCTACAGCATGACGTGCCTCACTGAGGTCATTCATTCTTAGTGGATCCATTAGTTGCATTCTAGAAATGGCTGCTGCTCAGCTTAGATGACAGGTGGCAACAGTTAGGGGCCGAATCAAATACATGCATTCCGCTGCTAGAAACCGCCTTGGTGGGATGTCTCGCTCATTCATTTCTGCTAGCGGCACATACAGTAGAGGTGCGATTAAAAATAAGCTACCATGATTGCGGTTATGTGCGCAGAGCACAATATGCAAAGCTCCTCATGTGTGTATTTAAATAGGCCCATTAGCCTCAATAATTCATGACTTGCCCCTGACTTTGTATCACTTTGCAGGCATGCTGCTGGTCAGATAGGGCCCGGTTCTAAAATGGACGCAGTAGCACAGCCTCAGTGCCTTTGTAAGCAGCAGTTGTACTAAAATATGCTAATGCCGCAGCAGGCGTCTTGTGTAAATAGGCGCCTCCTGCTGGCTTCTCTGATAAGCTGCTGCACCAGAAGATGCAGCATCGGATCATCTGCCTGAACATCGGCCATCTGAGTAACACTGAGTGATTGTGCAGCAGAGGCAAGGAAATCTGCATCCGAAGATACAGACCCCGGGGCCTACCAAATGGGGCCAACACGCTGTTTTGTAAAACGCTCGCCCTCACCGCCCCCGGACGCAGCAGGTCAATCATGCTGCAGCCTATGGATACTGCGACCGTTGCTGCCTCCACTGATCTGCGCATGCACTGGTTTACATATACTTCTGAATCAGGCCCATAGTCAGTAGGACTCTCTTAGCAATATCTATGTGCATTAGTTGCACTGAACAGCATCAATTAATCAGCATCTGTCTATTTAGTTAAAGTGTCCACATAGAGAGTCTAATTCATATTTGCACCCAAACCCATTGGTTTGCATACATGTAAAATGTTTGGGGGGTTGTACATGTGCAGAAATGGTCTTGCGATGTCGCTCGCAGCCCCTTGTTAGCAGCAGCATGCTCATTTGGGGGGCGGAGCAGAGGCAGCACCGTTCCTCAAAACGTGGGCATGTCGCACCCATTTTGAAGGTGTGACGGGTCCAGTGTCTGCATCATCAGACGCAGACTTCATGGACCCGGGTGTCTGGATCCTACAGGAACAGATTGCTCGTTGCAGTGGTGCAACTACGTCCAGAGCCCATTCTGCCGTGAGGTGTCCCCGGTGAACCTAGTCTATCTGCTCTGCAAGTACCCACTCAGCTTTTCTGGTCAGGCAATGGGTTGGGACATTCACAGGGGAGAATCCTATTCCACACGAAGGGTGCAAGATGCCAATGCAGCACCCCCCAAACTTGTATCCCATTCTAATGCCAGACTCGCACATTTTTGCTTGCACCCCTTTGGGGCTGTGATCAGAAATCCACGAGTTGGCGGTAAGAGCATCATACAAGCTGTACTTCCTCACACCGATGAATTCATTGCGGCGAATAGGATATCCTGGGAAGTGGGTCTGGGTTCCAAAGCTGAAAGCCGAAACAATATTTCAGCTGTGCATGTACCGTCCCCATGGAGAACGCTCAGAAGCAGAGTATATGTTATGCCATAATTTTCTGGGTCTTTTATTTAATATTTTTCATTAATTAAAAACAACATAAGCAAGATTCACGGGTAAATTCTTCAAACAAGGACATCTGTCTGATTTGGCACTTACCAGACATGTAACCCCATCTGCAACAAGGTCTATGCAGGATAACAGGAGAACGGATAAGAAGAGAAGCGTAACAGAATGAGGGCAGGGAATGGAGGCGGATGAATGCATGCATGCAGGACCTGCAGACACAGGCTGGCAACAGTAGAGATAAATGTAGCTTTATTCCCGCCTTGTGTCGACCAGTGAGGGGAGGAAGGATGATGGAAAATAAAACAAGAAGAAACAATACCAGAGAATGAGTTTTTAGCAATAGGCAGCTCTCGTTATGTGTCTACGGGACATAATTGGTTCTGTCAACATGCAGAGCACTATAAAATACATCTGTACCTATCTGATAGCCAGTTCGTTACATCCCCTTAGCTGGAATTATAGACTTGTGTTACAATAACGTAGAAGAGGCAAACAATGGTGGTCAGGTCTTTACAGCAGGCATCAATTACAGTCTTAAAAGCCCCATTCCTGTGACAAAAGGCCACAGCAGCCACATTACAAAGCAAGGAACTTTGCAAACGGAAACGGCTTTCTGTTTTATCCCTTCCTCGCATGAGGCGGAGGATCTCCAGGTGAGAGTAAGAGCCTTGTGTTCTGGCCAGTTCTGCTTAGTAAGGAACAGGGTGGACTTTAGAGACAAACACCTGCTATTTATACGTCTCCACCGCTCAAAAAGACCATTTACCCGATCGCCATGAATATTCATAACATTTTCTTCATGCAGAATCTCATGACCGATACGTGTGGGGTTATTTGCAATCGGTGCCCCCTTACACACAATGACAATGGAATCTATTTAATTCATGAAACATGAAAACTCAGGAGGAAAAAAAAATATTTTTTTCTGCAAATAAGTATAACTTTATAAAAAAACCTGTAATTCAGCACTACCCAATGTGAAGTGTGCCTGGATCAGATGCTCAACCTGTAGCACTGGTATTTATATATACACTTGCAGTGTAAAAGTGTTATTACTGTATTTTTCATATGGCCTGGAAAATTCATCAGTACAGAACAACCTAATTTTATTAGAGAAACATTATTTAATACATTGACTGTCCTGAATTTCTACCATGTTGGAAGGCTAGAAACCGCACCAGACTCTGGGGGTCATTCCGAGTTGATCGCTAGCTATTTTTTGCAGCACTGCGATCAGATAGTCACCGCCTATGGGGGAGTGTATTTTCACTTTGCAAGTGTGCAAATGCTTGTGCAGCCGAGCGCTACAAAAACAGTTTGTGCAGTTTCTGAGTAGGTCTGAACTTACTCAGCCACTGCGATCACTTCAGCTTGTCCGGTCCCGGAATTGATGTCAGACACCCGCCCTGCAAACGCTTGGACACGTCTGCGTTTTTCTAATCACTCCCTGCAAACGGTCAGTTGACACCCACAAACGCCCTCTTCCTGTCAATCTACTTGCGATCGGCTGTGCGAATGGATTCTTCATTAAATCCATCGCCCGGCACCGATCCGCTTTGTACCCATACGACGCGCCTGTGCATTGTGGTGCATATGCATGCGCAGTTTTGCTGAGTTTTTACCTGATCACAGCGCTGCAAAAAATAGCTAGCGTGCGATCAGGTCGGAATAACCCCCTCTGTGCTGTAGAACTTCTGACGTAGCATGCCACCTGATGTGAGGATGAATAAAAAACATGAGGTATTTTCAAGGGGAGGCAATCACGAGACCGCCTGTCAGGTTCCCGGCGGTCACAATGCAGACGCCGGGAAACTGACAGGCAGTGAAATGCCGCCACCGGAATACAGGCGCCACAGGCTTTTCTCCCTCTATAGGTGTCCATGACACCCATTTAGGGAGAATATAACCTGTAGCGAGCCTGCAAGGGGCTTTTCTAGTGCTTGCCCTGCTGCCGGCATACTGGTGGCCGGGATCCCAGCCACTGGTAATACGTATGTATTCCTATTCAAGAACCCTGGTGGCTGGCACATTCCCCCCAAGAACAACCACCTTACTGCCTGTGGCCACGGACAGTTCTAATACTTTCTTCCCTTCATCTGTGTATGTCTGGCCCTCTTTCTTGCTGATGGAATGCCACCCCACACAACCATGACAGAAGGGTCGGAACTCTGAAATATATATCTTTAAACAGAATATGATATTGGGGGAAGGGGAGCTACAAATTCAGTGTGGGTCTAATCATTTAATATTTGGTGGTACCTAATTTATTTGTTGGGGCTATTTACAGATGGCGCCCTCCTCATCTATCTCTTTAATAGGATTAACTTGTTGCTCTCGCCCCCTCACGGATTTAACCAATTTGTCTGAACCACAGTTTTTGTACATGAATGTAATAGGACAGTGACCACCTAGAAAGAGTGCTCCAACGAAAGAACTCTGTAAGTAAATGACTTATTAGTCTGGGGTACTCGTGGTCTTTTGCATATCAATACAACCAGATCCAATTTGCTCTCAATATAGATGTCAGTTACTGTACTACATTTATTCAGAATATAATGTTTTAAAGTATTCTAGGATTTGCATTTTCTAGCAAATGATAATGAGAGGCGCTGCAGCATCTGAGGTTAAGCAGTGTATTTGATTGGCAAATACAGCCCCAGTTACACCAAGTTGTAAAGTGAACATGTACAATAAGTTACACATTCTGATACACACACCATATTAACTGATCTTGTCATAATAAACTGTTCCACAGAAAATGGCTGACAGCAGACATTTCAAATGTATCCTAATAATGAGCGAATACTGAAGACAGACTTTCCCAAATGTGACTGTATGATCAGATGTTAGTTTAACAAACCAGACACGGACTGAAAAAATAAAATAAAAAATCTGTTTTTATTACTCTGCAAAGTATTGGCTGGCTGGACACTGAGGTGGTTTGATTACTGTTAAAAGGCGGATTGCCAAAAGACCGCCGACGGGTCGTCTGATGATGAATGCTTTGCTGCCTCATCTTTTATTTTCTGGCTAAATTCCTGGGAAGAAGAATCAAAAGCAACACACTGCAGCATTTCACAGGGGGAGAGGAGGGGGGGGGGGGGGGTAAAGAAAAAGATACAGGTTTGTACAGTATCTCACAATTACACCAGTCTTAAAATAAGAATTTACTCACCGGTAATTCTATTTCTCGTAGTCCGTAGTGGATGCTGGGAACTCCGTAAGGACCATGGGGAATAGACGGGCTCCGCAGGAGACTGGGCACTCTAAAGAAAAGATTAGGTACTATCTAGTGTGCACTGGCTCCTCCCTCTATGCCCCTCCTCCAGACCTCAGTTAGGGAAACTGTGCCCGGAAGAGCTGACATTACAAGGAAAGGAAATTTTGAATCCAGGGTAAGACCCATACCAGCCACACCAATCACACTGTACAACTTGTGATAACCTTACCCAGTTAACAGTATGAACAACAACTGAGCCTCACTCAACGGATGGCTCATAACAATAACCCTTAGTTAAGCAATAACTATATACACTTATTGCAGAAAATCCGCACTTGGGACGGGCGCCCAGCATCCACTACGGACTACGAGAAATAGAATTACCGGTTAGTAAATTCTTATTTTCTCTGACGTCCTAGTGGATGCTGGGAACTCGGTAAGGACCATGGGGATTATACCAAAGCTCCCAAACGGGCGGGAGAGTGCGGATGACTCTGCAGCACCGAATGAGCAAACACAAGGTCCTCCTCAGCCAGGGTATCAAACTTGTAGAACTTTGCAAATGTGTTTGAACCCGACCAAGTAGCTGCTCGGCAAAGTTGTAAAGCCGAGACCCCTTGGGCAGACGCCCAAGAAGAGCCCACCTTCCTTGTGGAATGGGCCTTCATCGATTTTGGATGCGGCAATCCAGCCGCAGAATGAGCCTGCTGAATCGTGCTACAGATCCAGCGAGCAATAGTTTGCTTTGAAGCAGGAGCACCCAGCTTGTTGGGTGCATGCAAGATAAACAGCGAGTCAGTCTTCCTGACTCCAGCCGTTCTGGAAACATATATTTTCAAAGCCCTGACTACGTCCAGCAACTTGGAGTCCTCCAAGTCCCGAGTAGCCGCAGGCACCACAATAGGTTGGTTCAAATGAAACGATGACACCACCTTTGGGAGAAATTGGGGACGAGTCCTCAATTCTGCCCTGTCCATATGGAAGATCAGATATGGGCTTTTACATGACAAAGCCGCCAATTCCGACACACGCCTAGCCGATGCTAAGGCCAACAGCATGACCACTTTCCACGTGAGATACTTTAGTTCCACGGTCTTAAGTGGCTCAAACCAGTGGGATTTCAGGAAATCCAACACCACGTTAAGATCCCAGGGCACAACTGGTGGCACAAAAGGGGGCTGAATATGCAGCACTCCCTTAACAAATGTTTGAACCTCAGGCAGTGAAGCCAGTTCTTTTTGAAAGAAAATGGATAGGGACGAAATCTGGACCTTTATGGACCCCAATTTTAGGCCCATAGTCACCACTGACTGTAGGAAGTGCAGGAAACGACACAGTTGGAATTCCTCTGTAGGGGCCTTCCTGGCCTCACACCAAGCAACAGACTTCCGCCATATACGGTGATAATGTTTTGCTGTCACGTCTTTCCTAGCCTTTATCAGCGTAGGAATAACTTCATCCGGAATGCCTTTTTCTGCTAGGATCCGGCGTTCAACCGCCATGCCGTCAAACGCAGCCGCGGTAAGTCTTGGAACAGACAGGGCCCTTGTTGCAGCAGGTCCTGTCTGAGAGGCAGAGGCCATGGGTCCTCTGAGCGCATTTCTTGTAGTTCCGGGTACCAAGTCCTTCTTGGCCAGTCCGGAACAATGAGTATTGTTCTTATTCCTCTCTTTCTTACTATTCTCAGTACTTTTGTTATGAGAGGAAGAGGAGGAAACACATATACCGACTGGTACACCCACGGTGTCACTAGGGCGTCCACAGCTACCGCCTGTGGGTCCCTTGACCTGGCGCAATATCTTTTTAGCTTTTTGTTGAGGCGGGACGCCATCATGTCCACCTGTGGCAGTTCCCATCGGTTTGCAATCAGTTGGAAGACTTCTTGATGAAGTCCCCACTCTCCCGGGTGGAGGTCGTGTCTGCTGAGGAAGTCTGCTTCCCAGTTGTCCACTCCCGGAATGAACACTGCTGACAGTGCTTGCACGTGATTCTCCGCCCATCGAAGAATCTTTGTGGCTTCCGCCATTGCCATCCTGCTTCTTGTGCCGCCCTGGCGGTTTACATGGGCGACCGCCGTGATGTTGTCTGACTGAATCAGCACTGGTCGGTATCGAAGCAGGGGCTCTGCTTGACTCAGGGCGTTGTAAATGGCCCTTAGTTCCAGTATATTTATGTGTAGAGAAGTCTCCAGACTTGACCACAGCCCTTGGAGGTTTCTTCCCTGAGTGACTGCCTCCCACCCTCGGAGGCTTGCATCCGTGGTCACCAGGACCCAGTCCTGTATGCCGAACCTGCGGCCCTCGAGAAGGTGAGCACTCTGCAGCCACCACAGAAGTGACACCCTGGCCCTTGGGGACAGGGTGATCAGCCGATGCATCTGAAGATGCGATCCGGACCACTTGTCCAACAGATCCCACTGAAAGATCCTCGCCTGTAACCTGCCGAAGGTTATGGCTTCATATGAAGCCACCATCTTTCCCAGGACTCGCGTGCAGTGATGCACCGATACCTGTTTTGGTTTCAGGAGGTCCCTGACCAGAGATGCTAATTCCTGGGCCTTCTCCACCGGGAGAAACACCTTCTTCTGTTCTGTCCAGAATCATACCCAGGAAAAGCAGACGCGTCGTAGGAATCAGCTGCGACTTTGGAACATTCAGAATCCAGCCGTGCTGTTGCAACACTTCCTGAGAGAGTGCTATGCTGATCAACAACTGCTCCCTGGACCTCGCCTTTATGAGGAGATCGTCCAAGTACGGGATAATTATAACCCCCTTCTGCCGAAGGAGTATCATCATTTCGGCCATTACCTTGGTAAATATTCTCGGTGCCGTGGACAGGCCAAACGGCAACGTCTGGAATTGGTAATGACAGTCCTGTACCACAAATCTGAGGTACTCCTGGTGAGGTGGATAAATGGGGACTTGCAAGTAAGCATCTTTGATGTCCAGCGACACCATAAAATCCCCCTCTTCCAGGCTTGCAATAACCGCTCTGAGCGATTCCATTTTGAACTTTAATTTCTTTATATTAGTGTTAAAGGATTTTAAATTCAGAATGGGTCTCACCGAACCATCCGGTTTCGGTACCACAAACATTGTGGAATAGTAACCCCTTCCCTGTTGAAGGAGGGGGACCTGACAATCACTTGCTGGAGGTACAGCTTGTGAATTGCCGCCAGCACTACCTCCCTTTCCATGGGGGAAGCTGGCAAGGCTGATTTAAGGTAACGGCGGGGGGAAGGGGTCGCTTCGAATTCTAGCTTGTATCCCTGAGATACAATTTGTATAGCCCAGAGATCCACCTGTGAGCGAACGCACTGGCTGCTGAAGTTTCGGAGACGCGCCCCCACCGCACCTGGCTCCGCCTGTGGAGCCCCAACGTCATGCGGTGGACTTAGTGGAAGCAGGGGAGGACTTTTGTTCCTGGGAACTGGCTGCATGGTGCAGCTTCTTACCTCTACCCTTGCCTCTGGCAAGAAAGGATGCGCCCCTGACTCTCTTGCCTTTCTGAGAACGAAAGGACTGCATTTGATAATACGGTGCTTTCTTAGGCTGTGAGGAAACCTGAGGCAAGAAAGTCGACTTTCCAGCTGTCGCTGAAGACACGAGGTCCGACAGACCGTCCCCAAACAATTCCTCACCCTTATAAGGCAAAACCTCCATGTGTTTTTTAGAATCAGCATCTCCTGTCCATTGCCGAGTCCATAAGACCCTCCTGGCAGAAATGGACATAGCATTAATTCTAGAGCCCAGCAGGCAAATGTCCCTCTGAGCATCCCGCATATATAAGACGACGTCTTTGATATGGCCCAGGGTTAGCAAAACAGTATCTCTGTCGAGGGAATCTATGTCGTCTAACAGAGTATCTGTCCACGCTGCTACAGCACTACACATCCAGGCTGAAGCAATAGCAGGTCTCAGTAGAGTACCAGAGTGTGTATACACTGACTTCAGAATAGCTTCCTGCTTTCTATCCGCAGGCTCCTTTAGGGCGGCCGTATCCTGAGACGGCAGGGCCACCTTTTTAGATAAGCGTGTCAGTGCCTTGTCCACCCTAGGGGATGTTTCCCAACGTAACCTGTCCGTTGGCGGGAAAGGGTACGCCATCAGTAACCTCTTAGAAATCACTAATTTCTTATCAGGGGAACTCCACGCTTCTTCACACAATTCATTTAATTCATCAGATAGGGGAAAAGTCACTGGCTGCTTTTTCTCCCCAAACATATAAACCCTCTTGGTATTAACCGGGTTACTCTCAGAAATATGTAATACATCTTTCATTGCAATAATCATGTATCGGATGGCCTTGGTCATTTTAGACTGTAAATGTGCCTCATCATCGTCGATACTGGAGTCGGACTCCGTGTCGGCATCTGTGTCAACCATCTGAGATAGAGGGCGTTTATGAGCCCCTGACGGTTTCTGAGTCGCCTGGGCAGGTGCGGGTTGAGACCCCGGCTGTCCCAAGGCTGCAGCGTCATCAAACCTTTTATGTAAGGAGTTTACATTGTCATTTAAGACCTTCCACATATCCATCCAATCAGGTGTCGGCCCCGACGGGGGCGATACCACACTTATCTGCCCTTGCTCCGCCTCCACGTAACCTTCCTCATCAAACATGTCGACACAGCCGTACCGACACACCGCACACACACAGGGAATGCTCAGACTGAGGACAGGACCCCACAAAGTCCTTTGGGGAGACAGAGAGAGAGTATGCCAGCACACACCACAGCGCTATATAACACAGGGATTTTCACTGCTAATAAGTGATTTACCCAATAGCTGCTTTTTTTGTATTGTTTTGCGCCTAAATTTATGTGCCCCCCCCCCTCTCTTTTTAACCCGTCTTGTACCTGGATACTGCAGGGGAGAGCCTGGGGAGCTGCTTCCAGCGGAGCTGTGAAGGGAAAATGGCGCTGGTGTGCTGAGGAAGAAGGCCCCGCCCCCTCAGTGGCGGGCTTCTGTCCCGCTTTCCATGTAAAAAAATGGCGGGGTTTTTTACATATATACAGTGCTAGACTGTATATATGTATGTTTTTATGCCAAAGGTACTTCAATTGCAGCCCAGGGCGCCCCCCCCCCCCCCAGCGCCCTGCACCCTACAGTGACCAGAGTGTGTAAGTGTGCTGGGAGCAATGGCGCACAGCTGCGGTGCTGTGCGCTACCTTAATGAAGACAGGAGTCTTCAGCCGCCGATTTCGTCGTCTTCAAGCTTCTGTTCTTCTGGCTCTGCAAGGGGGACGGCGGCGCAGCTCCGGGAACGGACGATCGAGGACAGGTGCCTGTGTTCGAACCCTCTGGAGCTAATGGTGTCCAGTAGCCTAAGAAGCACAAACTAGCTGCAAGCAGGTAGGTTTGCTTCTTTCCCCTTAGTCCCACGTAGCAGTGAGTCTGTTGCCAGCAGAATCTCACTGAAAATAAAAAACCTAATAAATACTTTCTTTACTAGTAAGCTCAGGAGAGCCCACTAGGAGCACCCAGCTATTGCCGGGCACAGATTCTAACTGAGGTCTGGAGGAGGGGCATAGAGGGAGGAGCCAGTGCACACCAGATAGTACCTAATCTTTTCTTTAGAGTGCCCAGTCTCCTGCGGAGCCCGTCTATTCCCCATGGTCCTTACGGAGTTCCCAGCATCCACTAGGACGTCAGAGAAATAAATGATAAATTAGTCTATCTGTGCCAAATAGCCCCATTTAGCGTGCCATGGACTTTGCGACGTAGCTGCGCCAAAACACGAACACTACGTACCTAGTAAACTATGTGCCGGGTTCTGATTTGGAAGTAAAGCAAAAAGAAAACGCAAGTAACTGTAACCTGGGCAAAACCCAGTGACGTGCGGTCAGGTAAGGCACTGCCTCTCCTGTCATACTCCAGTATACTCCAGAGTTTTGACTATAAACATGATATGAAAAATACAAAGAATATATTATAAATATCTTCTTCGTATTATTCTATTCATTTTTATAGTCATAACTCTGGAGTATACTGGTGTATGACAGGTGAGGCACTGCCTCCCCAGCCTACCTTGTCCGCACACCTCAAACCTCACCAAATTTACAGCAGTACATACTGCTGCACCTGTGTATAATGCCCAAATATACCCCCTGGTTCATTTACAGTACTGTATTTGTGTGTAAATCTGTCTCTGGTACTAGCCAGTGCCTCCCCAGGCATTTATCTCACTGCCTGTCACTGGCAAAATCAAATTGCACTGCAGGTGGGGCAGATGTTACATCTGCAGAGAGATGAATATTTGGGTGGGGTGGGGCCAAACTGAAATCTAAATTGCAGTGTAAAAATAAAATTGTATAATATTTATGGGCTACATGCAAAAGCAGCCAATATTTCTATTTACCCTGCACCAGGGGTATATTAACAGAGGAGTGGGCCTGTGTGCAGCCTCTGAGCACTAGGGGGCACAGACTATTGTGCATGGGCAGAAATCCTGCGGAATGCCGTGGTGGACATTTTCTTGGAGATTTCCTTAATGTGCAAAACAGCGGGAAAATGGTCACTGCCAGGGATATGTGCAGTGCAGCTGCTGCTGGGTGACTCCGGAGAGGTGAGTATTGAAAAAAATGGGTGCAAGGTTTGCAGAGTGGGACTAATGGACTCAGGGTCCTGTGTGCACCGTACACCCATTATAGATACGCCACTGCCCAGCACAGAAAAAAATAAGAATTTACTTACCGATAATTCTATTTCTCGGAGTCCGTAGTGGATGCTGGGGTTCCTGAAAGGACCATGGGGAATAGCGGCTCCGCAGGAGACAGGGCACAAAAAGTAAAGCTTTACGATCAGGTGGTGTGTACTGGCTCCTCCCCCTATGACCCTCCTCCAAGCCTCAGTTAGGTACTGTGCCCGGACGAGCGTACACAATAAGGAAGGATCTTGAATCCCGGGTAAGACTCATACCAGCCACACCAATCACACCGTACAACCTGTGATCTAAACCCAGTTAACAGTATGATAACAGCGGAGCCTCTGAAAAGATGGCTCACAACAATAATAACCCGATTTTTGTAACTATGTACAAGTAATGCAGATAATCCGCACTTGGGATGGGCGCCCAGCATCCACTACGGACTCCGAGAAATAGAATTATCGGTAAGTAAATTCTTATTTTCTCTATCGTCCTAGTGGATGCTGGGGTTCCTGAAAGGACCATGGGGATTATACCAAAGCTCCCAAACGGGCGGGAGAGTGCGGATGACTCTGCAGCACCGAATGAGAGAACTCCAGGTCCTCCTTAGCCAGGGTATCAAATTTGTAGAATTTTACAAACGTGTTCTCCCCCGACCACGTAGCCGCTCGGCAGAGTTGTAATGCCGAGACCCCTCGGGCAGCCGCCCAAGAAGAACCCACCTTCCTTGTGGAGTGGGCTTTTACCGATTTTGGCTGTGGCAGGCCTGCCACAGAATGTGCAAGCTGAATCGTACTACAAATCCAGCGAGCAATAGTCTGCTTAGACGCAGGAGCGCCCAACTTGTTGGGAGCATATAGTATAAACAGCGAGTCAGATTTCCTGACTCCAGCTGTCCTTGAAATGTATATTTTTAAAGCTCTGACAACGTCCAACAACTTGGAGTCCTCCAAGTCGCTTGTAGCCGCAGGCACTACAATAGGTTGGTTCAGATGAAATGCTGACACCACCTTAGGGAGAAAATGCGGACGAGTCCGCAGTTCTGCCCTGTCCGAATGGAAAATCAGATATGGGCTTTTGTAAGATAAAGCTGCCAGTTCTGACACTCTCCTGGCCGAAGCCAGGGCTAGTAGCATGGTCACTTTCCATGTGAGATATTTCAAATCCACAGTTTTTAGTGGTTCAAACCAATGAGATTTGAGAAAGTCCAAAACAACATTGAGATCCCACGGTGCCACTGGAGGCACCACAGGGGGCTGTATATGCAGCACTCCCTTAACAAAAGTCTGGACTTCAGGAACTGAAGCCAATTCTTTTTGGAAGAAAATCGACAGGGCCGAAATTTGAACCTTAATAGATCCCAATTTGAGACCCATAGACAATCCTGATTGCAGGAAATGTAGGAATCGACCCAGTTGAAATTCCTCCGTCGGAGCACTCCGATCCTCGCACCACGCAACATATTTTCGCCAAATGCGGTGATAATGTTGCGCGGTTACTTCCTTCCTTGCTTTAATCAAAGTAGGAATGACTTCTTCCGGCATGCCTTTTTCCTTTAGGATCCGGCGTTCAACCGCCATGCCGTCAAACGCAGCCGCGGTAAGTCTTGAAACAGACAGGGACCCTGCTGAAGCAAGTCCCTTCTCAGAGGTAGAGGCCACGGATCTTCCGTGATCATCTCTTGAAGTTCCGGGTACCAAGTCCTTCTTGGCCAATCCGGAACCACTAGTATCGTTCTTACGCCTCTTTGCCGTATAATTCTCAATACTTTTGGTATGAGAGGCAGAGGAGGAAACACATACACCGACTGGTACACCCAAGGCGTTACCAGCGCGTCCACAGCTATTGCCTGCGGATCTCTTGACCTGGCGCAATACCTGTCCAGTTTTTTGTTGAGGCGAGACGCCATCATGTCCACCATTGGTCTTTCCCAACGGGTTACCAGCATGTGGAAAACTTCTGGATGAAGTCCCCACTCTCCCGGGTGAAGGTCGTGTCTGCTGAGGAAGTCTGCTTCCCAGTTGTCCACTCCCGGGATGAACACTGCTGACAGTGCTATCACATGATTCTCTGCCCAGCGAAGAATCCTTGCAGCTTCTGCCATTGCACTCCTGCTTCTTGTGCCGCCCTGTCTGTTCACATGGGCGACTGCCGTGATGTTGTCCGACTGGATCAACACCGGTTTTCCTTGAAGCAGAGGTTCTGCCTGGCTTAGAGCATTGTAGATTGCTCTTAGTTCCAGAATGTTTATGTGAAGAGACGTTTCCAGGCTCGACCACACGCCCTGGAAGTTTCTTCCTTGTGTGACTGCTCCCCAGCCTCTCAGGCTGGCGTCCGTGGTCACCAGGATCCAATCCTGTATGCCGAATCTGCGGCCCTCCAATAGATGAGCACTCTGCAACCACCACAGAAGAGATACCCTTGTCCTTGGAGACAGGGTTATCCGCTGGTGCATCTGAAGATGCGACCCTGACCATTTGTCCAACAGATCCCTCTGGAAAATTCTTGCGTGGAATCTGCCGAATGGAATTGCTTCGTAAGAAGCCACCATTTTTCCCAGGACTCTTGTGCATTGATGTACAGACACCTTTCCTGGTTTTAGGAGGTTCCTGACAAGCTCGGATAACTCCTTGGCTTTTTCCTCCGGGAGAAAAACCTTTTTCTGAACCGTGTCCAGAATCATCCCTAGGAACAGCAGACGTGTTGTCGGAATTAACTGGGATTTTGGAATATTCAGAATCCACCCGTGCTGTTTTAGCACTTCTTGAGACAGTGCTAATCCCATCTCTAGCTGTTCTCTGGACCTTGCACTTATTAGGAGATCGTCCAAGTATGGGATAATTAATACGCCTTTTCTTCGAAGAAGAATCATCATCTCGGCCATTACCTTGGTAAAGACCAGAGGTGCCGTGGACAATCCGAACGGCAGCGTCTGAAACTGATAGTGACAGTTCTGTACGACGAACCTGAGGTACCCCTGGTGTGAGGGGTAAATTGGAACGTGGAGATACGCATCCTTGATGTCCAAGGATACCATAAAGTCCCCTTCTTCCAGGTTCGCTATCACTGCTCTGAGTGACTCCATCTTGAACTTGAACTTCTTTATGTACAGGTTCAAGGATTTCAGATTTAGAATAGGTCTTACCGAGCCATCCGGCTTCGGTACCACAAATAGAGTGGAATAATACCCCTTTCCTTGTTGTAAAAGGGGTACCTTGACTGTCACCTGCTGAGAGTACAGCTTGTGAATGGCTTCCAAGACCGTCACCCTGTCGGAGGGGGACGTTGGTAAAGCAGACTTCAGGAAACGGCGAGGTGGATCCGTCTCTAGTTCCAACCTGTACCCCTGAGATATTATCTGCAGGATCCAGGGATCTACCTGCGAGTGAGCCCACTGCGCGCTGAAATTCTTGAGACGACCCCCCACCGCTCCCGAGTCCGCTTGAGAAGCCCCAGCGTCATGCTGAGGCTTTTGTAGAAGCGGGGGAGGGCTTCTGTTCCTGGGAAGGAGCTGCCTGTTGCTGTCTCTTCCCCCTTCCTCTGCCTCGTGGCAGATATGAATATCCCTTTGCTCTCTTGTTTTTAAAGGAACGAAAGGGCTGCGGTTGAAAAGTCGGTGTCTTTTTCTGTTGGGGAGTGACTTGAGGTAAAAAGGTGGATTTCCCGGCTGTAGCCGTGGCCACCAAATCCGATAGACCGACACCAAATAACTCCTCCCCTTTATACGGCAAAACTTCCATATGCCGTTTTGAGTCCACATCGCCTGACCACTGTCACGTCCATAAACTTCTTCTGGCCGAAATGGACATAGCACTTACCCGTGATGCCAGTGTGCAGATATCCCTCTGTGCATCACGCATATAAAGAAATGCATCCTTTATTTGCTCTAAAGACAGTAAAACATTGTCCCTATCCAGGGTATCAATATTTTCAATCAGGGACTCTGACCAAGCTACCCCAGCACTGCACATCCAGGCTGTCGCTATAGCTGGTCGTAGTATAACACCTGTATGTGTGTATATACTTTTTTGGATATTTTCCATCCTCCTATCTGCTGGATCTTTAAGTGCGGCCGTCTCAGGAGAGGGTAACGCCACTTGTTTTGATAAGCGTGTGAGCGCCTTGTCCACCCTAGGAGGTGTTTCCCAGCGCGCCCTAACCTCTGGCGGGAAAGGGTATAAAGCCAATAACTTCTTTGAAATTAGCATTTTTTTTATCGGGGGCAACCCACGCTTCATCACACACCTCATTTAATTCATCTGATTCAGGAAAAACTATAGGTAGTTTTTTCACACCCCACATGATACCCTGTTTTGTGGTACCTGTAGTATCAGCAATATGTAACGCCTCCTTCATTGCCAAAATCATATAACGTGTGGCCCTACTGGAAAATACGGTTGATTCGTCACCGTCGCCACTGGAATCAGTGCCTGTGTCTGGGTCTGTGTCGACCGACTGAGGCAAAGGGCGTTTTACAGCCCCTGACGGTGTTTGAGGCGCCTGGACAGGCACTAATTGATTGTCCGGCCGTCTCATGTCGTCAAACGACTGCTTTAGCGTATTGACACTATCCCGTAATTCCATAAATAAAGGCATCCATTCTGGTGTCGACCCCCTAGGAGGTGACATCCCCATATTTGGCAATTGCTCCGCCTCCACACCAATATCGTCCTCATACATGTCGACACACACGTACCGACACACAGCAGACACACAGGGAATGCTCTTAACGAAGACAGGACCCCACTAGCCCTTTGGGGAGACAGAGGGAGAGTTTGCCAGCACACACCAAAAGCGCTATATATGACAGGGATAGCCTTATAATAAGTGCTCCCTGTATAGCTGCTTTAATAATATAGTTTTGCCACAATTTTGCCCCCCCTCTCTTGTTTTACCCTGTTTCTGTAGTGCAGTGCAGGGGAGAGCCTGGGAGCCTTCCTGACCAGCGGAGCTGTGTGAGGAAAATGGCGCTGTGTGCTGAGGAGATAGGCCCCGCCCCTTTTTCGGCGGGCTCGTCTCCCGCTCTTTAGTGGATTCTGGCAGGGGTTAAATATCTCCATATAGCCCCCGGAGGCTATATGTGAGGTATTTTTAGCCAAAAAAGGTTTTCATTTGCCTCCCAGGACGCCCCCCTCCCAGCGCCCTGCACCCTCAGTGACTGCCGTGTGAAGTGTGCTGAGAGGAAAATGGCGCACAGCTGCAGTGCTGTGCGCTACCTTAAGAAGACTGAGGAGTCTTCTGCCGCCGATTCTGGACCTCTTCTCGTTTCAGCATCTGCAAGGGGGCCGGCGGCGAGGCTCCGGTGACCATCCAGGCTGTACCTGTGATCGTCCCTCTGGAGCTAATGTCCAGTAGCCAAGAAGCCAATCCATCCTGCACGCAGGTGAGTTCACTTCTTCTCCCCTAAGTCCCTCGTTGCAGTGATCCTGTTGCCAGCAGGACTCACTGTAAAATAAAAAACCTAAGCTAAACTTTTCTAAGCAGCTCTTTAGGAGAGCCACCTAGATTGCACCCTTCTCGGCCGGGCACAAAAATCTAACTGAGGCTTGGAGGAGGGTCATAGGGGGAGGAGCCAGTACACACCACCTGATCGTAAAGCTTTACTTTTTGTGCCCTGTCTCCTGCGGAGCCGCTATTCCCCATGGTCCTTTCAGGAACCCCAGCATCCACTAGGACGATAGAGAAATATAGATTAATTTGCTCTCCTTGTATTGTAACATGGTTTGTCCCAGTTACAAAGTTACTTGCTTATTTGTCTTTACTTCCAAATCCTGGGGGATCCCATGTCTGCCTCACTTTTGTAATATAGTCATGGTTTCTGTATTTTATGCAAATCTTAACCACTGTGTGACGTCCATGACAACTGTACAGTTCTATTGGAGAAAAGCGCTATATAAATTATAATAAATCACTTCAAAGTCATGTGACGTAAGTAGGCAGAGCTTGTTCATCGGATACATATAGCCAGACCAATATAAAGAGCACATTATTGGGTTCCTGTATACAGGGGCGCAGACAGTTCCGGATGGCCCTTGTACAAGGGGGGAGCGTGGCCAAATGGATAAGGCGTGGTCATATCCCCGCCACTAAAAAAATAATAATGATATGCTCAGTGCAGCCACGGTGTCCAGGGCGGCGGGGGGAGGAGGGGGCGGGATGCAATCTCTCGCTCCCCCACCCATGCAGGGAGAGAGAGGACAGGCTGCCTCTCTGCCCAGCTCAGCACATAGCATTGAGCAGCGTATGCTGGGCTGGGGAGAGCGTCTGGGAGGGGAGGGTGGGCAGCGGGACCCGGCACCCTCCGACCCGTCCAACAGGCTTAAGACTGGTAAAGAGTATCCCCCCCCTTCCTGACACACGCACACACACTCTCGGCGCTGCTGCCTGTCTAGAGCAGACACAGATGGAGCGCACTGAATTGGACATTCGGCATATTGGATTGATGTGTGTAATGAACAGATGATAATTATGGTCTAACAAAGTTTTTCTTAGCTCCAATCCTCGCGCACCCCCCAACACCTCACACTAAGAAGATTTCTATCTGTGGAAAATGGTAGGATGGTTACTGGCCCAGCCAAGCAGCGTAAGTCACTTGTGCAATCAGTTGGACTGGAGCTGGAAATCTGGACTGGTATTGAGAAACACTGATCTAAAGTATCTTTGCCCTACGCAGACTGAGTGCCCAAGCACCAGCATCATTTCCAATTGGCCAAGTTGCGCCGATTCAGCCGTCAGAATTTGGTTGACTTGCTGGCCAGTCCCATCCGGAACACATGGGCTAACAGTGGTTATCTGACGACAGGAGCCTTGGACATGCTGATCAATCTGGGACAACATATGTAACCATACCAGGCCAATTTGCTGCTATAGACATCCATATCAACGGTGTGGGACCAGCAGCAGCCTGCATGCTCAGATCTGTTTGCAATTGTCATGGGTGGTTAGGTTACCTTTTATCATCTTCAGTGCAAGTATCTTCCAATGGTGAGCACGTTCTTTAAAGGAAAGTATAAGAGAAAGTGAGGCTGCCCTTTTTACATAACCGGAACGAAATAAAGTTCAGCTTTTGTTCTGAGACCATGAGGATGAGGAGCTTCCATTATGAAGAACTCCCTGGTAAACAAGTCTCCATGCACTGCCCCCATGGGCTTTGCTGAAAGAAGGGATGATTTAAGTACTAATTGAACCTGCCTGACCGAAGAGCTGAACTGCTCCCGCGTGTGCAGTTAATGTCAGATTCTTTCCTTGCAGCTAGAGGCTTCGGCCATTATTGCTCTGCAATCCCAGGCAGCATCTGGGACATTAGCCATGGCCTTCATTAATCCATACATTTTTAATGAAATAATTTTGCACTGTGGAACAGAGGGGGAATGCAGAAAACCTTAGGATCCGCCAAGGTTTAATGCTGATAGTAGGAATTACATATGTCATCTGGGAACACGAGGCCCATGGGACAAGCAGCTCTCACAAGTAAACATATAGTAAGGAAAGCAGCTTAGTAAATGTGCCCACTACTGAACATATTAAACAAGCACTTTTTAATATAAAAGGGAAATTTAGTTTTCTTGCTACCCCAACCAATTCAGAAGGATTATTTCTCCATCAGCATTAATGAGTGGGTCCAGAGAATATGACCCATAGAATGGTGTACTGTATACACAGCTATAAACGGGACACAAGCACCTGACATCATTCACGTTTTCTTCTTGTGGTACAAAAATCATAGGAAAAGGAAATAGAAGAGACATGTAAAATCCACAACCAGGCTCTTTATACACCGTTTGGAGACATTCTCAATAAGTCATTGGTGCTCTTATGTCTTTACTGCAAGTGATCAGAGCTAACCTCCATAATAACAGCTAGTGGCCTGGCAGGATAATCTACTGGAGTATAATGGTGTTTCAGCTCTGACGGCTGACAACAAAGGCAAGCTGAAGACAGACTTTCAATGGACCAGATCGCTCAATCATCATCTAACAAGGGGAGAACTGCCTCTATTAGGTTATCAGTAATGAGACAACGTAAGACGCCACACTGCACCCTTGAGCCCATCTGATGTCTTCATGAGGTGGCTGCATAATTACGTTCTCTTATCATGGACTCAAATCTTGGTGCTCCAATAGTAGAAACGTATCCAAGAGGGCTAACTGTAAAAATACCTCTAGAGAAACAAGGAATATGAATAGGAAAGTGTGGCTCATATCTGGCACTGAACACACAAGTCCCTTCACATCAAAGGCAGCTGCCTCTTCTAAAACTCAGCCATGAGTATAAGCATAATATACATCAAAATGTTATGTTATGGGGGGCGTGGCTAGGCTACTGAAAGGGAAAGAAGTGCAGCCTGAGAGCTCCTGCAGAACACCTTACTAAAACCCCGTTTTAGAGTGTTTAAACTCACCTACCCGCTCCTACTCTTCTCCCTTACTGTATACAAGCCGGCTTGGAGTGTCCAGGGGGGATCCCGCGGAATCGGGGAGTGCTTTTCAGCGCTCCTGCGGGTTGCGGCCCTCCCCCCAGACTGAAGCCGGGACCTAGAGTGGGCGCGGGTCCCGACCTGTGCTACGGGAGCCGTGCTGATACCCTCCCCGGCGTCCTTGGATACCTGAGCGGGGCTTGCTGCTCACCCGCCGCACGCTGGTTGCCTCTGTGGACGCCTGGCGCTGTCGGCCTCTGGGGATCCGGGCGGCGGGGTCCGTGGCGGGAGCGGCCGCCATCTTGCTGGGACTCTGGGTGTGCAGGGAGACGGAGACGCGCGACACCTGACCCGGCGTCCTCTTCATCGGCGCCGAGGCTCATGGCGGCCTGGACATCACGGCACCTGGCGGCCTGGATATCCGCGGCGGGTGCCTAGTGAACCGGGACGGAAGCCGACGGCGGGGAGGTAAGAGGTGCCCTCTCGGGCCTGCCTTGGACCCGACCTGTGCCCCTGTGACTGCCCTCCCTTGCCTTCCCGGAGGCTCCCCGTTCCCCGGCACGCATACCCCAGTCCTCATATCCCCGCGCTCGGACATCGGCGGGAGGGATCCGCGGAATCGGGAGGAGGCATATGCCGACTCTGCAGGTTGCGGCCCTCTCGCCTGGCAGGAGCCGGGGACTGGATTTTGACGCTACCCCCGGACGAGAGGGGGCTACCCCCCCTTCCTCTATAGGCTCGTGTGCCTGCGCTCCCCTCTCTGTGCCCCTTCCTCACCTCCGGAACCCCTCTGCGCTATTGCGGCTCATCAAGGCAGAACGAGTGAGGCCTCCGGACGGTAGTGCCGCTCTGATACGCCGCGGGCGGTGGAGAACCTGGTGCCCCACGCCAGTGGATTAGCTGGCTTCGGGATACCCTCCTAGACTCCTGGCCTGGAGTTCTCCCGCTGGCCCCCACAGTCCCGGGATCGGGAGGCGGCCACACGGGAACTCGTGACCTCTCGCTAGGTCTTGTAGGTTTCAGCCGTGCTGGGACCTGGGCGTCCTCTGTCCACCAACTGACCGCTGCGGCCTCCTGCCTACCGCTTGCCGCCTTGACTCTCCTATAGCCGAGCCGCGATTTATTTGAAAAGCCTAATTGAGGCACATTACCTGACCTGCAGCCCTTGCGGCCCCGTGGTAACCAATCTCCTGATAACCGCGGACGCCGGTGCGGCCTCCCCACCGGGGCTATGTGAGCACCAACAACGGAACATGAATCACCGTGTTCTATACGATACCATGCTGCAGACCCCAGCGCTTGCAGGAGCTCGCCTGATGTATATTATGCTATAACAAGGCCAAACCACGCAGAGGGGATAACGGGTTCTACTTCAGATTGGGATATGTCCTAAATGTTTCCTTCCTCGGGGCACCGTTCTGGACTCTGCTCTTTCCGCTTAGACAAATGACAAGACGGCGCCGCTCTGGTAACGCGTCAAAAGCTAAACCCGCGACTACACAAGCTGCAGCCTTTCATACTCTATTTGGCGCCCCTGTTCCTGATCCCGCCATCTCTACGCCTCTCCCTGATTCCTTGCCGCCAAGACATTCAACAAGATTTGTCTAATATGGAAAAAAGAATCCATGATTCCCTACAGGCGAGCCTATCCACCATCCAGTCTGATCTCACGCAAGTAGCAAACAGGGTGGTCGACCTGGAGGATCACAGAGATTCAACGGACTCTACGCTCGCTGACCTCCACGATCTAGTATCCCGATACTCACGTACCACCACTGAAATGAGGCGTAGACTGGATGATATAGACAACAGAGGTAGACGGAACTTGAGGGTCAAGGGTTTACCTGAAGATGTACAGCCCCAGACCCTGGTGACGACACTGACTACAATATTTAACAACCTTCTTGGTGTCGATCCCAGCTCCCAGATAGAGTTTGACAGAGCACATCGGACACTACGGCCGAGAGGAGCACCCACGGAGCGGCCTAGAGATGTCATCTGCCGGTTGCACTACTTTCAAGTGAAAGAGACTATACTACAGAAGTCCAGACAGACCTCGACCATAGATTTTAATGGCCACCACATACAGATTTTCCAGGACCTCTCTTGGATGACCCTACAGCAGAGGCGTCTCCTCCATCCCCTCACGGAAGCTCTTCGGAAGAAGGATATCAGATTCCGCTGGGGCTTTCCTCTAAGCATCCAAGTCACCCGGGATGGGAACCGATATGTTCTTGAGGACTATGATGGTGTCCCATCATTTTGTACCGCATTGGGTCTGCTGCTGATCTCACTGCCAAATTGGATGGACCCCCTGCAGCTTCCCACTTCGGCACTGCCCCGCAGGGAGCCTTGGAAAAGAGTGGGCGCCTCCAGACGACGCAATCGGACTGGCAAACCTGACGAAGCATCTGAAACTTCTTGATTCCGTCGGCCAATCTAAATTGTGATATCCTTTTTTTTCTGGGTTACCCCACTGCATGCTCACATTGATCTTGTTATTGGTTGTTTAATGTATGAGCTTCAACCGCCCTGAGAGTACATGCTTCTTTCTTAATATTAGAAATTATTTACGTAATTAACCTGGGCGGTTTCTTGTGGGCTATGTGGGATTAGGTGGCGGAATGGGAGGAGGTGGTTGCTTTGTTTCCTTCTACCCATTTCCTTGCTGACCAGGATGTATCCCTTTGGATTGTTAATTTACCTACTTACTTAAAAATTGTCGAGCTCGGTATCACCCTTTGGACCCCCCCCCTCTGCTGTATATTTTTTTAGACCATGGGATGCTTAATCTATACCCGTGGCTATCAATGCAGAGACTGCTACTATATGTTGTTGTCTATGTTTCTTTTTTGGTTTTTCCATTTCTTTTTCTATGTTACAATCCCTATGTCTCCCTTTCCTTCCTCATGTGTCCACCCGCCTGCCCCCCCTCTCCTGTGCCACTACCACTTTCAGTTATCTCATGGTACAGCAATGTGTCAGAGTCGTAATCGAGATGTATCATTCAATAAGTCGATCCCTGTTTTCATTTCTATATGGCTAGCTTAAAAATTGTTTCGTACAATGTAAAGGGTTTAAATATCCCTGAAAAGAGATCAGGCCTACTACATACCTTACATACTGATGGGGCGGAGGTTGTTTTCTTGCAGGAAACACATTTCAAGCAGGGGGTTTCCCCCGGTCTTCGCTCTTGTCATTTTCCCACTGGCTACTTTAACGATTACTCTGGGGCGAAGGCTAGGGGTGTTGCCATTCTTTTTGCCAAACATTTGAGATTGCTGGATGTCTCCGTAACGTTGATCGGTGATGGGAGGGGGATTCTGGTTAGAGCTTCCATAGCCCATCAGACATTCACCTTTGTGAACCTCTACCTCCCTAACCAGGGCCAAACCCGGTTTCTTAAGAGAATCGTTGGAACTAATCGAGCAAAACATACTGGGTACTTTGGTGGTGGGTGGAGACCTTAATTGGGTACTTGAACCTCGCTTAGATTCTTCCTCTGGGTCCCCACGAAATACTCTTAGAGAGTCCAGGCGATTTAGGGCTGTTTTACATGACTTTCAACTGGTTGACGCTTGGCGTCTTCTGCACCCTTCAGATAAGGATTTTACCTTTTACTCACCCCCACATAACTCATATTCTCGAATAGATTACCTCTGTGTGAGCCATGCCCATCTGGATCTATTGGTCGATGCAGCTATCGGCCAAATAACAATGTCAGACCATGCACCGATTACGCTAACCCTCGCTCTCCGTCATCCCCCACCCAAACACTGGCGCTGGCGATTCAATGAACAACTCCTTCGGGATCCTGTTTATCGGGGCCAAATTGAGACAGCAATAGACGAC
Organism: Pseudophryne corroboree; assembly: GCF_028390025.1. Classification (NCBI taxonomy): domain Eukaryota; kingdom Metazoa; phylum Chordata; class Amphibia; order Anura; family Myobatrachidae; genus Pseudophryne; species Pseudophryne corroboree. The sequence continues at coordinate 391,023,312 of NC_086450.1, forward strand.
TACATCTCTTTGAACGCGACTGGAGATATATCCTCGGTTGTATTGTGGGAGGCACACAAATGTGTGATTAGAGGCCAGTGCATACAAATGGGCTCACGTCTGAAAAAACAGAAGGCTGAGTGTAGAAACGCCTTATTAGAGAAAATAAAAATACTGGAATTGACTCATAAATCCACGTTGGCGTCGGATACTTTTGTTGAACTCCAAACAGCGAGGCAAGCCCTTAATACTTTACTCAGTGATGGTACCCGTAGGGCGTTCCGTAAATGTCGACATAAATATCATAGATGGGGAAATAAACCAGGTAAACTTCTGGCACGTGCTCTTAGAGCTCAGAGATCTTTGACATACATACCTAAGCTCACGGGTGCTGACGGGGTATCCCGGGCCTCTGATACGGAGATAGCGGCGATCTTCCATACTTATTACTCAGCCTTATACAACCTGACCTCTAAGCGGACGACAACCGCACGCGCTGATCACAAACACAACATACAGGAATTTTTAGATGAGATCTCTTTCCCGACTCTTCCACCGGACATTACTCGGGCACTAGATGACCCCTTTACTGGGGAAGAACTGATGGCTGCCCTAAAGGCGTCTCCCAACGGTAAAAGCCCGGGGCCGGATGGTTTCCCAGTCACATATTATAAGGCCTTTCAGGATAAACTCAGCCCCCTTCTCCTACAGGCCTGCAATGCCATATCATCAATGGCTCCTTTTTCGAGCCAGTCCTTGGGCGCCCATATTACTGTCATTCCAAAAGACTCTAAAGACCCGACGCTCCCTTCAAGCTATAGGCCGATATCGCTATTAAATGTAGATGTTAAGTTATTTGCAAAGCTCATGGCTAATCGCCTTAAGCCACTGCTGCCAGATATACTCCACCCTGATCAAGTCGGCTTTGTTATGGGCAGGGAGGCCAGACATAATACTATTAGAGTCATTGATCTGATAGCGCACGCGCAGATGACTGATACGCCTCTCATGCTCCTTTCCACAGATGCAGAAAAGGCCTTTGATCGGGTGGATTGGGATTTTATGGAGGCAGTGCTTCGGCGATTGGGTCTGGGGGATGTTTTCCTACAAAAGATTCTCTCATTATATAGGGCCCCGTCTGCTCGGGTCAGGGTGAATGGCGTCCTTTCTGAATCCATATCAATTACTAACGGCACACGCCAAGGTTGCCCGCTATCACCCTTAATCTTTGTTTTATGCATGGAGGCCCTGGCACGTGCGATTAGATGCAACCCTAACATTGCGGGACTGCGGGTAGGCAATACTGACCATCGTCTGGCCCTCTTTGCTGATGACTTATTGGCAGTCATAACGAATCCTTTGATTTCTCTACCCAACCTTGTGAAGGAATTCGCACGGTTCGGAGATATGTCGAATTTTAAAATCAATTATTCGAAATCTATGGCGATGAATGTCACGCTTCCATCTGCCACGGCATCCCTCTTATCGCAATCGTTCCAATTCACATGGCAAAAATCCCATATTACGTATCTAGGAATCCAGATTCCATCGACACTTACCACTATAACTGCTATTAATCATACCCCTCTACTTCGCAAACTGAGACAGGAGATGAGGCACTGGCTCACGCAGAGGTTCTCATAGCTAGGCCGTATAAATATAGTAAAGATGAACATTCTCCCCAGGTTGCTATACCTTTTTCAAACCATTCCTTTGAAACTTCCCTCTCAATTTTTAGCTAAAGCACACAAGGCGATAAGCCACTTTATTTGGGGCGGCCGGAAACCTAGGTTCAAGCATAGCCATTTATCTAGACTGAAATCTCAAGGCGGACAGCAATTGCCTATGATTTCTGCATACTACCACGCCACATTACTGCATAGAGTTGTAGACTGGTCCCGTCCCATTCCACATAGGAAGCAGTGGGTTGAACTGGAGTCATCTTCTACCGATCTTAACCTACAGGCAGTGCCCTGGCTTCCTAGAATTAGTCGCTCATCACATCCCACAGTGGGGCCTACTTTAGCTTTATGGCGGACGCTTCGCTACAAGATGGGAATTTCGTCTAAACGGACATCCCTTATGCCTATTTTCGACAACCCGTTGTTCCCCCCGGGAGGGTCTAATAGGATTGCTTCTAGATGGGAGGAGGCGGGTGTGACTAGGGTGGGTCACTTGCTTGCACATGGCAAAATCAAAACGTTCTCTGAAATACAGAGAGCGGGCGACATTCCCGCTAAAGATTATTGGTTCTACCTTCAGGTACACCATTTTGTTACCTCGCAGCGAGAGGCGATAGACTTTTATAAAGCTCTCACTCCCTTTGAATCCATGTGCAGTCAAGGGATAACCCCCTCACATGTAGTGTCCGGTATCTACAAGATTCTTCAACAGGGTTCCTTTCCTACTGTCCCCTCTTTCTGTGACGCATGGGATAAAGACTTAATACACCGGGGAATCAAGATCCACTGGGATACGCACTGCAAGGTTATGGCACAATGCTCCACTAGCCTGGACGTTGTGGAAACGCAATACAAATTACTGACGAGATGGTATAGATGCCCGTCTCTTCTACATAAATTTTACCCCTCGGTTTCCCCTCTATGCTGGCGATGTGGTAGGGATACGGGCACACTGATTCATATATAGTGGGACTGCCCGTCAATTGTCCCATTTTGGAAAACGATCATGGATCTATCCACAAAGATTTTGGGTGGCCCAGTCCCGCCGGGCCCGGACTTTTGGCTATTATCACATTCAGATATACCCCTCTCTCGCTACAAGAAATCCCTCATTCAACACTTAAATAACGCAGCAAGAGCTGTACTCCCGGTGCATTGGAGGTCCACTAACCCACCGACATTATGGGAGTGGTTCCAACGCATTGACTTTTACATGCATATGGAGGATGTTTATTCTGCCGCCTTAGACAAATACTCAGACTATATAGCTACCTGGCTTCCTTGGATTGAATTCAAGACTACTAAGACCTATGCTGATTATGCACCCTGACTATACACTGATGACGGAGGTTCTTAGGGCCCCCGCTCTTGCTTCGATATGTTCTACGTGTGTGGCCTATTTACTCCCCTCCCCATTCTTCTTCCCCCCTCTCTCCCTTCCTCCCCGTGTCCTCCTCTTTATCTATTTATTTGTTTCCAAATGTCTAATGCCTCACACTTTATATAAACGCTATGTTATTAAGCGATATCGTTATGGGGTTGCTCTTGATTTCAGATTTTGTGAATTCTACCGAACGTTACACAGTTTAAGATAATATAGATGAATCTGCTGATTTCTTTTTCCTGCAAACATTTACTGATGTTTATAACTACAGCTGATAAGTCATGTGACTGTTGTATGCGTTCTATTTTTGATATGTATGTTGACATATTTGGAAATTGTTTTATATTATAAAATGAAAAATAAAGAATTTAAAAAAATGTTATGTTATACAGATGTAGCAATCATTAATGCATCGCGTCATCCATTTCAGTGGTATGTGATGCATGAAATATCAGTGTGCTACATCTGTACATTACACAGCTAGGTCTAATTAATTCTCCATCTATGTAGCATATGGAAAAATTAAGGACATAGTACCAGAGACGTATATGTTTCAGAGCAATGCAAGAACATTAAGTTAAATGCATAAGCTCCTCCAACTGAAGGTCCTCTGACTTTTTCAATTATTGTTATTATGTAATACCACTTCATTTATTGCAATAGTAATGATAGTACCATTGGATCTACCAGTACAAAACATTTTTACATACAGATATACAAATTATCTAATTATACTATACAATTATTTTGTGAAAACATAAAGCCAAACATGCATGTGGACAACGGGGGGGTGTTGGAGAAGGGGGGGGGGGGGGGGGGAGAGGGGGGAATCCATTTGCACCAAACACACCATTTGACAGTCATCCAAAAATGTCTGCATCTTAGAAAGCCGTCACACCTGTAGCTTTATTTTATTCACATCGCATTTTCTCTCTATGCATTAATTATATACACTGCTCAAAAAAAATGAAAGGAACACTAAAATAACACATCCTAGATCTGAATGAATGAAATATTCTTATTAAATACTTAGTTCTATACATAGTTGAATGTGCTGACAACAAAATCACACAAAAATGATCAATGGAAATCTAATTTATTAACCCATGGAGGTCTGGATTTGGAGTCACACTCAATATTAACGTGGAAAAACACACTACAGGCTGATCCAACTTTGATGTAATGTCCTTAAAACAAGTCAAAATGAGGCTCAGTAGTGTGTGTGGCCTCCACGTGCCTGTATGACCTCCCTACAACGTCTGGGCATGCTCCTGATGAGGTGGCGGATGGTCTCCTGAGGGATCTCCTCCCAGACCTGGACTAAAGCATCCGCCAACTCCTGGACAGTCTGTGGTGCAACAGACTGGTGGATGGAGCGAGACATGATGTCCCAGATGTGCTCAATTGGATTCAGGTCTGGGGAACGGGCGGGCCAGTCCATAGCATCAATGCCTTCGTCTTGCAGGAACTGCTGACACACTCCAGCCACATGAGGTCTAGCATTGCCTTGCATTAGGAGGAACCCAGGGCCAACCGCACCAGCATATGGTCTCACAAGGGGTCTGAGGATCTCATCTCGGTACCTAATGGCAGTCAGGCTACCTCTGGCGAGCACATGGAGGGCTGTGCGGCCCCCCAAAGAAATGCCACCCCACACCATTATTGACCCACTGCCAAACCGGTCATTCTGGAGGATGTTGCAGGCAGCAGAACGTTCTCCTTGGCGTCTCCAGACTCTGTCACGTCTGTCACATGTGCTCAGTGAGAACCTGCTTTCATCTGTGAAGAGCACAGGGCGCCAGTGGCGAATTTGCCAATCTTGGTGTTCTCTGGCAAATGCCAAACGTCCTGCACGGTGTTGGGCTGTAAGCACAACCCCCACCTGTGGACGTCAGGCCCTCATACCACCCTCATGGAGTGAGGGTGTTTCTGATCGTTTGAGTAGACACATGCACATTTGTGGCTTGCTGGAGGTCATTTTGCAGGGCTCTGGCAGTGCTCCTCCTATTCCTCCTTGCACAAAGGCGGAGGTAGCGGTCCTGCTGCTGGGTTGTTGCCCTCCTACGGCCTCCTCCACGTCTCCTGATGTACTGGCCTGTCTCCTGGTAGCGCCTCCATGCTCTGGACACTACGCTGACAGACACAGCAAACCTTCTTGCCACAGCTCGCATTGATGTGCCATCCTGGATGAGCTGCACTACCTGAGCCACTTGTGTGGGTTCTAGACTCCGTCGCATGCTACCACTAGAGTGAAAGCACCGCCAGCTTCCAAAAGTGACCAAAACATCAGCCAGAAAGCATAGGAGCTGGTCTGTGGTCACCACCTGCAGAACAACGCCTTTATTGGGGGTGTCTTGCTAATTGCCTATAATTTCCACCTGTTGTCTACTCCATTTGCACAACGGCATGTGAAATTGATTGTCAATCAGTGTTGCTTCCTAAGTGGACAGTTTGATTTCACAGAAGTGTGATTGACTTGGAGTTACATTGTGTTGTTTAAGTGTTCCCTTTATTTTTTTGAGCAGTGTATATATCATTTATATATAGCTTTCCTTTATCAATAGGGCGTTCAACAAATGAATAATAAATATATATTTTGATATTTCAGTTATATAAGAGAAATGAGCTACAGGCAGAGAGACACTGGGAAACAGAGGGTAGGAAATTAATTACAGGGCATGGAAATATTATTGTTTTTACTTAATCCTGCTGTCCAGCACAGCCATGACTTTCTCATGACTGCAGGCACAGTTGAGCCTCATTCTCTGAAGGGTGAGCCATATGCAGCAAACCGGGGTAAATGGCGAAAATCAGAGAGAAAGGGGTGGGCTGAACAAGGACTATTGCTTTCTAAGTGCTTGACACATTTGTTTATGAGGAAAAACGTCATCTAGAAAATCCAGAGTTTGTCTCTAAAATGAGTGTGAGACACTGGGGACAAGGAGGGGTTATTAAAATAGAATTTCCAGTATGTATAGCATACGCCACGGCCTGGAAGCAAGGTCTAAATAGCCATGCGCTACCTCTCTGATACTACTGATAGGGTGCAGGCCAGACTTCAGAAACATGGTGGGTTGGGTTCGAAATGCCGGTAGTTGGGATGCCGGCGCTCAGAATACAGACCGCAGCATCCCCTACAGTGAGAATCCCGACAGGAGGAAGTATACTTACAGTCCTCCCATCCATGGCCCCCTAACCATAACCCTCCCCTCCTGCAGCCTAAACCTAACCCTCCCCACCCCCGCAGCCTAACCCGAACAGTCCGTGGTGGCACCTGAACCTAACCCCCCGCCCCCCTTCCCGCAGCCTAAACCTAACCCTCCCTCCCCCGAAGCCTAACCCTAACCCTCCCTGCGGTTGCCTAAAACCCCACACCCCCTTCCCGTAGCCTAAACATAACCCCATCCCTCCCCACAGCCTAAACCTAATGCCGGTGCTGGCATTCCAAGACGTGTCTGGATTCCGGCATTGGCATTTTGACTGCTGGGATCTCACCCGCCATGACAATTAGCTGACATATATAAAATGGTAATATACATGAGGTAACAAAATCCATATTCACGTCATAACAAACCAGCCTATCAGCTCACTGAGAACTAGTGACATCACTGGTAGCCATACTGATGGCTAACATAATATTCATCAGAATGTAGATGATTAATTTACTAGGTTTACTAGTGAAGCACAAAACGCAGGTTATCACAGGCTTTCCGGAAATAAACCGATTGCATTCTCATGAATATAGGTTCAGCTGATGGCTCTGTGATGTCACCAGCAACTAGTGAGGCTTAGTTCTCACGGTAATTCATTCAGCAAAGGGATATTCTCCACTGTTTTCAGGTGATGGCTACACTTTATTACAGTTTTTGCAACGATGTGGGATCCTTTTTCTAAAACAAATTTAGGTTTTGAGTTGACGAAGCAGGTGCCGTCTTAAATTGAGGCCAGCGTGCCTTCAGCAAAATGCAATAAATAATGCATAATGAATAGATTACAAAAAACGCATATGTGATTTTGAAAGAAATACAGCAATAACTCACTGAATGGTTCTCGAGCTGTCTTGTCTTCTTTGCAGAAGGAAATGTCTATATATATTCTAACATTTATCAATTTCCATTGAAAAGGTGGTGGTTATTGATGGGACATGAAGTAGTTTCTGCATGTTTCATGCAGCATGCTTTCTTAAAGGCTTTACTAGACAAATTATTTCCCTGCCAGTAAAAGGGCAGATTTTGTGGCTCTGTAACTTCTATTCATTCCTTCCCCACTGTGCGAAGTTACAAAGCAATCTCAAAGACTGGAAAAGGTGATTTTGAATTTTGCCAACACTCCCAGTGATCAAACTTCACCCACCAAACAGCATTACAAATAACTTCTACACGTTCCATGTACAAGAAACCTGGCCATTGGTAATGAATACATCGGACAGCATGAAGGCTATAGTATTACAGCAAACAAATCACCCTCACAACTTTAAAAACTATTTGCCATTATAGCTAGCAGCAGGGACGGACTGGGGCGTGCGGATACTATTCACGGGGGCACTTCAGGCTTTGGGGGGGGGGGGGGGGGGGGGGGCGACAAATAGAGAGCCGGATGCACTGCCTTTGCAGCTGTGTGTGTGACCGGACCGGCCCACTAGCCAATCGGTCCTTCTGGCATTTGCCAGAAATGCCAGATGGGCAGGCTTAGGGAACGTGTGGGGCTCCAGATGTGATGAAACGGCAAGTTCCGGTTTGTCCTGCCAGCGCCGGTTGGCTTTGTCTTGAAAATGATTGCTGCGTTAAAACAAACGGGCAGACTTGCACAAAGGTTCCGCACCTCCAGAACTCGGAGGCTATTACATTTAGCTGATAGTACTAACATGACCGCTATTTGTGTATGTATTTTGTACTTTAAATACCACAATTACGCAAATTCAAAGTTACAGTAAGTCTCAATAGCCACAAAGGGGAAAAATACAGGCATCAGGTGGGAGTCTTCATGAGAATATAGAAACAATGAGTAAGGGACACTGACCATACTGTAACAGTACCTAGCACTGCTGCCTTTAGGATTGATAACCGTATTGTCATGTCATTTATCAGGCTCACCTCTGAATAAAAGGCAAACTGTTTAAATATTGATCTAGGCTCTACCTATAGATAACCCGGTAAGGGTAACAGAAGAGCATTCGCATATCTGCCTGCACGTTCCAGAAGCCTAGAATGTTAATGTATCAAGAAGCCAAAGCAAAATATATAAAAATGTGGCAAGACTGAATTAACCCTCTGTGAAGACGTATACGGTTTATAGGTCGACAGTAAAAAGGTCGGCCACTAATGGTAGACACGCATTAAGTTGAAATGTAAAAGGATTACTAGTACAAAAAGTCGACCAGTTCAAGTGGTCGACATGACAATTGTCGACACAGCTTTTTAAGGTGTTTTTTTTTTTTAAACTTCAGGTATGGGTGTGCACTGGCTCCTCCCTCTATGCCCCTCCTCCAGACCTCAGTTAGAGAAACTGTGCCCAGAGGAGACAGACAGTATGAGGAAAGGATTTTTGTTAATCTAAGGGCAAGATTCATACCAGCCCACACCATCCACACCGTATAACATGGAATATACGAACCAGTTAACAGTATGAAACAAAGCAGCATCAGCCCAAGACTGATCAAACTGTAACATAACCCTTTTGCAAGCAAAAACTATATACAAGTCTTGCAGATGTAGTCCGCACTGGGACGGGCGCACAGCATCCAATACGGACTAGGAGAAAAAGATTTACCGGTAGGTTTAAAATCTTATTTTCTCTTACGTCCTAGAGGATGCTGGGGACTCCGTAAGGACCATGGGGATTATACCAAAGCTCCCAAACGGGCGGGAGAGTGCGGATGACTCTGCAGCACCGATTGAGCAAACATGAGGTCCTCCTCAGCCAGGGTATCAAACTTGTAAAACTTTGCAAAGGTGTTTGAACCCGACCAAGTAGCAGCTCGGCACAGCTGTAATGCCGAGACCCCTCGGGCAGCCGCCCAAGAAGAGCCCACCTTCCTAGTGGAATGGGCCTTTACCGATTTTGGTAACGGCAATCCAGCCGTAGAATGAGCCTGCTGAATCGTGTTACAGATCCAGCGAGCAATAGTCTGCTTAGAAGCAGGAGCGCCAACCTTGTTGGCTGCATACAGGACAAACAGTGCCTCTGTTTTTCTGACCCGAGCCGTTCTGGCCACGTAAATTTTCAAAGCCCTGACTACATCAAGGGACTCGTAATCCTCCAAGTCTCGCGTAGCCACAGGCACCACAATAGGTTGGTTCATATGAAAAGATGAAACCACCTTGGGCAAGAATTGAGGACGAGTCCGCAATTCTGCTCTATCCACATGGAAAACCAGATAGGGGCTTTTGTGAGACAAAGCTGCCAACTCCGACACTCGCCTAGCCGATGCCAAGGCTAACAACATGACCACTTTCCAAGTGAGATATTTTAATTCCACCGTTTTAAGCGGTTCAAACCAGTGACACTTAAGGAACCGCAACACCACGTTAAAGTCCCAGGGTGCCACTGGAGGTACAAAAGGAGGCTGAATATGCAGCACTCCCTTGATAAAAGTCTGTACTTCTGGGAGAGAAGCCAATTCTTTCTGAAAGAGGATGGATAGGGCCGAAATCTGAACCTTAATGGAGCCTAATTTTAGGCCCAGATTCACTCTAGTCTGTAGGAAGTGAAGGAAACGGCCCAGATGGAATTCTTCCGGAGGAGCATTCCTGCACTCACACCAAGAAACATACTTCCGCCAAATCCGGTGATAATGTTTTGCTGTCACGTCCTTCCTAGCCTTTATCAGAGTAGGAATGACCTCATCCGCAAAGCCTTTTTCCGCTAGGATCTGGCGTTCAACCGCCATGCCATCAAACGCAGCCACGGTAAGTCTTGGAACAGACAGGGCCCCTGTTGTAACAGGTCCTGTCTTAGAGGAAGAGGCCACGGATCTTCTGTGAGCATTTCCTGCAGATCCGGATACCAGGCCCTTCGCGGCCAATCTGGAACAATGAGAATTGTCTGTACTCCTCTTTTTCTTATTATTCTCAACACCTTGGGAATGAGAGGAAGAGGAGGAAATGCATAGACCGACTGGAACACCCACGGTGTCACCAGGGCGTCCACTGCCACCGCCTGAGGGTCTCTTGACCTGGCGCAATACCTCTGTAGTTTCTTGTTGAGGCGGGACGCCATCATGTCTATCTGGGGCAGTCCCCACAGACTTACAATCTGTGCGAAGACTTCCCGATGAAGTCCCCACTCTCCTGGATGTAGATCGTGTCTGCTGAGGAAGTCTGCTTCCCAGTTGTCCACTCCAGGAATGAACACTGCTGTCAGTGCGCTTACATGATTTTCCGCCCAGCGAAGAATCCTGGTGGCTTCCGCCATTGCCACTCTGCTCTTTGTTCGGCCTTGGCGGTTTACATGAGCCTCTGCGGTGATGTTGTCTGACTGAATCAGAACCGGTAGGTCGTGAATCAAATTCTCCGCTTGACGAAGGGCGTTGTATATGGCCCTCAATTCCAGGACGTTGATGTGAAGACAAGCCTCCTGACTTGACCAGAGACCTTGGAAGTTTCTGCCCTGTGTGACTGCTCCCCAACCTCGGAGGCTTGCGTCCGTGGTTACCAGAATCCAGTCCTGAATGCCGAACCTGCGACCCTCTAGAAGGTGAGCACTCTGCAGCCACCACAGGAGAGATACCCTGGCCCTGGGGGACAGGGTGATCATCTGATGAATCTGTAGATGTCACCCGGACCACTTGTCCAGTAGGTCCCATTGGAAAGTCCTCGCATGGAACCTGCCGAAGGGAATGGCCTCGTAAAACGCCACCATCTTTCCCAGGACTCGAGTGCAATGATGCACTGATACCCTTTTTGGCTTCAATAGGTCCCTGACCAGAGTCATGAGTTCCTGGGCCTTTTCTATCGGAAGATAAACCCTTTTCTGGTCCGTATCCAGAATCATGCCTAAGATGGCCAAACGAGTCGTAGGAACCAACTGTGACTTCGGAATGTTGAGAATCCAGCCGTGTTGTTGTAACACCTTCAGCGAGAGTGATATGCTGTACAGCAACTGCTCTCGTGATCTCGCTTTTATCAGGAGATTGTCCAAGTACGGGATAATTGTGACACCCTGCTTGCGCAAGAGCACCATCATTTCCGCCATTACCTTGGTGAAAATCCTCGGGGCCGTGGAAAGCCAAAACGGCAACGTCTGAAATTGGTAATGACAATCCTGTACCGCAAATCTCAGGTATGCCTGATGAGGATATATGGGAACCTGAAGGTATGCTTCCTTTACGTCCAGGGACACCATATAATCCCCCACTTCCAGGCTGGCGATGACCGCTCTGAGCGATTCCATCTTGAACTTGAACCTTTTTAAGTATATGTTTAAGGATTTTAAATTTAAAATGGGTCTGACCGAACCATCTGGTTTCGGGACTACAAACAGGGTTGAGTAATACCCCATCCCTTGTTGCAGCAGGGGAACTTTGACCACCACTTGTTGTAGACATAATTTTTGAATTGCATTTAAAACTATCTCCCTCTCTGGGAGAGAAGCTGGTAGGGCCGACTTGAAAAAGCGGCGAGGAGGCACCTCTTCGAATTCCAGCTTGTAACCCTGGGAAACAATTTCTATTGCCCAGGGATCCACCTGTGAGTGAACCCAGATGTGGCTGAAAAGTCGAAGACGTGCCCCCACTGGGGCGGATTCCCTCAGCGGAGCCCCAGCATCATGCGGTGGATTTTGTAGAGGCCGGGGAGGACTTCTGCTCCTGGGAACTAGCTGTGTTTTGCAGCTTTTTCCCCCTGCCCTTACCTCTGGCAAGAAAGTACAATCCCTGTACGCTCATGCTTTTATGCGACCGAAAAGGACTGCATCTGATAATGTGGCGCTTTCTTAGCCTGTGAGGAAACATAAGGCAAAAAGATATGTGATGTTATGAATACTCTACAGAGGATGTAATTAGATAGGGAAGCACTGAAGGTTATGTGGGTGGGTCTGGAATTTGATAGGCTTGTCTGAAGAGGTGAGTTTTCAGGGAACATTTAAAGGTTTGGAGACTAGAGGCGAGTCTTACTGTGCGTGGGAGGGCATTCCACAGAGTGGGTGAAGCCCGGATAAAGTCCTGTAATTTTGAGTGTGAACAAGTAATGCGTGTGGATGAGAGACGTAGATCTTGTGCAGAGCGGAGAGGTCGGGTAGGGAGATATTTTGAGATGAGAGAAGAGATGTATGTTGGTGCAGTTTGGTTAATAGCCTTGTATGCGAGTAAAAGTATTTTATATTTAATACGGTAGAATACCGGTAACCAATGGAGGGACTGACAGAGCGGATCTGCAGACGATGAACGTCTGGCAAGGAAGATTAGCCTCGCAGCTGCATTCAAAAAGGATTGTAGTGGTGAGAGCCTATGTTTGGGAAGACCGGTCAGGAGACTATTACAATAATCAATGCGGGAGAAAATTAGAGCATGGATTAGAGTTTTTGCTGTGTCTTGTGTAAGATATGGTCGTATTTTGGATATGTTTCTTAGATGTATGTAACATGATCTTGAGACAGATTGAATGTGGGTAACAAAGGACAGTTCAGAGTCAAGAATGACACCTAGGCAGCGAGCTTGTGGGGTAGGGATGATTGCAGAGTTCTCAACAGTGATAGAGATATCAGGTTGAAAACTACTATTGGCTGGTGGAAATATAATTAATTCTGTTTTGGAAATATTAAGTTTGAGGTGGCGAGATGTCATCCAAGATGAAATGGCAGAAAGGCATTCAGTGACACGGCCCAATACAGATGGTGACAAATCAGGGGAGGATAGGTAGATTTGAGTATCATCCGCATACAGATGGTACTGAAATCCAAAAGAGTTGATTAGTTTGCCAAGAGATGTGGTATAGATAGAGAAAAGCAGAGGACCTAGGACTGAGCCTTGCGGTACTCCAACTGAGAGAGGTAGCGAAGAGGAGGTGGAATCAGAAACGAACACTGAAGAAGCTATTAGATAGGTAGGATGAGAACCAAGAAAGGGCTGTGTCCTGAATACCTAGGGATTGTAGTGTTTGTATGAGAAGAGAGTGGTCAACAGTGTCAAAAGCAGCAGAGAGATCAAGGAGAATAAGTAGAGAGTAATGTCCTTTAGATTTAGCAGTGACCAAATCATTCACTACCTTAGTCAGTGCTGTCTCTGTGGAGTGTTGGGCACAAAATCCTGACTGAAGTGGGTCCAGTAGGCTGTGTGAGTTGAGAAAGTGTATGAGGCGAGTGTAGGCTAGTCTCTCAAGTAGCTTGGAGGGGCATGGGAGCTGAGAGATGGGACGATAGTTAGAGAGAGAGTTCGGGTCAGAGTTTTGTTTTTCAGAATGGGAGTAATCACTGCATGCTTGTATAGAGAAGGAAAGATACCAGTAGACAGGGAGAGATTACAGATTTTCGTTAAGGCTGGGATGAGCACAGTAGACAGAGCTTTACTAATTTGTGAGGGTATAGAGTCAAGGGGAGAGGTATTAGAGTAGGCAGATGAAAAGAGTGCAGATACTTCATCTTCATTTGTAGGATCAAAGGAAGAGAAGATGTTAGAGGGTTCAGGCAGGGAATTGAGCAGGTCACTTGCTGTGGAAGAGCATACCATTTCATTTCGGATCTTGTCAATCTTGTCCTTGAAATAGGAAGCAAGATCTTGCGCACTGACAGTGGCTGGTGGGTTAGGTGAGGGAGGGACAAGAAGTGATTTAAATGTATTAAAAAGTCGCTTGGGGTTAGAGGCTCCTTATACATGCGCACCCTCGTGTCAGGGACAAAGGGTTCATCTGTGATATGCAACACATCTTTTATTGCAATAATCATATATTGAATACTTTTAGCCAATTTTGGCTGTAACTTTGCATCATCGTAGTCGACACTAGAGTCAGAATCCGTGTCGGGATCAGTGTCTACCATTTGGGATAGTGGGCGCTTTTGAGACCCAGAAGGTCCCTGCGACATAGTGGCAGGCAGGGCTTGACTCCCTGTACACTCCCTGGACTCAGCTTTGTCCAACCTTTTGTGCAGTAAATTCACATTAGCACTTAAAACATTCCACATATCCAACCAGTCAGGTGTCGGCGATGCCGACGGAGACACCACAGACATTTGCTCCACCTCCTCCCTAGGAGAGCCTTCTACCTCAGACATGCCGACACCCGTGTACCGACACACCACACACTCAGGGAATTCTCTTATCTGAAGACAGTTCCCCCACAAGGCCCTTTGGGGAGACAGAGAGAGTATGCCAGCACACCCCCAGCGTCAGTGACCCGGGGAAAAACAATTATCTTTACCCAGATAGCTCTTTTTTTATTATTACACTGCGCCAAATTATGTGCCCCCCCCCCCCCCCCTTCTTTCAAACCCTCTTTCACCTTGTTCAGCAGGGGAGAGTCTGGGGAGCTTCCTCTCAGCGGTGTGCTGTGGAGAAAATGGCGCTGGTGAGTGCTGAGGATCAAGCTCCACCCCTCAGTGGCGGGCTTCGGTACCGCTAAAATCTTTCAAAACTGGCGGGGGATCATATATATATATATATATATATATATATATATATATATATATCCATGCGTGTAATAGTGGCACTCACTGTCCATTTAACAGCCACCGGGGTGCCCTCCTTCCAAAGTGTAGCCAGTGATGGTTCTCTGGGACGGATTACTGCTCCTCTCCTCTATACAAAAAGAACCAGGCGGCACTCCACGGATTTAAACAAGTATAAATATATTCAAAGTGAATCAAAGCATTACAAGCATAGTGGACACCAACGTTTCAACGCCACCTGGGCGTTTTTGTCAAGGTGCTACGCTGTGTTGTGGAAAACAAAAAGTAGGTATTTGTTTTGTTTTCCACAACACAGCGTAGCACCTTGACAAAAACGCCCAGGAGGCGTTGAAACGTTGATGTCCACTATGCTTGTAATGCTTTGATTCACTTTGAATATATTTATACTTGTTTAAATCCGTGGAGTGCCGCCTGGTTCTTTTTGTATAGAGGAGAGGAGCAGTAATCCGTCCCAGAGAACCATCACTGGCTATATATATATATATATATATATATATATATATATATATATAGTATAGTATAGAGCCTATATATCTATAATTCAGCCAGATCAGAGGTTTAATTGCTGCCCAGGGCGCCCCCCTGCGCCCTGCACCCTTACAGTGCGTGCTGTGTGTGTGTTGTGTGGGAGCAATGGCGCGCAGCGTTACCGCTGCGCGTTACCTCAGTGAAGAACCGAAGTCTTCTGCCGCCTCTGAAGTCTTCTATCTTCACATACTCACCCGGCTTTTATCTTCCGGCTCTGAGAGGAGGACGGCGGCGCGGCTCCGGGACGAACGGCGAGGGTGAGACCTGCGTTCCGACTCCCTCTGGAGCTAATGGTGTCCAGTAGCCTAAGAAGCAGGGCCTAGCATTTAAGTAGGTCTGCTTCTCTCCCCTCAGTCCCTCGATGCAGGGAGTCTGTTTCCAGCAGGCTCCCTGAAAATAAAAAACCTAACTAAAATACTTTCTTTCAGGAAACTCAGGAGAGCTCCCTGTAATGTACCCAGTCTCCTCTGGGCACAGTATCAAACTGAGGTCTGGAGGAGGGGCATAGAGGGAGGAGCCAGTGCACACCCATACCTAAAATTCTTTTTTAGTGCCCATGTCTCCTGCAGAGCCCGTCTATCCCCATGGTCCTTACGGAGTCCCCAGCATCCTCTAGGACGTAAGAGAAATTATGATTTATGGGATTACAATACAACACCACCAGGGCTCAATATGCTTAGTAGAAAACATTGTAAACAAGCTGCCTCTACAATATCATATACAGAATATCCTTAGACAAAGAAAGAATATTTCATTTGACCTACTGACGTATAAAGGGAAACTATTATATGCCTGAAGTATATAGAAATGTTGCATAGGTGAATTAAATAGCAAATTCCTTCTTGAATTAGAAACATAACAACTGCCAGTAAAATCTAGAATAAGTGACACTAACAACAACAACAACATACACTTGGAGTAAGTTATTGACTAATCCTCAAATTTTAGCCATATAACTACAGATGTAGCCATGCTCATCTATCCTCCGACTGGCGTGTAGTGTGAAAAACTTGTCGCAGAGTGGTGTATTCAGTCACAGTGTAACGCATTAAGGGGGTAATTCTGAGTTGATCGCAGCAGCAAGTTTGTTAGCAATTGGACAAAACCATGTGCACTGCAGGGGGGGGGGGGCAGATATAACATTTGCAGAGAGAGTTAGATTTGGGTGGGTTATTTTGTGCAGGGTAAATACTGGCTGCTTTATTTTACACTGCAAATTAGATTGCAGATTGAACACACCACACCCAAATCTAACTCTCTTTGCACATGTTATATCTGCCCCCCCTGCAGTCTCCATAGCTCTCTTGGCATAGTGGTATCGCAAATGGTTACCATGCCTGTGAGCTAGGGTTCGATCCCCACAAAGTACACACTTGTATTGTATATCTGTGTAAAAAGTAGCATCCAGTTCTTTAGACTTTTTCAAAACCAAGCTCTGTTGTGATTCATATACAGACTCAGACATGTACACAGATATACATTCAAAATTAGAAACCAGCCGGAGATGCTACTTTTTACACAGATATACAAGTATGGCTTTTCAAATTGTGTAAAACATATCTTTATGAGTCTGAGTTTACTGTACTTCTTCCTGGGCGTCCCCACTGCTTTAATAGGTAGCCTCCTCAGGCCCGAGCCCACCCCCCGTGAGACTTGTGATTTCACAGACTGGGTGTACTGCTTAATAAATGACAGCATGAGCAATTCATTTATATACAGTAGTGTACTGGTTGTGTATTACTAAGCAGTACACTCAGTCCGTAAAATTACAAGTCTCACAGGGGGTGGGATTATGGTTTGGGGAGGCTGCCTATTAAAGCAATGGAGAAGCTTGGGATGAAGTGCAGTAAACTCAGGCTCATAAAGATAAGACTCTAGACATTAATTTGCAAAGCCACACTCGTATTGTATATCTGTGTAAAAAGTAGCATCCAGTTTTTTTCTAATTTTGACTGTATATCAAAGTGCATGTCTGAGTCTGTATACAAAACACGACAGAAATTTTTTGGGAAAATTTGAAGAAAACTGTTAATGCTACTTTTTACACAGATATAATGCTTAACACATTAATACCGCAGGGCAGTGTATGAAATCATGTCACATCATTTAAATCAGCAGAAGCAGCTTGTGCATCCTATTTGCATAGTGATGCGTATGAAGGTGTGTACACACGGTGAGTTTTCTCCTTTCGATTCTGACTATATAGTCAAAATCGCAAGGAAAGTCAGTGGAAATCGCAAGGTGTTAGGTAGCTTGCGATATTGATTCAATCCCGATGCGCACTCCTGCGGGGTCGGTATCGAAGGCTAGAAAGACTGTGCAGGCAAGTCAATCTTAACTATCTAGTGTACTATCTAGTACAAAGTATAGTCAAAAGTGTACATAGACAAAATCAAAAGTACAGATAGTCAAAATCTGTGCTATCTGGGCTCTGGGGGAGTTCAAGGGAAATCGCATAGTCAAAATCGGGCATAGCAATGATCTCACCATGTGTACACACATTAAGATACATTTAAGGAAGAAAAAGACGCCTGACATTTGCAGATCTGCCTGGCAAATGATGGCTCACTCATGCCAGGCATCTCCCGATCTTTCGGTGCATGCACAATGCTAACATGCCTTACAAATGAATGTGCCTTCTGTGTTCCCTTCCCCCAACCAAAGCCAGCATGAGCCATTCATTTACATACAGTAGTCTACCGGCCGTGTTATGTTTGTAATTTACTAAGAAGTACACCCAGTCCGTGAAATCAAAAATCTCAGGGAGGGAAAGATTAGTGGTGGGGGAGACTGCCTATTAAAGCAATGGGGAGGCCCACAAAGAAGTACAGTAAACTCAGTCTCATAAAGATAAGACTCTTGTAATTGAAAAAGTCACACTTGTATTGTATATCTGTGAAAAAAGTTGTTTTTTTTTCTAATTTTCCCAGAACAAGTACTGTCATACTTTGTATACAAACTCAGAAATGCAAACAGATATACAGTCAAAATAAGAATACGTTTTTTTCCCTATTTTGACTCGATATCTGTGTGCATGTCTGAGTCTGTATACAAAGTATGACAGTACTTGTTCTGGGAAAATTAGAAAAAAACTGTGTATGCTACTTTTTACACAGATATACAATACAATGTCCTTAGTGAAAATCAAACCCTAGTTTACAAGCATGGTAACCATTAGCGATACCACTATGCCAAGAAAGCTATGGAAACAGGTGACAAACACCTGTGGTGACATAGTGATGTTGCTTATTGTAATTTTTTTTATAGTGCTGTGTCCCCAAACACTATCACTGATTATAATCACTTTTTTTCACTTGAGAGCTGTGTAGAACTCTGAACTGTGCTTTTCTTTGTGTGCGTCGAAGACGCTGAGCCAATCTTTTTCTGTGTTCTAATTAATTTAGAGATCATCTAAAAAAGTAGTTCTCAAAACTACCACTATGCCAAGAGAGCAATGGAGACAGGTGCAGTGACATAGTGATGTTGCTCATTGTTATTTTTTTTTTATAGTGTTCTGTGTCCCAACTCTATCGCTGATTGTAATGATGTTTTTTCTTTTAGAGAGCTGCGTAGGACTATGAATTGTGCTTTTCTTTGTGTGCGTTGGAGAGGCTGAGTAAATATTTTTCTGTGTTCAAATTTCTACTTAATGTAGGTATAATTTTATACAGCGCACTAGGGGAACTTTCAGTTGTAAAACATGTTGTCACTGGGTTCCTGCCGTTCAAGTGATTTCATACTCCGTCCTCTGTAGTAAAACAGAACACTATATTTAATGTGCACTGGCCCGCTTGTCAGGATTTGCTACATTGTTCAGTATTCTGTAGTGCCATATCCATCCGCTGTTATTCAGCACTGTACTGTAGTTTTTATTAGTGTAACAATCGCCACCCAGTGGTGAAGCTGTGTATTGCATGCTGTGGATCCTCTTATGTCTTATCCCACCTTACTTCGCCTACCTGCGCTATTTGTATGGCACGACTAGGACACGTGTATTGCGCAGAAACAGCAATGACCATGAGTGTGGTTAAATCTATAGGAGACCATCAGCCCCCGTGAGGTCTTCATAATGGATGTATTACATTGTTAATGGTGCAGCCATGTCCGTAAGGTTCTAAACATGTTGGAGCAGTCCAAAGGGAGATGCACATAGCTCATCACGAAATGTATGTACATCATGCAAATCAACTTGTAAAGGGCACTATTCAGGTGGATTAGTCCAATTTAATAACCCCTTGTGCTATATACCCCTACTACCTTCTGATTGTACAGAAGTTATGTTGGAAAATAAGAATTTACTTACCGATAATTCTATTTCTCGTAGTCCGTAGTGGATGCTGGGGACTCCGTCAGGACCATGGGGAATAGCGGCTCCGCAGGAGACAGGGCACAAAAGTAAAAGCTTTAGGATCAGGTGGTGTGCACTGGCTCCTCCCCCTATGACCCTCCTCCAAGCCTCAGTTAGGATACTGTGCCCGGACGAGCGTACACAATAAGGAAGGATTTTGAATCCCGGGTAAGACTCATACCAGCCACACCAATCACACTGTACAACCTGTGATCTGAACCCAGTTAACAGCATAACAGCGGAACCTCTGAAAAGATGGCTCACAACAATAATAACCCGATTTTTGTAACAATAACTATGTACAAGTATTGCAGACAATCCGCACTTGGGATGGGCGCCCAGCATCCACTGCGGACTACGAGAAATAGAATTATCGGTAAGTAAATTCTTATTTTCTCTTACGTCCTAAGTGGATGCTGGGGACTCCGTCAGGACCATGGGGATTATACCAAAGCTCCCAAACGGGCGGGAGAGTGCGGATGACTCTGCAGCACCGAGTGAGAGAACTCCAGGTCCTCCTCAGCCAGGGTGTGCCCCTGACCAAGTAGCAGCTCGGCAAAGTTGTAAAGCCGAGACCCCTCGGGCAGCCGCCCAAGATGAGCCCACCTTCCCTGTGGAATGGGCATTTACATATTTTGGCTGTGGCAGGCCTGCCACAGAATGTGCAAGCTGAATTGTACTACACATCCAACTAGCAATCGTCTGCTTAGAAGCAAGAGCACCCAGTTTGTTGAGTGCATACAGGATAACAGCAAGTCAGTTTTCCTGACTCCAGCCGTCCTGGAAACCTATATTTTCAGGGCCCTGACAACATCTAGCAACTTGGAGTCCTCCAAGTCCCTAGTAGCCGCAGGTACCACAATAAGCTGGTTCAGGTGAAACGCTGACACCACCATAGGGAGAAACTGGGGACGAGTCCGCAGCTCTGCCCTGTCCGAATGGACAATCAGATATGGGCTTTTGTGAGACAAAGCCGCCAATTCTGACACTCGCCTGGCCGAGGCCAAGGCCAACATCATGGTCACTTTCCATGTGAGATATTTCAAATCCACAGATTTGAGCGGTTTAAACCAATGTGATTTGAGGAATCCCAGAACTACGTTGAGATCCCACAGTGCCACTGGAGGCACAAAAGGGGGTTGTATATGCAGTACTCCCTTGACAAAATTCTGGACTTCAGGAACTGAAGCCAATTCTTTCTGGAAGAAAATCGACAGGGCCGAAATTTGAACCTTAATGGACCCCAATTTGAGGCCCATAGACACTCCTGTTTGCAGGAAATGCAGGAATCGACCGAGTTGAAATTTCTTCGTGGGGCCTTCCTGGCCTCACACCACGCAACATATTTTCGCCACATGTGGTGATAATGTTGTGCGGTCACCTCCTTCCTGGCTTTGACCAGGGTAGGAATGACCTCTTCCGGAATGTCTTTTTCCCTTAGGATCCGGCGTTCAACCGCCATGCCGTCAAACGCAGCCGCGGTAAATCTTGGAACAGACATGGTACTTGCTGAAGCAAGTCCCTTCTTAGCGGCAGAGGCCATGAGTCCTCTGTGAGCATCTCTTAAAGTTCCGGGTACCAAGTCCTTCTTGGCCAATCCGGAGCCACGAGTATAGTTCTTACTCCTCTACGTCTTATAATTTTCAGTACCTTAGGTATGAGAAGCAGAGGAGGGAACACATACACCGACTGGTACACCCCCGGTGTTACCAGAACGTCCACAGCTATTGCCTGAGGGTCTCTTGACCTGGCGCAATACCTGTCCAGTTTTTTGTTCAGGCGGGACGCCATCATGTCCACCTTTGGTCTTTCCCAACGGTTCACAATCATGTGGAAGACTTCCCGATGAAGTCCCCACTCTCCCGGGTGGAGGTCGTGCTGAGGAAGTCTGCTTCCCAGTTGTCCCTTTCCTCTATCCCTGGGCAGATATGACTGGCCTTTTGCCTGCTTGCCCTTATGGGGACGAAAGGACTGAGGCTGAAAAGACGGTGTCTTTTTCTGCTGAGATGTGACTTGGGGTAAAAAAGGTGGATTTTCCAGCTGTTGCCGTGGCCACCAGGTCCGATGGACCGACCCCAAATAACTCCTCCCCTTTATACGGCAATACTTCCATGTGCCGTTTGGAATCTGCATCACCTGACCACTGTCGTGTCCATAAACATCTTCTGGCAGATATGGACATCGCACTTACTCTTGATGCCAGAGTGCAAATATCCCTCTGTGCATCTCGCATATATAGAAATGCATCCATAGTCAATAAAATACTGTCCCTTTCAAGGGTATCAATATTTTCAGTCAGGGAATCCGACCAAGCCACCCCAGCGCTGCACATCCAGGCTGAGGCGATCGCTGGTCGCAGTATAACACCAGTATGTGTGTATATACTTTTTAGGATATTTTCCAGCCTCCTATTAGCTGGCTCCTTGAGGGCGGCCGTATCTGGAGACGGTAACGCCACTTGTTTTGATAAGCGTGTGAGCGCCTTATCCACCCTAAGGGGTGTTTCCCAACGCGCCCTAACTTCTGGCGGGAAAGGGTATAACGCCAATAATTTTCTATCGGGGAAAACCCACGCATCATCACACACTTCATTTAATTTATCTGATTCAGGAAAAACTACAGGTAGTTTTTTCACACCCCACATAATACCCTCTTTTGTGGTACTTGTAGTATCAGAAATATGTAACACCTCCTTCATTGCCCTTAACATGTAACGTGTGGCCCAAATGGAAAATACGTTTGTTTCTTCACCGTCGACACTGGAGTCAGTGTCCGTGTCTGTGTCGACCGACTGAGGTAAATGGGCGTTTTAAAGCCCCTGACGGTGTTTGAGACGCCTGGACAGGTACTAATTGGTTTGCCGGCCGTCTCATGTCGTCAACCGACCTTGCAGCGTGTTGACATTATCACGTAATTCCCTAAATAAGCCATCCATTCCGGTGTCGACTCCCTAGAGAGTGACACCACCATTACAGGCAATTGCTCCGCCTCCTCACCAACATCGTCCTCATACATGTCGACACACACGTACCGACACACAGCACACACACAGGGAATGCTCTGATAGAGGACAGGACCCCACTAGCCCTTTGGAGAGACAGAGGGAGAGTTTGCCAGCACACACCAAAACGCTATAATTAAACAGGGACAACCTTTATATAAGTGTTTTTCCCTTATAGCATCTTAATATATATAATCATATCGCCAAATAAGTGCCCCCCCTCTCTGTTTTAACCCTGTTTCTGTAGTGCAGTGCAGGGGAGAGCCTGGGAGCCTTCCCACCAGCATTTCTG
This sequence comes from Pseudophryne corroboree, assembly GCF_028390025.1. NCBI lineage: Eukaryota > Metazoa > Chordata > Amphibia > Anura > Myobatrachidae > Pseudophryne > Pseudophryne corroboree. The sequence goes on from NC_086450.1 coordinate 391,046,145, forward strand.
TGAGGGAAAATGGCGCTGTGTGCTGAGGAGAATAGGCCCCACCCCCTTTTCGGCGGGCTTCTTCTCCCGTTTTTCTGAGACCTGGCAGGGGTTAAATACATCCATATAGCCCCAGGGGCTATATGTGATGTATCTTTTAGCCAGTATAGGTATTTCATTGCTGCCCAGGGCGCCCCCCCCAGCGCCCTGCACCCTCAGTGACCGCTGGTGTGAAGTGTGCTGACAACAATGGCGCACTCCTCATGAAGACTGAAAAGTCTTCTGCCGCCGGTTTCTGGACCTCTTCACTCTTCGGCATCTGCAAGGGGGTCGGCGGCGCGGCTCTGGGACCGGACTCCATGGCTGGGCCTGTGTTCGATCCCTCTGGAGCTAATGGTGTCCAGTAGCCTAAGAAGCCAATCCATCCTGCACGCAGGTGAGTTCACTTCTTCTCCCCTAAGTCCCTCGTAGCAGTGAGCCTGTTGCCAGCAGGACTCACTGAAAATAAAAAACCTAACAAAACTTTTACTCTAAGCAGCTCTTTAGGAGAGCCACCTAGATTGCACCCTTCTCGGCCGGGCACAAAAATCTAACTGAGGCTTGGAGGAGGGTCATAGGGGGAGGAGCCAGTGCACACCACCTGATCCTAAAGCTTTTACTTTTGTGCCCTGTCTCCTGCGGAGCCGCTATTCCCCATGGTCCTGACGGAGTCCCCAGCATCCACTTAGGACGTCAGAGAAAACCCTTTCAAATAATTTGCAGAGACTTTTAATGACATAGATTATAACATATACCGCATATGACACAACCATATAACTTTTGAAGATATTTGCTGACATTTAAAAATAAAAAAATATTTCTTTTTCTACAGTCACATTACATGTGACTGAAATTCTAAAGTGTATTACTGCTCAGTAACAGGATGCTGTCACAGCAGCGTAAGCATGGGGACTGCATCTGTCAAACACACTAGAATGTAATGAAGAGGAGATGGGTAGAATATAACTCTGGAGCCTGTTTCACTGCATGGAATTTAGAAGCCTGCCGAGAGGAAAGCTTTACAGTTGTATGTTTTAAGAATTCATGCTTTTTATGTGCATGGAGCTTAACACATCGTTTTTACACACCAATAGGTCAAAGAACACACTGCGTGCAGGTTACAAGGTGTTTGTCTGCAGTTAAGTCTGATTTCCCACTTACTCCCCCAGAGCTCTGTTTTCAAGCTGTGTACTACACCAGGCTGCATGATATTTAACCAATATGAGTAAAACACGTATCCCTGAAACCCAGCTTGTGGTAAATACTGTTTATTTTACGTTTCCTTATTTATTCCATTAAGATCCTTCAATTACCATTGAACGGTTCTACAGGCATGGTCGTAATTTGTTGGCTATAAATGGTGATGTGTCTTAAAAATAAAACAAAAGTGTTTTGCCTGAGTGCGCCCAATGGAAATTCCTGGAAATCAAGCCAAGCGGCTCTGCAGCCGTCTCAGGTACTGACCCTGCCATAGATTGTTTGGACCTGATATGTTGCTACTGACTAGATTACAAAGCAACTCCTGCTTGACATTTGTGTATTTTCAGTTTCTGCTTATTTTCAGCATGATTAACAAGATTTTTTTTTTTTTTTAAAGAATAATAATTTTACATCAGAAATGAGAAACAATTTCAAGCCTCTGACAGAAATTGAAGGATAATCACACCTAAAACTAAACATTTTGGTGGTAGTCATCGCACTGTGGTGTAGCATCGGTACAATATGGAGTCTGGTCTGTTGTGCATATGCACTGTTATTCCCATCCCCTGTACCATAATGGATACATTCTGGTAAAATGACAGGAGGAGAGAGGGGATTCATTGGAAACTTTGGTGGAACCTGTCAGTTTGCAATAACGCCACTGGGAAATTCAACGTTTCCATGGCGGGTATCTACTGCAAATACAACTCTATCCATAAGTGACTGTATTAAACCATTATACAAAGTTACATAACTGGAAATGTTGTTTGTACCTTGTAGCCTAATTTAATGTTTAGCTATTACTTACTAGGAATTTTGCTGGGAATAGTCTTAAGGTGGGTACACACTGCTGATCAATTGATCGGCAGATATATCTATGGGCGGATCGGGCAGTGTGTTGAGCATACACAGTGCCCGATCCGTCGGGGACTGACATCATGAACTGGGCGGGCGTGCAGTTCAGCTGTCAATCACCGCCGGCAGCAGCGTGTGTACGACCGCCCATACACACACAGCGACGCGCCAATATATCGGTAGATATATTGTCCGTCGGCTGTGCTGCGGGGCCGACACGATACGTCTGTGAACGACAGAGATCGCCTGTACACACTGGCCGACGGACCCGCAATATATCAGCCGTTCAAAAGAACGGACGATATATCGGCCAGTGTGTACCCACCTGTATGGTTCCAAAATTCATATACATAAACATATATACATATAAAACATGAGGAAGCAGGCTGAGTGGAGTCCATAAAAAACGTTCTGTAGTTAAAGGGCTTTCGTTTATCATGCCCATAAGCAATGTAATAATGCTGTACTCATTTCCATCGTTAGCGCTGAGATAACGCAACCGTTATTTTACAAAGATACGTCAAATAGTTTCAATTTCTTTGATTGTATCATTTTTTTAACCAAAATAAATTCCAAACGAAGAAAAAAAGAAACCGAAGAAAGGTCCAGGCGGCAATAATAACTTGTGGACATATATGAAGTAGATGAAACCTACCTTGAAGAGTAAGTTATCATCCTTCTGTTCGGCATACATAGAGGTCAGCCGGTACTGGTTCTCAGTAGTGATATCAATGCGGTATCCAGTCAGCATGTAGCACACAGTACGGAACTCGTGGATCTTGGTTTGGAACACCTCACGCAGTCGCTGGTTTTTCAGTTCTGCACTCTCCACCTGTTTCTTCAGCTCTGTGAGAAAGGGACAAGATCATGTAAGACTGATTACAGGCACATTTCTAAGAAGCATCTGGAATTGAAAACTAGCATATCAAAAGTATAAGAAAAATGAAACCATTTACAGGGAATGTAGTTATGTGACCGATGGGTCAAGAGACTGCTGGTCAAAATACCGACCCCTACATCCCGGCACGCCCGCTCGAAATCCCGACAGTTGACATGCCGACTAACAGGGACTATTCCCACTCATGGGTGCCCCCCCCCTCCCCCGGGGAAGGGGTGAAATGGGGAGCGGTGTGCTCTGGACCAAAAGGCAAATCTAAAATGAAGCCACCGGATATATGATCCTCACACCTCCTCCCATGAGAGCCCTGCAGTTGCTTGCTAGTTACACCTGGACATTATGTAATTTGGAAACATACAATTATGAAAACAGGGAGAAAAGGGAAGGTCCAAAAAGGATGTGAAGGGAATAGCAATCTGAACCAATGGGCTGAAGAGTACAGGAGCAAACTATTCATTAGGTAATCGTAGGCAAACCACTGGGTGGAAGGGTGCAGGAGCATGCCTATCGTGAGGAAACTGGAGGTAAACCACTGGGTGGAAGGGTGCAGGAGCATGCCTTACATGATGCAACCTGAGGTAAACCACTGGGTGGAAGGATGCAGGAGTGTGCCTATCATGAGGTAACCTGAGGTAAACCACTGGGTGGAAGGATGCAGGAGTGTGCCTATCATGAGGTAACCTGAGGAAAACCACTGGGTGGAAGGATGCAGGAGTGTGCCTATCATGAGGTAACCTGAGGGAAACCACAGGGTGGAAGGATGCAGGAGTGTGCCTATCATGAGGTAACCTGAGGGAAACCACTGGGTGGAAGGATGCAGGAGTGTGCCTATCATGAGGTAACCTGAGGGAAACCACTGGGTGGAAGGATGCAGGAGTGTGCCTATCATGAGGTAACCTGAGGGAAACCACTGGGTGGAAGGATGCAGGAGTGTGCCTATCATGCGGTAACCTGAGGGAAACCACTGGGTGGAAGGATGCAGGAGTGTGCCTATCATCAGGTAACCCGAGGTAAACCACTGGGTGGAAGGGTGCAGTAGCGTGCCTATCATGAGGTAACCTGAGGGAAACCACTGGGTGGAAGGATGCAGGAGTGTGCCTATCATGAGGTAACCTGAGGGAAACCACTGGGTGGAAGGATGCAGGAGTGTGCCTATCATGAGGTAACCTGAGGGAAACCACTGGGTGGAAGGGTGCAGTAGCGTGCCTATCATGCGGTAACCTGAGGGAAACCACTGGGTGGAAGGATGCAGGAGTGTGCCTATCATCAGGTAACCCGAGGTAAACCACTGGGTGGAAGGGTGCAGTAGCGTGCCTATCATGAGGTAACCTGAGGTAAACCACTGGGTGGAAGGATGCAGGAGTGTGCCTATCATCAGGTAACCTGAGGTAAACCACTGGGTGGAAGGGTGCAGTAGCGTGCCTATCATGAGGTAACCTGAGGGAAACCACTGGGTGGAAGGATGCAGGAGTGTGCCTATCATGAGGTAACCTGAGGGAAACCACTGGGTGGAAGGATGCAGGAGTGTGCCTATCATAAGGTAACCTGAGGGAAACCACTGGGTGGAAGGGTGCAGTAGCGTGCCTATCATGAGGTAACCTGAGGGAAACCACTGGGTGGAAGGATGCAGGAGTGTGCCTATCATCAGGTAACCTGAGGTAAACCACTGGGTGGAAGGGTGCAGTAGCGTGCCTATCATGCGGTAACCTGAGGTAAACCACTGGGTGGAAGGGTGCAGGAGTGTGCCTATCATCAGGTAACCCGAGGTAAACCACTGGGTGGAAGGGTGCAGTAGCGTGCCTATCATGAGGTAACCTGAGGTAAACCACTGGGTGGAAGGATGCAGGAGTGTGCCTATCATCAGGTAACCTGAGGTAAACCACTGGGTGGAAGGGTGCAGTAGCGTGCCTATCATGAGGTAACCTGAGGTAAACCACTGGGTGGAAGGATGCAGGAGTGTGCCTATCATAAGGTAACTTGAGGTAAACTGGGTGGAAGGATGCAGGAGTGTGCCTATCATCAGGTAACCTGAGGTAAACCACTGGGTGGAAGGGTGCAGTAGCGTGCCTTACATGAGGTAACCTGAGGTAAACCACTGGGTGGAAGGGTGCAGTAGCGTGCCTTACATGAGGTAACCTGAGGTAAACCACTGGGTGGAAGGGTGCAGTAGCGTGCCTATCATGAGGTAACCTGAGGTAAACCACTGGGTGGAAGGATGCAGGAGTGTGCCTATCATAAGGTAACTTGAGGTAAACTGGGTGGAAGGATGCAGGAGTGTGCCTATCATCAGGTAACCTGAGGTAAACCACTGGGTGGAAGGGTGCAGTAGCGTGCCTTACATGAGGTAACCTGAGGTAAACCACTGGGTGGAAGGGTGCAGTAGCGTGCCTTACATGAGGTAACCTGAGGCAGCTGTGAAGAATTGCCTCAATCTCTAAAATAAAATTAAGGAGATTGGTAAACCTCAGATTGTGTCAATTTTCCAATGGCTTTTACAGCACAACTCCTCAATAACAAGTAAGTTGAACAGCATAATTATGTCTGGTGGCATCGTAACCTCAATTTTCTAAGAGACAAAACTTGGGAGTTCTTCCAAGGAGCTGTAATTCACTTCACGCACTTCAGCTTTGTTGAACACTGCTCTACAAGTGAATAGAGAATAATTACTATTAGCCCTCACCAAGGGTCTTTGAAGCAATTAAATATCTGCTTATTCATCCATTATTTAATGACAGGGCTCCTATGGGCTATATACACACTGGTACAAAAAAATAGGATTTTAAATACCTACCGGTAAATCCTTTTCTCGTAGTCCATAAGGGATATTGTGGACACATTCAGCGGTGCAAGTGGGTGGGTACGGCGTACCCTTAAGAATTTAGCCGTGGGTAAGCCGTACCCACAGCCGCCGGGCCGCTGCTGCTCACACCGCGCTGATGCGCGAGTGCAGCGTGCACCTCTCCTGTTCCTCAGTGTCTACCCCCAATTCAGCGCAGGGCCGTGAGCAAAGGCTCCTGACTGGCTGCCGCACCGTGAGCTTTGATTGGCTCACGGATCGGCGCCTAACTGAAGGTAGACACCGTGACCCGCACCGCCGCCGAAGACTGAGGGGTACGCTGCGCTTTCCTCCCCTCACACACAGGAACAGGTACCAGCAGTGCAGTAAGCAGCAAGGGAGGGGGGAGGGCATGTGTACCTGGCACTTGGGGCATATCTGGCACTGCGGGAACATGTGTATCTGGCACTGGGGGCATATCTGGCACTGGGGGCATCTCTGTATCTGGCACTGGGGGCATATCTGGCACTGTGGGGGCATTTCTGTATCTGGCACTTGGGGCACATGCGTAACTGGCACTGGGGGCATTTCTGTATCTGGCATTGGGGGGGGGCAATGTATATCGGACACAGTGGGGGCATTTGTGTATCTGGCACTGTGAGGTAATGTGTATCTGGCACTGTGAGGCAATGTGTATCTGACACTGTGGGGCAACGTGTATCTGGCACTGTGGGGCAACGTGTATCTGGCACTGTGGGGCAACGTGTATCTGGCACTGTGGGGCAACATGCATAAAAGGTGCCCGGAGCCGGGAGTACCGCCTTCTTAGAGAGGCAAGAGACTGAGACATCTACAGCCGGAGAGTCTTCCCAGAACTTTCTACCCTAAGGGGCAAAGGGGAATGTGTGCAAAAACCGTTTTGACACCTGATATTTCTTATCTGGATTCTTCCAGGCTAACTTAAACAAATCATCTAATTCTTTAGAATCAGGAAATGTGACAGTCAGTTTGTCTTGAGGGAGAAAAAAAATGACTGCTGATTTGCAGCATCCTCTAGGGGGAGCTTTAGCACATCCCATATAGCTAAAATGAGGGGTTCAATACCCTGTGTAAGAGTTGAATCCCTACCTAAGGCATCCACACCGTCCCCATCATTCTGTATGTCATCATCAGAATCTGATAGAAGTGCAGGTAAAGCATGTTTCTTCGCACCTGTATTAGACGGGGGGGGGGGGGGGGGGGGGGGGGGAGATGGGGAACATCAGCCCTGGCAGCTAGATCTGCTACTGCTCTTTGCAGTTCTTGTGTTTTGTTGGCATTTGCAGTGAGCTGAGATGACATATCAGACATCATAGTTTTGATAGCTCCCAGCCAGGTGGGCTCGTGACCCTCCCCCACATTGTCCTCAGCATTTTGTGAGGACTGACTACACTGCTCACATGATATGGAACCAGATGAAAGAGGGGAGAATCTGGTATTACATACACTGCATAACTTGTGTTTTACCATTATGAAGTACACACAAAACACATACAACATATGAATTACAATGCAAACCTGTCCTATTGCATGTGAGAGGGGACACAGAGGAAGAGAGGACACCAGCACACCCAACGCTGTAGAGCCCAGTGAGGCTGTCAGCGTTTTTACATAACAGTGAAAACTGCTTATACAATGAATTCCCACAGAGGAATAATATCTGTGCACAAATAGCGGCTCTCCCCCTAATCAACGCCCTGTACCAGTGATCCATAGTGTGACAGTCTGGAGGAACTGTGTGAGGCTGCTGCTGCTTATGCAGAGGAAGGCGCCAAAATGCCGCTGAGCTCGCTCTGATGTAGCTCCGCTCCCCGTAATGGTGCCGGAGCTACAGATATATATTTATACTGGCCATGTCTCCTAACCATGCTGTAGCCTCACATAAATGTTTAGTACAGCCATTGCTAGTCAGTCCCCAGGAGGGACCCGTATGCCTCACCCGCGCTTCTGTTGCACCAGGAACCGGGGGTCCCCCCTAGCGGGTCCCCCGGTTTGTACTCACCACCGACGATCACCTTCAGGCAGTGTTAGGGGTGTGCGGCGTGCTGCAGTTGCGACAGCCAAGGCGCAGTGCCCCGCTGAACAAACAACCCCTCAGTACGGTGGTCCTGCAGCAGGGTAGCGGCTCTGCACCTTGTGAGGCCGGTGATCGTCCGCCCCCCCTAACTCCCACGGTGCAGGTATGCTATTGCCCAGACAGCATACCGAAATAAACAAAAGTTTAAAAGAAAATGAAGAAAACTCTCTGGAGCTGCAGAGATGTGCATCCTCTCCTGAGGGCACTTTTTTCAAAACTGCCTGTGGGAAGGGGCATAGAGGGGAGGAGCCAGCACACCCAGTTGAAGAAATTTAAAGTGCACTGGCTCCTTTGGACCCCGTCTATACCCATCGTACTAATGTGTCCCCAATATCCCTTATGGATGCTAGAGAAATGTGTGTTAAATATACGTTTATAATGAAAATTAAGGGCCTGATTCACTATCATTTGCAAATGTGAGAACACACGCACTGATCGATTATCGGTAGACTGCACAGGCATTGCGCGTGCGCTAAGGGCAAAGTGCGAATTGCTCCACGTTTGCAGCCTTAGTGAAAAGCGATCGCAATTTGCTTGACAGGAAAGCAACATGGTGTTTGTGGGGAGTGCTTGGTTAAACGCAGGCGTGTCATGGCTGTTTTCAGGGGTGTGTATGTGATGTCATCTGTGATAGCTGCGATGACAAACATGGTGCCTTGTGTGACAGCAATTACATTACTCTGAGTAGGCATGGATCAGCCGCAACTGTCGATGGTACTTTGTTTTGCGTATGGATTACAATTCTGCTAATAATGCATACGCAGATTTGCGATCGCATCGGAGGGCGATTTTTTTTAATCCTTTCTAGGCGACTCTTCACAGTTAGCAGAGGCAGTTTTGTGAAAATTGCTTTTTCAACCTCCATAGCGATCCATAGCGAATTATGCCCTAAGACAGTGGTTCCCAACACAACTCGGTACCAATAGAATGATTATACTTGTGTTGCTGAGCACTACTTTAGGCTCTTCTTATATACAGCACATTAAATTACGTTAATCTATAAACCCATTTCTAAATGTGAATCAAGGGTGCCCAGAAATGTAATGCACAAGTGGCACTGAGCAGTTTGCGGTGTGGTCACTAGGACACAATTCGCTGCGAATCGCATCATCAAGAGCAGAAACCACCCACTTTATCAGTGAAGGGAGCAGGATCCGGGTGGCCAGTCTACTCTCACTTCAGTGCAGTAAAGCACGGTTCTCGCTACAGTACATCCACTTTGTCATGTAGTGCTCCCAGATCATTACGCTGGTGTGATAGCACAATAACGACAGCATCTGTCAACAATGTCAGGCTGACCATAGGGGAACACAGATGGGAGTGTGTAAACTGAGAACCGGAAAGTAACTGGAAAGTGGTTAGGTGTTTAGTACGAGAGAGAAAACATTTGAATATCATTCTAATTCGTTTTGACAAGTAGTTTGTCTTGCATGGATTTGTAGTTCCACAACAGTAAGCACGTCACTTTTTGCTAGGCCAATCTATAATGATATTGCATGAAATCAGAAGAACACACACACACACACACACACACACACACACACACACAGAGCAGCGTGATGAAAATGTAGAGCAATAAAGGTGAAGATGTAATATACACATCAGCAGCTGAAATTCATCGCCAACTTGTCGAGGTGTACGGTTTGGTGCACTGCCTTTGATAACGGCAGGACAGACGTTCAAGATGAGCAGCGATCCGGCCGTCCAAGCACGTCCACCACCGGCGGTGCACCAAACCTAAACCTGTTCTGTGACTTGACATTGGGCCTAATTCAGACCTGATCGCAGCAGCAAAACTGTTCTTTAATGGGCAAAACCATGTGCACTGCAGGTGGGGCAGATGTAACATGTGCAGAGAGAGTTAGATTTGGGGGAGTTATTTGTTTCTGAACACTGGCTGCTTTTCACTGCAATTTAGATTTCAGTTTGAACACACCCCACCCAAATCTAACTCTCTCTGCAAATGTTACATCTGACCCACCTGCACTGCACGTGGTTTAGCCCATTAGAGAACAATTTTGCTGCTGCGTTCAGGTCTGAATTAGGCCCATTATCACATTACACCGTGACATGATGGCGATGAATTTCAGATGCTTTTGTGCCCTTTAGATGCAAAAATCTGATCACACTACGCAGCTCAATGTTTGACCATGTTTTCACCAGCCCCACCACCTTCCAGCTGATGTTGGGACAGTATGACTATTATGAAGTACAGTCTATGGGGGAAAGCCGTGGCCTTCCTGCTCTGACCTGATGGGAATCTGGAATGAAACAGATAACATTACATAAGCGAGATGTCGTCTTACCTTACTTATTAAACCATCCTCGTGGAAATTATATAATATTGTAAAGAATTTGGGATTTTTAGGTTCTTTTTGCCTTTATTTGCAAGTGTCCCAATCAATTCATAATGCATTCAGATTTACAGCATTAATTAATGCTTTAGAGATGTGGGAATTAATTGGTTTTAGACAATTTTTGGGATGCTTATTTCTTTTATCATCAAGCAGGAATCGTGGAGATCAATCTTGCCACACAATGGGCAGAAAATCACTGACATTTCACAGATATTTATTAGCCTTTGAGTAAAAGGGAAAGTGGTCTAATTTAGGCTCTTTAAACATACAGGTGTATAAATCTGGATTGCCACTTTCCAGTGAAGCTCTAGTCTGAGAAGTGTACAAGAGGCTGGAGATTAACTAGACAAAAGCATCTGATTGCAGAGTATAAAGTGGAACATTCCGTGCCTTTGTAATGATAGCTGATGAGCTCCGCAAACAGCACCAATTTACTTGTTTGGGAGATGAAGATTTTCTCCTCGTTACTGTTATTTCCCTACTTTACTTAGAATTAACCAAGAACATCAACCAATGTAAACAACAATAAAGGACACACACAAGGTTTGTTACTCCAATACTGCGACCTTGAGCTCATGTAACCAAGCAGATAGCAGTAATGTGGCATTTATTAAAAAGACATCTCTATGAGGCAGTGGCTCCTGTACAATATAACTCTATACAATGTACTGCCTACAATTTAAATTTACAGATGGCATCCCGATCAGGGTCACCTACCCAGTGCAGCAATTCCGACCACCTGGATCCCTAACGAGCAAGTGCCGGGACTCTTGACAGGTAAGCCGTTTGGGGAGGGAGGCAAGGGTTAGGCTGCAGGGGAAGGGATAAGGTTCGGCTAAGGCTTCAAGGGGGGGGGGGGGGGGGAGGTTAGGTTCTGGTGCCCCACGGAGGGCCAGGGTTAGACTGCGGGGGAGAGGCGTGGGGGGCACCAACATTCCATACCGAACCCACATGTATTCCACCAGGGGATGAGTGGGCTGGAATGGATGGACAGACCGTGATATGTGATGTAGCGGAGCAAAAATGAATGTCAGTGTAGAGAGAGGTATGGTTTGGAGTTTGCCGTGTTGCCCTGCTCTGTGGCTTATGGTATCTGTTTCATTAGCACTGAGCCACCAAAACAACCAAAAATCCATAGATGTGGGCAGCCAAGTCGCCTATCAGCACAGGTCACATAGCATGTATACCCGAGGACTCTCCTGAAAGCAGGCACTTGTGGTTATACAGATAAATCAATTATTCTTCTCTCTGTGAGCTATACTCTTTCACTTATAATGGATAACGTCTCTGATAGTCATTATTTAGTGGATAGAGACCACATGGCAACACTATTACAATATGGCTGAAATCTGGATCTGGGAAAACGTCTACACTAAGGACATGCGCCCAGATTACATAAAGATGCTAGTGGTGCTTGAACCACTTAATTGGCTAATATTTAAAAAAAAAAGAAAAGAAAAAAAAAAGAAATGCTCAGAAATTGTCTGGGTTTTTTTTGTTTTAACTATTAAATTAGGTAAAAGAAACATTTATTTGAAACATATCCAACACAATTGTATTTAAAAAGAATAATATTCTTTATAAACATCTGTTAAACATCAATGCCCAAAATAACAGACCATTGATGAACGAACATAACCATCATCGAGAACTGCCACCAGCCATAATCTATTCCTGTTACCACACCTCTGTCACCAGCCATAACCTATTCCTGTTACTAGATTATACCTCTGCCACCAGCCATAACTGCTACCAGATTACACCTCTGCCACCAGCCATAACTATAACTGCTACCAGATTACACCTCTGCCACTAGCCATAACCTATTCCTGTTACCAGATTACACCTCCACCACCAGCCATAACCTATTCCTGTTACCAGATTATACAGCTGCCACCGGCCATAATCTATTCCTGTTACCAGATTACACCTCTGCCACCAGCCATAACTATAACTGCTACCAGATTACACATCTGCCACTAGCCATAACCTATTCCTGTTACCAGATTACACCTCCACCACCAGCCATAACCTATTCCTGTTACCAGATTATACAGCTGCCACCAGCCATAATCTATTCCTGTTACCAGATTACACCTCTGCCACCAGCCATAACCTATTCCTGTTATCAGATTATACCACTGCCATCAGCCATAACCTATTCCTGTTATCAGATTACACTTCTGCCACCAGCCATAACTATACCTGCTACCAGATTACACCTCTGCCACCAGCCATAACTGTACCTGCTACCAGATAACACCTGCCACCAGCCATAACTTTTTCCTGTTACCAGATTACACCTTTGCCACCACCCATAACTATACCTGCTACCAGATTACACATCTGCCGCTAGCCATAACCTATTCCTGTTACCACACCTCTGCCACCAGCCATAACTGTACCTGTTACCAGATTACACCTCTGCCACCAGCCATAATTTTTTCCTGTTATTACACCTCTGCCACCAGCCATAACTATACCAGCTACCAGATTACACCTCTGCCACCAGCCATAACTGTACCTGCTACCAGAGTGCATCTCTGTCACCAGCCATAACTATACCAGCTACCAGATTACACCTCTGCCACCAGCCATAACTGTACCTGCTACCAGATTACACCTCTGCCACCAGCCATAACTATACCAGCTACCAGATTACACCTCTGCCACCAGCCATAACTGTACCTGTTACCACATTACCCCTCTGCCACCAGCCATAACTATACCAGCTACCAGATTACACCTCTGCCACCAGCCATAACTATACCAGCTACCAGATTACACCTCTGCCACCAGCCATAACTGTACCTGTTACCAGAGTGCATCTCTGTCACCAGCCACCATGTTTGTTACTGAACTACACCAGCCATAACCTTGATGTCTCCTTGACCTTTACTACAATTCTGTTTCACTTGGTCTAATCTATTCCGATATGCTATCTTTCAGAGATGCCTGTCCTAACTTCAAATACATCATCTGCGCTGACATTCCTATCCTGTCATCGGTTATGCACTTCCTCATGTGTGGCTCTTGCAGTCTGGTCAGAAATGTGTAAACAGTGGATTCTGTCCAGTAAATTCACAGCTAGAGGAACCAGGCAGAACATGAGTCTTACAATGTGTCACCAAAGTCACTGCTCTTTAACCAAATATCACAGTGATCCCGAATGGCATGAACCCTTAACAGAGCCACCTCATTCTGTGCAGCTGCTTAATTTCCAATAAATCTGTGCACATTTTTCTATTTCAAACTAATCAATACATTTATAAGCTTTACTAACTTCCCTGGGACATTCCACAGACCACGCTAAAGCCGTGTAATCTTAAAACAAACCATGGGAATTAAAAACAAAGAGTTTAGTAGAAACACAGCAGTCCCATTGAGGTAAGTTATATTTCATGCCTGTCACCTAATGGGCAAGATTTAATAGATCTCAGGCGGTTGAAGGTAGAAAATTACTTTCTTTTTTACTAATAACTACAAAACAGCTTCGAAGGTCAGAGCCCATAAACAAATCAGTAAATGCCACATACGTAAAAAATTACCAGTGACTTCTAGAGTCTGAAAAAGAATAGGAAAACGTAAGGGGGGAGGGGGGGGTTCAGCTGCCGAGAAACCCCTTCTCCCTGGCTCAAATTACGACCACAGTAGCTGTAGCATATAATATGGTTTTACTAGACCTGCAACCACAACATGCGGCATAAGGGACAGAAGTGAGTTGCTACGCAAGCCCAGTGGCAGCAGCTTCTCCCACTAGGTGTGCTGTGTGTGGATCTGAGTGCTCAATAAGTGGACCAGACCAGAGAGCAGCTGCCAGCAAGAAGAGACAGGTGTCTTACCATGAGTTGGAGTAATTTGAGCTAGAAAGCTCAATTCTGACTCCTACTGGTTATACTATGTACGTATATTTATTTATTATGAGATGTTTCGCATACTTATTATGAGAATTTTCTCACTACTTATGTTACTTTTATGAGAAATTGGGTAGAATGGGCGGGTTTGGACTGAACACCGTAATTTTAAACATAATAAGAGGCGCTATTATGCTGAGACTTGTAATACCATGCAGGAAAAAGAAAATGCAGATGCAAACTCTAAGCACTAAGAATACAGATAGTCCAAATAATTTGATAAAGTGTACAATTAACATGGAGTATAAGGGAGGGTACACACTAGAGAAATATCTGAATGATTTGCAGTACTGGAATGACAAATCGCCTAGATCATCTAGTGTGTTTGCACAACTCCCGCGGGTCGCATGCGACATCGTCTGGTCGTTTGTGCTGCGTGGTCAGTCAATCAATATCGTATGCCTCGCCAAACAGTGTAATGAAGGACAAAACAAGGTATTGTTTCATCATTCACTACATTGTGTAATGTGTATGGCCAATCTCAAATGGTCCGGGACATTGGGAATTCAGCACAACCATCAGGACAATTGCCCATCGTTTTGGTGTGGAAATGGCTTTAGTGTGGGCTCAGAACAAAATATATTATCAGTTGGGCACAGATCTTACTATAAACCTGATACACGGACACATATAACTGGTATTTCTTTTATGTTTACACTGTGCACTTTGCTGACCATGATATTAGGGTGATCAACTTATGCCATATTGTCACCCTCCAACAAATACAAAATTGTGTCCCTCCGTACACGAGAAGTCCATTACACCTGACATAATAGTTTATGAGTTAGATGAGATACAATTTGGGCTGACTACTACACAAACACACTATATATATATATATACACATACACACACACACACACACATGCATACATACACATTTTATATATATATATATATATATATATATATACACACACACACACAGCTCAAAAAAATAAAGGGAACACTAAAATAACACATCCTAGATCTGAATGAATGAAATATTCTTATTAAATACTTTGTTCTTTACATAGTTGAATGTGCTGACTACAAAATCACACAAAAATTATCAATGGAAATCAAATTTATTAACCCATGGAGGTCTGGATTTATAGTCACATTCAAAATTAAAGTTGAAAAACACACTACAGGCTGATCCAACTTTGATGTAATGTCCTTAAAACAAGTCAAAATGAGGCTCAGTAGTGTGCGTGGCCTCCATGTGCCTGTTTGACCTCCCTACAATGCCTGGGCATGCTCCTGATGAAGTGGCGGATGGTCTCCTGAGGGATCTCCTTCCAGACCTGGACTAAAGCATCCACCAACTCCTGGACAGTCTGTGGTGCAACGTGGCGTTGGTGGATGGAGCGAGACATGATGTCCCAGATGTGCTCAATTGGATTCAGGTCTGGGGAACGGGCGGGCCAGTCCATAGCATCAATGCCTTCGTCTTGCAGGAACTGCTGACACACTCCAGCCACATAAGGTCTAGCATTGTCTTGCATTAGGAGGAACCCAGGGCCAACCGCACCAGCATATGGTCTCACAAGAGGTCTGAGGATCTCATCTCGGTACCTAACGGCAAGTCAGGCTACCTCTGGTGAGCACATGGAAGGCTGTGCGGCCCCCCAAAGAAATGCCACCCCACACCATTACTAACCCACTGCCAAACCGGTCATGCTGGAGGATGTTGCAGGCAGCAGAACATTCTCCTTGGCGTCTCCAGACTCTGTCACGTCTGTCACATGTGCTCAGTTAGTACCTGCTTTCATCTGTGAAGAGCACAGGGCGCCAGTGGTGAATCTTGGTGTTCTCTGGCAAATGCCAAACGTCCTGCACAGTGTTGGGCTGTAAGCACAACCCCCACCTGTGGACGTCGGGCCCTCATACCACCCTCATAGAGTCTGTTTCTGATCGTTTCAGTAGACACATGCACATTTGTGGCTTGCTGGAGGTCATTTTGCAGGGCTCTGGCAGTGCTCCTCCTGTTCCTCCACGCACAAAGGCGGAGGTAGCGGTCCTGCTGCTGGGTTGTTGCCCTCTTACGTCCTCCTCCACGTCTCCTGATGTACTGGCCTGTCTCCTGGTAACGCCTCCATGCTCTGGACATTACGCTGACAGACACAGCAAACCTTCTTGCCACAGCTCGCATTGATGTGCCATCCTGGATGTGCTGCACTACCTGAGCCACTTGTGTGGGTTGTAGACTCCGTCTCATACTACCACTAGAGTGAAAGCACCGCCAGCTTTCAAAAGTGACCAAAACATCAGCCAGAAAGCATAGGAGCTGAGAAGTGGTCTGTGGTCACCACCGGCAAAACAACTCCTTTATTGGGGGTGTCTTGCTAATTGCCTATAATTTCCACCTGTTGTCTATTCCATTTGCACAACAGCATGTGAAATTGATAGTCAGTGTTGCTTCCTAAGTGGACAGTTTGATTTCACAGAAGTGTGATTGACTTGGAGTTAAATTGTGTTGTTTAAGCGTTACCTTTATTTTTTTGAGCAGTGTGTATATATATATATATATATATATATATATATATATACATACATACATACAGTCCATATGATCCGGCTCTCCATTGAAGGGTTTGCTGCACCGGGTGCCTCCGTGATGAATCACATATACAGCCAAACGACGTGGCACTCCTGGTGACTTATGTAACAAAACTCGCAGGTAGGCAATGTAGATAACAACGTTTCAATGCCAAATTTATTTAGGCATTTTCCTCAGGTATAAAAAACATACAATGTGAGCTTACCTTTAAAGGTTGTAAATCACCCTGTGCTCTTGCCGCACGTGAGCGGCGGGACGCCGACCGCTCCGTCCGGCGCAGCGGGAGTGACATCATATTACGTCACAGCCTCTTGTTTACATCCACAGCTACCTGAAAGTACGATACATGTTTCCATGGTGACGGGGAGCACTATTGTGGGAGGTGACGTAACATGATGCCTGAGGAAAATGCCTAAATAAATTTGGCATTGAAACGTTATCTACATTGCCTACCTGCGAGTTTTGTTACATAAGTCACCAGGAGTGCCACGTCGTTTGGCTGTATATATATATATATATATATATATATATATATATATATATATATATATATATATATATAAATAAAAAAAAAATTTTTTTCACACAAACCCCTATATGTAAAGGTTCCAGCGCCATTGCAGAACTGAATAGTCTAGTAAGAGCAATATGTAAAGTCTCTTTTACTTGTCTGCAGTAAGCGCACAGAACCTTGCCTCTGGGTACTGTAAATGCAGAGGCAGTTTGTAATGGTTCCCCGGACGGTACAATAGATAGTGGGCTGTCATGGACCAGCATTTGTCCGGCTGTGCCTTCAGCCATTCACCACAAAGCACTGTGCCTACTCGTCTGGAGACAAATGAAATATTCATTCGTGAAACTATAAAACAGAGGCCCTTATGGTCAAACTTTGAAGACACATGGCAAAGTGCTCAGGTTTACAATGTAATGCTTGAAGAAAGCATTTCTCATACACAGAACAAACATTGTTGTATGCAGGGGAGGCAGTCAATTGACCGCCTGTCGGGATGTCGGCAGTCAGGATACTGATGCCGGAATCCCGACACCAGCTGAAATACCTGCAGTCGGATGCCTGACCGCTGGCTGGTTACCCGTCTTGGGTGGTGGTCCACGCCACCAACTGGAGGGAAATAGAAACCTGTGGACTGAAGGTCGCCACCGGGGCCAAAGCGTGGCGTGTGCAGCGACTCCGCGAGGGGACATGCTGCGCTCGCCGCCAGGATACCGGCAGTCGGGCTCCCGGCGTCTGTCTCCTGACCGCTGGGATCTCGTACTGATCCCGTATTCAGCAATACAAGTACTAAGAAAACCCCTTTTTTAAATAAGTAATGTTACACTGCAGCATCCTGTTAGGATGTCAGACACTCTAGCTAGTCTCATCTCTAGCCTGGATCTGATGGGCTTCCTACCGCCAGGAATTGTAAGAAGCTTCGTAACTGGAATCAGAGCTTTATAATTCCTTCTGATAGATTCCTGAAATCCTTTCTTCCTATACACGTGACTTCTACCAGCAACAGATGAGATATGGCTCTCTATCACCCAGGTTTGCTATCATGTTTACCAATGAACCCATAGTCCAATTACTGTTGATTGGATTGTTACTCATTCGGCTGGTTCTGGAGCAAAATATTGGGCTAATTGATGCATATAGCTTTGTGCACTGCCAGGTATGTTTGCTCTGCAAAGCTGAACCAACAGCCACAAAACGTCTACTTTGGCGATTGTAAAATGGATTATCTCTAAACCACATTCAAACATCCCCCCTCCCCCATACTCACACACTGAAATAAAAAAATGCTTAATTATGTATTCCTCTAATGAATAAAGAAAAACATTTTTGGACTTTAATCTTTTTTTGGAGGGGATGTTCAGAGCATCCTATATAGTTTATAAGTTTAGATCTTTGTCAAGATTCTTTTATGCCCAGTATCATTTTGCCCAAGTATCTCATTTAAAAAGAAGGTAACGGATGTCCTCCAGACCACCATTAAAATCATCCACAATCTTCTTTCCATATGGTTTATATGCCTTTTAGAAATTCTGTTTAACTAGAAAAAAAACAAGCTAAATGAAGTTCCACTCTGCTGAAATCACCCTGCAACCTTAATTATAAACACCCATTTCCTCCTACTGGATCATAATGCTTAGACTAGGGCATTTTATCTTTATATACACTGCAGTACGTACTGTAAAGGTCAGAGAAGAGTATGGGGGACATTTAGAGAAAAAGAAATTGCTGGCAGCAAGTGTTACAGTATCATACAGGCTATTTAACACTGCAGTACAAAAAGCCCCATTTGCAATATGTAATGAAATGCAAACATTTTTATTTATTGCTATAAACACGGCATATTGAGGAAAAAAATCTGTAAATGAAAAGAAGCCCATTGCTTCCCTACATAACTGTGGCTTTACAAGTAAAGGGAGAATGGAAAGCAGCCACAGAAACAAATCATTCAGCGTTAACAGCAAACAAGGGGAACATAGAAAAGTGGCCAAACATCTTACTATGTTTTAAAGACTGATCCTGTCAGGTCTTTATATAACTGGCAGGAATACATAAAGGTCTGCCCTATCGTGAAGGAAATGATAGAATACACAATGATTTACTGTAATTAAAGTCCTGTGCAGGGCAGTGACGTGCGGTGGGGCAGAGCTTTTCCTGTCATATTTACGTTTAAACCAGAGTTTTGACTGAATAAAATATAAGAAAAATACTGATAATCTGTTTGAAATATCTTCTTTGCATTATTCTAATAATTTTTATAGCGCAAACTCTGGAGTAAAAAGTCTATGGCAGGTGTGACAGTGCCTCACATGTGTATCCTTTCCACACATCTCTAATCAAAACTCACCAGATTTCCAGGAGTTTATGATGCTGCACCTGTGTATAATGCCCAGATGTACACTTTGGCTCATATATTGCATGTACATCTGGCTCTGGGGTTAGCCAGTGCCTCCTGAGCCATTTAGCTCAACGCACGTCCCTGGTGCAGGGGCGCTTTAAGAGTGGAGGAGGCCCCCGTGCTGCCTCCTCCATTTGGGCCCCCTTCTCTCTGCCGGCAGCGATGGAGAGTCTGAGTAATAGAGGGCTCAGACTCTACTGCACATGTGGAAGATCACCGGGAAAATGGCGCGACGGCCATTTTCCCAGTGATTTCTCTATTGCGCATGCGCATAACACTGTGAAAATGGCCGCTGCACCATTTTCAAAGAAATTCCAGAACGCTGCTGATGTTGGCGCAGGACTCTGGAGGGTATTTAAAAAATGGGTGCAGCGTGTGCGGTGGGGGCCTCCCTCTGGACTCAAGGGCCAGTGAACACCGCACCCATTATAGATATGCCAGTTGTCCTGTGCCTGTTTTAGTAAGAGAAAAAAATCTGAAGGGAATTTACACAAAGTCTAAGGCTGGGTACACACTAGGCGATGTGCACCGGATATATCACCCGATCTGGCGGATAGGATGATATAGCGTTCACATTGTCTAGTGTGTATTCACTATATCGTTAATGATGTACATCATCTTTAGTTTTTACCTTGAAATGTAAAGAAATTTCTATATAGGATTCTGCGCTAATATTATGGAAGACTGGTATTGAAGAACCTAGAACACTAACAAAGTGAAATCATTTATCAATATACGCAGTAGCATCACTCTTTGATAAAGCTCCTGCTGTTAGAAACGAAACGCGTTAGTGAACTCACTCTGTGTCAATGGGAGCTGTGCAGGCGGGAGACCCGTGCAAGTAGGCATTACCACTTTTGGCAGTTGGAGATGCTGGTCGACTGCAGCTTCATACCTATTACTATACCTGACATAGGGGGTTATTCCGACCCGTTCGCACGCAACGGTTCTTCGATGCGGTGCAAACGGCCGGGACTGCGGCTGCGTGGCACCCACAATGCGCACGCGCTTTGTTGCCAGGCAGCGACGCCACCAGCACAGAAAGTGATTGCAGCGGCGTTTGCATGAAGACTGACAGGCGGGAGGCGTTCCGTGGCATCAACTCACCGTTTTCAAGGCGTGGTGAGGCGAACGCAGGCGGATCCAGGCGTTTGGAGGGCGGATGTCTGACGTCAATCCCGGGACCTTCGTCGCTGGATCCGTCGCACAGGGTAAGTAGGTCTGACCC
This sequence comes from Pseudophryne corroboree, assembly GCF_028390025.1. Lineage (NCBI taxonomy): Eukaryota > Metazoa > Chordata > Amphibia > Anura > Myobatrachidae > Pseudophryne > Pseudophryne corroboree. The sequence continues at coordinate 391,066,955 of NC_086450.1, forward strand.
TGGTCTTGTTTTGCAGGAAACTTTTTTTTAGCATAGCAGGGCTGCACAAGCGATCGCAGCCCTGCTATGCTAAAATACACTCCCCCATAAGCAGCGCCAAGTTGATCGCACGAGCAGCAAAAAGTTGCTACGTGCGATCAACTCGGAATGACCCCCATACTTCCTTAATATTCGTGCAGAATCCTATGTGTGAAATTTTGTGCTGTTTTCCAAATAGGAAAATTCTTTTTTGCTTGGTAACCCCTATATAGAATTTTAGGGATAATCTAATTATTATTTTTCATTGGAAGATCAGCACCCAAATATTGCAGCTTGTTTTTAAACAAAACAAACTAAACATTGGTTTCATTTTTTTAAATCTGAACTTGTAGCCTCAGTCCGAGCTTCCAGTTCCAGGACGCACGCCTTACATGGCGAACAGTAAAACTACTCTTACTACTGCTAGCTAGTGTTACTGGGCACAACAGAGTTAGAGGTATATTTACAAAGGTTTCTAAAAAAGAAAATAGGTAGTGTCACCCGTAGCAACAAATCTGATTCTAGCTATCATTTCTCTATTGCAAATTATAGAATCTGCTATGGGCAACACCACCACTTGTCAGTTTTAGAAGCTTTAGTAAATTGACCCCTTAATCTCTACAAATCATTCTTTTGAATGCTCTATTCATTATTCGCCTTTTCCTTCCAAACTATTTATATTGGCGAGTTATCTTTATTGTATCTGAGTTTGTGCATTGTTTCAACATTGAAATTAATACATGTTTATCACATACAAAGTAATTGTATGTCAAGATATTTTACATGGACACAAGAGATGGCTAAACTTCAGGATAGCCAGGCTCTTCTGTAATCGACCAACTGAATCACAAGGGCTTCAAGTATTGCTATTGGCTGATCACAACATACACATTAATGTTACTGTGCATGAGGTCACTTTCCACCACGTCATGCTTTCATAGGAATTCCAGAATCTCCACCATGATTTTGACTGTTGTCTATGCCGATGTCGGCAGGGCCAAATTAACAATGGGGCGGATCGAGCTGCAGCTCCAGGCCTCCACATAAAAATAGGCCCATCATCATGGCAGCATGATGATCACTAGCCACCCAGCTGGCCACACAGTCAGTTATAAATTATAAGTATTAAATTGTTTTTCTAGTTTTCTCAGAAATGTAGGCAATTTTGTATTTTTATGGACTCAGGGAAACAGTGGAGCTGATAGTTTAGGGGTGTACACACTCATGTGGCTCTGGCCCCACCCACACTGATCACAGCTTCTTCGCATCTCACAATAGGCCTTTGAACATTTTCAGCTTCAGGCCTATGTGGCCCTTAATCCGGCACTGGATGTCGGCATTCTGAGCGTCGGAAAACTGACTGCCAGGATTTTGTTTTCAATCCCTTTAAACTGAAGACATCATCTATAAAGGGGCACACGTGCTGGATTTCAAATAATATAATGCGGGCGAGTCAACTAGCCGTTGGAACCTCGCAGCTTGTGTGCTTGTGCTCTGAAAGCAATCCAATTAGCAAAATTGCAGTGGATAACCATTCTTTATATGTTTCTTCACCTATTTCTGTTTGTGACCTTTGTCAAAGTCAGAAAAATATCACTATGCACACTGCCATATTTGCACCTCATACATGTCCGCGCTGCGCATGCGAGCGCTCTCCCGTGCGTATACCCGCTGTTACGTGCACCCGCAGGCGCACTGTATGCGTATTTACGGTAGAGTTTCTGTTAGTGATGAGCGAGGTTCGGTTTTACTCGGTTTTACTCGGTTCTCAAAACGGCATCTTATTGGCTATCCAAAACACGTGACATCCGTGAGCCAATAAGATGCCGTTTTGAGAACCGAGTAAAACCGAATTTTTCTGTGTGCCCAGCGTGCGACTCAATCGTTACATAATTCAACCATATAATGTATTTTATAAGTTAATATTCCCCTGAGTCCAACAGGTATCAGTGGGTCTCAAATAGCTCTTTGACCTTAGAGATCCCCCAAACAATAGTTTGCATGTTGTGAGGGCTTCACATGGTGTTATGCATAGGTAAGCACGGGAATAGTAATTGAAGATTAATTGTATTCCAAATCAGTATCTTTCCCGCAGACGGAGTACAATAGCCTTTAATTACACTGAGCTTTGAGACTCAATGAGGAGGGCCAACACCTGTGTTTACCATTGGGTTAGGATTTGTCTCCAGAAGAATGATTGCTGAGATGTCATTGTCTCAACTGAGAGTAGACAGTGAGATAGTATTCGCCAAACAATAGCTTCCCACAAGACAGGAATGTGTTGGTCATCACCCATTGTTTTGCATAACCAAGGCCACTGATGCAGCTGGCTCACATGCTGTGAGGGACACACAGACCTTGTTGTTGACACACCCCCACAGCTGGAATGAGGGTATGATATACCCACTGGAGATCACAGGGCTCACTCACTCACTCACTCACTCACTCACATAGCTACCTGGCACCCAGCAGCATGGAGGCTACATCCCCAGGACATCCTCCAAACTAAAGGCTAAGTATAGAATTCAAATGGCTAGATAAGGAAATATAGACAGATTGCTTTCTGGTTTAAATAGGATATTGTGGCTTGGTTGTGTGATTGTTGGGTGTTTGTGTGATGGATCTGGGAGTCTGTGATGGTAGCTGGGACATTGGACAGCCTGTGGCATAGCATTTGTGGTGTTTGTTTGCCTATGGTGATTTAGAATAGATTGTGCTGGTTTGTTATAATATATCTTGTTAATCATAAATACCACCATGCAGTTGCGTTTGGGCATGTGCTTGTGGCAATGGCAGGCTGAGATGTGTGGTTGCATTGTGATCTGGTCTTGTGATGAATTTGCTCTGGTTATTGAGATGCTGAAGTTGTTTGGAATGTGAAAGTGAATGGGATGGTTCTAGGAAGTTGGATTGAAATTGTGAAGGGTGATTTAGATGGTTTGGAATTGTAGAATCAGAGCATATGCATTGTTCTGAGGCTTGGACATTTTGGAATAAAATGGAGTCTTGTGTCTTCTGCTATGTGATTGTGGTGTAGTAGAGAGTGCCATGTGTTTGGACCTGGAAAACTAAAATGGCTGCTGCCAGGTGTTTTCCCCTCCCCCTTTCAACCATGTGTTGCAGTCTTCATGGGAGTTTTCTCAAAATGGAGTCTAGCTTCTGTCCCATGCGGTATTGTAGGGTGTGTATATAGGGACAGCCAGTATGGGTAAGGTCAAGTATTTTCTCCACAAAGATTCTCAGCATTGAATAACTGCGCAGCGATTGTTCCTCACATGTGTAAGTTTCTCCGCAGTCATATTGTCTTGATGTTATTATGAGCCATCTCTCTCTCCTCTCTTTTTCCCTTATTTTCCCTTGATTATATTGTATTGTATTGTATGGTATTTCCTGTGTAATTATCTGGTTAGTTAGTCTATGTTATATTGTAGTGTATGCTTTGTACTGTGATTCTTTTGCAAGTATAATAGTCATAATACATATAATAGGTTTTGGACCCTAAGCCCAGGTATCTGTGTATTTCTTATAGTGTTAAGTATTCCCTGAGCGTCGGTGACGCCCAAGCAGCTTTGTAGTAAATCAGGTTACACCAGGTTGCATTTACACTCTATCACCACACAAAGGTTTACTGTATATTTCGTTGTTAATGGTATAGATATAAAGGTTTAACGTCGTAAGCGTCTGCACCGCTGGAGATCTCCTCGTGGTCCCAAGCGTCCGCTACGCTATAGCGAATCATTACGTTAGTCGGCAGCCAATAGCGTGCCTGCCTGTGATCTCTGGGCCGTAAGCGAACGTGACGCTTGAGCGTCTCGACTACGGTTGAGCGATCGTTACGCAACTGGCGTACCCTTACGGTATTTCTTACGTAGATAGCGTACAGTGTTCTTAGACCTCTTAAAGTGTTTTATATACGATAAATATTTAGCTTTATCACCTTATAAAGGTACAAGCAAAAGTAAGTGAGGATGACTTAAAATTGCAGGTGAGAGGGCCGCTCACATTGCTCCGCTGGAGTAAATCTGCCCCATTGTCTCCTTTGAATAATTAACAGGTACTAAAACCAAGTGCACTATTTCAGAAGCACAGATATTTTCTCAGGAAAGTTCTGCTCTCTCTATGGGCCTAATTCAGACCTGATCGCTTGCTAGGGTTTTTTTGCAGTCCTGCGCTCGCATAGTCGCCGTCTACTCCCCGTGTATCTTTCTTTTGAAGTGTGCGAACGCATGTGTATCAGAGCTGTACAAACAGATTCTGTGCAGTCTCTGAGTAGCCCAGGACTTACTCAGCCGCTGCGATCGCTTCAGCCTGTTCAGGACCGGAACGGACGTCAGACACCCTCCCTTCCAACGCTTGGACACACCTGCGTTTTTCCAACCACTCCCAGAAAACGGTCAGTTGACACCCACAAATGGGTTCTTCCTGACAATCTCCTTGCAAACGCCCGTGCGAATGGATCCTTCGCGCAAACCCTTCGCTGAGCAGCGATTCACTTTGTACCCGTGCGACGCGCATGTGCATTGCGGTGCATACGCATGTGCAGTTTAGACCTGATCGCCCGTTGTATGAAAACGCAGCCTAGCAATCAGGTCTGAATTAGGCCCTATGCTGTCTCAACTTAACATAACAGTTCATTGTCTTTGTAATTAAAAATAACAATAACATCATCCACCAATACTTGCCGACAGCAGCTAGCCCTGCACCAAAAAAACACATCTCTGCCACCTTGTCTCCGTGTCCAGGTCACTTCGCCCTCACCCAGCGCCTACAATCTCACAGCACACAGCTTTGTCCACAGTAGCGACTGTCTGAATGAACCAGAAAAATGAGGAACTCAAAGCATCAATTTTTCTTTTATCTACTTTTATATGTTTTTTCCTGATCTGGTGCCTAATATTTACAAAAAACTACTGGCACCCAGCATATAATAGGACCGTGTGCCTGGGAAACATGCCTAGCCAGCGCGGCTTGAAATTCTGCATTGAAGTCTGGGGCGATTCTCTTTAAAGAGAAGTAATATTTAATAAGAAAAGTAAACGGTAAGATTCCGAACGAATTCTACAGTACATTATAGCATATAATAATGTAGTGCACACACATATGTGGACTACATGGAAACATTTTAGTGACTTTTTGTTATAGGTTTATATGTCTGAAAGTATTTATTCTTTTATTTCAGGATGTAGACAAAAGTATATAATTCAATACTCATGTTTGGCATTGTTTTTCAAGCTTCATTTAATATGCTAGAACACTACCCACACTTTGCAACCCTGGGTTATATTCTGCGCTGCCAGATGCTTAATTACATGTTGGAAGCTAGTGTTTTGGAAACTGGGTGCCTTGCATTAGAAGATGCACATAAAATAAACATATAAATAACAAAATATGATTGCAAAGAGAGATTTTAATGGACTAGACTGACAAAGGCCACTAAAATAACTGGTTTTATGTAGGACAAAGACAAAATTCAATCTGAGTTGTGCGATTGGAAAATTGCTTCTCTTGAACGATAAATGAAAGCAACTAAGGTAAGCTGATGAACTGAAAGGAAATGCTGAAAGTACCTACGTGGCACTTACTGGAGGTGGAGAGCCATTTTAAAAAATATAGGCTGTGTACCCACGTTCCGATTTACCAATTATAGTTAATGTTAGACTTGAGGAACCTATATTTCTTAAATTAAATGCACTCAATAAAAAGAAAGATTTAAAATGTCAAGTAAGAGGCATACTGACAAAACAGACTGCCCTTTTACAGATCCAGCTATTTCTGGCTGGACTATGACTTGGTCATTGCCGTCATGAGAGGAGACACTTGTCTCAGGTAACAGCACCGTAGGGTTAGCAGATGCAAGGTTCTCCAGAAAGCTTCCAGGGTTCCTGCAGCATCTATCCCCTACATGGTATATTAGGTCTTTATTAAGAATGTTGACATGGTCTGAATGTTGACAATGGAATTTAACATGCTGATTTCACTTTAAGCATAAACCTCACCCTAATCGTAGCCTAACCCTAGAAACCGATGTAGACATTCTGACAGTGTCAACATTGACAGTGTTGATCTGATGTACAGTACAGTAGATAGATTGTTGAGAGGGGCTGGGACTAACCTGGCGGTCTTGGTGCACGTTGTCGCCAACGACAAAGTTAGTGGTAGGTGGGATGTCCTTTAGAAAGATTATAGGGACTTAGGCCAGAAACTAAAGGAAAGGACATCTAAGGTAATATTCTCAGAAATACTACATGTGCCACGCGCTAGCAGAGGGAGATCAGGGAGGAAAATTTGTGGCGTAGAGACTGGTGTAGGAAGGAGGAGTTTGTGTTCCTGGAACACTGGGCGGACTTCTCAGTCAGGCGCCATCTTTTTGTCGTGATGGATTGCACCTGAATGAGGGGCCTGCGGTGCTGTGGGGGGGGGGGGGGGGGGAGGTTTGTTAGAAGGTTGGAGGAGCTTTTAAACTAGAAGCCTGGGGGGAGGGTTTATCTAGAAACTATGGGTCATGCAGTGAGAATAGTAAGGATGGTGGTAGTGAGCTACATGGGGGTGGAGAAGGGGGGAGGGAAAGAGCAGCCGGCAAGGGTATTTACAGGGGTAAAAAAAAGGGTATTACCAAAGGTATTGCCAATACATTAACTAACAACAATTATAGGTCCTCATTACAGCATATAGAAAGTGATGTATGTAGCATAAGGGAAATACTTATGTCGGGGCAGAGAGTTTTGAAAGACTCAATGGGTTGATTGTGTATACATCCCTATTTCCCTACAGATTGTAAGCTTGCGAGCAGGGCCTTCCTACATCTATGACTGTTTGTTACCACCCAGTTTGTTATATCATTGTTATTTCCAACTGTAAAGTACAATGGAATTTGCTGCGCTATATAAGAAACTGTTAACAAATAAATAAATAATAAATAAATCAAAGAGAATAGTAAGGTGGGCTGTATTAAGTATGATAGGGTGGAGAGGGAGGGAGGAGAAGAACAGTCAGTAAGAGTAACTCTAGGAAGGCACTTGTGAACAATGAAAGGATACCTTTATAAAAACAACCGGACAAGGGAAACACTAAAGTAAAATGTATGCTTGCGAACGCAAGAAGCCTAGCAGGTAAAATGGGGGAATTGGAATTGATAGCATCAAAGGCTGAGTATGATATTATAGGTATTACGGAAACATGGTGGGACGACTCTCACGACTGGGTTGCAAACTTGGAGGGGTATTCTCTTTTCAGGAGGGACAGGGCTAACAAAGGAGGAGGAGGTGTATGTCTTTATGTTAAACCATCTCTTAAACCATACTTAAAGGAGGTTATTTACAAGGGGACTGGTGATAATGTGGAGTCACTATGGGTTGAACTCTCAAGTGGGGGTATTGATGCAAAAAAACTAGTCATAGGCACGTGCTACAAACAGCCGGATATTAGCATACATGAGGAAGAATAACTCTCGCAGCAAATTGAAAGGCTGCGGGATTGGGGGACATCCTAGTGATTGGGGATTTTAATTATCCTGATATAAATTAGTAACGATTCATGCGTTAAAGCTAGGGGCAACGGGTTCTTAAATACGTTAAAGGATCACTACTTGTCTCATTTAGTCGAGGACCCAACTAGAGGTAAAACTACTCTGGATCTAGTAATTACCAATAATGTGGATATTATATCAAACACTAAAGTTGGAGGGGACTTTGGGTAACAGTGATCACTATATGATCACATTCAACATCAGTTTCAAGAAGCATAGTTATAAGGGATCAACCAAAACATTTAACTTTAGAAAAGCTAACTTCAGTATGTTGAAATGTGCACTAAACGACATTGACTGGGAAGTTTTGTTACATGGCAAGAACACTACGGAAATGTGGGATTCTTCAAAAGGGTTGCTAGATAGCAATATTCACAAATTCATTCACATGGGCAGTAAACAAAGGAGAAATAAACTCAAACCGATGTGGTTTAATAAGGTGGTCAAGCAAGAAATGGATAAAAAGATGCGTGCTTTCAAAGCATTTAAATCTAATGGAAAGGAGGAGTCATTCCAGTACTACAAGGAATGCAATAAAAGAAGCAAAAAAGTAATAAGAGCAGCTAAAATTGAAAACGAAAAACAAATCGCTATTGAGCGTAAAACCAATCCTAAAAAGTTTTTTAAATACATAAACAGTAAAAGGTTAAAAAAGGAAAACATAGGTCCAATAAAAAATGAATTTGGAGTATTGATGAATGATGACGAAATAAAAGTGGAAATAATGAACACATTTTTTTCATCAGTATTCACCAGAGAAGACCGGACGGTGGGAGTAGTACATAACGATAGTGACAGTAATGATTTATGGCTAGATACTTGTTTACATGAAGTAGTAGTCTGGGAGAGACTAAGCAAAATGAAGAATAATAAATCACCTGGCCCAGATGGACTTCACCCGAGGGTTCTTATGGAGCTTAGGTCTCAACTAGCAAGACCTCTATACTTGATATTCAATAGTTCAATTAGATCAGGAATGGTACCGAAAGATCGGCATATAGCTGAGGTAGTACCATTATTTAAAAATTGATCTAAAAATCACCTGGGTAACTACAGACTGGTTAGTTTGTCATCTATAGTGAGGTAAATATTGGAAGGAATTAATAAGAATTTACTTACCGATAATTCTATTTCTCATAGTCCGTAGTGGATGCTGGGGACTCCGTCAGGACCATGGGGAATAGCGGCTCCGCAGGAGACAGGGCACAAAAAGTAAGCTTTTAGGATCACATGGTGTGTACTGGCTCCTCCCCCCATGACCCTCCTCCAAGCCTCAGTTAGGTACTGTGCCCGGACGAGCGTACACAATAAGGAAGGATCTTGAATCCCGGGTAAGACTCATACCAGCCACACCAATCACACCGTACAACTTGTGATTTGAACCCAGTTAACAGTATGATAACAACGAAGAAGCCTCTGAAAAGATGGCTCACAACAATAATAACCCGATTTTTGGAACAATAACTATGTACAAGTATTGCAGACAATCCGCACTTGGGATGGGCGCCCAGCATCCACTACGGACTATGAGAAATAGAATTATCGGTAAGTAAATTCTTATTTTCTCTAACGTCCTAGTGGATGCTGGGGACTCCGTCAGGACCATGGGGATTATACCAAAGCTCCCAAACGGGCGGGAGAGTGCGGATGACTCTGCAGCACCGAATGAGAGAACTCCAGGTCCTCTTTAGCCAGAGTATCAAATTTGTAAAATTTTACAAACGTGTTCTCCCCTGACCACGTAGCTGCTCGGCAAAGTTGTAATGCCGAGACCCCTCGGGCAGCCGCCCAAGATGAGCCCACCTTCCTTGTGGAGTGGGCATTTACAGATTTAGGCTGTGGCAGGCCTGCCACAGAATGTGCAAGTTGGATTGTGCTACAGATCCAACGAGCAATCGTCTGCTTAGACGCAGGAGCACCCATCTTGTTGGGTGCATACAGGATAAACAGCGAGTCAGATTTTCTGACTCCAGCCGTCCTTGAAATATATATTTTCAATGCTCTGACAACGTCCAGCAACTTGGAGTCCTCCAAGTCGCTAGTAGCCGCAGGCACCACAATAGGCTGGTTCAAGTGAAAAGCCGAAACCACCTTAGGCAGAAACTGAGGACGCGTCCGCAGTTCTGCCCTGTCCGAATGGAAAATCAGATATGGGCTTTTGTACGATAAAGCCGCCAACTCTGATACTCTCCTGGCTGAAGCCAGGGCCAGTAGCATGGTTACTTTCCATGTAAGATACTTCAAATCTACCGATTTGAGCGGCTCAAACCAATGGGATTTGAGAAAATCCAAAACTACGTTGAGATCCCACGGTGCCACTGGAGGCACAATCGGGGGCTTTCTGGAAGAAAATCGATAAGGCCGAAATTTGAACCTTAATAGACCCCAATTTGAGGCCCATAGACAATCCTGCCTGCAGGAAATGTAGGAATCGACCCAATTGAAATTCCTCCGTTGGGGCCTTCTTGGCCTCACACCACGCAACATTTTCTCCAAATGCGGTGATAATGTTGTGCGGTCACTTCCTTCCTGGCTTTAATCAAGGTAGGAATAACTTCCTCTGGAATGCCCTTTTCTTTTAGAATCCGGCGTTCAACCGCCATGCCGTCAAACGCAGTCGCGGTAAGTCTTGGAACATACAAGGTCCCTGCTGAAGCAGATCCCTTCTTAACGGTAGAGGCCACGGCTCTTCCGTGAGCATCTCTTGAAGTTCCGGGTACCAAGTCCTTCTCGGCCAATCCGGAGCCACGAGTATTGTTCTTACTCCCCGTAGCCGTATAATTCTCAGTACCTTTGGTATGAGAGGCAGAGGAGGAAACACATACACGGACTGGTACACCCACGGTGTTACCAGAGCGTCCACAGCTATTGCCTGAGGGTCTCTTGACCTGGCGCAATATCTGTCCAGTTTCTTGTTGAGGCGGGACGCCATCATGTCCACCTTTGGTTTTTCCCAACGGTTCACAATCATGTGGAAGACTTCTGGATGAAGTCCCCACTCTCCCGGGTGGAGGTCGTGTCTGCTGAGGAAGTCTGCTTCCCAGTTGTCCACTCCCGGAATGAACACTGCTGACAGTGCTATGACATGATTTTCCGCCCAGCGAAGAATCCTTGCAGCTTCTGTCATTGCTCTTCTGCTTCTCGTGCCGCCCTGTCTGTTTACGTGGGCGACTGCCGTGATGTTGTCTGACTGGATCAACACCGGCTGACCCTGAAGCAGCGGTTTTGCCAGGCTTAGAGCATTGTAAATCGCTCTTAGCTCCAGTATATTTATGTGAAGAGACGTCTCCAGGTTTGACCACACGCCCTGGAAGTTTCTTCCCTGTGTGACTGCTCCCCAGCTTCGTAGGCTGGCATCCGTAGTCACCAGGACCCAGTCCTGTATGCCGAATCTGCGGCCCTCTAACAGATGGGCACTCTGCAACCACCACAGAAGAGACACCCTTGTTCTTGGTGACAGTGTTATCCGCTGATGCATGTGCAGATGCGATCCGGACCATTTGTCCAGCAGATCCCACTGAAATATTCGTGCGTGGAATCTGCCGAATGGAATTGCTTCGTAAGAAGCCACCATCTTTCCCAGGACTCTTGTGCATTGATGTACTGACACATTTCCTGGTTTTAGGAGGTTCCTGACAAGTTCGGATAACTCCCTTGCTTTCTCCTCCGGGAGAAACACCTTTTTCTGAACAGTGTCCAGAATCATTCCCAGGAACAGCAGACGTGTCGTCGGGGTCAATTGAGATTTTGGAAGATTCAGAATCCACCCGTGTTGTTGAAGCACTACTTGGGTTAGTGCTACTCCGACTTCCAGCTGTTCTCTGGACCTTGCCCTTATCAGGAGATCGTCCAAGTAAGGGATAATTAATACGCCTTTTCTTCGTAGAAGAACCATCATTTCGGCCATTACCTTGGTAAAGACCCGAGGTGCCGTGGACAAACCAAACGGCAGCGTTTGAAACTGATAATGACAGTTTTGTATCACGAACCTGAGATACCCTTGGTGTGAAGGGTAAATTGGGACATGCAGATAAGCATCTTTTATGTCCAGGGACACCATGAAGTCCCCTTCTTCCAGATTCGCTATCACTGCTCTGAGTGACTCCATCTTGAACTTGAATTTCTGTATGTACAGGTTCAAGGATTTCAGATTTAGAATAGGTCTTACCGAACCGTCCGGCTTCGGTACCACAAATAGTGTGGAATAATACCCCTTTCCCTGTTGTAGGAGGGGTGCCTTGACTATCACCTGCTGAGAATACAGCTTGTGAATGGCTTCCAATACCGTCGCCCTTTCTGAGGGAGACGTTGGTAAAGCAGACTTTAGGAACCGGCGAGGGGGAGACTTTTCGAATTCCAACTTGTAACCCTGAGATACTACCTGCAGGATCCAAGGGTCCACCTGTGAGCGCGCCCACTGTGTGCTGAAAATCTTTAGTCGACCCCCCACCGCCCCTGAGTCCGCTTGCACAGCCCCAGCGTCATGCTGAGGGCTTTGTAGAAGCCGGGGAGGGCTTCTGTTCGTGGGAAGTAGTTGCTTGCTGCAACCTCTTACCCCTTCCTTTGCCTCTGGGCAAATATGACTGTCCTTTTGCTCGCTTGTTCTTATAGGAACGAAAGGACTGCGGCTGAAAAGACGGTGTCTTTTTCTGTTGGGAGGTGACCTGAGGTAAAAAAGTGGATTTTCCGGCTGTTGCCGTGGCCACCAGATCCGATAGACCGACCCCAAATAATTCCTCTCCTTTATACGGCAATACTTCCATATGCCGTTTGGAATCCGCATCACCTGACCACTGTCGCGTCCATAAACTTCTTCTGGCAGATATGGACATCGCACTTACTCTCGATGCCAGAGTGCAAATATCCCTCTGAGCATCTCGCATATAAAGAAAAGCATCCTTTAATTGCTCTATAGTCAATAAAATACTGTCCCTATCCAGGGTATCAATATTTTCAGTCAGGGAATCCGACCACACCACCCCAGCACTGCACATCCAGGCTGAGGCTATTGCTGGTCGCAGTATAACACCAGTATGTGTGTATATACTCTTCAGGGTAGTTTCCAGCCTCCTATCAGCTGGATCCTTGAGGGCGGCCGTATCAGGAGACGGTAACGCCACTTGTTTTGATAAGCGTGTGAGCGCCTTATCCACCCTAGGGGGTGTTTTCCAGCGCGCCCTAACCTCTGGTGGGAAAGGGTATAATGCCAATAACTTCTTTGAAATTAGCAGTTTTCTATCGGGGTTAACCCACGCTTCATCACACACGTCATTCAATTCCTCTGATTCTGGAAAAGCTACAGGTAGTTTTTTCACACCCCACATAATACCCCCCTTTGAGGTACCTGCAGTATCAGAGATATGCAAAGCCTCCTTCATTGCCGTGATCATATAACGTGTGGCCCTATTGGAAAATACGTTTATTTCTTCACCGTCGACACTAGATTCATCTGTGTCGGTACCTGTGTCGACTGACTGAGGTAAGGGACGTTTTACAGCCCCTGACGGTGCCTGAGACGCCTGGACAGGTACTAACTGGTTTTCCGGCCGTCTCATGTCGTCAACTGACTTTTGCAGCGTGCTAACATTATCACGTAATTCCATAATTAAAGCCATCCATTCCGGTGTCGACTCCCTAGGGGGTGACATCACCATTACCGGCAATTGCTCCGCCTCCACACCAACATCGTCCTCATACATGTCGACACACACGTACCGACACACAGCAGACACACAGGGAATGCTCTTATCGAAGACAGGACCCCACTAGCCCTTTGGGGAGACAGAGGGAGAGTTTGCCAGCACACACCAAAGCGCTATAAAAATGTATATAAACAACCCTAAAAGGTGTTGTTTCTGTTATATGCGCTTAATATATAAAAATATCGCCAAAATATGCCCCCCTTCTCTGTTTTACCCTGTTTCTGTAGTGCAGTGCAGGGGAGAGTCCTGGGAGCCTTCCTCACAGCGGAGCTGAGCAGGAAAATGGCGCTGTGTGCTGAGGAGAATAGGCCCCGCCCCCTAAAACGGCGGGTTCTTCTCCCGGAGTTTGCGATATATGGCAGGGGTTAAATACATCCATATAGCCTCAAGGGCTATATGTGATGTATTTTAGCCATAGAAAAAGGTATTATACATTGCTGCCCAGGGCGCCCCCCCCAGCGCCCTGCACCCTCAGTGACCGCTGGTGTGAAGTGTGCCGACAACAATGGCGCACAGCTGCAGTGCTGTGCGCTACCTTATGAAGACAAAGTCTTCTGCCGCCTGTTTCCGGACCTCTTCAACTTCGGCATCTGCAAGGGGGGTCGGCGGCACGGCTCCGGGACCGGACTCCATGGCTGGGCCTGTGTTCGATCCCTCTGGAGCTAATGGTGTCCAGTAGCCTAAGAAGCAAATCCATCCTGCACGCAGGTGAGTTCACTTCTCTCCCCTAAGTCCCTCGTAGCAGTGAGCCTGTTGCCAGCAGGACTCACTGAAAATAAGAAACCTAAAAAACTTTTTCTAAGCAGCTCTTTATGAGAGCCACCTAGATTGCACCCTGCTCGGACGGGCACAAAAACCTAACTGAGGCTTGGAGGAGGGTCATGGGGGGAGGAGCCAGTACACACCATGTGATCCTAAAAGCTTACTTTTTGTGCCCTGTCTCCTGCGGAGCCGCTATTCCCCATGGTCCTGACGGAGTCCCCAGCATCCACTAGGACGTTAGAGAAATAAGGGATAGCATACAGGAGTATCTGCAGATTGCTAAGATTATATGCAGGAACCAGCATGGGTTTGTGAGGGACAGATCACGTCAAACAGGAAGTGAGCGACAATCTTGACCAGGGAAAAGCAGTGGATGTGTACTTCCCATGTCAGTCATCATCACTGCCTCCCAACACTCTCTAAAGGAGGCATCACATAGAAATAAGACAGCGCCATTTGTTTTCTACTTCAGTGACTTTGAAATCTATTTAATAATCAAGACTTACATTTGGATATAGATGGGTTGGGGTTTTACGTAGACAGTGGTGTGCTGTGAGGGATGGGTTACTGATGGTCACCATAGACATAGGTGTAGTGTTCTAGCGACATCACTCTAAGACTTAAATTTGAACATAGATCTCTCAGATTTTTGCACAGCGTAACAGTCCGGGTGATATAGGTCTGTCCCTTGAGGGATTTGGTTACATATGCGATTTCTTTTGGAACTGTACACGTACATCAGCTCACTTCTGCACAGTCAGCATCACAGACTCATCTACAGTATGTGAGTCAGAGTTCTATGCTTGGGCTGTAGTGATAGGGACATGGCACACCACTTTGGTAACTTCTGTATGGAGTGGGCTTGGAACTGCTGGAGCGGATGATGGAGCCAGGGAGGGTCGCAAGAGAAGCTTTTCCATAAATTTTCTCCAGCTTGGCAGGCAAAAAGCAAAACCACAGAACACCATCTAAAAATGGCATCTGTCAGAAAGATGAGAGCTCTGTTTCTTTCATCTATATAAATACAGGTTGAGTATCCCTTATTTCAAAATATGGAATTTTTTGTGCGAGATAGTAAAACCTTTATTTTCTGATGGCTCACTGTACACAAACTTTGTTTAATACACAAAGTTATTAAAAATATTGGCTAAAATTACCTTCAGGCTGTGTGTATAAGGTGTATATGAAACATAAGTGCATTCTGTGCTTAGACTTAGGTCCCATCGCCATGATATCTCCTTATGGTATGCAATTCATACTTGCCTACTCTCCCGGAAGCTGCGGGAGGCTCCCGGTTTTTTGGGTATCCGCCAGCACCCCCGGAAGAGTAGCAAGGTCTCCCGCATCCTGCTAGTGATGCGGGCAGGATGAAGATACAGTCCCGTATTCGCGAGTCCGTGGGGTGGGGAAGGTGAATCGTGCAATTTTAGCATAAAGATGTCACAGCCTGGCACTGCCCCCCCCCCCCCCCCCCCAAAGTCTCCTGTAGCGTCTCCTCTCCGGGCTTCTCCCGGAGAGGAGATATTTAAAGTAGGCAAGTATGATGCAATAATTCCAAAATACGGAAAAATCCAATATCCAAAATACTTCTAGTCCCAAGCATTTTGGATAAGGGATACTCAACCTGTAGCATCTTTAAATAACCCCAATTAAAACCTTAGGTTATGTAGGATAATAAAGGAGAAATTAAAAGCCTGGGGAACCAGTGATTTCTCCACCTTTTCTGACTAAGTACAGAGAAAAGTAAATGTGACTTACCAGCTACAATGCTGAGGAAAAAACCATGTATGAGAACTCTAGCAATAAAGGTTCTGAGGTGGGAATTGTGTATTTTGGTGGAGGTAAGTCAGGTGACAAAAGGGGCAGCAATAAAGTTATTTTAGCTCGATTTGCACTTTAAACTTTGACTCTAAAGGTGGGTACACACTATTAGATATATCTGCAGATCAATTGATCTGCAGATATATCTATGTACGGATCGGGCAGTGTGCTGTGCATACACACAGCCCGATCCGTCGGGGGACTGACGTCATGAACTGGGCGGGAGGGCGCTCGCGCCCGCCCAGTTCACCTGTCAATCACCGCCGGCCGCCGCAGCATGTGTACGGGCGGTCGGACGACCGCCCCGTACACACACAGCGACGCGCCCATATATCGTTAGATATATTGGCTGTCGGCTGTGCTGCGCGGCCGACGCGATACGTCTGTGAACGACGGAGTTCACAGACGTATCGCCCGTACACACTGGCCGACGGTCCCGCGATGTATCGGCCGTTCAAGAGAACGGCCGATACATCGACCAGTGTGTACGGGCCTTAACACTGCTGCTTTTCCAGTGGTTAAAGTGAATAGAAATACACAATATCTAAGAGGTTTGCGATTGTGCATCCACATTCTTCTAACTCTCTACCTAGAGTTTTGTGGGGCATCAGAATCTGCTAACAAGTTGTGCCAGATGTTCCTTGTTTCTCCCGTTCACTAATAAAAATACTGATCTCCACAATCCACGTAGCTTGCAGAAAAAAAAGTCATGTTTTATGACCCTTATCCCAGACAAAGTATAATCAAAATAAAAAGAAAAGGTGATGCTGGATTGCATGTCTTTGTAATTGTATCTGCCAAAAGTTCAGACAAATCTAACATGAATAGTATAGTCACAATAATTGTACATGCTGATTAAAACCCTGATTACAATGTACAATGGTCAGCACACAGTACCTGTCAAAATCAGTCATAAAAACTCTGCATCTCACAGAGAGAGCGGACACAAGAAATCACTGGCAATAGATATCACTTGTAGCACCATAGGGGCATATGCATCAATTAACGGGATGCTTGCATCCACCTGGATTGGGTTAAATGGACAGAGGCTGGCTAAACCCCTGCTGTACGGCGTGTCTAGAAAAGAAAGACCTGCGAGCATGATTTGTGTACTGTATCCTCCTCTTGAACATCTTCAGGTATCACACAGAAAAAAATGAGAAAATGCAGGCGCACACTCTAAACACTAAGAACATTGGTAATCATTACCAGGGCTCTCAGTGTTTAGAGTGTGCACCTGCAGTTTCTCTTTCTCTGTGCAGCACTACAAGTCTCAGCATGGTAGCTAGCACCTCCCATTATGTTTAGGATTAGGGCGCGCAGTCCAGCCCCCACTCCGCACAAATACATCTACAGGTATGTAACATCTCACTTGATTGCTGTATGTTTCCAATATATTTAATTGGGAATAATTGTCCTTTTAAGGACATTTAACTAGAGCTAATCAACATCTTATCTGCTTATAAGCCTGCATCTGCTTATATCATGTGACTGCCAGATAAACAATTATCTGTTTCCTGGCTGTCCAAAAATTTTAGCCAAGGGTCTCCGAACTTGCCGTCTGCTGAATAACACGGCAGACTGGTCAGCAGTAAGTGCCCAGTGGGAAATTAGCCATCACTATTCAGAGAGTGTGACCACACACTCCCAAATGTAAGTGGTTCTAGGTGCTGCACTGTCCCCTCTTTAGCTTCTACTATGGGGCATGCCGGCATCTTCTCTTCATAAGATCAACTACTCTTCATGTTAGCGGACAATGCATAATGCAGGGGTAACAATAAAGACACCGAATGAGTGACATTATGTCACTCGTCCAATGTTTTAGGCACCTTCAAAACTTTGGAGCCTTATGCAGAAGCCTTGATCCGCGTAGTGGCAGAACCTACCCGGGGTTTATAACAGCACATTAATAAGCAAGCCTTCGGTGTCACCAATAGCTTAGACCTCATTGTTTTGGGCCCAAATACTCATTTACAGTAGTGATGTGCACCGGAAATTTTTCGGGTTTTGTGTTTTGGTTTTGGATTCGGTTCCACGGCCGTGTTTTAGATTCGGACGCGTTTTGGCAAAACCTCCCTGAAAATTTTTTGTCGGATTCGGGTGTTTTTTTTTTACAAAAAACCCTCAAAAACAGCTTAAATCATAGAATTTGGGGGTCATTTTGATCCCATAGTATTATTAACCTCAATAACCATAATTTCCACTCATTTCCAGTCTATTCTGAACACCTCACAATATTATTTTTAGTCCTAAAATTTGCACCGAGGTCGCTGGATGGCTAAGCGACCCAAGTGGCCGACACAAACACCTGGCCCATCTAGGAGTGGCACTGCAGTGTCAGACAGGATGGCAGATTTAAAAAATAGTCCCCAAACAGCACATGATGCAAAGAAAAAAAGAGGTGCAATGAGGTAGCTGTGTGACTAACCTAAGCGACCCAAGTGGCCGACACAAACACCTGGCCCATCTAGGAGTGGCACTGCAGTTTTCTAGCGAGAGGATTGTGAATCCTCATGTGAATCTGAACCACTAGCCATGAACATAGGCCAGGGCCTCAGCCGTTCCTTGCCACTCCGTGTCGTAAATGGCATATTGGCAAGTTTACGCTTCTCATCAGACGCTTTTAATTTTGATTTTTGGGTCATTTTACTGAACTTTTGTAGTATACTTGACGACACAGAGGTAGAGCAATGGACTACTGTACCGTACTGCTATATATATATACTGGTGGTCACAGTAACATTCTACACTGTCCCCTCCTACTATATACTGCGCACAACTAAAATGCAGCACAGGTATGGATGCATAGTATACCTGACGACACAGAGGTAGAGCAGTGGACTACTGTACCGTACTGCTATATATATATATATATATATATATATACACTGGTGGTCACAGCAACATTCTGCACTGTCCCCTCCTACTATATACTGCGCACAACTAAAATGCAGCACAGGTATGGATGCATAGTATACTTGACGACACAGAGGTAGAGCAGTGGACTACTGTACCGTACTGCTATATATATATACTGGTGGTCACAGCAACATTCTGCACTGTCCCCTCCTACTATATACTGCGCACAACAAAAATGCAGCATAGGTATGGATGCATAGTATACTTGACGACACAGAGGTAGAGCAGTGGACTACTGTACCGTACTGCTATATATATATATATATATATATATATATATACTGGTGGTCACTGTTCACAGCAACATTCTGCACTGTCCTCCTAGTATATACTACAATGCAGCACATATATGGAGCGTTTTTCAGGCAGAGAACGTAGATATTTTCAGCACACTGAGCACAGATATTTGCAAGCACACTGAGCACAGATATTTGCAGCACACTGAGCAGATATTTGCAGCACACTGAACACAGAAACTGAGAGAACTTAGCCACGTCCTCTCGCTATCATCTCCAAAGCGCGAGTGAAAATGGCGGCGACGCGCTGCTCCTTATATAGAATACGAATCTCGCGAGAATCCGACAGCGGGATGATGACGTTCGGGCGCGCTCGGGTTAACCGAGCAAGGCGGGAAGATTCGAGTCTGCCTCGGAACCATGTAAAATGGGTGAAGTTCGGGGGGGTTCGGATCTCGAGGAACCGAACCCGCTCATCACTACTTTACAGAAGACTGCAGCAATGATGAATAAAGCATTTTGTACTTTAGGTGCAGATGGAAATTTAAGTAAAAGCATTTATGTTCAATTTTATTTAGTGAGAAGCACTTTCCGTAAACTAGACAATAATAGGAAAATGATAAATACCTTAATAAACCGCTCACTATAGGAACAAATATTGAAAACTAAACGGAAATCTAAAAAGCTGAAAGGGAAGAAAAAAAAAGCATGAAAAATAATCTTCACATATTGCTCCAGAGCATCAAAGGGATAAATGATGTACTCAGAATCCAGCTTCCAGGAACACAGTATCAGCTGGTACAAGTGCTGAAAAATGACTGTGTCAGAAATCAATATCTCTGCAATATGGAGGTTCTAGAGAAAGGGAAAACTCTTCTCGCCACCAGCTTGTAATTTGAAACACTTACTGTACATTAACTTCAATGAATAATTCACACTATTTTATTTAAATAAAATATAGAAAAAGCTGTTTCCTTATGAATAATGTCCCAGTGTTTTCTCCTGCTGTTTTTCAGCTTCGTCTGTTTATAGTGAAGGGGAAACAGATTTATCTTCACTGTCCGTGTCGCCTCAGCTTATTCCATAAAGCAGCAGATCTCAATCATGTCAACATACAGAAGTTGGTTTCAAGCCATAAAAGGGATATTGATTGTTGGCGATACGGAGAGGGGAAGCAGTGATCGCAACCCTTCCATTGCCAGTGCGATCACATCCCAGTGAGGTTCAGTGGGATGTGCTTCACCCATGAGCCTGCTTTCAACACTGTGTATTAGGGTGGCCAATCCTGGGACTTTTTTCAAACCCAGGTACTGGGATTGAAAAAAGATCAATCCCGGGATACCCGGGATTGGGTTGAAGATCCGCCGATCCCAGCCCAGCCCACACAAATACTCACCATCATGGGTAGGAGCCGCTGCAGGCGACGAGGTGCGGTCCTGGCGGCTGGCGTCAGACTCACCATCGTGGGTGGAAGGGCTAGCGGGCTGCAAATTGTGGTCCAGGAGGCACAGGCGGCTGGCATCAGACTGCGCAGCATGATCTCTGACATCATGTCACGCTGCGCAGTATGCACTGCTGGGGGCAGGAGCAGCCGGAAGGAGAGAGCTGGGCAGCGTCTGAGCCAGCTGAGGACGCTGAACGCTGCTCGGCATTAAAAAAAACAACGGGGAAGGTAATTCCTGCAATCCCAGGGATTGGAGCTTTCAATCCTGGATTGAATCCCGGACGATTTTTGGGCTAAATCCCGGGATTGGCCTCCCTACTGTGTATGGCAAGAGACTGAGATCTTCACTGTTCATTATACTAGAATATGCAATGGAGCCACACGGCCAATGGAGCAATCATCTTCATTGCTGACATACACACACAAACAATGTCAATGGTTTATCTGTATTAACACGGCTCCCTTGTCCATACTTGGAACACCGAGGACAAAAGGGCAGGGTTTACGCAAACTAGGGATGGTCATCGACCATCGATTATTCCTATTCATTGATGGTTTTAGCCGATGTCGAAAGCTTTTGCCATCGATGGGAGAGAACCAGACGGTTTCCCTCTATCGATGGCACAGCATCATTTTCATTTTTTTTTTACCCTAAGGTGCCAGGACTCTGAGCATAACACCAATGAAGCCCCGCCCCCAGGCTGTGATTAGCCCGTGGGTCATTCACAGAAATAACAGGGATGACCACCAATGGGTGAAACCACCGATGGTATCCCATAACATATTTTGGTGACCATCGATGGCCATCCCTAATGCAAAATCAAACTAAGGGGTATGAAGCAGTGAAAAAAATGGAGCAATGAGCCGGTGGAGAAGTTACCCATGGTAACCAATCAGCTTTGAGGTAATGTCTATCAAGTGCATTCTTTAAAATTATAGGTTGCCATGGTCAACTTATTTTATTATTTTACCATTTATTTAAATATCACATACATATTCTACAGACTGCAGTGCATTACAGAGTATATTTGGCCATTCACATCAGTCAACTTCTCCACTGCTTCATACATATCCCCCTGAGTACAGTATCCGCACTCGTTCACAAACACTAAGAATCAGATAGGTGCCTCTCTCATAGACCGTGCCTATATTATTTTATTTTTTTTATTTTATTTACTGTTGTTACTTTTATTCGAAAGAAGGTTTATTTTGCACTTTTGCAATTCCAGAATGTGAAGTCACTAGAAACCCATAAGAATCAAACTCTACGATGCAAGTGGCCTTAGGCTGGTATCCTGAGGAGGCCCTTCCTTAGGGATAACCAGCACTGTGCTAATAGCACTAGGGCTATTCCCCATACACTGTGAGTGTTGGTTGTGGGTTTGGTAAATATGTTTAAGAGAAAAAAAAAATTTCACTACAGATGCCTGCTAGCCCTGTCATACCCAATTCAAAATGGCTGCCAGGGCATGCATCCAATCAATCTTTTAAGAAGTGATAAAAAAATAGAATCTAATATCTACCTTCTTTTTCTCTGCCTGTGCTAAGTTATGACATGTATACTGCACTTCTATAATCTGCTATGGTGGCAATATTCCCCTCAACTGTTACTAAACTGTGCTGACTCACCACTAGGGCTTTTCTCCAGTGCCAGCTTCGCTCTGCGGACTACCGTTGTCTACTCCCTCTGCAATGTGTCACACATTCTGACAGGGCAGAGGGAGGGAGCTGCGGCCCATGGTGCCAGTATCTGATTGGATAACAGAATTGGCACATGAGCAGTAAACTCATCAGGGAGGTGCTATGAGCCCGTACTATCAACGTTGAAAGGGTGATTTACCATTCACCCTCTTCGTCAGGTGGCATAATAGTAACAATCGTGGTAGCTGCCTCCTGTATTACAGTGCTATGCAGGCGAAGCAGGAGCAGCTTTTATGCAGAGAAAAGCGTAAGGTTAGTACATAGACCCCTGAAAGCTCTGCCAGTATCCAAAAACCTTACAAAGCTGAGGCGGCCACCCAGTTGGTAGCCAGCCCTACCAGAACTAAGGGAACACCAGTGGCTGGGATGTCTAACATACTAATTACTGGAGCACTGGGAGGGAGGTTGCATTGATGTCTTAGTCCATCCAGGATACTTATGTTTCTTACATACAATAAAAAAAAAAAAAAAAAAGTCAAAGAAATGAATGTGCAGAGTAGATTGCCATGCCAAAATTTTTTAAATAAATCACCCAAATGACTAGCTGATTTCCTACTGCAGTTATTGTTAATAAATCTGATACTAAAAACCCACACTTGCACACACACTGGCAATGCCTGGGAGATTCATAGATCTCTGATTCTCTGGGAAAATAACGTTTTTCACTGTGAATTATGGCCCGCCCCCTGATACGAATCGTGGGAAATCGTGGCACTGCTTGGCAGGAGGCGTGGTTATGGAGACACTGATCACACAGCCATGCAAGATCTCCAGGAGAGGAGGTAAGACATGTTGGCAAGTGCGACTTAACCTAACATATTAGAAACCAGGTGAAGACAGTATAAAAAAAAAAAAAATTGATTGTTTTCAAGACAAACCATAATCATTTGGGCAATACTTTGCAGGTAAATGAAGGTAAATGGATAGGAAATGTTATGTACACAGCAGAAAACAGTCTTTGTACTTTCTGGGCAGAGAAAAACATTTAGCAATGGAAGCCGCCATTTCCTTTCACAGAAACACTACAGCAGTCAAGTCATGCACCTGCTAGCCTACAGCAGCACACGTGTAGCAAGTAAGAAACCAACAGTTTAACTCGTCATGGGTAAATAGGAAACTGGAGGTAACCTGTGAAATGTAAAGACCTTTGCTGCTGTGGACCCTAATAAAACAGAGCTGTCAATCACAGTTCTGCTTCATAAACTCATGTTCTCTGATCTGGAACACTAATTGACAGCTTTACTCCCCAGGTGTATCTGTGGCAGCTGCGCTGCTCACCTCTCTGGTGGACCAGTGGCCGGCACTGGTGGCTCAAGTCACTGTAATCCCTCTGCACCCCAGCTCCCGTCCATCGCGACACACAATGCTCTCCAGTGCTAAGTCATGGAACCAGGCATTCAAAATTCACCTCTATTTCAACAGTGGTCCATGAAATCAGTTGCAAATTACGATATCCTTGATTGAACAGGCATCAAATGCAGCAGACGTGTCCTTATCCAAATTATTTGCATAATGCTAAAAGGTTCCTTCATAGAATAATAATGTGGTTATGGAAATGTCCTGGCTCTATAAACAGCTGTTTCTACCAGGCTTCCAGAAATAAAGCTATGTTTGCATTCTAAAAAGCTCATGTGTAAAAATAGGCCATCTTTCAATTAAAGTACCATGCAATAAATAATACTCCCCCTTATAGAAAACAAAGTTTTCATTCTGGACTGAAATGAGATGGAGAGAAAATTACGTCTTTATAAATATATGAAAGGAATATCTTTAAAAATGCCCTTTTTACGTCTTAAAGGTTTTCCAGAGACAAATTTTAATATTCTAATACTGTTCTTTAAACACCCGCATTAGGGTAAACAGAGTACGCGTCAATATAATCCATCAACCTTAGGGTCAATAACATTTTGAAGACGCAATTGAACTTTCATTTGATAATTTAATCCATAGTGAAAAATCACAAGAGGGACACAAAGACAAATGGATGAAGTTGTCAAGAATCCCTAATTACCAAGGAGCGGTACATAATTTAAACAGATGCTTTATGCTTAGGAGTCTGTATCTTTGTTTTATATTTAATATGTTGCATACTTTTATTCTGTATAAAGTATACCTTTAATTATTAATGGTGAGTTTCTTAAATGCAATAAATCATGTATGTGGGTGCATACAATATAGACTGCACCAAAAGTAACATGGATAGCTTGAGGATTATTAAGGCAAAAGGGGCATTTTTTTTTTTTTTTTTTAAATCTTAGATTTTTGACTATTTAGCTGGATGATTGATAACACCAAAATTATTCAAGGTAGAACTCGCCATGTTGAAATGGAACATATATACTGTATATCAAAATGTTTATATGTGCAGGATAAACTTGAAAACTACTAGACCAATTTTGATGAGGTTTTCACGGAAACGTTCCTTGAGATCCTCAAAGTAACATAGGCTATGGAATCATCTCGCTATCATGTTAATTGGCTAATTAGCAAACAAAATTAAAAATAATAATCTGTGCGGAAATCTTGTGGCCAAAAAGTAGAATGCTATTAGAGACTACTTCGTTGCACTCACCTGATTGGCTGTATGCGCGTGTGAGCTCAGACAGCGCATCGCACACCTCCCTCCATTACCTTCAACGGTGGGAACTTTGCCGTCAGCGGCTGACCGCGGGTGACCTCACCGCTAACCGCAAATTTCCCACCATTGAGTATAATGGAGAGGCTTTGCGATGCGCTGTCTGACAGCTCAGACGTGCAGCCAATCAGCAGAGTGCCAGGACGTTGCGCTCGCTGATTGGCTTAAGAGACCTTTCTGTGACAGCAGTCACGGGGGGGTTTCTGCATTCGGGGAAAGGGGTCCCATGTGAAAACATGGGACCCCTTTCAGTCAGCTGGTCCGGGTGTTCGTTTATTTGTTTTGCCAAGTACGAGGATTTATATCTGGACACTGGATTGAGGTGAGTATAATTTTATTCACAGGTACCCCGGATCGTCGGATCAGGAGACGTGGCAGTCGGCGGGTCAACATAGGTAAGTATGTGTGTGTCGGCAGGTGTGAAATAAAGTTTTACTCTCAAGGTGTGTGTCTCCTGTTTTTATTTGGGTATTTTTTTTCCAGTAGTACTACAGGTACCAGCGGGCCCGTTTTTCTCCCGCATGCTGGTACTTGTGGTTCTCCAAGTACCAGCTTGCGGGGGAGGCTTGCTGGGACTTGTAGTACTACAGGAAAAAACAATACTCTTGTCATTTTTTCAAGGCTATCAGCCTCCATCCGCAGCCCTTGGATGGGGGGGGACAGCCTCGGGCTTCACCCCTGGCCCTTGGGTGGCTGGGGGGGGGGCCCTTGATTGAAGGGGTCCCCACTCCCCCAGGGTACCCCGGCCAGGGGTGACTAGTTGGATATTTAATGCCACGGCCGCAGGGCGCTGTATAAAAGTGACCCCCGGCTGTGGCAATATCTGTCCAGCTAGTGGAGCCCGATGCTGGTGTAAAAAATACGAGGGACCCCTACTCTGTTTGTCCCCCGTATTTTTTGCACCAGGCGCAGAGCCCGGTGCTGGTTTTAAAAATACGGGGGATCCCCTGTCCATTTTCCCCCTGTTTTTTTAGAACCAGGACCGGCTCGAAGAGCCCGAGGCTGGTTATGCTTTGGAGGGGGGACCCCACGCCATTTTTTTCCGGGATTTTACCATTCCATCTAAAAAATAAATAAAAAATAAATAAAAAATAAGATTTTACTCACCGGTAAATCTATTTCTCGTAGTCCGTAGTGGATGCTGGGAACTCCTTAAGGACCATGGGGAATAGACGGGCTCCGCAGGAGACTTCGCACTCTAAAAGAAAGATTAGGTACTATCTGGTGTGCACTGGCTCCTCCCACTATGACCCTCCTCCAGACCTCAGTTAGGATACTGTGCCCGGAAGAGCTGACACAATAAGGAAGGATTTTGAATCCCGGGTAAGACTCATACCAGCCACACCAATCACACCGTATAACTCGTGATACTACACCCAGTTAACAGTATGAAATATAACTGAGCCTCTCAACAGATGGCTCAACAATAACCCTTAGTTAGGCAATAACTACATACAAGTATTGCAGACAATCCGCACTTGGGATGGGCGCCCAGCATCCACTACGGACTACGAGAAATAGATTTACCGGTGAGTAAAATCTTATTTTCTCTGACGTCCTAGTGGATGCTGGGAACTCCGTAAGGACCATGGGGATTATACCAAAGCTCCCAAACGGGCGGGAGAGTGCAGATGACTCTGCAGCACCGAATGAGAGAACTCAAGGTCCTCCTCAGCCAGGGTATCAATTTTGTAGAATTTAGCAAACGTGTTTGCCCCTGACCAAGTTGCAGCTCTGCAAAATGGTAAAGCCGAGACCCCTCGGGCAGCCGCCCAAGATGAGCCCACTTTCCTCGTGGAATGGGCTTTTACTGATTTAGGATGCGGCAATCCAGCCGCAGAATGTTCCAGCTGAATTGTGCTACAAAATCAGCGAGCAATAGTCTGCTTAGAAGCAGTAGCACCTATTTTGTTGGGTGCCTACAGGATAAAAAGCGAGTCAGTTTTCCTGACTCCAGCCGTCCTGGAAATATAAATTTTTAAGGCCCTGACTACGTCCAGTAACTTGGAATCTTCCAAGTCCCTAGTAGCCGCAGGCACTACAATAGGTTGGTTCAAGTGAAAAGCTGATACCACCTTAGGGAGAAACTGGGGACGAGTCCTCAATTCTGCCCTATCCATATGGAAAATCAGATAAGGGCTTTTACATGACAAAGCCGCCAATTCTGACACACGCCTGGCCGAAGCCAAGGCCAACAACATGACCACTTTCCACGTGAGATATTTCAAATCCACAGTTTTAAGTGGCTCAAACCAATGTGATTTTAAGAAACTCAACACCACGTTGAGATCCCAAGGTGCCACAGGAGGCACAAAAGGGGGCTGAATATGTAGCACTCCCTTTACAAATGTCTGAACTCCAGGCAGTGAAGCCAGTTCTTTCTGGAAGAAAATCGACAGAGCCGAAATCCGGACCTTAATGGAACCCAATTTTAGGCCCATAGTCACCCCTGACTGTAGGAAGTGCAGAAAACGACCCAGCTGAAATTCCTCTGTTGGGGCCTTCCTGGCCTCACACCACGCAACATATTTTCGCCAAATACGGTGATAATGGTTTGCGGTTACTTCTTTCCTTGCTTTTATCAGCGTAGGAATGACTTCTTCCGGAATGCCCTTTTCCTTTAGGATCCGGAATTCAACCACCATGCCGTCAAACGCAGCCACGGTAAGTCTTGGAACAGACAGGGCCCCTGCTGTAGCAGATCCTGTCTGAGCGGTAGAGGCCATGGGTCCTCTGATATCATTTCTTGAAGTTCTGGGTACCAAGCTCTTCTTGGCCCATCCGGAACCACGAGTATCGTTCTTACTCCTCGTTTTCTTATTATTCTCAGTACCTTTGGTATGAGAGGCAGAGGAGGGAATACATAAACCGACTGGTACACCCACGGTGTCACTAGAGCGTCCACAGCTATTGCCTGAGGGTCCCTTGACCTGGCGCAATATCTAGTTTTTTGTTTAGGCGGGACGCCATCATGTCCACCTGTGGCCTTTCCCAACGGTTTACCAACAGTTGGAAGACTTCTGGATGAAGTCCCCACTCTCCCGGGTGTAGGTCGTGTCTGCTGAGGAAGTCTGCTTCCCAGTTGTCCACTCCCGGAATGAACACTGCTGACAGTGCTAAGACGTGATTTTCCGCCCATCGGAGAATCCTTGTGGCTTCTGCCATCGCCATCCGGCTTCTTGTGCCGCCCTGTCGGTTTACATGGGCGACTGCCGTGATGTTGTCTGATTGGATCAGTACCGGCTGGTTTTGAAGCAGAGGCCTTGCCAGACTTAGGGCATTGTAAATGGCCCTCAGTTCCAGAATATTTATGTGTAGGGACGACTCCTGACTTGACCAAAGTCCTTGGAAATTTCTTCCCTGTGTGACTGCCCCCCAGCCTCGAAGGCTGGCATCCGTGGTTACCAGGACCCAGTCCTGTATGCCGAATCTGCGGCCCTCTTGAAGATGAGCACTCTGCAGCCACCACAGTAGAGATACCCTGGTCCTTGGAGACAGGGTTATCAGCCGATGCATCTGAAGATGCGATCCCGACCACTTGTCCAAGAGGTCCCACTGAAAGGTTCTTGCATGGAACCTGCCGAATGGAATTTTGCTTCGTAAGAAGCTACCATTTTTCCCAGGACTCGTGTGCAGTGATGCACCGATACCTGTTTTGGTTTCAGGAGGTCTCTGACTAGAGATGACAGCTCCTTGGCTTTCTCCTGCGGGAGAAACACTTTTTTCTGTTCTGTGTCCAGAACCATCCCCAGGAACAGTAGGCGTGTGGTAGGAACCAGCTGTGACTTTGGAATGTATAGAATCCATCCGTGCTGTTGTAGCACTTGCCGAGATAGTGCTACTCCGACCAACAACTGCTCCTTGGACCTCGCCTTTATAAGGAGGTCGTCCAAGTACGGGATAATTAAAACTCCCTTTTTTCGAAGGAGTATCATCATTTCTGCCATTACCTTGGTAAAGACCCTCGGTGCCGTGGACAGTCCAAACGGCAGTGTTTGGAATTGGTAATGGCAATCCTGTACCACAAATCTGAGGTACTCCTGGTGAGGATGGTAAATGGGGACATGTAGGTAAGCATCCTTGATGTCCAGGGATACCATGTAATCCCCCTCCTCCAGGCTTGCAATAACCGCCCTGAGCGATTCCATCTTGAACTTGAATTTTTTTATGTATGTGTTCAAGGATTTCAAATTTAAAATGGGTCTCACCGAACCGTCCGGTTTCGGTATCACAAACAGTGTGGAATAGTAACCCCGTCCTTGTTGAAGTAGGGGCACCTTGACTATCACCTGCTGGGAATACAGCTTGTGAAATGCCTCTAGCACAGCCTCCCTGCCTGAGGGAGATGTCGGCAAGGCAGATTTGAGGAAACGGCGGGGGGGGGAGACGCCTCGAATTCCAGCTTGTACCCCTGAGATACTACTTGAAGGATCCAGGGATCCACCTGTGAGCGAGCCCACTGATCGCTGAAATTTTTGAGGCGGCCCCCCACCGTACCTGGCTACGCCTGTGGAGCCCCCGCGTCATGCATTTTTGATTCTGGGAACTGGCTGACTGGTGCAGCTTTTTCCCTCTTCCCTTGTCTCTGTGCAGAAAGGAAGCGCCTTTGACCCGCTTGCTTTTCTGAAGCCGAAAGGACTGTACCTGATAATACAGTGCTTCTTAGGCTGTGAGGAAACCTGAGGAAAAAAATTTTCTTCCCAGCTGTTTGCTGTGGATACGAAGTCCCAGAGACCATCCCCAAACAATTCCTCACCCTTATAAGGCTCTATGTGCCTTTTAAAGTCAGCATCACCTGTCCAGTGTCGGGTCTCTAATACCCTCCTGACCGAATGGACATTGCATTAATTCTGGATGCCAGCCGGCAAAATATCCCTCTGTGCATCCCTCATATATAAGACGACGTCTTATGTTCGCAAAATAGTATCCCTGTTTGACAGGGTTACAGACCACGCTGCAGCAGCACTATCTGCAGGTCTCAGTCTAGTACCTGAGTGTGTAAATACAGACTTCAGGATAGCCTCCTGCTTTTTATCAGCAGGTACCTTCAAAGTGGCCGTATCCTAAGACGGCAGTGTCACCTTTTTTGACAAACGTGTGAGCGCCTTATCCACCCTAGGGGATATCTCCCAGCGTAACTTATCCTCTGGCGGGAAAGGGTACGCCATCAGTAACTTTTTAGAAATTACCAGTTTCTTATCGGGGGAACCCACGCTTTTTCACAGTTCATTCACTCATTTGATGGGGGAACAAAACACTGCCTGCTTTTTCTCCCCAAACATAAAACCCTTTTTTAGTGGTACTTGGGTTAATGTCAGAAATGTGTAACACATTTTTTATTGCCGGGATCATGTAACGGATGTTCCTAGTGGATTGTGTATATGTCTCAACCTCGTCGACACTGGAGTCAGACTCCGTGTCGACATCTGTGTCTGCCATCTGAAGGAGCGGGCGTTTTTGAGCCCCTGATGGCCTTTGAGACGCCTGGGCAGGCGCGGGCTGAGAAGCCGGCTGTCCCATAGCTGTTACGTCATCCAGCCTATTATGTAAGGAGTTGACACTGTCAGTTTATACCTTCCACCTATCCATCCACTCTGGTGTCGGCCCCACAGGGGGCGACATCACATTTATCGGCATCTGCTCTGCCATCACATAAGCCTCCTCATCAAACGTGTCGACACAGCCGTACCGACACACCGCACACACACACAGGGAATGCTCTGACTGAGGACAGGACCCCACACAGCCCTTTGGGGAGACAGAGAGAGAGTATGCCAGCACACACCAGAGCGCTATATAATTTTGGGATTAACACTATATTGAGTGAATTTTTCCCAATAGCTGCTTGTATATACAATATTGCGCCTAAATTTTGTGCCCCCCCTCTCTTTTTAACCCTTTGAGCCTGAAAACTACAGGGGAGAGCCTGGGGAGCTGTCTTCCAGCTGCACTGTGAAGAGAAAATGGCACCAGTGTGCTGAGGGAGAAGTCCCGCCCCTTTTTCAACTGACTTTCTCCCGCTTTTTCTGGAATACTGGCAGGGGTAATTTTACATCTATATAGCCTCTAGGACTATATATGATGTAGATTTGCCAGCCAAGGTGTCATATATTGCCCTCAGGGCGCCCCCCCCAGCGCCCTGCACCCTCAGTGACCGGAGTGTGAAGTGTGCATGAGGAGCAATGGCGCACAGCTACCTTGGTGAAGACCGAAGTCTTCTGCCGCCGATTTTCCGGACCTCTTCTTGCTTCTGGCTCTGTAAGGGGGACGGCGGCGCGGCTCCGGGAACGAACACCAAGGCCAGTTCCATGCGGTCGATCCCTCTGGAGCTAATGGTGTCCAGTAGCCTAAGAAGCCCAAGCTAGCTGCAAGCAGGTAGGTTTGCTTCTTCTCCCCTTAGTCCCTCGATGCAGTGAGCCTGTTGCCAGCAGGTCTCACTGTAAAATAAAAAACCTAAAATAAACTTTCTTTCTAGGAGCTCAGGAGAGCCCCTAGTGTGCATCCAGCTCGGCCGGGCACAGAAATCTAACTGAGGTCTGGAGGAGGGTCATAGTGGGAGGAGCCAGTGCACACCAGATAGTACCTAATCTTTCTTTTAGAGTGCCCAGTCTCCTGCGGAGCCCGTCTATTCCCCATGGTCCTTACGGAGTTCCCAGCATCCACCAGGACGTCAGAGAAATATATATAAATAATACTTGTGCCTCCCAAAAAGACAAACCAAGTACCTAATCCCTATAAATAGATATGCTATTACCAATAAAAAAAACACCAAAAAAAACATGTTTTAAATTTTTTTTATTAGATTCACCCACCAAAGTGTGGCGGATTGAAAATGACGAATTTACTGTCTAAAAGCACTGTTGTCGAATTTCCAAACTTCAATTGAATATACTTTTGTCGAATTGCCGCATTTGTACCATTGCAGAAGAGTCGAATTTGACAAATGTCGAATTTCAAAAAGTCGAATTTTGAAAGTCCGTTTTTTTGACGGAAAGTACTGAATTGCATCGGCTAATTTTTTTTTGGGGCGAAAAAGTCCTGTTTTTCGACAATTTCGGGAATTCGACCGCAATTGCATATACCCCTAAGCAATTATGGAGTAATATAGACTATGAGTCATCTTGATATCATGTTTACTGGCTACACAGACACACACACACACACACACACACACACACACACACACACACACACACACACAATACATACACAAATGCACCTATGCTAAGAATAAAATTGTTTATTTGTACAGTATGTATGTTCGCAATAAACTCAAGAACTACTGAACCAACTTTGATGAGGTTTCACTGAAATGATCCTTGAGATCCTCTGAGTAACATAAGCTATGAATCATATCGCTATCACGTTAATTGGTTATTTAACCAACAAAATAATCGATGTATTGAATCATCTCAGTTGTCAAACCATAACAAGGTAATGCTGGGGGAACTAATACCATTTGGCTATCACCTACATGTCCCTGACTGCAGTACTGCTGACCCCGGGCGGGCATCTTGCGGCTTCTGGATGGCTAATCAGGGTCTTGTCAGGTTCCACTTCCTGCGAGACTTGTACTGTGGTTAACAAAGAGATGTTTACAGACTGAAAATAAAAATTTAGTTTAACACAAACGAGTGAACTAAAAAAACGGGAAAGAAATAAAATGTACCAATGAATAAAATGGGGAATGGAGGAACTGCAGCAGATATCGGGGTGATACTATATATTTGCGGTTACCCCCCCCCCCACCCCACCCCCTTAAAGTGTGTTTTCAGGGAACAGGCTGCTAATATTTTACGATAAATGCATCCCAAAGTCTGTGAATTGAGTATGCTAGATATCGTTTGTTAATATTTAACTTTCTGTTAATAAATCTGGTCTACAAAAGATTAATTGAAAAAACATTTCTAATTATAATTAATAGAAAATTGGACACGCTGGTCAATTTTGCATGTCAGACAGCCTGATAAATACCACTGCGCAAACACACTGTCCAATTTTCTGTCCAATTCGGAATAATAAGTAGAGATAATTGTATAATGTATGCCCAGCATTAGAACAATATGAAAATCGCAAGTTAAAACCAAAAACAGCTGGAAGGTGACAACATGTCATGGTGAGATCATGTCTCTCTGCATTAGATCAGACATGATGTAGGTCTATGAAAAAACTGCACCTTTAATTGAGTAAGACTCTATTGCTGGAACTTGGGATATGCCAACATAGTTGACATTTGCTTTGCTCTCATTGCTAGAACTAATGGCGTCACCCCCCTGCAGAGAGCACTGAGAGGTTGTGAAAAGAAAGGACAAGTGCTCCTGCCTGTGTGTGCAAACAGCAGCAGCGCAGTGGGGATCTACTTTCCCTTTCCGACTTCTGACGACTACATGTCTCATCAATAGCTTCTGCAGCTCGCAGAGAGGAGGCCTGCTGTTGGTGCTGTGCTGAAGTGTGGACGGAAAGCACAAGATGATACGGAGCCCGTGTTCCTGAACCCTCCTTGGCGAATCCGCTCCTTGCTTACATTATTAAGCTGCACATCACCATAGGAAGTGTTTCACCGTCTCCCCCTTCCCAACTGCTTGACAGCTCGTATATTGTACTATAGGCTAGAAGTTACAGCTGTGCCTGCTGCACATGACTGTGACACCGCTGCCCACGTAACTGTGAAGCTGGAACTTCCGCCATAAATAATGTGCGACGTGATTATAATGCAGAAGTGTTTTTCCCTTTGAGTGTTACTAATATTCACAATAATAAGATACAAACTATTCAGACTGCTATTCAGATACCTGATCCTTAAAGATTTATACCGGATGGCCATTTAGTTGAGTTTCAAAACTCACATTAGGCTTTTTGCGATGTGTTGGCCAAAGTTGGGCGTTCACTATACAATTATCTGGCAGATCATTTTTGGAATGAAAATCTGATAATGGATGAAAGCAAATGAAAAATTGACCATTTGCTCCCCAACACTGGATAATGGCCAGAAATTGTTCAATCCGTGATTTAACGAATTTGCATGACCGACACTTTTTGACCATTTTCCAGTGGGTGCAAATGCTCGATTGTCATTTACTCTCATCCAATACCAGATTTTAAATTCCAACCAACCAGATTTGGCAGATGATCTGCCAGATAACTGTATAGTGTATGCAGAGGCGTTTTAAGAGAGGAGAGGGCCAGCGTCTACTGCGCATGTCTCCGGAAACAAGGCACCCGTCATGGTCAGGAGACAGGTGTAGTATGTTATGCCGGCACTTGGGATCCCAGCACCCAGCATAAGAGCGCCGGGATCCCGACAGCAGGCATACAGGTAGCGGGGTGAGTGTGCTCACCACACTGCGGGCACGGTGGTGCGCAACGCTATTTATTCTACCTCCAAGGGTGTTGTGGACACCCCAAGAGGGAGAATAGTTGTCGGTATGTCGGCTGGTGGGATTCCGGCGTCGGTATGGTGAGCGCTGGGATCCCGACAGCTGGCATAACAAATTCCAGCCCCCGAGACAAATTTCCTACTGTGCATGCACAGCGGCAATTTTGGAATTTATTTTTGCAGCGGCTACAGCGCCTGTTGCGGGACTCCGGAAAGGCAAGTATAATCCAACATGGGGGCAGTGCGCGCAGTGTGGCCCCCCACTGGACCCAGGCGCCCGTGTGCGCCGCACACATTGCACCCATGGTCCATGGTAAAAACACCTATTAGTGTATACGCAGCTTTAGTAATGCTGCAAAAAAAAAAGGTACTTTGATTATGAGAATGACATGGTAACACTACACAATGATTTCTAGTAAGAATGGCTGACAGTTATCAACGGCTCACAACCATCAAAGGTTTGGATGGGTTTGGCACTTGAATGCAGGATTGTGAAGGCTGTCACTATCACTTGCTTCCTCCCGATGTGTTTTTTCCCAATGTATGGTAATGTAATACACCAAAGGAAGCCCTGTCATTTGCGCATGTGCATAAGCGTACCATTGATGGCTGAAACCATTCAAATGATTTAGAAAAATGATTACATGCCATTGCCTCAGGCAGGTGAAATAAAATCACTGAAAAAAGGCTGTTTCTGGCGGGGAAAAAAAAAAAAAAAATCTGCCGAAAACACACAGGTTCAGTGAAACGTGTGTATTTTCGTGAGAATTTTTTTTTCCTTTCGGGTGACCAAATTAGATTTCCTGGGAAAAAAAATAAAAAATATCGAAGAAACATCTTACTGCGGGACAATGTGGTCCTAATTGTGAAGGCGGAACACAACTCCCATATTGGGACTGTTCTGTCTAAATAGGAACAGTTAAGCGGTTTCAAATAAAATAGGTTTGTGCGAAATACAGCCCAGAAAATAAAAGCCAAAAGAACAGTTAAGGCTAATCCCTGACCTGAAATAACCAATAGAAATGTTTATTTTAATGCCTTACAATTATTAAGCATTATGCTAAATTCCAGTAATACTGAATGATTAATGTTACTTGTTTTGATTTCATTACAATCTGCAAATATGCTCAGCAGCGGTTTGGAGTGCTTTAGCCTGCTCCAGACAAGACTGGAAGATTTTCTGCATAACAAAATAATAAACCAGACTTTGGTTAGATGTAACACCACAATTGCAAATGGATTAAGGCTGGGAAAGAGTGGGGGTGTCACACAAAACAAAATTAAAATCCATTAACCACTTAACTGGCTATTTAAAAAAAAAAAAAAATTCTTAAATGTTCCCAAAAATTGTAGACGTTTTTATATTATTAAATTATGCAAATAAATCTGATTCAGTACAATTTCTAAAACAAATATGCAGATGTGTTAATAAAATTATAGTGAATCAGGTTTAAATAGCTACAGTATTTGAGTGATTCAATTTGAAAAAATAAATAAATAATAATATTGGGACTTTTGCTTAAAACAAAACACAAAAACGTTGCAGAATGGTAATATTGGATCCCAGGAAACATGCTAAAAAGTTGAGGTCCCGTTCGGACCTCCCGTTGGTGTACGTCGGGTAGAATTGACAAGGTAGTATGTTTTGGGCCTTCCACAGGATGGATCTGGATGAAAACTTTAACGAACTATAATAACAGATGACAGAAATGGAGACGGAAAGACAAATACTGTGTACCAAAAAAACCCTTGGAATAGCAACATTGATAACAGAACTAATTATTATAAAACTGAACAGAAAGGAAAGCTGGGGATTAGGGCTACTGGCGATATCCCGGGGAAAAAAATGACACTGGGCAGCCAGCTCATGGGAATCCCGAAGGACGCCATAAGATTGGTGTCTAAATCCCGAAGGAGGGTTAGGCCCCACTGGGGATGGTTAGGGTAGGGCACCACTGAGGACGGTTACAGTTAGGCACACACAAGGGAGGGTTAGGGTAAGGAAGAGGTGAGTGTTACAGTCATTTCTGGGGGGCTGTTGGGATTCTGATGGTTGGGATGCCACTGTCGGTATTCTATCCGCCGGCATCCCGTCCATGGGGATATCATACTGAATCCCTGAGGATTGGTTTTCATCGCTGCCTGGGAACAGGGAGAGACTAGAGGAGGCGCGACTACAGAGAGCACAGGTTGGTGGAAGATTTTCATGATCACTGATGACTGTGGCCTTGGGAAGCCACAGGGAGTCATGACTGCAGTGATCTATCAGAATTTGGGCTGCAGGAAGAGAATCTCTTCCTGCAGTCATGGCTGGGTAGAGGAAGAGGAGGCTGGGGGCAGAGCCACAAGTCAACAGGGAATGGCCAAGACAGTGCGAGTCTGCAGGAAGATTAGCTTCAGCAGCCGGAGGGAGGCTCACTGAACGGATCTGCCTCCACCAAGAGGAAGAGCCCGGCCGTCCCCTCAACCTTGACCCCATTCCACCCTGCATTGGAAGCAAGCATTAAAGACACACAGCAGCCCACTCTCCTGCACGGAGTCAGAAAAACAGTGAGATGCTGGGCAGGAGAGTGCATGATGGACTGTTGCTTACCTCTTGTGATAAGGTTCAAAGGTTCAGTACCCGGACCCCCCTTCCCCCCAAGCTACCTCATAAAAAAAAATTCTAGTGAGAACGCAGAGTCCGAGTTGGATTGTGATACTGAAGACATTGTGGTGTTGTGGATGGTAGTTCAGACTATCCATTGTATGAATTTAGCGCTGCCTATTCCCTCCTTTTCCAGGTGGTAACTGTGGCAGGAGGGAAGATTCTTAGCTTCGTTATGGACATATAGGGGGCAACTGAATATTTTCTTGTGCTCGTTGCTTCTGTCTAAAGTGTTGGATGATGTTAAATTGTTTGTTCCACTGGACATACTGTAAGTTACAGGGCACAAATCACTTACTGCATCCAAACGCACCAAATTTAGGACATGTAAAGCTGCCACCCCCATGTCAAACTACTGGGCACCAAAAAGCCCAACTTTGAGCATATATCTGCATGCCACCTCAGGAGGTTGCATGCTGAAATAAAGGGTGCTCGCAGCTCTTGCATTCAGCGGAACAAACAATTGAATAGCAATATGGAAGCTGCGGCCACGATAAAACAAATGAATTGCCGCCATTAAGCTTTACGAAGCATATGGACATCCATAATGGAAAATAAACATGCCAAGTGTCAAGAGAGCTGGAGTAGTAGATTCGGAAACAATCACTGTACAAGTCATATTGGCAAAGGAGCCAATTAGTCAACAATGAGAAGAGTTGGAGTGAGAAAAGCAGAGAGACAAGAATAGTGTCTTGAGGGACTCAAATAGCCATTGGCAGTTGAGTCAATTTTGTGTCATAGACAGACATTAAATTGTGATTGGATAGGTAGGAAATGAAGTAGGAAAACAACCTTCCCGAAGTCATACTTGCCAGCTGTAGAATTAGCTTTCCAGGATCTCAAGTGTACAAATTGTGGCATCTCTCTGCAAGGCAGTAAGGGGAGGCCACAATGACACTATAAATAGTGGATCGCAACAACAAGCCCTAGACCACTTCACTAATTATCCAGGAAGATTCCTTGCTGTCCCAGTGGGCAGGTACGGTACTTCCCAATATTGAAAACTCTACCAGACTATACAAGTATGAGTGAAGGGTGTTTAGGAGACTTGGTTGATCAACAGGGCCAGAAGGAATGCTCACTTTTTGGAATCCCCAACCTTAAAATGAGTGTGCCCCCTGGCTACCAGCCTTGCAAGGAAAATCACTATCACACTTTCTGTTCATTTTCTTCAAAACTATATTCAAAATCCTATACAACTAAACTTATGACCATAATACCCAATCTAAACCCACTGTAGCCAAATCTGCAAATCTAGTAACTTGACAATGGGGCCTTATTTATTCTTGTCCACCAATTTAGGATATTCCATATGCCATCATTTCTTTAATACTAACATATTCTACCTGTATCCTTTTTGAGAATATTTTAATAAAAATTATAATGTCCAGTAAATACAGTACTGTTGAACCAGATTTTGCAACAAATACTGTATATTTAAAGATCAATTGTAAAGCAAGCAGATCATCATTATGAAATTCAGTCCTATATTTGATAAACTTCTGGCACACAACAATGGCATAAACAAAGGCCCAGCCTCTGTATAACAGCTGAAACTCATTCCAAAACAATAAATTATTCATACCTTGTTAATATCCAAACTATTTCAGTTTTCAATGTATAAATTATTAATGTTTTGCATTAAATGTTAATGTAATTTTATTAGAAATTTTGGAAGCTGGGCAGTATGGTTTAAATGTTAAGTTTATCATGGATCGCTAATTAGGATTTAAGGAATAATCCTTGTTAGTACTGTAACATAGCCAGGCTATAAACACCAAACATGGGGCCTCTAAGCATAGTCCGTAAATAGCACGCCTGCTTTGCTAAAACAGGTAAAAAAAAATATATGAAATATATTTTAATCTATTCAAAATAGAATTTTTTTTTTTAAATTTCTCTAAGAATTATTGGTTATGTCCATCCAGGAATGGTGATAGCAACAAGACGATTGTGATACCCATTATTCCTGAAAAATGGGTTTGCTCTCTTTTCAGTACTGTAAATAGACTATCTAAAATCAATCAAAACAAAATATTTGATTAAAAGAGTACTACTGTAGTTGGGTAGACAAATCTTCAATAGATGTGGCTTAAAGAAAAGGAAGTAACTTCTGATTACTTCCTCCCACTCCTATCTCCAAGATTTTTCACGTGCTGCTCCCTTTCTCTGGAATTCTTTACCTCTCCCCCTCAGACTCTCCACCTCTCTACAAAACTTCAAACGGGCTCTTAAGACCCATTTCTTTACCAAACCCAGCCAAATCTCATCCTAACCCTCTGTTCCACGCTCTCTATGTACCTCATCTGTGTCACCCCTGTCTGTCTATCCCTCCCCTTAGAATGTAAGCTCTCACGAGTAGGGCCCTCTTCCCTCATGTGCTTATCCTTTTCTTACTTTAATAATCCTCACCTGCCCAGATCCCGCAGTTTTTTGGCCACCTGGAACTTATCTCTATGTTGTTTCCTGGTGTAGTTATGCTTAGTTACCCTGTAATTGTCCTATATTGTCTTCAACTGTAAGTCACTGTTTTCCTATTTGTATTATGTGCATATGTACTCTGTAATTTGGCGCTGCGGAACCCTTGTGGTGCCATATAAATAAAGGATAATAATAAGTAGCATTTATCTGCCATCATTGACAACTAAATAGCGTGGACATACATTACACAGATATGCTAAGAGGGTGATTCAATAAGTAACAAGACTTCTCACGTGTGTAATGGTCTCTACTGTATTTCATTCTAATTTCCCTGCAGGCTACAGAAGGTAGACCACTGCATCCCCTCACGGTCATTAGGCTGCGTCTCATATCAGTCATACTGCCCCAACATCAGTTGTAAGATGGCGGGGCTGGCGGAAACATGAATAAACATTGAGCTGTGTAGTGTGATCAGATTTCTGTGTGTAAAGAGCACATCAGCAGCTGAAATTCATTGCCAACTTGTCGAGGTGTACAGTGATAAAGTCATGGCACGGAAACAGGTTTTGGTTTGGTGTACTGTGTTTGATAACGGCAGGACAGACATTCAATTAGCAGCGATCCAGGCACCACAGATGACAATTTTTGCCACCTTGAAGGTCTGATTCAGGACATACGCATTCGAGTTTGTGATACTGCTGATAAACTGAACATCTCCGTGGGTACTGTGCACAACA
Organism: Pseudophryne corroboree; assembly: GCF_028390025.1. NCBI lineage: Eukaryota > Metazoa > Chordata > Amphibia > Anura > Myobatrachidae > Pseudophryne > Pseudophryne corroboree. Next base: position 391,106,899 of record NC_086450.1, read on the forward strand.
TTGTTTATGAGCACCTGGGGGACAGGACAAAAAGGGTTCATGCTGGGTACCGAAACAGGTCATAGAAGTTCACAAAACCAATAGGATGGAATTGCCTCTTGTGATGGGGTACCATGAGGAGGGAATGCCGTTCCTGCAACATATTGTTACAGGCAATGAAACGTTGGTGCATCATCTGACACCGAGATGAAACAAACATCCATGACATGGAAACCCACATCGTCCCCACTTTCAAAGAAATTCAAAGCAACTCCATCAGCAAAGGGGGTGATGGCAATGGTGTTTTGGGACCACAAGGACGCGCTTCTTGTTGATGTTCTCACCAATACAGACACTGTGAAAGCTGACCGCTATTTTGACACATTGAGCCAAATGTGGAATGCAAATAATGGAAAATTACCTGGGTTGCAGCGAACAGGCTGCACAAAAACGCCAAGTCACACTCAGTCAACTGCACAGGTGTTATGGAGCTACCACTGGAGGTACTGGATCATCCTCCCTACATCCCTGATCTGGCACTGAGTGATTTCCATCCCTTTGGACGATTGAATAAGCACTTGGGTGTACGGAGATTGGCAACCAACGGTGAAGTTCAGTAAGCCGTCATGTCCGGGCTTCAGGTGCTTGACATGGATTTCTTCTGTGCTGGGATAGATGCCTTGGTGTACCGTTGGAACAAATACTTAGACAAGTATGAGGACTGTGTGGAAAAATAATGTGTACCAAGGCCATGCTATTGATTATACTGAACTAGGGAGGTCAATACTGGGCCGCTTTATAAATCCGCGGATTCGGATTAAAAAATGCTCAATTGCGTGATTCCCGGGATACCAGGGATTGGGTTGGTAAATATATACATATTATTTTATGGCGCCCCACACAGCCCAGGGCCCAGAGTAACTCTCTCGTAGTGCAGACAGGAAGGCGGTGTGGCTTGCATTGGGCTGTGGGTGGCACATCAGGCGTAGGACTGTGGGCGGCACATCTGGCTGTGGGTGGGCGACCCATCTGGTATTGGGCTGCCGGCAGGATAGCCTCTGATATTACGTCACGCTGCGCACAGCCGGGGGCAGGGGGAGCCAGGCAGCGACTGAGCCGTCAGCTGCAGGTGCTCTTCGCTGCCTGGCATAAAACTACACATGCACAGACTAATCACAAAATCCTGAGATTGGAAGCTCCAATCCCGGGATTCAAATCCCGGCAATTTTAGGCCGAAATCCTGGGATCCTGATCCCAGGATTGGCCTCCCTATACCGTATGTACAGTATATGTACTCATTTAAGAAATTTACACAATGAGAGGTCTTGTTACGTTATTTATTCAACCACCCTCATACTGCAATTCATGCTGGAAAACTCCATATATATACTCCCACATCACTACACCAGTTTATAGAACCTTGTCTTTCAGTTCTGTTACTCATACTACCAAATTCTTTGCAATAGAGACAAATTATCATGGTGTATTTTCAATTGTGTATTGTAGGACTATAGAAAGGCAGCAGGAACCACGTCTTCAATTCTGTTGTCAAGTCAAAGTGACCTTTTCCTGAAATGTCACTCATCTTGCACTTAGCAAATATTTAATTCTGATAGATGCATGCCGTGTGAGAAGTGCTCTTACCCTTACAGATGTGTAGCGGGCAGCAATCACTCAGCAGGTCGTCATTTCATGTACAGCACTTATTAAGAAGCTATATTTACATGTACATACTTTAAAACTTTTTAAATGGACAAAATACTACACTTACCTACATGCAAAGTACTTGCCCATACAAAACAAGACATGCTAGCATACTTTACAAAACAGCTTAAACGCAGCAGTAATGCACACCACATTAACACTTACAGAAATACAACTCACAATGGTCTGAGAAGTGCCAGTCCGAGTCTGTTGCGTCTATGACTTAATGCTAATGTCGCTACAGAGCCAATGGAGTCCATCTGTGTGTTTCTGAATTTGCAAGATCTGGTATGTCCACTTTCAGCATCCGTAGACGCTGAAACACCAAAGATGCAGCATTGGTTGCTGCAAAGTTGTACCAGCCCTATGGTAGGCGTAGTTTCTGCGTCTGAGTATGGCCATAGGAGTGAGTGGCTGAGTGTCTCTTTACACAACCGCTTTCAGCGGTACACCAGCAATACTCCCATAAGGTGCAACATCTCTGTACGTCTGTTATCCACCTGCCTTTAACCTCTCAGCTGCCGCTCAGGAATACCGAACAGATTTTAGAGACTGTGCATCTAAACCAGTACTGCATCTCTGTATGAACACCATCAGGCTGCTTGTGCCGTGTGACTCCGATATACAGATGTGTCCTCACATATCTAACCTCAATACGCCACACAGTGGGAGATGCCTGGCGGGAGTGAGCTGACAGGTCCTGAGAAACTCTGCTAATGTCCGAGTTCATCACTGACCCCTACTACACCCTGAACAACTTCATCATCGACCCCTCCTACACCCTGCTGTACACTGCACTTCATCACCAATCCCTCCTACAGCCTGCTGTACACTGCACTTCATCACCGACTCCTCCTACACCCTGCTGTACACTGTGCTTTATCACCAACCCCTCACATGTCCTGCTATACACTGCACTTCATCACCGACCCCTCCTACATCCTGCTGTACACTGCAGTTCAATAGCGACCCCCTCCTACATCCTGAACTTCATCACCAACCCCTCCTACACCCTGCTGTACACTGCACTTCATCACCAACCCCTCCTACATCCTGCTGTACACTGCAGTTCATCACCAACCCCTCCTACATTCTGCTGTACACTGCAGTTCAATAGCAACCCCTCCTACATCCTGAACTTCATCACCAACCCCTCCTACACCCTGCTGTACACTGCACTTCATCACCAACCCCTCCTACACCCTGCTGTACACTGTACTTTATCACTGACCCCTCCTACATCCTGCTGTATAATGCACTTCAATGCCAATCTCTCCTAAACCTCTCTGTATACTGCACTTTATGACCAACCCCTCCTACACGCTGCTGTACACTGCACTTCAATACCAACCCCTCCTACACGCTGCTGTACACTGCACTTCAATACCAACCCCTCCTACACCATGTTGTACACTGGGGATCAGAATGAAAAACCAGTGGCTGGGATCCTGGCCACCGGTATGCCGGCAGCAGGGCGAACACTAGAAAACCGCTACATTCACCACGCTGTGGGTACGGTAGCTTGCTGCGCTTCCCACAGGTTATATTCTCCCTCAATGGATGTTGTAGACATCCACAGAGGTAGAAAAGCCTGTGCCGACGGATATTATTATTTGAAATTGTAAAGCGCAACGGAATTTGCTACGCTATATAAGAAACTGTTAATAAATAAATAAAAATTCCGGCGGCAATATTGCACCACTAGTCAGGATTCCGGCGGCAACATTGTGACGTCCGGGATCCTGACTAGCGGTATTTTAACCGCATCCTGTACACTGCACTTCATCACCAACCCCTCCTACACTTCAATACAGATCGCTTCTACACCCTGCAGGACACGGCACTTGTTCACTTACCTCTCTGTATCCTGCACTGCTTTCACACACTACTCAATGAATTACTTCACTAACGTCTGTAAACACAACTGCACAACTCTACAATAGAGACAGAGGCTCAGGTGTCGAGTAATATGTATTCTTGAAACACTAAGGTAGCCACTCGAGCCAGGTACTGCTGCCCGTATATATCACAGTACCAGCTGCTTCCCGCCAGCCACAGAGCACATCAACTTCTGTCCATTCAGTTCTCTTCTACAGTTACCAGTCCCCACTGACTGTGATATTGTCCCCCTTGCCCATCCAACACCTAATGTTGGGGAGGTGTCCTTCTGTTGAATGGGATCTAGTGCCTACCATTGTGCAGGCCACAAAGAGGGCACACTGGCTGTGTCAGCACTGCTGCTGAGATTTCCTGACACTGCATGTCTGGGTTTAAAAGCCCTCAGGAGCTCCTGAAAAATTTTAAATTTCCAGACTGTCCAGAGGAATTCTGGATGTGTGGCAACCCTATCACAGGTGCTACATAAAGTGACCATTCATTACTATTCTAAACAACATCTGTAAACATAAATTGGCCATCCGTCCTGTTCTACCCATGGCTCTCAAATCTGACATAACCCAGCGTAAGAACGCTTGCATTGTACCACATTCCTGATTGGTAACAGTAACCAGATTTCCGAGATCTCGGTTACATATATTTGTGCTAATGTATGAATAAGCCCCAAAGCCGCATCAAGGCGTCTCTGTATATTTGGGGTCCCTAGCGCTATATCTAGGTGCAGGGTGTGGCACCCCAAAGCACCAACATAAGCCAGAAAGCGCAGGGCAGTATACCAGTGAAAAAACTATAGTGTTAATAAATTAGTGTTAGTAAGCCGAAGCTATAAAAGTGATACAAAAATGAGATGTATGGAGCATTATGGGGTTGCTCCAAGGTAGGTAGCTCTTAGCTTAGATATATTTAAGTAAAGAGCCATTATCATGTGGCTCCTTGCTGGTTAATCATACACCCAAATTGGGATAATGGAGGTGTGGGGTGTGGTGCCTCTGGACTGGCTGAGCTGGATGGCTTAAGTGTAGCATACCTTTACATTCTATTAACACTTTTCACATACTAATTTCTTTAACACTATTTCTCCATTTTAATTACATCTCATTTTTGTATCACTTTTATATCTTCGGCTTCCTAACACTAATTTAACACCATAGTTTTTTTCACTGGTATGCTGCCCTGCGCTTTCTGGCTTATGTTGGTGTTTTGGGGTGCCACACCCTGCACCTAGATATAGCGCTAGGGACCCCAAATATACAGAGATGCCTTGATGCGGCTTTGGGGCTTATTCATACATTTGCGCAAACATGTGTAACCGAGATCTCTGAATTCTAATATTGTGTGGGATTTACATCTGGTTACTGTTATCATTCAGGGTGCTGGGGGAAACAAAATGCCTTTTCTTTCTTGCTTAGAAATACCCCTCCCTTTCAAGCACCTGAATGATATCACTAAGCTAATTGAGCATCTGTCACTGTATATGTCGATTGTACCACATTCCTCAGTTACTAACATGAAGTAGCCATATATTAATATTTCTTTAGCACCAGCATACTCTGCAGTGCATTACAATGTGCAGCAAACAGGCAAGACAGAAGGCAAAAGGGCCCTGCTTACAAACTATAGGATCTATACACAGTCAGTAAGGTTAGCAACGACGCGCTCGGGGCAGAGGCTATGACTTACAGTATCATCATTGTCAGTCTTATTTGAGCTCATTCCCCACTGTTTCTGTAAATTGCAGGGTTTAGTCAAAAGATGACAACACAGACCTAGAATTACATGGAAATAAGCCGATTTCTTTCCTTACATCTCAGTATTAGAATACGGACTTCCCAGTAAGCCAAGTGGGTAGCTTCTATACCATTTCTCTCACAGGAGGCGGTACCGCATAATTATCCTTTCATTCTGACAAACAGGTTGGCATTTATTTTTTATTTTTTTACAAAAATGATATTAAGACACCAGCAATTATGGCACAGCAGATTATTAGTTATAGAGACATCCCTGGTGGGAGATCTAGGCGCTCATGTGATCTCTCGTTCTTCACAGAAACCCCTCTTTCCCTCTAACAATATTTAGAAAATGCTAAGAAAAAACATGAATATGTTAAACACAGCCAATGGTAAGCGGAGGCGGCCTGAATTCTATTTTAGTTTTATTGTACTTTGCGTGAAGACACAAAACAAGGAATCATTGATTCTCAGTGGATTTATCCTCCGCAAACAACCAAATACATTAGAGTATCTCATACAGGAGAGTTCCTGTTTCTGCGTATACTCATGACTCCAGACTTTACAGTACAGTGAGTGTTCACTTGGCAACATCCTGATACATGCAGGATTCGGTATGATTTACTGCCGAATGGGATACCGAATGCCAGTATACCGACATCGGCATCCTGAGCGGTAGAATGCCGGCAGGGGGGCGAGCGCAACAAAGCATCTTGTGGGCTCGCCACAGGTTCTAGTCTCCCTCTATGGATGTTGTGAACACCCATAGAGGGGGAATCAACTTCTTCGCCGGTATATTGGCATCGGTATGGTGCCCCCGTCGGGATCCCGGCGTTGGTATTGCGACAGTCGGGATCCCGACCAGCGGTATGCTAACCGCATAGCTACCTGCAGCACAGCAATTATTAGAGGTGGATGAAAAGAGGCCTTGGCTATAAGAAAAGGGCATGGCATGTTGCAGCTATGGTTTTTAGGGAGACTAGAGGTTTGGTTTAAAATGTCCCAATTTTGAGTTGACCTACATATTCATCCAAAAGAATTTATAACACGTTTAAAATATATAATTAGGGGCATATTTGATAAATAATATTTGCAAGATATCCCCCCGAAAACATCGGATTTTGGGGGATAAACACAAATATTAAGGATCCCCCTAATGTTAAATGGAGGGACTACAGCAGATATCTCCAATAACTTTCACGGTCCCTCCATTGCTGACAGTAGAACCAGCTTCTATGGAGGCTGCTAGGCTTTTGGATTTACCAAGCACCAGAATGCAGATGCATTCTGGAGCATGGTCCTGGCAGCTAATATCTATTGACTACACTTTGCACAAATTCCCAGGAGAGGGTTCTGTGGTATTCCTCCCTGAGAATGGGCGCTGCACATGCACAGTAGCACGCTACAGGTCCCGAAAGAAGGAGTAAGGTGATGGCATTAGCGTTCATTTTACTTCCAACACACGGTAGGGTTGGGATACTTTCGGATCCCCTGGCCATACATGTGTATATTAGTACATTCGGGCAAAACTTCCTATTGCTGTGAATAGTGGCGATAAGAAATGACATTTATCAGGTCTAAAACCTGATAACTGCCCCTTAGAGAGGAAAACCACTAAATAACCCTGACATGTTATAAATAGGAATTTAATACCTACCGGTAATTCCTTTTCTCGTAGTCTGTAGGGGATACTGGGAAGTATTAGTAGCATGGGGTATAGATCGGGTCCATTGGAGCCTAGAACTTTAAGAAATCTTCAGTGTGTGCTGGCTCCTCCCCTCTATGCCCCTTCTGCAGACTAAGTCTAGGAAAACTGTGCCCGAGGAGATGGACATACTTTGAGAGAAGGAAAACATACAACAATAGCAGTGAGGCAAAGAACCAACACACAACAGTAACAAAGGATAGCAACACTAACTGGAACAAAAAGGTAACAACGCTAACCAGAACTAATGAAAGCAACGCTAAACAGAACAGGAACAGGGACAGCAATAGCAGACCCAACCAATTAAGCAAGAAAACGAAGCACTGAGGCAGGCGTCCAGTATCCCCTACGGACTACGAGAAAAGGAATTACCGGTAGGTATTAAATTCCTATTTTCTCTGATGTCCTAGGGGATATTGGGAAGTATTAGTACCATGGGGAAGTCCCAAAGCTCCTAGAACGGGTGGGAGAGTGCTGAGATCCCTGCAAAACCGCGTGACCAAACTGTAGGTCTTCACCGGCCAAGGTATCGAACTTATAGAACTTAACAAAAGGTGTTTGAACCCGGCCAAGTAGCAGCTCGGCACAACTGTAAGGCAGAGATGCCACAGGCATCCACCCAGGAGGAACCCACCGACCTAGTGGAGTGGGCATGAATAGAACTTGGCCGAGGCAATGCTGCCGAAGAATAAGCCTGCTGGATAGTAAGCCTGAGCCAACGGGCAATGGACTGCTTAGAAGCATGAAGCAAGTCAGACCTGTGACAAGCTGTCCTCTTGACGTAAATCCTCAAAGCCCGAACCACGTCCAAACGCTTTGGAGCAACCAAAGTGTCAGACCATACCGAAACCACTATCGGTTGATTACTGTGAAAAGCTGATACCACTTTCGTCAAAAACTGCGGGCGAGTCCTGAGCTCTGTCCTATCCTCGTGAAATATCAAATATGGGCTCTTACAGGATAAGGCCCCCAATTCCGACACACGCCTAGTAGAGGCCAAAGCCAACAACATGACAGTCTTCCAAGTAAGATATTTCAAGTCCACCCTGTGTAAAGGTTCAAACCAGTCCAACTGGAGAAAGGTCAGGACCACCGTGAGATCCCATGGAGCCGTGGGAGGGACAAAGAGTGGCTGAATGCGAAGGACACCCTTCAGGAACGTTTGTACCTCCAGAATTACAGCCAACTGTCTCTGGAAGAAAACAGATAGGGCCAAAATCTGAACCTTGATGGAGCCCAAGCTTAGGCCCATATCCCCGTCTGCTTGCAGGAAGAGGAGAAAACGGCCAAGTTTAAAATCCACTGTAGAATATTTTCTACTCTCACACCAAGATACATACTTCTTCCAGATAACGGTGGTAATGCTTCGACGTGACCACCTTTCTGGCTTAGACCATAGTCAAGATAACCCTGGAAGGAAGACCTTTTCTGGCTAGAATCTCCCTCTCAACTTCCAAGCCATCAAACGTAGCTGCAGTTAGTCTGGATAGACGAACGGACCTTGCAGAAGAAGATCATTTAGAAGCAGTAGAGGCCAGGGCTCCTCGAGAGACATGGTCAGGAGGTTCACATACCAGGCCCGGTTAGGCCTATTCGGGGCAATTAGAATTGCTTGAACTCTTTCCCTTTTGAGTCTTTTTAGAACTCTGGGAATGAGAGGAATCGGAGGGAACACATAGACAAACTTGTAGGTCCATGGCGCCATCAGAGCGTCCACCGCTGCAGCCTGTGGATACCTCGTCCTGGAACAGTAGCGATGGAGCTTCTTGTTGAGATGAGACGCCATCATGTCTATTAGCAGGCAGCCCCACCGTTGAACCAGCTGTTGAAACACCCAAGGGTGAAGGCCTCATTCCCCCGGATGAAGGTTGTGACTGCTGAGGAAGTCTGCTTCCCAGTTGTCCACTCCCGGAATGAATATGGCCAATAAGATACTTGTGTTGGTTTCTGCCCAGAGGAATATCCTTGAGACTTCTCGCATTGCAGCCCTGCTTTTTGTTCCACCATGTTGGTTTATGTACGCCACCACCGTGGCGTTGTCTGACTGTACCTGTATGGCTTGATGTTGGAGGAGAGAGGATGCCTGTAGAAGGGCATAGTAAATCGCCCTGAGTTCCAGAACATTTATCTGAAGAGAAGACTCCGGACTTGACCACCTTCATGGAACTGTGCCCCCTGGGTCACAGACCCCCAACCACGGAGGCTCGCATCCGTCGTCAGCAGAGTCAAAGACTGGATTCTGAAACTCCGACCCTCCACAAGGTGAGAGACTTGTAGCCACCATAACAGGGAGTTCCTTGCTTTTGGCGATAGGGATATCCTCTGGTGCATGTGCAGGTGAGACCCCGACCACTTGTCCAAAAGATTCAGCTGGAACGGACGGGCAAGGAACCGGCCGTATTGGATTGCCTCGTAGGAGGCCACCATTTTGCCCAATAGTCGGATGCAAAGGTGCACCGAGATCCTGTGGGGTCTGAGCACAGAATTGTCAAGGCTTTGTCCATAGGGAGGAAAACTTTCTGAGACACAGTGTCCAGTATCATCCCCAGGAACTGAAGCCTTTGTGACAGTTCCAGGTGTGATTTTTGGAAATTGAGGATCCACCCATGGTCAGTAAGAAGACGTGTAGTCAAGTTGATGCTTTGTAACAGAAGCTCCCTGGACACCACCTTTATGAGGAGATCGTCCAAGTAAGCGACTATGTTCACACCCATCATACGTAGCTGCAGCATAATTTCCGCCCATAACTTTTGTGAACACCCTTGGTGCCGTGGATAGGCCAAAGGGCAAGGCCTGGAAGTGGCGGTCCTGTATTACGAATCTGAGATACAGTAAGCTTGGTACGGGGGCCATATTGGAATGTGCAGATATGCATCCTTGATATCCAGGAATACCAGGAATTCCCCTTCCTCCAGGCCAGAAATCACTGCTTTGAGAGATCCAATCTTGAACTTGAACACCTATAGATAAGGGTTTTAGATATTTGAGGTTCAAGAATGGCCGTACCGAACTGTCCGATGTCGGTACAACAAATAGGCTTGAATAAAACCCCTTGCTTCTGAGCAGAGGAGGGACCGGAACAATCACTTGTGTGTGTAGAAGTTTTTGAATTGCGTCCTGAAAGGTAACTTTTGCTACAGGTGAAGCTGGTAAGCCTGACCTGAAGAATCTGTGAGGAGGGAGTGCTTGAAATTCCAACCGGTACCCTTGGGATATGAGATCCCTCATCCAAGGGTCCCGGCAGGTCTCCGCCCATACATGAGCGAAATATTTCAGTCGAGTATCCACCTGAAAGTTCCCCTGCAGCTGGGGCCAACTGTCACGCAGAAGGCTTTGTGGAGGAAGAACCTGAGGTCTGGTCCAGTGATCCAGCAGCTGCTGGTCTGCAAGATTGACCTCTATTTCCTCTGGCCACATTTGAGGGACTTCTGGCCCTACCTCTAAACCTGGCCACACGAAAGGACTGTAGAGGGGGACCGGGGTAAGGACATGTAGCCGGAGGCGCGGCAGACGGCAGATAGGTGGACTTACCCGCCATTGCTTGAGAAATCCACTTATTTAATTCCTCCCTAAACAGGGCATCCCCCGTGAAGGGAAGATTTTCCACACCTTTTTTCGAATCAGAATCCGCTGTCCACTGTCGCAGCCACAGAGCCCTGTGGGCTGAGACCGCCATATCCGTGGATCGGGCATTATTGAGGCCTATCTCCTTGATTGCCTCACTCATGAAGTTAGTAGCATCCTGGATATATTGCAGTTGGGTCAGGATCTGTCAAACCCCTCAATGATATTACAGATCACTTATCCATTTTTGAGTGTAGTCTCAATTTTACGGACAGCAGGTTCTTTTAGAGAGATAGCACCAGGTACAGGCAGCACAATCTCAGTGACATCCTGGACACTGTGGTATCCACAATCAGAGGGTTCTCCCATACAGTACCTTCCTATCCTCAGGGGGGAAAGGAAACAAATTTAGCAACCGCTTAAGGGTTTGAAATTTCATGTCAGGATTAAGTCTCACCTCTTTAAAAAATGTGTTTATTTCCTTGGAGACACGGACTGTGGTAGCAGATTTTGGTTTCCCATTAATAAACAACTCTTCATCAGGATCTGTCTCTTTATCTAGTATATTGAGGACTTCTCTAATAGAATATATTAGGGCCTCCACAACCTGAGACAGGAGTATTATCACCTTCTACTTCACCTTCTTGTAAATCTGGTACGTCATTCTCAGAGTCAGATTGGAGTACATGTGGGAGTGTGCGTTTATGCCAGACCAGCAAGGAAAAGGGGGGGGGGGGGGGGGGGGAGCTGTCAAGCCGGTCTGTGGTCAGCGGCATTGACTACAAAATCATCCACAGATTTCTTTAGCATTTGCCTTTTCTGTCTGGCAGTAGCCAATTCAGAATTAATATTAGATATTATTCCTTTAAATGATTCTAACCACTCTAGTTCCTGTGTACTGCTTCCCCGAGAAGGGAGAGAGCATTGATTACATAGTAGAGATCCCCGTGGAGAAGGGTAAAACTGTTGCAGGATGGACACACAGCCTTTTTACCACACATGCTGATAAACACACACACACACACACACACACACACACACACACACACACACACACACACACACACACACACAGTAAGTGTGTGAAAATATACAGAAATCGTGAAACACAGTAATATGAACACAGAACTCCAGACAGCCTGCATGGAGTGATAAAGAGAGGGATGAGACCAGCACACAATGCCTCATAGCTAAAGCAGCGCTTTGAAGGGCATAAACCAGAGCCTTAGATAAGGTAACTGGTTTTCTGATACTAGACAAGCTCTCCCCTTTCTATAATCCCCCTGGTACCATACAAAGTGACTGTGGAGGATCTGCGTAGGAGCAGCGCATCCCTGCGTGCAGTCAGTAGGCTAAAGCAGCAGGAAATGGTGCCTCTTCATCGCTGGTCCCGCTCTCCGGGAAACCCCTCCCCTGTAATGGCGGGCAGTCCCCTCACACATATTATACTGGCATTTGTGTCCAAATTGCAGGAAACGAGGTTAAAACCCCTTCCTGCACTAGCGCCAGTGTGGGTGTCCACAGCGGTCACCGCAGCCCGCAGCTAAGTGCCCGCCGCGCCCTTATGCTGCCACTGTCACGGGGACCTGCTAACCATTGCCCCGGTGTCTGTACTCACCGCACCTTCAGCCATCTGTTAGGGGTGGCGGCATGCTCTCGGCGTGTGCGCACACCATGGGGTATGAGAAATAGCACCTCAGGAGCTTTGCCCTGTCAGTGGGGATCCCCCTAAGTCCCACGATGCAGGCAGATTGATGCCAGCCAGTGCTGCCTGAAAATAAACTAAAACAAATTTCTAAAGCAAACACTCTGGAGCTCCAGAGAATGCACCCGGCTCCTCTGGCACATTTTTCTAAACTGAATCTGCAGGAGGGGCATAAAGGGGAGGAGCCAGCACACACTGAAAATTTCTTAAAGTGCCAGGCTCCAATAGACCCGATCTATACCCCAAATTACTAATACTTCCCAGTATCCCCTAGGACGTTAGAGAAAATAAGAATTTACTTACCGATAATTCTATTTCTCATAGTCCGTAGTGGATGCTGGGACTCCGTCAGGACCATGGGGGATAGCGGGCTCCGCAGGAGACAGGGCACATCTAAAAAAGCTTTTAGGTCACACGGTGCGTACTGGCTCCTCCCCCTATGACCCTCCTCCAAGCCTCAGTTAGGTACTGTGCCCGGACGAGCGTACACAATAAGGAAGGATCTTGAATCCCGGGTAAGACTCATACCAGCCACACCAATCACACCGTACAACTTGTGATCTGAACCCAGTTAACAGTATGATAACACAAACGAAGTAGCCTCTGAACAGATGGCTCACAACAACAGTAATAACCCGATTTTTGTAACAATAACTATGTACAAGCATTGCAGACAATCCGCACTTGGGATGGGCGCCCAGCATCCACTACGGACTATGAGAAATAGAATTATCGGTAAGTAAATTCTTATTTTCTCTAACGTCCTAGTGGATGCTGGGACTCCGTCAGGACCATGGGGATTATACCAAAGCTCCCAAACGGGCGGGAGAGTGCGGATGACTCTGCAGCACCGAATGAGAGAACTCCAGGTCCTCTTTAGCCAGAGTATCAAATTTGTAAAATTTTACAAACGTGTTCTCCCCTGACCACGTAGCTGCTCGGCAAAGTTGTAATGCCGAGACTCCTCGGGCAGCTGCCCAGGATGAGCCCACTTTCCTTGTGGAATGGGCCTTTACAGATTTAGGCTGTGGCAGGCCTGCCACAGAATGTGCAAGTTGGATTGTACTACATATCCAACGTGCAATCGTCTGTTTAGACGCAGGAGCACCCAACTTGTTGGGTGCATACAATGTAAACAACGAGTCAGATTTTCTGACTCCAGCTGTCCTTGAAATATATATTTTTAATGCTCTGACAACGTCCAGTAACTTGGAGTCCTCCAAGTCGCTAGTAGCCGCAGGCACCACAATAGGCTGGTTCAAGTGAAATGCCGAAACCACCTTAGGGAGAAATTGAGGACGTGTCCTCAATTCTGCCCTGTCCGAATGGAATATCAGATATGGGCTTTTGTATGACAAAGCTGCCAACTCCGAAACTCTCCTGGCTGAAGCCAGGGCCAACAGCATGGTTACCTTCCATGTAAGGTATTTTAAATCTACCGATTTTAAAGGCTCAAACCAATGAGATTTGAGAAAATTTAGAACCACGTTCAAATCCCACGGTGCCACTGGAGGCACTATTGGGGGTTGTATATGTAGTACACCTTTGACAAAAGTTTGTACTTCAGGCACTGACGCCAATTCCTTCTGGAAGAAAATTGATAAGGCCGAAATTTGAACTTTAATGGACCCCAATTTGAGGCCCATAGACAATCCTGCTTGCAGGAAATGTAAGAATCGACCCAATTGAAATTCTTCCGTTGGAGCCTTCTTGGCCTCACACCACGCAACATATTTTCTCCAAATGCGGTGATAATGTTGTGCGGTCACTTCTTTCCTGGCTTTAATTAAAGTAGGAATAACTTCCTCAGGAATGCCCTTCTCTTTTAGAATCCGGCGTTCAACCGCCATGCCGTCAAACGCAGCCGCGGTAAGTCTTGGAACATACAAGGTCCCTGCTGAAGCAGATCCCTTCTTAGAGGTAGAGGCCACGGATCCTCCGTGAGCATCTCTTGAAGTTCCGGATACCAAGTTCTTCTTGGCCAGTCCGGAGCTACCAGTATTGTTCTTACTCCTCTTTTCCGTATAATTCTCAGTACCTTTGGTATGAGAGGCAGAGGAGGGAACACATACACTGACTGGTACACCCACGGTGTTACCAGAGCGTCCACAGCTATTGCCTGAGGGTCTCTTGACCTGGCGCAATACCTGTCCAATTTTTTGTTGAGGCGAGACGCCATCATGTCCACCTTTGGTTTTTCCCAACGGTTCACAATCATGTGGAAAACTTCTGGATGAAGTCCCCACTCTCCCGGGTGAAGGTCGTGTCTGCTGAGGAAATCTGCTTCCCAGTTGTCCACTCCCGGGATGAACACTGCTGACAGTGCTACGACATGATTCTCCGCCCAGCGCAGAATCCTTGCAGCTTCTGCCATTGCACTCCTGCTTCTCGTGCCGCCTTGTCGGTTTACGTGGGCGACTGCCGTGATGTTGTCGGACTGGATCAACACCGGCTGACCCTGAAGCAGCGATTTTGCCAGGCTTAGAGCATTGTAGATCGCTCTTAGCTCCAGTATATTTATGTGAAGAGACGTCTCCAGGTTTGACCACACGCCCTGGAAGTTTCTTCCCTTTGTGACTGCTCCCCAACCTCGTAGGCTGGCATCCGTAGTCACCAGGACCCAGTCCTGTATGCCGAATCTGCGGCCCACTAACAGATGGGCAGTCTGCAACCACCACAGGAGAGACAACCTTGTTCTCGGTGACAGTGTTATCCGCTGATGCATGTGCAGATGCGATCCGGACCATTTGTCCAGCAGATCCCACTGAAATGTTCGTGCATGGAATCTGCCGAATGGAATCGCTTCGTACGAAGCCACCATCTTTCCCAGGACTCTTGTGCATTGATGTACTGACACAGTTCCTGGTTTTAGGAGGTTCTTGACAAGTTCGGATAACTCCCTTGCTTTCTCTTCCGGGAGAAATACCTTTTTCTGAACCGTGTCCAGAATCATGCCCAGGAACAGCAGATGTGTTGTCGGGGTCAATTGAGATTTTGGAAGATTTAGAATCCACCCGTGTTGCTGAAGCACTACTTGTGTTAGCGCTACACAGACTTCCAGCTGTTCTCTGGACTTTGCCCTTATCAGGAGATCGTCCAAGTAAGGGATAATTAATACGCCTTTTCTTCGTAGAAGAACCATCATTTCGGTCATTACCTTGGTAAAGACCCGAGGGGCCGTGGACAACCCAAACGGCAGCGTTTGAACTGATAATGACAGTCTTGTATCACGAACCTGAGATACCCTTGGTGTGAGGGGTAAATCGGGACATGTAGATAAGCATCTTTTATGTCCAAGGACACCATGAAGTCTCCTTCTTCCAGATTCGCTATCACTGCTCTGAGTGACTCCATCTTGAACTTGAATTTCTTTATGTACAGGTTCAAGGATTTCAGATTTAGAATAGGCCTTACCGAACCGTCCGGTTTCGGTACCACAAATAGTGTGGAATAATACCCCTTTCCCTGTTGTAGGAGGGGTACCTTGACTATCACCTGCTGAGAATACAGCTTGTGAATGGCTTCCAAAACCGACGTCCTTTCTGAGGGAGACGTTGGTAAAGCAGACTTTAGGAACCGGCGAGGGGGAGACCTTTCGAACTCCAGCATGTAACCCTGAGATACTATCTGCAGGACCCACGGGTCCACTTGTGAGTGAACCCATTGATTGCTGAAAATCTTGAGTCGACCCCCCACCGTTCCTGAGTCCGCTTGTAAAGCCCCAGCGTCATGCTGATGGCTTTGTAGAAGCCGGGGCGGGCTTCTGTTCCTGGGCAGGGGCTGCTTGCTGCCCTTTCTTACCCTTTCCTCTGCCTCGCGGCAGATAAGACTGTCCTTTTGGTCGCTTTTTATAGGAGCGAAAGGACTGCGGCTGAAAAGACGGTGTCTTTTTCTGTTGGGAGGGGGTCTGAGGTAAAAAAGTGGATTTGCCGGCAGTTGCCGTGGCCACCAGGTCCGAAAGACCGACCCCAAACAATTCCTCTCCTTTATATGGCAATACTTCCATATGCCTCTTGGAATCCGCATCACCTGACCACTGTCGCGTCCATAAACTTCTTCTGGCAGATATGGACATCGCGCTTACTCTTGATGCTAGAGTACAAACATTCCTCTGAGCATCTCGCATATAAAGGAAAGCATCCTTTAATTGCTCTAGAGTCAATATAATACTGTCCCTATCCAGGGTATCAATATTTTCAGTCAGAGAATCCAACCACACTACCCCAGCACTGCACATCCAGGCTGAGGCTATTGCCGGTCGCAGTATAACACCAGTATGTGTGTATATACTCTTCAGTGTAGTTTCCAGCCTCCTATCTGCTGGATCCTTGAGGGCGGCCGTATCAGGAGACGGCAACGCCACTTGCTTTGATAAACGTGTGAGCGCCTTATCCACCCTAGGGGGTGTTTCCCAGCGCGCCCTAACCTCTGGTGGGAAAGGGTATAATGCCAATAACTTCTTGGAAATTAGCAGTTTTCTATCGGGGTTAACCCACGCTTCATCACACACGTCATTCAATTCCTCTGATTCTGGAAAAAATACAGGTAGTTTTTTCACCCCCCACATAATACCCCTTTTTGAGGTACCAGCAGTATCAGAGATCTGCAAAGCCTCCTTCATTGCCGTGATCATATAACGTGTGGCCCTATTGGAAAATACGTTTGTTTCTTCACCGTCGACACTAGATTCATCTGTGTCGGTACCCGTGTCGACTGACTGAGGTAAAGGACGTTTTACAGCCCCTGACGGTGTCTGAGACGCCTGAACCGGTACTAACTGGTTTGCCGGGCGTCTTATTTCGTCAACTGACTTTTGTAATGTGCTGACATTATCACGTAATTCCATAACTAAAGCCATCCATTCCGGTGTCGACTCCCTAGGGGGTGACATTACCATCATCGGCAATTGCTCTGCCTCCACACCAACATCGTCCTCATACATGTCGACACACACGTACCGACACACAGCAGCCACACAGGGAATGCTCTAATCGAAGACAGGACCCCCTAGCCCTTTGGGGAGACAGAGGGAGAGTTTGCCAGCACACACCAAAAGCGCTATAAATGTATATAAACAACCCTAGAAGGTGTTGTTTACTATATATGCGCTCTTAATATATAAATATCGCCAATTTATGCCCCCCTTCTCTTTGTTACCCTGTTTCTGTAGTGCAGTGCAGGGGAGAGACCTGGGAGCCTTCCTCACCAGCGGAGCTGAGCAGGAAAATGGCGCTGAGTGCTGAGGAGAATAAGCTCCGCCCCTTTTTCGGCGGGCTTTTCCCCGGTTTTTAAGAAACTGGCCTGGGTTAAAATACATACATATAGCCTTAATGGCTATATGTGATGTATTTATTTTGCCACTAAAGGTAATTATATTGCTGCCCAGGGCGCCCCCAGCAGCGCCCTGCACCCTCCGTGACTGAGTCAGTGAGCCGTGTGACAACAATGGCGCACAGCTGCCGTGCTGTGCGCTACCTTCAAGAAGACTGAGGAGTCTTCTGCCGCCTGCTTTCCGGACCTCCGTTCTGCCGTCTCTTCAGCGTCTGTAAGGGGGATCGGCGGCGCGGCTCCGGGACGAACCCCAGGCTGACCTGTGTTCCGACTCCCTCTGGAGCTAAGTGTCCAGTAGCCTAAGACTCCAATCCATCCTGCACGCAGGTGAGTTGGAAATCTCTCCCCTAAGTCCCTCGATGCAGTGATCCTGTTGCCAGCAGGAATCACTGAGATTCAAACCTAAAAAAAAACTTTTCTAAACAGCTCTTTAGGAGAGCCACCTAGATTGCACCCTCTCGGACGGGCACAAAAACCTAACTGAGGCTTGGAGGAGGGTCATAGGGGGAGGAGCCAGTACGCACCATGTGACCTAAAAGCTTTTTTAGATGTGCCCTGTCTCCTGCGGAGCCCGCTATCCCCCATGGTCCTGACGGAGTCCCAGCATCCACTAGGACGTTAGAGAAAAGGGGATGCGGTTAGCTGATCGGCGCTCGGGATCCCGCCAGTCAGCATGCCGATGACACGATCCCGAATGCTAGAAATGCCGCAACACGGAATGACGACCAACTGGCTCTATTCCCACGACTCCCATAGAGAGGCAATAGAACCTGTGGCAAGTGCAGTGAACCTGCAAGGGGCTTAGTTGCACCCCACACCAGGCATTCTGCTGTCAGGATCCCGGGGTCGGTATACTGGCTGCCGGGATCCCAGCAGCTGGTAACGCAGCCCCAAGCCGTTATAAAGATGTGTGCTGTTTGGCTGCTAAATATATTTATTTCCCTTGCTCAAAAAATTAAATAAAACAGTTGGAAAAGAGTTGGAAAATGCTGATGCAAGCTTCAGTCTGATACACCGCACAAGCTACTCCTGGACTGAATAACATTTGCATGGCATCAGCAAAGATCGCAGACGTGAATGGGAGTAACTTGAAACAGAGCAACCTTTACACATCTAAAAGGCGGCAAATTCAAGACTCGTAATCTGTTATTTATAGTATCACCTTGGCATGACACCCACCGACTCAGATTTTCATGATACTTTGTACACTTGATACTACCATGTAACAACTAACCCATGCCAAATTTTTCTTCTCTAGGCCTCACACTTTGAGATATAGTGGGTCAAAGTTTAAAAAAATTGCTGGCAAATGCCCCTCCTAATGCTCCGCTTTTTTCTGATGTGTATCCGAAAAAAAAAAAGAAAAAGAAATCACATCTCAGTGCCTAATCCACGTATCACTTTGAAATTTTGACCCTCTGTCAATCAAAATATGGAGATTCCAGTAAAAAATGTTTTATCAATCTTGCCTGACTCCGAGAGTTCATTATACATTCCTTTACTTCATACTTCATTTTTTGGGTGCAAAAAAAAAAGAAAAGAAAAAAAAGTGGGTTCAGTTAGCATTATAAACCTAAGGCAGATGAGTTATAATGTCCCTTTTTCGTTTAAATTGAACCTTAAAGTATACTTTAAAGGGCATTGAAATAAAAATAATGGGATTTTAATTGCCTATATGGGGTATGGGTCATTAGGTCGACAGTCATTACGTCGACCACTATTGGTCGATATGTAGATCGACATGGTCAATAGGTCAACATGTACTAGGTTGACATGGAAAAAGGTCGACATGAGTCTCTTGACTGTTTTTGGTGTCGTTTTCTTCGTAAAGTGACGGGGAACCCCAATTAGTGCACTGTGTCCCCTCGCATGGCGAGCGAGCTTCGGACAAGGTGCATCACTGCGCTCGGCACAGGTTAGCGTTTCCAATTGTAGTCCACTTGGATCGTAAAGTATGAAAAAGTTAAAAAAAAAGAAAAAAAAGTGAAAAACTCATGTCGACCTTTTTCCATATCAGCCTAGTACATGTCGACCTATTGACCATGTCGACCAATAGTGGTCAACCTAATGACTGTCGACCTATAGTGGTCAACCTAATGACTGTCGACCTAAGTGTTGTCGACCTAATAGCCGTATCCCCCGTATGAGTATTTTAATGTTTAATTATAATTCTCTTGTTAAAAACAAAAAATAAGAATTTACTTACCGATAATTCTATTTCTCGTAGTCCGTAGTGGATGCTGGGACTTCCGTAAGGACCATGGGGAATAGCGGCTCCGCAGGAGACTGGGCACAAAGTAAAAGCTTTAGGACTAGCTGGTGTGCACTGGCTCCTCCCCCTATGACCCTCCTCCAAGCCTCAGTTAGGATACCGTGCCCGGACGAGCGTACACAATAAGGAAGGATTTTGAATCCCGGGTAAGACTCATACCAGCCACACCAATCACACCGTACAACCTGTGATCTGAACCCAGTTAACAGTATGATAAAACTTAGGAGCCTCTAAAAAGATGGCTCACAGCAATAAACAACCCGATTTTTTGTAACAATAACTATATACAAGTATTGCAGACAATCCGCACTTGGGATGGGCGCCCAGCATCCACTACGGACTATGAGAAATAGAATTATCGGTAAGTAAATTCTTATTTTCTCTGACGTCCTAGTGGATGCTGGGACTTCCGTAAGGACCATGGGGATTATACCAAAGCTCCCAAACGGGCGGGAGAGTGCGGATGACTCTGCAGCACCGAATTAGAGAACTCCAGGTCCTCCTCAGCCAGGGTATCGAATTTGTAAAATTTTGCAAACGTGTTTGCCCCTGACCAAGTAGCTGCTCGGCAAAGTTGTAAAGCCGAGACCCCTCGGGCAGCCGCCCAAGATGAGCCCACTTTCCTTGTGAAATGGGCTTTAACAGATTTTGGCTGTGGCAGTCCTGCCACAGAATATGCAAGCTAAATTGTACTACAAATCCAACGAGCAATCGTCTGCTTAGAAGCAGGAGCACCCAGCTTGTTGGGTGCATACAGGATAAACAGCGAGTCAGATTTTCTGACTCCAGCCGTCCTGGAAACATATATTTTCAGGGCCCTGACTACGTCCAGTAACTTGGAGTCCTCCAAGTCCCTAGTAGCCGCAGGTACCACAATAGGTTGGTTCATGTGAAACGCTGAAACCACCTTAGGGAGAAATTGAGGACGAGTCCTCAATTCTGCCCTGTCTGAATGAAAAATTAGGTAAGGGCTTTTATATGATAAAGCCGCCAATTCTGAGACACGCCTGGCTGAAGCCAGGGCTAACAGCATTACCACTTTCCATGTGAGATATTTCAAGTCCACAGTGGTGAGTGGTTCAAACCAATGTGATTTTAGGAACCCTAAAACTACATTGAGATCCCAAGGTGCCACTGGTGGCACAAAAGGAGGCTGTATATGCAGTACCCCCTTGACAAACGTCTGAACTTCAGGCACTGAAGCCAGTTCTTTCTGGAAGAAGATCGACAGGGCCGAAATTTGAACCTTAATGGATCCTAATTTTAGGCCCATAGACAGTCCTGCTTGCAGGAAATGTAAGAAACGACCCAGTTGAAATTCCTCTGTGGGGGCCTTCTTGGCCTCACACCACGCAACATATTTTCGCCAAATGCGGTGATAATGTTTCGCGGTTACATCCTTCCTGGCTTTGATCAGGGTAGGGATGACTTCATCTGGAATGCCTTTTTCCATCAGGATCCGGCGTTCAACCGCCATGCCGTCAAACGCAGCCGCGGTAAGTCTTGGAACAGACAAGGTCCCTGCTGGAGCAGGTCCTTTCTTAGAGGTAGAGGCCACGGATCCTCCGTGAGCATCTCTTGCAGTTCCGGGTACCAAGTTCTTCTTGGCCAATCCGGAGCCACGAGTATAGTTCTTACTCCTCTCTTTCTTATGATTCTCAGTACTTTTGGTATGAGAGGCAGAGGAGGGAACACATACACCGACTGGTACACCCACGGTGTTACCAGAGCATCCACCGCTATTGCCTGAGGGTCCCTTGACCTTGCGCAATATCTGTCCAGTTTTTTGTTGAGACGGGACGCCATCATGTCCACCTTTGGTTTTTCCCAACGGTTTACAATCAGTTGGAAGACTTCGGGGTGAAGTCCCCACTCCCCCGGGTGGAGGTCGTGTCTGCTGAGGAAGTCTGCTTCCCAGTTGTCCACTCCCGGAATGAACACTGCTGACAGTGCTACCACATGATTTTCCGCCCAGCGGAGAATCCTTGCAGCTTCTGCCATTGCCCTCCTGCTTCTTGTGCCGCCCTGTCTGTTGACGTGGGCGACTGCCGTGATGTTGTCCGATTGGATCAATACCGACTGACCCTGAAGCAGAGGCCTTGCTTGACTTAGGGCATTGTAAATGGCCCTTAGTTCCAGGATATTTATGTGAAGAGACGTTTCCATGCTTGACCACAAGCCCTGGAAATTTCTTCCCTGTGTGACTGCTCCCCAGCCTCTCAGGCTGGCATCCGTGGTCACCAGCATCCGATCCTGAATGCCGAATCTGCGGCCCTCTAGAAGATGAGCCCTCTGTAACCACCACAGGAGAGACACCCTTGTCCTTGGAGATAGGGTAATCCGCTGATGCATCTGAAGATGCGATCCGGACCATTTGTCCAGCAGATCCCACTGAAACGTTCTTGCATGGAATCTTCCGAATGGAATCGCTTCGTAAGAAGCCATCATTTTTCCCAGGACTCTCGTGCATTGATGCACTGACACCTGGCCTGGTTTTAGGAGGTTCCTGACTAGCTCGGATAACTCCCTGGCCTTCTCCTCCGGGAGAAACACCTTTTTCTGGACTGTGTCCAGAATCATCCCCAGGAACAGTAGACGTGTTGTTGGAATCAGCTGTGATTTTGGGATATTTAGAATCCACCCGTGCTGACGTAACACTACCTGAGACAGTGCTACTCTGAACTCTAACTGTTCCCTGGACCTTGCCCTTATCAGGAGATCGTCCAAGTAAGGGATAATTAAGACGCCTTTTCTTCGAAGAATCATCATCATTTCGGCCATTACCTTGGTAAAGACCCGGGGTGCCGTGGACAATCCAAACGGCAGCGTCTGAAACTGATAATGACAGTCTTGTACCACAAACCTGAGGTACCCTTGGTGAGAAGGGAAGATTGGGACATGGAGATAAGCATCTTTGATGTCCAGAGATACCATATAGTCCCCTTCTTCCAGATTCGCTATCACTGCTCTGAGTGATTCCATCTTGAACTTGAACCTTTTTATGTAAGTGTTCAAGGATTTTAGATTTAAAATTGGTCTCACCGAGCCGTCCGGCTTCGGTACCACAAACAGCGTGGAATAATACCCCTTTCCCTGTTGTAGGAGGGGTACCTTGATTATCACCTGCTGGGAATACAGCTTGTGAATAGCTTCCAATACTGCCTCCCTGTCGGAGGGAGACGTTGGTAGAGCAGACTTCAGGAATCTTCGAGGGGGAGACGTCTCGAATTCCAATTTGTACCCCTGTGATACTACCTGCAGGATCCAGGGGTCCACTTGCGAGTGAGCCCACTGCGCGTTGAAATTTTTGAGACGGGCCCCCACCGTGCCTGAGTCCGCTTGTAAAGCCCCAGCGTCATGCTGAAGACTTGGCAGAAGCGGGGGAGGGCTTCTGCTCCTGGGAAGAGGCTGCCTGGTGCAGTCTTTTTCCTCTTCCTCTGCCCCGGGGCAGAAATGAGTGGCCTTTTGCCCGCTTGTTCTTATGGGAACGAAAGGACTGAGTTTGAAAAGATGGTGTCTTTTTCTGCTGAGAGGTGACCTGGGGTAAAAAGGTGGACTTTCCAGCCGTTGCCGTGGCCACCAGGTCTGATAGACCGACCCCAAATAACTCCTCCCCTTTATACGGCAATACTTCCATATGTCGTTTGGAATCTGCATCACCTGACCACTGTCGCGTCCATAACGCCCTTCTGGCAGAAATGGACATCGCACTCACTCTTGATGCCAGGGTGCAAATATCCCTCTGTGCATCACGCATATATAGTAATGCATCCTTTAAATGCTCTATAGTTAATAATATACTGTCCCTATCCAGGGTATCAATATTTTCAGTCAGGGAATCCGACCAAGCCACTCCAGCGCTGCACATCCAGGCTGAGGCGATTGCTGGTCGCAGTATAACACCAGTATGTGTGTATATACCTTTTAGGATATTTTCCAGCCTTCTATCAGCTGGTTCCTTGAGGGCGGCTGTATCAGGAGACGGTAATGCCACTTGTTTTGATAAACGTGTGAGCGCCTTATCTACCCTAGGGAGTGTTTCCCAACGTGCCCTAACCTCTGGCGGGAAAGGGTATAGTGCCAATAATTTGTTAGAAATCAGCAGTTTTTTATCGGGGGAAACCCACGCCTTATCACACACCTCATTTAATTCATCTGATTCAGGAAAAACTACTGGTAGTTTTTTCACACCCCACATAATACCCTTTTTTGTGGTACTTGTAGTGTCAGAAATGTTCAATGCCTCCTTCATCGCCGTGATCATGTAACGTGTGGCCCTACTGGACATTACGTTCATCTCCTCACCGTCGACACTGGATTCAGTATCCGTGTCTGGGTCTGTGTCGACCATCTGAGGTAACGGGCGTTTTAGCGTCCCTGACGGTGTCTGAGACGCCTGAATAGGCACTAACTGATTTGCCGGCTGTCTCATGTCGTCAACAGTTTTTTGCAAAGTGCTGACATTGTCACGTAATTCTTTAAATACAACCATCCAGTCAGGTGTCGACTCCCTAGGGGGTGACATCACTAACACAGGCAATTGCTCTGCTTCCACATCATTTTCCTCCTCATACATGTCGACACAATCGTACCGACACCCAGCACACACACAGGGAATGCTCTGACAGAGGATAGGACCCCACTAGCCCTTTGGGGAGACAGAGGGAGAGTTTGCCAGCACACACCAGAGCGCTATATATATTCAGGGATAACCTTATATAAGTGTTACTCCCTTTATAGCTGCTGTATTATATATTAGCTGCCAATAGTGCCCCCCTCTCTTGTTTTACCCTGTTTCTGTAGTGTAGTCTGCAGGGGAGAGTCAGGGGAGCTGTGAAAGAAAATGGTGCTTGTGTGCTGAGGAGATAGGCTCCGCCCCCTTCACGGCGGCCTTTTCTCCCGCTTTTTTCTGGAAAACTGGCAGGGGTTAAATGCATCCATATAGCCCAGGAGCTATATGTGATGCAATTCTTTAGCCACATAAGGTTTTTATCAAGTTTTATTGCGTCTCAGGGCGCTCCCCCCCAGCGCCCTGCACCCTCAGTGACCGGAGTGTGAAGTGTGCTGAGAGCAATGGCGCACAGCTGCAGTGCTGTGCGCTACCTTATCTGAAGACAGGAACGTCTTCTGCCGCCGCTTTCTCCGGACCTCTTCGCTCTTCTGGCTCTGTAAGGGGGCCGGCGGCGCGGCTCCGGGACCCATCCAGGCTGAACCTGTGATCGTCCCTCTGGAGCTAATGTCCAGTAGCCAAGAAGCCCAATCCACTCTGCACGCAGGTGAGTTCGCTTCTTCTCCCCTTAGTCCCGCGCTGCAGTGAGCCTGTTGCCAGCAGGACTCACTGAAAATAAAAAACCTAAGTATACTTTTACTTCTAAGCAGCTCAGGAGAGCCACCTAGATTGCACCCTTCTCGGCCGGGCACAAAATCTTAACTGAGGCTTGGAGGAGGGTCATAGGGGGAGGAGCCAGTGCACACCAGCTAGTCCTAAAGCTTTTACTTTGTGCCCAGTCTCCTGCGGAGCCGCTATTCCCCATGGTCCTTACGGAAGTCCCAGCATCCACTAGGACGTCAGAGAAATTACCATTAGATATAATTTTGCCCGCCAGGGGAGTATTTTAATTTGAATATTTCTATGTATATGTACAGATTTCTATTTACATACAGTAGTATTCAGTTAGCTGCTATAACCCATTTCTTTCGCAAAAGAAATGCAAATTGTGAAAGATCTCTATTCAATCAGTCGCAATAATATATTGTCGATAATTTTAACACGAATTAAACTTCACCTACTCTGAGCAGGTGCAAAGTTGGGGAAAATCTCTATTTTAAGGTAAAAAGGTCAGGATTTGGTTCAGAACCCACTGTGTGCTTTATAAGTGGGACAAATGTTTTTAGGCTTGCAGATAGGAGTAGTCAGTCTTTTTCCATTTTTTTTCCGTCTCCTAAAATGGCCTAAATTTATACTTAAACCAATTTTTATGTAGCCCAAATTTAATGAGAGCACTTCTTTTGCTATACAAAAAAAATAGCTTTTATAATAAAAAAAAAAAAAAAGCATATAAAAGCCATTCGACTCATTTTAAGTACCCCAAATCTATTTAATATGATCTCTAATATACTTCTATACTGCTATCCTATGTTAGTTTGCAATTTATTTATTTATTTTGTGGGGGGGGGGGGGGGGGGGGAGTGCAGGCTGATTTCCCCATTTTCACAGCAAGCATTTTCTCGCAAATCATTGTTTTTGTAACTTTTTTATTTCACACCTATTCAATTCCAAAATTGTGAAGACAGGATTCTTACCGTGAAAAGTGTAGGTGAAAATGGGGAAACATGACACTAACATAGCATACCCTTCAAGCAGCATACTGTGGCTTCTGGCTCCCCATAGAAATGTATTGGACAGAGCTAATCTGCGCCACCGGTGCTCCCTGCTAAAGTAGTGGGTGGCGGGAGATTAAGCTCCCGCTGCCCCTTCTGAACCATCTATGCTAACTCCCCGTACATATGGGTAGTGGAAGCAATTCACCCCTCTATCTCCTCCGGCTGTCCAGGCTTGTTTTACTGTACAGTTTGCAGAAGCATGCATGAGCATACGCTATGCCACGACTTTTTAACAATATATGAGGACACAACTGTATGACACTTGTACTGTATATCTGTGTGCGGCTGAGTATCAGAATCTGTACATGAAGTGCTACAATGTAGCAGCTGCATCTTTATTCCAATTTCTGTTCTGCTCCGTATACAGACTCAGTCACACACAATATGCAAGTGTCCTATATCAAATTAATCAGTACATTCTGCTCGTGCATCCTAGCCTCATTATGTTGCAGGGAAAAAAAACACATTTCTGGAAAACAAAGACGTCCGATATTAACAGAGTTACACGGGACCTGGCAGCTCACTCACGCCAGGCATCTCGTGCTGCATTGCGTATTGAGGCAGAATGTATGAGGACTCATCTGTACTTTATACCAATTCTTTTGCAACAAAAATGCTAATCCTAAGTACTCGGTACACTATTAGTGAATAAAGATGCAAATTTCAGGTAAAAAAAACAATGTAATCTTGGTAAAAAAAAAAAAAAAAAAAGAGGTCCTATCAGGTCCCCTGACCTGTGTGCAATACATTCTTCCAATATGTTATAGATGCAAAATTCCAATAGGTTTTCATCTGATTCTGTAATATGCATACAGTACCTTTGAAACATCCAAACCATCAAACCGCTGTCAAGTATAACACAGCACACCTGAAACCATGCACATTGTACCCTCAGACAATTCGCCGTTGCAGCAGATTATGCCAGGTGCACACTAGGTGATTAATCAGACAATATATCGGCCGCATCGCTCAGTGTGCACCTGCAATGTGCGCCCCATGGGCCTTTCCCTGGGTTGTCTCATCAGGCCTGCTGCATGCCCAATGGAATGACGACATGCATGTTAAACAATACATTGCATCGACTTTCAACTGCATCGTACAGAGTGTCTCCACAGTTCAATGTATAAGGGTATGGGTCGTTGGATAGACACAACTTAGGTCGACAGTCATTAGGTCGACCATGGAAGGTCAACAGGCATTAGGTCGACAGGGACAATAGGTTGACAGGTCAAAAGGTTGACATTGTTTTTTTTAAACTTTTCTTGGCGCAGTTTTCTTTGTAAAGTGACGGGGAACCCCAGTTGGTGCACCGGGTCCCCTCGCATGGCTTGAGGTTACCATTCCAAATCTTAGTCCACGTGCATCGTTAAGCATGAAAAAATCCAAAAAATGCAAAAATAATTTGTGAAAAACGCATGTCGACATTTTGACCTGTCGACCTAGTACATGTCAAACTAATGACCATGTCGACATTCAGTGGTCAACCTAACGACCGTATCCCATGTATAATGCCATCACTGGGTACACACATCGTTAGTGTGTACCCAGCATTAGATAAGCATATACAATTTACCAAGAACACCAATTCTTGTTTCTCATTATTTGATATTATGGAAAATTCATGTGCCAGACTCCCTGGGATAACCCGACACACAATTAGATATATACTGAGTAATAGCCATTGTTCCTATATGTAACCTAGAGCTGCATTAGCAAATAAGAGACAATATTCAATGTATGTAGCTGTAAACAACCTACACTAAACAAATCCCCAGACCTTTATATCATACTCAATGTTCTAGCTCACCGGTAATCAAATACCCCCAGCAAACCATGTTTTCAGGATTTAGGTCTATGAAAACAGGTGGGATAATTACCAACCCAGCATAACAGTTCAACTCACATGCGCATGATTTCACGACTGGTATGATATTCACAGCGACTGATAAAGAGACTAATGTCCCATTATAGACAAAAACAATCAACTTAATCTAAATACTCATCAATATTGTAATAACACATCTTAAATCTAACACCGAACACATGAATGAACTGGGACAGAGAATCAGAAGACACTATAATTGGCATAAAAAACAGCACTGCAATGGAAAACAAGTCTATACATGAAACATATAATAAGAACTTCAGAAAACATAAAAGGCTTTACAGTAGAAATAAGGACTATTTTGGGAAGCATAGCAGCCCCGGGGTTAGTATTGGGGTTCAACATGATGTCTATTTCAACCAGGGCACTACCGGTGTAAATTGTAGCTGTAAACAACCTACACTAAACAAATCCCCAGACCTTTATATCATACTGTACCTCCTCTAAGTATAAACTACTGAAAATAGCATTGTACACACTCAAACAAATACACTACTTTCAATGAAGCTTTCACAATTCTAGTCCCCAAACAATATGGACATCATGAAATGGTATTACCTCACCCTAGTGAACTTTGGGGCTTATCAAGCAGTGGAGAGAGAAGACGACCAGTGGAAAAGTTGCCTGCAGCAACCAATCAGCTTATAATTTTATAGAATGTACTTGATACATTCTACCTCAAAGCTAATTGTTTGCTGAGGGCAACATCTTCACTGGTCCACTTCACTGCTCTTTCACCGCTCAGCACGTCAACCCTCTAAGGGGTGTATTCAATAACTGTCGGAAGCTGCCGTCTTGTCAGAAAGACGTCAGCTTCCGACAGAAATAGGTCGGAAGGGGTTCCGACCTATTCAATAGGGGCTGATTTCCCGATTTCGGGAATTCCCGACTTGTCAGAAAACACAAGGATCCGCGTACTTCTGTCGGAAATGGGGCCAAATCAGACAGGTTTTGGCCCCCTTTCCGACAAACTCAATCCGACTTGAAAACAAGCGGTGCTGCGGGCGGCTGGGGGGAGCAGAGATATACGGCTGGCAGGGAGAGCTGGCTGCGGGGGACATGTCTGAGGCAGCAAGGGGAGGCTCTGCAGGGAGAGAGGTGCCTGGGCGTCCCCTGCAGACATGTCTCCCCGCAACCAGCTCCTCCTGCCGGCCGCTAATCTATGCTCCCCCCGTCGCCCAGCTTACCCCTGCTGCTGTCCCGCTCACGCCCGCCGACAATCCCCCTGCTGGCCACCGACATCTACACCCCTGGCCGACAGTCGGATTTGCCCGTCCACTGAATAGGTGTTGTCTGATCCATTCCAACAACTGCATGTCGGAATGGATCCGACTCTTATTGAATATACCCCTAAGACTTTAATCAACTGGCAAAAATATTACCAGGCTACAAGGTCTATTGCCTTGTTTACTAACCTAGCAACAATTGGGGCATACCAATGGGCAACCACGGTGCAAGGGATCAGGACCACAATAGCGTAATTGTTTCCATGAATCTGGAATGCCTTCTTATGATTTAATAAGTATTATATACAACACACCAGTCTGCCTAATAATAAATGATGAAGGAAGAGAACATACTGTATGGCTATGCCTAGCAGATGCACCATCTCGCTTCGATCCTCAATCAGCCTTGGGGCGGGATGTAATGAAGTCTAAGATTTTTCTCCATAGAGTTTATCGCAAATTTCTCTTCACCTACTCTAAGTAGGTGAAAAGTTGGGAAAATTACCCATCTTCGGGTAAAAATGTTGGGACTTGGTGCAGAACCCCTTGGACACTCCCCTTAATGACTAATTAGGCACTTTGAAGTTTTTAATTACTTTTAATTAACCAATAATAAGAGGTCAGTTTTGCGGTGAAAGGATGGTAACCGCATCCCATGTAAATTGGGGTACAAGTATGGGACAGGTATATTGGGGTACTTTATGAGTGGGACAAGTGTTTTTAGGCTTTCAGGTAGGAGCAATAGGTCGTTTTTTGCAAGATTTTTGAAAGTGTCTTTAATTGACCCAAATATATACTTATATCCATTTTCATGTAACCCAAATTTAATGAGAGCACCTATTTTACACAAAAAGTGTTCTTCAAAAATATATATACTGCAGCTATTTAACAAATTTCAAGTCCCCACAATCTTTTTATTATGCAATTTAATATACTTCTATATTATTTGTCTATGTTATCCTTATAGATTGTAAGCTCGCAAGAGCAGGGACTTCTTTCCTCATGTGCCTTTCCTTTCCTTACTTACACTATCTTATACTCCATACTCCCTTTGATGGCACCTAAACCCTGGATTTCTATACCTGTCCTATATTGTCTTGAACTGTAAGTGCTGTTTTCTTGTTTGCTCATTTCATTGTGTACTGTGTACCGGGGTGCTGCAGATTGAAAAAGCTGCATTCCTGGGGCGCAGCGAAACGCATCAAGAACCCCTTAACACCATCATCCCAGCTCCGCATACCACGATCACAGGCATCTGAACCAACCCCGGACTCACTACCAACTTTGTTCCACTGTTGCACGCAATAAAAAAAGAAAACAACGGTATCAACTGCATCAAATGAGGATAAAGACTCCAAGTAAGGATTCAACTGAATGGAAGCATTTCCACCTCTAATAAATGGTGACCGGTAAATATTACCATTTCTGCTGAACTGAACTGTGCTGTGCATATTTATCTAAACAAAGATTTGTGGACATACCAGGGGCACTAAACCGGAACAGACACCAAATGGTCCAATTAAAAACATCTTAACAAAAGGAGCGGTTAGGGTGCATATGGAACTTTTCATGTTGAAGTTTGTCTTGGCACGGGATGTGTTAACAGATTTTTATATGGGATTGTTTTTACGGATATAATAAATGTTATGAATTTTTAACTATGACCAATCCAATCATTTCCTAGTTAAAGCCTTCCCAGTACAGAGTATACTGTAGGTAATGTCGGTCAGCTCATGGAAAGCCAGGCTTTCTGCTGTTTGATAGATTGGGTTTAACTTCTGTTGGAATACAGGTCAATGAGGACAGCAGAAAAGAGCAGTAAGCAGGGTAAAGCTAGAGAAGTTGATCATTTGCCAGCATTAAATAGGTAGAAGCACCAAAATGGCTCTTCACATCTTGCCAATAAAAACAACTGGTTTGTTATTGCAAAATTTAAATCACATTCATTTCTTTGTAATAGTTAGAAGGGGCAATGCAGAAAATCATAGCTTTAATATTACTTAAAACCTCTACAGAGCTTCTTGTTGCTACGTGGGTGAGGGTTAAAACCAACCTTTTACTAATTCTATTCATCGGGACTTTAAACACATTTGTCATTACACTTGTACACATCAGCAGCACACACACAAAAAGCAATATCCTAGTGATTAAATAATGCACATTTTCCCTAAAGGCAGGGTAACCTTTACATTACCTGCTGTGTTTATTTCTGACTTCGGAACCATTTTATTATTTTGTGTATTTTGAAACTTGCGCTAATTTAGAGTTTTAACAACAAATCTCAAAATTTCATAAAGAATAATACAGTCTTTATGTATCGCAGTACGGACAGGCTCAGCTCGCCACTGTATTCTCTTCTCATTGTTCATCACGGTTGTGCATGGTCTCCCCGTGGACAGGTTTGTTTTCCCTTTCCTTCTGTATCCTACTCCCTTCCTTGTCCAGTGTTCCTTTTTCTTAGCTTCTTCTGTCCTAAGGGGATCCCAGCTTTTTTCCCTGGGGGATCACGAACGCTGAATCTGTGCCTCATAGATCAGACATTGAAGTGGTGATGCCTTTCATATCACAGAAGTTTATTAATCCTTTGACAATCCCAATGATAAGAGTTATAGCAAATAAAATTAGTAGAACAAGTTCTGCGAGCATCGTAAGAGTAAGCGCAATCTGCTATGCTTTTTTATTTTGGTACTGGATGGATTAAATCTCCCTCTAGAGGGGGTGACAGAAATAAAATAAGAATTTACTCACCGGTAATTCTATTTCTCATAGTCCGTAGTGGATGCTGGGGACTCCGTAAGGACCATGGGGATTAGCGGCTCCGCAGGAGACTGGGCACAACTATAAAGAAAGCTTTTAGACTACTGGTGTGCACTGGCTCCTCCCACTAAGACCCTCCTCCAGACCTCAGTTAGGATACTGTGCCCGGAAGAGCTGACACAATTAGGAAGGATTTTGAATCCCGGGTAAGACTCATACCAGCCACACCAATCACACCGTATAACTCGTGATACAATACCCAGTTAACAGCATGATAACAACTGAGCCTCTCAACAGATAGCTCAACAATAACCCTTTAGTTAAGCAATAACTATATACAAGTATTGCAGACAATCCGCGCCCAGCATCCACTACGGACTATGAGAAATAGAATTACCGGTGAGTAAATTCTTATTTTCTCTAACGTCCTAACTGGATGCTGGGGACTCCGTAAGGACCATGGGGATTATACCAAAGCTCCCAAACGGGCGGGAGAGTGCGGATGACTCTGCAGCACCGAATGAGAGAACTCAAGGTCCTCCTCAGCCAGGGTATCAAATTTGTAGAATTTAGCAAACGTGTTTGCCCCTGACAAAGTAGCAGCTCGGCAAAGTTGAAGAGCCGAGACCCCTCGGGCAGCCGCCCAAGAAGAGCCCACTTTCCTCGTGGAATGGGCTTTTACTGATTTAGGATGCGGCAGTCCAGCCGCAGAATGTGCAAGCTGAATCGTACTACAGATCCAGCGAGCAATAGTCTGCTTAGAAGCAGGTGCACCCAACTTGTTGGGCGCATACAGGATAAAAAGCGAGTCAGTCTTCCTGACTCCAGCTGTCCTGGAAACATAAATTTTTAGGGCCCTGACTACATCCAACAACTTGGAAGCCTCCAAGTCATTCGTAGCCACAGGCACCACGATAGGTTGGTTCAGATGAAAAGCTGATACCACTTTGGGGAGAAACTGGGGACGAGTCCTCAATTCTGCCCTATCCATATGGAAAATCAGATAAGGGCTTTTACATGACAAAGCCGCCAATTCTGAAACACGCCTGGCCGAAGCCAAGGCCAACAACATGACCACTTTCCACGTGAGATATTTTAAATCCACGGTTTTCAGTGGCTCAAACCAATGTGACTTTAGGAAATCCAACACCACGTTGAGATCCCAAGGTGCCACTGGAGACACAAAAGGGGGCTGAATATGCAGCACTCCCTTAACAAAAGTCTGAACTTCAGGTAGTGAAGCCAATTCTCTCTGGAAGAAAATCGATAGAGCCGAAATCTGGACCTTAATGGAACCCAATTTAAGGCCCATAGTCACCCCTGACTGTAGGAAGTGCAGGAACCGGCCCAGCTGAAATTCTTCCGTTGGGGCCTTCCTGGCCTCACACCACGCAACATATTTTCACCATATGCGGTGATAATGGTTCGCGGTTACTTCTTTCCTAGCTTTTATCAGCGTAGGAATGACTTCCTCCGGAATGCCCTTTTCCTTCAGGATCCGGTGTTCAACCGCCATGCCGTCAAACGCAGCTGC
Source organism: Pseudophryne corroboree (assembly GCF_028390025.1). Lineage (NCBI taxonomy): Eukaryota > Metazoa > Chordata > Amphibia > Anura > Myobatrachidae > Pseudophryne > Pseudophryne corroboree. The sequence goes on from NC_086450.1 coordinate 391,140,568, forward strand.
GGTAAGTCTTGGAACAGACAGGGCCCCTGCTGCAGCAGGTCCTGTCTGAGCGGTAGAGGCCATGGGTCCTCTGACATCATTTCTTGAAGTTCCGGATACCACGCTCTTCTTGGCCAATCCGGAACAATGAGTATAGTTCTTACTCCTCTTCTCCTTATTATCCTCAGTACCTTTGGTATGAGAGGAAGAGGAGGGAACACATAAACCGATCGGTACACCCACGGTGTTACCAGAGCGTCCACAGCCATCGCCTGCGGGTCTCTTGACCTGGCGCAATATTTTTCTAGCTTTTTGTTTAGGCGGGACGCCATCATGTCCACCTGTGGTTTTTCCCACTGGTTTACAATCATTTAAAAGACTTCTGGATGAAGTCCCCACTCTCCCGGGTGGAGGTCGTGCCTGCTGAGGAAGTCTGCTTCCCAGTTGTCCACTCCCGGAATGAACACTGCTGACAGTGCTAACACGTGATTTTCCGCCCATCGGAGAATCCTTGTGGCTTCTGCCATCGCCGTCCTGCTTCTCGTGCCGCCCTGTCGATTTACATGGGCGACTGCCGTGATGTTGTCTGACTGGATCAGTACCGGCTGGTTTTGAAGCAGGGGTTTTGCCTGACTTAGGGCATTGTAAATGGCCTTTAGTTCCAGAATATTTATGTGCAGGGAAGTCTCCTGACTTGACCATAGTCCTTGGAAGTTTCTTCCCTGTGTGACTGCTCTCCAGCCTCGAAGGCTGGCATCCGTGGTCACCAGAACCCAGTCCTGTATGCCGAATCTGCGGCCCTCTTGAAGATGAGCACTCTGCAGCCACCACAGCAGAGACACCCTTGTCCTTGGAGACAGGGTTATCAGACGATGCATCTGAAGATGCGATCTGGACCACTTGTCCAACAGGTCCCACTGAAAGGTTCTTGCATGAAACCTGCCGAATGGAATCGCTTCGTAGGAAGCTACCATTTTTCCCAGGATCCGCGTGCAGTGATGCACCGACACCTGTTTTGGTTTTAGGAGGCCTCTGACTAGAGATGACAGCTCCTTGGCCTTCTCCTCCGGGAGAAACACTTTTCTCTGTTCTGTGTCCAGAACCATCCCTAGGAACAGCAGGCGTGTCGTAGGGACCAGCTGTGACTTTGGAATGTTTAGAATCCAGCCGTGCTGTTGTAGCACTTCCCGAGATAGTGCTACCCCTACCAACAACTGCTCTCTGGACCTCGCCTTTATCAGGAGATCGTCCAAGTACAGGATAATTAAAACTCCCTTCCTTCGAAGGAGTATCATCATTTCCGCCATTACCTTGGTAAAGACCCTCGGAGCCGTGGAGAGACCGAACGGCAACGTCTGGAATTGGTAATGACAATCTTGTACCACAAATCTGAGGTACTCCTGGTGAGGATGGTAAATGGGGACATGTAGGTAAGCATCCTTGATGTCCAGCGATACCATGTAATCTCCTTAGTCCAGGCTTGCAATAACCGCCCTGAGCGATTCCATCTTGAACTTGCATTTTTTGATATATGTGTTCAAGGATTTCAAATTTAAAATGGGTCTCACCGAACCGTCCGGTTTCGGTACCACAAACATTGTGGAATAGTAACCCCTTCCTTGTTGAAGTAGGGGCACCTTTACTATCACTTGTTGTGAATACAGCTTTTGAATTGCCTGTAACACTGCCTCCCTGCCTGAGGGAGTGGTTGGCAAGGCAGATTTGAGGAAGCGGGGGGGGAGACGTCTCGAATTCCAGTTTGTACCCCTGAGATACTATTTGAAGGATCCAGGGATCCACCCGTGAGCGAGCCCACTGATTGCTGAAATGCTTGAGACGGGCCCCCACCGTACCTGGCTCTGCCTGTGGAGCCCCAGCGTCATGCTGTGGACTTAGAGGAAGCAGGGGAGGCCTTTTGCTCCTGGGAACTGGCTGTATGCTGCAGCTTTTTCCCTCTACCTCTGCCTCTGGGCAGAAAGGACGCGCCTTTAACCCGCTTGCCCCTATTGGGCCGAAAAGGACTGTACCTGATAATACGGTGCTTTCTTTGGTTGTGAGGGAACATGGGGCAAAAATGTAGACTTCCCAGCTGTTGCTGTGGAAACGAGGTCCGAGAGACCATCCCCGAACAATTCCTCACCCTTATAAGGCAGAACTTCCATGTGTCGTTTGGAATCTGCAACACCTGTCCACTGCCGAGTCCATAACCCTCTCCTGGCAGAAATGGACATTGCACTAATTTTTGGATGCCAGCCGGCAAATATCCCTCTGTGCATCCCTCATGTATAAAAGTGCGTCTTTTATATGCTCTACGTTCAGCAAAATAGTGTCCCTGTCTAGGGTATCTATATTTTCTGACAGGGAATCTGACCACGCTGCAGCAGCGCTGCACATCCAGGCTGAAGCTATAGCCGGTCTCAGTATCACACCTGTGTGTGTATATATAGATTTCAGGATAGCCTCCTGCTTTCTATCAGCAGATTCCTTCAGGGCGGCCGTATCCGGAGACGGTAGTGCCACCTTCTTTGACAAGCGTGTGAGCGCTTTATCCACCCTAGGGGATGTTTCCCAGCGTGACCTATGCTCTGGCGGGAAAGGGTACGCCATTAGTAACCTCTTAGAAATTACCATCTTTTTATCAGGGGAAGCCCACGCTTCTTCACACACTTCATTTAACTCTTCAGATGGAGGAAAAGCTACTGGTAGTTTTTTCTCTCCAAACATTATACCCTTTTTTGTGGTACCGGGGGTAACATCAGAAATGTGCAACACATTTTTCATTGCCTCAATCATGTAACGTGTGGCCCTACTGGAAGTTACATTAGTCTCTTCGTCGTCGACACTGGAGTCAGTATCCGTGTCGACATCTGTGTCAACCATCTGAGGTAGCGGGCGTTTTAGAGCCCCTGATGGTTTTTGAGACGCCTGGGCAGGCACAGGCTGAGAAGCCGGCTGTCCCACATTAGGTATGTCGTCAAACCTTTTATGTAAGGAGTCGACACTATCACGTAATTCCTTCCACAGCACCATCCACTCAGGTGTCGACCCCGCAGGGGGTGACATCACATTTATAGGCATCTGCTCCGCCTCCACATAAGCCTCCTCATCAAACATGTCGACACAGCCGTACCGACAGACCGCAAACACACAGGGAATGCTCTGACAGAGGACAGGACCCCACAAAGCCCTTTGGGGAGACAGAGAGAGAGTATGCCAGCACACACCAGAGCGCTATATAACACTGGGATCCCACTATCAATGAGTGTTTTCCCTATAGCTGCTTTTTTATATATATTACATATATATATATCTATACTGCGCCTAAATTTAGTGCCCCCCCCTCTCTTTTTTACCCTTCTGTAGTATTCTCAGACTGCAGGGGAGAGCCAGGGAGCTTCCTTCCAGCGGAACTGTGAGGGAAAAATGGCGCCAGTGTGCTGAGGAAGAAGCCTCGCCCCCTTTTCGGCGGACTTTCTCCCGCTTTTTCTGTGATACTGGCAGGGGTAATTTTACATCTATATAGCCTCTGGGACTATATATGATGTATATTTTGCCAGCCAAGGTGTTATTTATTGCCCTCAGGGCGCCCCCCCCAGCGCCCTGCACCCATCAGTGACCGAAGTATGAGGTGTACATGAGGAGCAATGGCGCACAGCTGCAGTGCTGTGCGCTACCTTGGTGAAGACTGAAGTCTTCTGCCGCCGATTTTCCGGACCTTCTTCGTGCTTCTGGCTCTGTAAGGGGGACGGCGGCGCGGCTCCGGGAACGAACACCAAGGTCGGGTCCTGCGGTCGATCCCTCTGGAGCTAATGGTGTCCAGTAGCCTAAGAAGACCAAACTACCACCTGTTAGGTAGGTTCGCTTCTTCTCCCCTTAGTCCCTCGCTGCAGTGAGTCTGTTGCCAGCAGATCTCACTGAAAATAAAAAACCTAAATATACTTTCTTTCTAGGTGCTCAGGAGAGCCCCTAGTGTGCATCCAGCTCGGCCGGGCACAAGAATCTAACTGAGGTCTGGAGGAGGGTCTTAGTGGGAGGAGCCAGTGCACACCAGTAGTCTAAAAGCTTTCTTTATAGTTGTGCCCAGTCTCCTGCGGAGCCGCTAATACCCATGGTCCTTACGGAGTCCCCAGCATCCACTTAGGACGTTAGAGAAATTACTTTTACATAAGGAATGGACAGTAGGAAATCAGAGTTTATGAAGGGGAAAGATAATGAATGACAGTTTTTTGTGTGAGTGCGCATTTCAAAGGCTACCTATTATGCCAATAGGCGTGTGTTGCTGCGGGTTAAGGGGTGTGTGATCCCCCCCTCCCTGTGAAATAGCCATCGCTGTTTGTTTTGAAACCAATGTTGAGCAGCATTACATTGGCCATATTGGATTCAGAAAGAGGCTGCCGCTTCCATGGGAGCCGGATGGAATGCAGGGAGGAGACACTTTAGGAACAGTTTGGGGCTGCCTATGGTTATGCCATGAAAACGCCCTGGCTAGTGGCTAAACAATAATTGGCCATTTGTGTACCAACCCCCCATTGCCCTCTGTACTGGGTACAGCAGTACCTCCCTGTCTGCAGGTGCTATTGCCTGCGACACCAAAAGGGATGCACTTTTATTACTTACCTATGGATGTATAACTAAAGGGCCTATTTATAAAAAATTACACTTATAGGCGGTACAGAAAATGACTTATGACTAATCATTCTTTTATCTTTGTGGCAACTGGGCGCTTAACTATACGGATGTGGATCATTATGTTGACCAATATTTGGTCAAAATTCACTAGGTCGATCCCATATGGCAGACATGCACATGGTGTTAATAGGTCAACAGTGAACAGGCAGACACCTGAAAAGGCCAACAGGTGCAAAAGATCGACGTGGAAATAGCCCATACACAGGACAAAAAATGGTTTAATTTTTGGTTGCCACTTTGCATGTTTAACCACATGTGACTCCCAATTAGTGTACCGGCTCGTTCGGGCAAGGTGCCTCGCTTTACTACCGCTGCACTCAGCATAGGTTACTATTCCCCCCTCCCCCCCAAAAAAAAACATTTATATATATATATATATATATATATATATATATATATATATATATATATATATAAAATGTGTTGTCGACCATGTGTGTGTCAATCATTTGAAACGGTCGAAATTTAACATGTTGATCTATTGAACATGTCAACCTAAGGCATGTGGATATATTGCCTGCCGACCTATCATCCGGATATCAACTATACACAGTGATAAGGGTTGCTTAGTGTCCTGGAGCCACATTCTTCTGTACTGCATCTGCGGAACCGGAAGCTCGAATTCAGGAAACTTTATCAACACTGTAAATGTTTGTTTTTCTTATGCATTTGGAAAACCAAGTGCGTGCTCAGTCTCCCTGCAAAAAGGTAAAGTCAGAGATCTAGAAAACTACATGTGACCAGATTGGTGCTATCAAGTGAAGCAGCCGTGCAGATGAAGGGTGTCAGTCGCCAGTATACAGGTTGTAAAGCAAAAAAAACAGCTCTAATGCAAATATATTACCAATATAAACGGCTTGGTTGAATAAAAAGATTGAAGTCTTCAATAATAAAAAGACATATACATAACAATATGCCAAAATAAATATCATAAAAAAATCTTAATGTATAGGAAATATATCATGAGTAATCACAAGTATATTCCAATAGGACATTATGGGATAATCAGAAATCTGCTGTAACTAAATATAACAAAAAGCCACTGTATTGCCAGCCAGCATAGGTGCCACAAGCAGGTAAGATTTCCAATGCAGATCAGTGCTATTGATTCATTCACACCCACATCAGAGCCAAACATTTTAAGAGGACATCTAGAATGTAATGAATAGATTACATCATTGTTCCTTTTTAAGACGTACAATAAAAGGATTTGCCCCAGGCATGTCAAGTGGAGAAGTAAAGCCTAGAGCTTGATAAACTTTTGGCCTCAGGCAGGTTCAGGCACAGGGGGATCCCTGTAGTAAAACCAGGTACATGCTTTGTGGAACGCCGTCTCTGCACCATGAGCTCGCACAGAAATGATGTTAAGATACAGAAGAAGACGACGACATTAATATAGACGTATTTCAGAGGAACACTCCCAAGTGAAGCATGACAAGTGCAAAGCCAGCAACAGAGGGCTGTATATTCAGGATCTTCCAGAAGAATCAGCAGGAAAATAACTTATTTATTTATTTATTTATTAACAGTTTCTTATATAGCGCAGCAAATTCCGTTGCGCTTTACAATTTGAAATAACAATAACAAACTGGGTGATAACAGTCATAGAGGTAGGAAGGCCCTGCTCGCAAGCTTACAATCTATAGGGAAATAGGCATATGTACACAAGGAAAGGTGCTATCTATTGCATAGAATGAACAGACATGTGAGGATATGTGTGGACTGTACAGATTGGATGTAATTTGATAGGAAGGTTTATGAAAGTTATGTGGGCGGTTCAGGAATTTGATACGCTTGCCTAAAGAGGTGAGTTTTGAGGGAACGCTTGAAGGTTTGGAGACTAGAGGAGAGTCTTATTGTGCGTGGTAGGGCATTCCACAGAGTGGGTGCAGCCCGATGAAAGTCCTGCAGTCGTGAGTGGGAGCGAGTAATGAGTGTGGATGAGAGACGCAGGTCTTGTGAAGAGCGAAGAGGTCGGGTTGGGAGATATTTTGTGATAAGCGAAGTGATGTACGTTGGTGTAGTTTGGTTAATGGCCTTGTGTGTGAGTAAAATTATTTTATATTGAATGCGGTAGAGTACAGGTAACCAATGGAGGGACTGACAGAGTGGATCTGCAGACAATGAACGTCTAGCGAGGAAGATAAGCCTCGCCGCTGCATTCAGAATGGATTGTAGTGGTGAGAGTCTCGTTTTGGGAAGACCAGTTAGGAGACTATTGCAATAATCAATGCGGGAGATAATGAGAGCGTGGATTAGAGTTTTAACAGTGTCTTGTGTAAGGTATGGTCGTATTTTGGATATGTTTTTTAGATGCATGTAACATGATCTTGAAACAGATTGAATGCGGGGAACAAAGGACAGATCAGAGTCAAGGATGACACCTAGGCAGCGAGCTTGTGGGGTAGGGTAGATAGTCGAGTTTTCAACAGTGATAGAGATATCAGGTTGGTACCTACTATTGGCCGGTGGAAATATAATTAACTCTGTCTTTGAAATATTAAGTTTGAGGTGGCGAGATGTCATCCAGGATGAGATGGCAGAAAGGCATTCAGTGACACGGTCCAGTACAGATAGGGACAAGTCAGGGGAGGATAGGTAGATTTGAGTATCATCTGCGTACAGATGATACTGAAAACCAAAAGAGCTGATTAGTTTACCAAGAGATGAGGTATAGATAGAGAAAAGCAGAGGACCCAAGACTGAGCCTTGCGGTACTCCAACTGAAAGAGGTAGCGAAGAGGAGGTAGATTCAGAGAAGCGAACACTGAAGGAGCGATTAGATAGGTAGGATAAGAACCAAGAAAGGGCTGTGTCTTTAAGACCTAGGGATTGTAGTGTCTGTATGAGAAGAGAGTGGTCTACAGTGTCAAATGCAGCAGATAGATGTAGAAGAATAAGTAGTGAGTAGTGGCCTTTAGACTTCGTAGTGACCAAATCATTAACCACTTTAGTCAGTGCCGTCTCTGTGGAATGTTGGGAACGGAAGCCTGACTGAAGTGGGTCCAACAAAGTGTATGAGTTAAGAAAGTGTGTGAGTCGAGTGTAGGCAAGTCTCTCAAGTAGCTTAGAGAGACAAGGGAGCTGAGAGATAGGGCGGTAGTTTGAGAGAGCATTAGGGTCAGAATTTTGTTTTTTTAAAATGGGAGTAATCACTGCATGCTTGAAGAGTGAAGGAAAAATACCAGTAGAGAGAGAGATTCTATACCTGTGTGGCTGATTCTATACCTACAGTAATGGAACCGTTTTAAAACAACATATATTTTTTTTTATTGTTTCATAAATTTGCACCTAAAAATATAATGAATGCAGATTTATATCCTCCCAAACATGTTTAAAGCTAGATCACATAATGAATAATATTACAAAAAGTTGACGTTTCGGTACACTTCATGTTCCTTTTTCAAGAGAAAAACATGTACATACAGTAATGTCAGCGGCATTGCAGGAAGATATTTACTTGCACCATAACACAGAGAGAGAGAGAGAGAGAGAGAGAGAGAGAGAGAGAGAGAGTATATGTATAAATATATATTGTGGCAAGATCACTGGAATAGTGATGGAAGGCAGGAAAATTTGTCCCAGGTTTCCTACCTATGGGGCTAATTCAGACCTGATCACTGCTGTGTGTACTCGCACAGTGGGCAATCACGTCTGAACTGCGCAGGCGTTGCAGTGTGCCGGCGCATGCCAGAGATGTGATTGACAGGCAGATGTGTTCGCTGGGCGTGCTGGCGGCATTGGGCCGCCATTTTGGGGGCGCGGTCTGGCAAACGCAGGCGTGCCTGGACCGTGTGGGGGGGCGAGCCACGGCGGCTGCGTGAGGTCACACATAGCCGATGCGACCCAGAGAGCAACAGGTAGCTCCCTGCCAGCGCGCAAGAGCTGCGCTGGTAGGGAGGTACTCTTCAGGTACAAAAGCATCGTCGCCGTGCGATGCTTTTGTACCTGTGCGGCGGGGGGAGGACATGTGGGGCAGACTAGCCCTGTGCTGGGTGTCCCCCCGCATGTCATGGCGGCTGATCGTAGCCATGCAAAATCTACGATCAGGTCTGAATTAGCCCCTTATGTGTTTTAAAGCTCTAGTAATATTGTGTTGGCGCTGCTGAGAGATTTTGGTAAAAACCAGATTAGGGTCCTAGGGTTGGATGTGAAAAGAGAGGGCGGGTTCTCCATCTATTTAGGCGCAGTTCTGGTCTCTGAGCTTTTTGCCTCATAGGGGTATATTCAAATAAGTGTCGGATCCATTCCGACATGCATTTGTCGGAATGGATCCGACAAGGGCTATTCAATGAACGGCCAAATCCGACTGTCGGATTTGAGCCAAATCCGACTGTTGGATTTGGCCGTTGACGGTGTCCTGTCTTGCTGATGCGGTCAGTGGCTGCGCTGGCGGTGGAAGTACATATCTGCGGCGGCGGCAGGCGCTGCCAGGAGTGAGGAGCCTGTCCAGGGGAACGCATTGCTCAATCTGTCTTTTTTTTTTTTTTTTTTAATCGGATTGAGATTGTCGGAAAGGGGGCCAAAACATCTTGGATTTGGCCCCGTTTCCGACAGAAGCACGTGGACCAGCGCCTATTCCGCCGAACCACGTGTTTTCCGACAAGTCGGAAATTCCCGACTTGACGGAAAAAAACTGGACAAATTGAATAGGTCGGAACAACTTCCGACAGAAATCTGTCAGAAGCTGCCATCTCTCCAACAAGGCGGCAGCTTCCGACAGCTATTGAATACGGTCCATAGAAAGCTAACTAGGGTTTTCAGCTGTATGGGTGTGTTAAAAAGGCTGTCAGCTTGATAATTTCTCTCTCATACCGCCTGTGGAAAGAGGAGAGACTATGGAGTCTCTGTGAGAGAGAAACCTACTTTTTATTTTTGATGTTTATGTCTGTTTTTCTGCACAATAAAACGGTCTGAAGCCAGTTGCACCAAACCAAACGACTTGTGTGATCTCTCTGTTGCAGCACACTGCCATTTACCCCAGGAGATGGTACTGTAGCTGTTCACCTGACCCTGTTGCTATCTATCTACAGTCTCTCTCTCTCGGACGTGCCTGGCCACTGGAACTGGTAGTGACGTCATTTTCGGTGGTTCCAGCAGCCGCCATATGGGTCAGTCGGCTGGTCACTCGTACACTCAAGAAATATCATCTGATGTGTGTTATACAATTTGACCGTATACACGAGCCGTTGGTCCAGCAAATATAACGTAGGCTGTATGAAGGACACTGTATATTGGCAAGTGTGTACACAGCCTTTTAAGATTAAAAGGGATATCAGAAAAGTGGGGATTTAGAGTACATAAAGAAATACTTTATTGTTTGATGTGTATTAACTTGTGACACTTGTTTAAAATGCCGGCTGATATGTTACATGCAGAGGTCTGTTTCTTCCATCATGTTACTGTAAATCTTATGTTACTGAGATTAAGGCCAATGTTCCAGCTCTTTCTGAAATTTAGAGACACTCATGCAGCCATGGCAGTGTACCAAGTTGCCTATCCCTTTTCTTAGCTAATCAGTTGGATGAAGTTTCAGACTTGTCCAGAGTAGTGCAAAACACAGAAGTTCAAGAACACCCAGAACTGAAAACTATAAAATAAAGAAATAAGCCTCGTCAAGAGGTTTCCTATCCTTTCCCTATTGGGGACTAGGAATTTTGTTATAGGGGTTTTAGGGGTGCATTTATTAAAGGGAGAGAAAGATTAAATCTGGGAAAAATGTTTGGCTTTCCCTTATTTATTAAGGCTAACGGCCAGCGATAGCACAGTATGGTTGCTGCAATCCTCTTACCGCAATCTCAGGAGGACGATAGTAGGGACAGACACCAATAAAAAGGCTTAATTTATGTAAAAAAGGCATTATTTTCTAAAAACAAAAACATTTTTTTTATTATATTGAAACATTTTGGGGGAGATTCAAATGTTTGAAAAGTCGGTTGGGTGTCTGTTTTTTCCTGTCTATTAGAAAGAAAAAACAGACTCCCAACTGACTTTTCAAACATTTGAATCTCCCCCTTTATGTTAAACTTTTTTTTTTTTTAAATGAAAATTGAAAAGGAAGCCCAAATTATCCCTCAGTTGCCTGGGAAAACCTCACTAAACAAGGCCGATAACTGCATAGTGTATTACCACGACCTGTCAGTGATGAATGGATAGTCGGGCATGCTGGAATCTTCCAATATGCCTGACTGATCTGACCACCCAGTGGAGAAACAGGGATAGGTTTCCTCTCCTGTGAAAGAACGCAGATATTGTGTGGCCATACACTGGAGCAGATGTATTAAGCCTGGAGAAGTGATAAAGCAGCGATAAGTGGAAGGTGATAATGCACCAGTCAATCAGCATTTTTCAAACCCGTAATGATTGGCTGGTGCGTTATCACCTTCCACTTATAACTTCTCCAGGCTTAATACATCCACCACAATGTGAGATATCTCACCATGGGGTAAATGTATGTACAGTCGACATGGGGGAGAAGTGGTATCAGTGCACGTTATGTGCGATATACCGCTTCTCCCCCATGTATGATGGCTGCGGTGAGGGCACAATGACAGCAGCGTATATCGGCGCTGCTATCTAAAACATAATAGGCCGATATGCGCAGCCAATGTATGAACGGTCAGCATCGATTTCGGCAGCTGCAGGTGGCAATGCCCATAGACCACAACAGGGACAGAGCTGTCCCTGGCTGCGGCAGGTGCCAGCTCCGGATTGCGCTGGGGATGTTGCGTGAGTAGCGAGATCCTGTGCAAGCGCAGAGGAGCTGGCTGGGAAAGAGACACAGCGCGTCAGCTCTGAGCTGATGCGCTGTGAGCTCAGGGGGACATCTTCGGCAGACAAGATGTTAACGAGGCGAAGCAGGAAGTGTTATAGCGGTACGATGCGCGCCACTATAATACATTTACCTAAATGTATGGCCACGATATCTTGTGGGTGAAAGGCTGCCGGATAACATGTCTGTCCATCTGACAAGTATGTTATCTGACAATGTATGCCCAGCCTAAGTAAATTGCAGCAGATTAGTAAATAGACACCTACTACATTGTAAAGTAAAAAAAACCATCAAACACCAGAAAGTTGCCCCTCAGTAAGAGAGACACTCGGTATGGCCATAGCTAGATAATGAACTAGTCTATTCTCTGCCAGCTTCCTACTGTATATACAACTTTTGCATAAGATAAGGACTATAAAGCACTAAAATAAATCTAAATACTTAAAACCATCCTTAGCACTAAACATGTTGGATCGGCCACAACAGCATCACAAGAGTCCTATAGCTAGCAACTGGATTGCTTCCAGGAGTTGTTGGCCTGCAAAGTCCATGTGTAGATGTCATGAATCTGCAGGTGACCGCTGTATGATTGACTCACCGGCAAACAGCCTGAAATTTGAGTCACATTTAAAAAGTCAAACTCACGTTTGTGTAAGGTTATAGGGAGGCAAATCAATTTTACATGCTGTATGCATTATTAAAGCCTGACAGTGGTAACACAGAAATCCTATTCCCAGGGATACAAGCTCCACTTGACAGTAGGGAAACCTTTCTACATTCATGCTTTATTTACTCAGTCAATTTTCTGAGTAAAATCTGCCGTTTCCAAAACAAATCTGTCGGCCGCTTCCGCAGCCCTTATTTTTTTTTTTTCTCCTGAGTGGTGGCAGCCTATTAAAAGCTGCTAATCTATGCAGCAAGCATGTCTGTCTCAGCCTTAATGAATTCTTCTAATGGAAGCACATTAGCCGAAAGGAGAAAAATTCAAGTTTTAGATGTAGTAATAATCTAAGAAACTTTTTTTTCTTCCACCCAGAACCGCATCTCTGTAAGTTACAATAAAACATCACATTCAATAACTGGAAATGCAGTAGTTAATGTGTAATTATTACAATGAACTCGGAACTCCTGATTCAGCAGTCAGCTAAGATAGATGTTTGTTTGATGTTTTACATATGAATAGATCAATCTTGGGAAACAACTCTAATTGGGCAATGGGCAGCCAATCAAAGTTTATCAAAGTAAGATTGATTCGTGGTTGCCAGCATTAATGGGGAAGGATGTTACCAGTCTGTAATACAGCAGAGTGCAACTTATTTTACAAGGGATTTCTAAGTGAGCCATGGTGCAAGCTGCACGGCGAGTTCATGTAGTGCACACAAACCTATGGCTAAGCTATTAGACTCTGCTCACATTGTGGGGGAAATGCATCAAACCTTCTAAAGAAAAAAAGTGGTGAAGTTGCCAAAAGCAAGCAACTAGTTTCTACAGTAATTTATAGAAGGTGCTGGATAAATACAGATAGAAGCTGATAGGGTGCTATAATCTTTATCTCTAAGAGGTTTGAGACACCTCCCCCTGTGACTTTAAAATAGCTAGAAGAAGGGGGAAATAAACAGGAAGCATGACGATCTGGCGGAATGTATGTGACCACTGGGTGTAGTATGAGTGGCCGGCGGCCGGGATCCCGGGGGCCAGCATACCAGCGCCGGGATCCCGACTGCCGGCATACCGACAGCTGTGCGAGCGCTAATGAGCCCCTAGTGGGTTCGCTGTGCTCGCCACGGGCACAGTGGCGCACTACGCTATTTATTCTCCCTCCAGGGGGGGTTATGGACCCCCAGGAGGGAGAATATGTGTCGGCATGCCGGCGCCGGTATGCTGGTCGCCAGGATCCTGGCCGGCGGTATACTTAAGACCACCCATGACCACTATGTTGCCTACCGTTGCAGTGACATACAGTATGTGAAAGCAAAGGCGGACTGGTGAAAGGGACTTGTCCTACAGTAAGACATAAGGTATGACAACAGAGTAATTAGTTACCAGCTTCTAATTTAACAAAAAAAACAAAACACCCCAATGATTTGGGCTTTACAGTGACTTCCAAATAAACTGCTTAATGCAAACATCCATTCATTCTTTCCACTTTAAAAGTAAACACAGTGTGAGGCTTTATAGATACAGCAGGATCCGTTCAGGATACCGGCGTCGGCATCCTGGCATGGATAGGAACGCCGACTCAGGTATCCCGAATGAAATGTCCTCTGCCGGGAATCCATATTAGTAAGCCGCAGGGGATGGGAGGATAGGTTTAGGCTGCGGGGAGGAGGGGTTAGGGTTAGGCACACCCGGGGAGGGCTAGGCAGGGTAGGGAGGAAGTTAGGTTAAGGCACCGGGGAGTGTTAGGGTTAGGCTGTGGGAAGGGGGGGGGGGGATTCCATTTATCACAGGTAAAATAAAATGAATCATGAAACAAGAATGTCTATATGGGTCACAATATGGATAAGTTAGGTATCAGTGCATTAAATGGAGGCTATACTGTACTCTGTTGTACTCGAGTTCTTTTGTTAGAGAGAAGATGTTTGGAATAAATATCCAGCAGATGTGGCTGGCAGAACGGTAGAACTGGAGCACAAAAGATATACATTTGTGGTACATGGGTCTACAAAGTACAATACAACATATATAAGCAAAACAGACAGCTAGGCAATCTATCTTCACCTACCATTACTCTGAATACAATGGTATTTGTATGCCACTGGGAGTTGGGAAGCGAAAGCAAGCTGTGGTTAGTCCAGTTAGTTTACAACCAGCTCCTTTCACAGAGCAGTTTATAACTGAAGTTCTTGGGATTGTGGGTCAGGAGTAATATGGGAGCAAAATCACTGGAAAGAATGAGTAGGTGAACTCAGAATAAAGACACAATGGGGGTCATTACAAGTTGTTCGCTCGTTGCCGATTTTCACAACGGAGCGATTAAGGCAAAAATGCACATGGTTCGCAGTGCGCATGCGGTTAGTATTTTAACACAAAACTTAGTAGATTTACTCACGCCCGAACGAAGATTTTTCATCGTTGTAGTGATCGGAGTGTGACTGACAGGAAGTGGGTGTTTCTGGGCGGAAACTGCCCGTTTTCTGGGAGTGTGCGGAAAAACGCAGGCGTGTCAGGGAAAAACGCGGGAGTGTCTGGAGAAACGGGGGAGTGGCTGGCCAAACGCTGGGCGTGTGTGTGACGTCAAACCAGGAACGAAACTGACTGAACTGATCGCTATTTGTGAGTAAGTCTGGAGCTACTCAGAAACTGCTAAGAAATTTCTATTCGCAATTCTGCTAATCTTTCGTTCGCTATTCTGCTAAGCTAAGATACACTCCCAGAGGACGGCGGCCTAGCGTGTGCAATGCTGCTAAAAGCAGCTAGCGAGCGAACAAATCGGAATTACCCCCAATGGGTGGTATTCAATTCTTTTCACCCCGTTCCACACCTGCTGTTTTTGCTGATGTGCGTGGTATAATCATTTCAGCTCGCTATCCCTGGGGTAGCAAGGGCGCCCACTCCTTTACGAAGCTAAACCTGATTACTATGGGCACGATATGCACGATAACGGGGAAGACTTTAGAAAGGAGATTGGGCGTGATATATCATTTAAATACCGCCCAATGGCTTGTTTTCCAGCAATAAGTCTTTTCTCTATGGAATCTAACAATAAAATTCCATTGGGCTACCCTGGTGATACTGGCCAGCAGTGTTAGGAGGTCAGTTACCACTTTACCAGTAATGGGCCATCTGAGCTTACTGGTTAGCATTTGCACAGAGTAACGAGAAGCCCTGAAAATAAAAAAATAATACCCCTCAAAAAACCTTAATTCTCTGCCACAATGAGATGGCATAAGAGACAGAAGGATTGCATATACCACTGTAATCCTTCTTATTTCCCATGGGAAGCTGGGGTATTGCCTTTCTCGTTAAACAGAAGAAGTCCTATTCTCCTGATTATACTGTACATAAGCTTGTTAGTATCTATGTAGTATGGACTTTAACCCAACAAGTAAGCAACACATACATCCTGTTTAATACAGGAGACATTTCCCACATTATAAAAGTTCCCTATTCTAAAGCTAGAGAGATGACAGTTCTGATGAGAATTAATAATGTTTATACCAGCAAGAAGGAACCAGTCTTATGTCCCGATCATCAATTTAATTAAAGAAAAAGAATTCAGACTCTAATCATCATCACTTAAGATGTGTGTCAGATGGTGCTTAAACCATTCAAAGCAGTACTGTAATTTGATTAGTATTGATTAACATTTTAGTAGAAAGATAGTGTCCTCATTTGTGACTGTTCTTTTGGAACAAGAGTGTCAAGCGGATTCTTATAACCTCTCTAATTTCTCTTGAGTTTGGAGAGGAAATGAATATCTTGTGACGGTCATGGTCACCAGCAGCAGTCACCTCTAACGGGCCGGTGCACCACTCAGGTTCATTACTTTCCCCATGTTGGGACCATATCGATGTACAGGATCAATTTCCTGACCTGCAATGAGGTGCTTCACTTAATCATGGACTACACAGATCGCTTTCACTGACAACATACTAATGAGTACTTTGGATTACTACATATAAATACTTGAGAACTTTTTGCACAGTAATGAAAAAAAACAAAGCAAAAAAAGGGGGGAGATGTATCAAGTCTCCTAAAGAGTGGATAATTTGCCTGTAGCAACTAATCAGATTCCACATATCATTTTATAGAATGTACTTGATAAATACTAGCTAAAAGCTAATCTGTTGCTATGGGCAACTTCTCAACTCTTTACATCTCTCCCTAAGTGAGATTCTGTGGTACGTACGCTTGGTAGCGTTAAGCATTATTTTCAAAGCAACATCACAGAATCAATAGATTTAGAGGTGGTTTATACAATGGCTAAGAGATGACCTCTACCGATAACATACAAGGGCGAGCAAGGTACTACCCACCAGCACACCACAGCCGTACACTGGTATATACTAAGGGAAGGACTCTGGGGCTAATGCAGACCTGATCAGTGCTGTGCGTGTTCACACAGCATCGATCAGGCCTGAACTGTGGTACATGCCTGACGGCCGACGGCTGTCTTTAGTTAGCGATTGCCTCTGCCTGATTGACAGGCAGAGCCGGTCGCTGGGCGGGACGGCTGCGTTAAGCCGACGCGTAGCTCCCGGCCAGCGCGCAGGAGCTGCGCTGGCCGGAGCTACACCTGAAGTACAAAAGCATCGCCGCTGTCCGATGCTTTTGTACTTCTGCGACGGGGCAGGGACTGACATGCGGGGCGGGCTAGTCCTGTGCTGGGCGTCCCCCCGCATGTCGGTGTGCTTGATCGTAGCTGTGCTAAATTTAGCACAGCTACGATCAACTCTGAATCACCCCCTCTGGCGTAAGGATAGAGGAAGAAATACGGAATTCTATACATGACTTCTAACTTTGAAAAAGCTGCCTATAGACAGCGAAAGGCGTCAGGTAGTTCCCCCTATTGGTCAGTGAATTGCAAGACGTTTCCATTAACTCGTCAAACAGGACTCACGTGGACTTTTTCGATTGTAAACGGTCCAGCCCTGATGGTTAGAGGGACGCCATAAAAATTGCACTGACTCTCCGTTGCTACATCTCGGATCAACGCTAATTGGAATCTACCCTGGAAAATGCCACAGGACCGTTCACTGGGATCCGGTCTGAAGATCGACAGTGTCTAGGTCGACAATGTTTAGGTCGACCACCATAGGTCGACAGTCACTAGGTCGGCAGGGTTTCTAGGTCGACATGTGCTAGGTCGACAGGTCTAAAGGTCGACATGAGTTTTTGACATTTTTTTCTTTTTTTGAATTTTTTCATACTTAACGATCCACGTGGACTACGATTGGAACGAAGCATGGCGAGCGAAGCGAGCCATGCGAGGGGACGCGGTGCACTAATTTGGGATCCCGGTCACTCTACGAAGAAAACGACACCAAAAAATAATAATAATCCTCATGTCGACCTTTAGACCTGTCGACCTAGCACATGTCGACCTAGAAACCCTGTCGACCTTCCATCCATGTCGACCTAGTGACTGTCGACCTATAGTGGTCGACCTAAACATTGACGATTTGATGAACCACACCCCCGTTCACTATACCCATGAATAAGGACACCTATTGTTGGTCATTGGACCGAATTACTTACCTGATTCGGGGCAGTATGCTTGCTTAACACCACCTAACTGGTCCCACATAAATTAGACCATAAGGAAAAAAGGGGAAAAAAAGGGAACAAGGACCTTTGTTGCACTTAGTTGCGATTTATGATTTTTAATTGTGGTTTTATTTATATCTTAACTTGTGTATCTATTAAAATTGTCATTTAAATATAGCACACTGCGTGGCTTATATGTACTGTAAATCCATGTATATTGTATTTGCAGTGGCGCCAAGAGAGGAGGGGAGAGGGTACAAATGACCCGGGCCCAGGTCTGATGGAGGGGCCCAGGCCCACACCTCCTTTGATTAGGTCACGCCCCCTGAAAAGTACCTGGGCCCAGCCAGGCTCTCTGCTGCACTGGCTGGGAGCATGCCATGCTCCTGTGAGTGGGTGCTTCTCATGTGGTAGACATGCCCCCAAAGAGGTGTGGCCATGCCCCACGCATGCTGAGGTCACACCCCCAGCGGGGAAGGGGGCAGTAAGTTGTTGTACCGGGGCCCAGGATTTCTCTTGGCAGCCCTGTGTATTTGAGTACTGTTTCTTTAGCTAATGACTTCTAACTTTCTCTACTAGGCTATGCTATGCTCATTCCTGGGCTGGGCTGTACCTTACAGGTCACCTGTAATGCGGTCCTGAGAGGGACAGCCCTGTGGAATGTATAGTGCATAAGGGGTGTGCTGTATTAAAGCAAGTCTTTTGTAAGTGTGTATAAAGAAACACATGCTGTATACAGAAGTCTTCAGGAAAACAGGGCAGCATTTCATCTTTCTGGACCCTTGACAGCTAAATATGCTTCAAAATAAATATTACAACCAGTTGCCACTGAACACGGGATATCCATTTCAGTTATGTAAAATCACCATGTCCTTATTTTTCCCGACATCTATTTCTGAAGCTACAGTAGATGGGCAGTTGCAAAAGGCACTATCACAATGCATCATTCTGATGAATGTCAATCCCTACTGCCAGCGTTTATTTATAGAGACGCGGCAGCCGGACGGGTGATGGTAAACATATTCACAACGAATGAGAGAGAACCGTGATGCAGACAGACTGGAGTGATCTGGGTAAAAGGCAGACATATCTGACAGAGTGGTGGCTGTGCCTTGCAGTCTGTGCCAAGGGTCAAGCTTTTCTGAAAGATGTGTAGAAGCTTGCAATAGCTCTGGTTCAGCAGTTGTGAGCATTCATCATCGCCATACAGTACACCGGGAATAAATGCTATATAATAATCACAATCTTTTAATTTGTGATTTGGTTGGAAAAACATAATTAATCCAACATTCTGCCCAATTGTCTGTATTACTGCCCTGTTCCAGGGCTCGTGATCAGCCATATAAAGCTGCAACCCATAACAATGAATTCACGCGCATGTGGTAAGCTTACAGCACATATCTGAGCTGCTCCATTGAAATGCTGCGTAAAGGTCCAGATCTTGAATGTTAAACCTGCAATACTGGCAGTAATGCCAAGGCAGAGACTTCCTAAATCATTTTGATAGCAAATCACATGATTGGAGGACAATGCACGTTCCATTACCGAACTAGCAGGCTGAAATTTAATATGTTGTGGATTTTCAGCAGCTTAAGTCATAGGCCTAATTAAGACCTGATCGCTATGGTGCGTTTTTTGCATCCCTGTGACCAGGTAGTCGCCGCCTACAGGGGGAGGGGGAGATCGCTGTGCAGGGGTGCGATCGCATGTGCAGGAGAGCTGCACAAACAGAAGTTTGTGCAGTCTCTACACAGCCCAGGACTTACTCTTCCAGTGCGATGATCGGGGACGGAGCGAACTTCAGAAACCCTCCCTCCAAACGCCTGGTCACTGCTGCGTTTTTCCGGACACTCCTTAAAAACGGTCAGTGCCACCCATGAACACCCTCTTCCTGTCAGTCACCTTGCGATCGCCCGTGCGATCGCTTTTCTCGAACCATCCGTCGCTGCCCGGCGCACCCCGTCGCTGCGGACCGACGCACCTGCACATTTCGGTGCATACGCAGTTCAGACCTGATCGCAGGCTGTACGAACACGCAACCTAGCGATCAGGTCTGAATTAGGCCCATAGTGAGGTACCGGTGATTCTCCCCTCAAGGTCTCCAGATATGACAGTAGATAATTTTGAGCCTTAGCATGACAATCGACGGCAAGTTTAAGGCTTGCAGCAAGTAAGAAAGTACAAACTTGCCAGAAAATGAGAGCCAGTGAGACTGCCCAAAATACATGCACTTTCAGCTATCTGTCCAGGCGGAACACAATAAAGAGCCACATTAAACATATGTACAGGTTGAGTATCCCATATCCAAAATGCCTGGGGCCAGAAGTTTTTTGGATATCGGATTTTCCCGTATTTTGGAATAATTGCATACCATAATGAGATATCATGGCGATGGGACCCAAGTATAAGCACAGAATGCATTTATGTTACATATACACCTTATACACACAGCCTGAAGGTCATTTTAACCAATATTTTTTAAAACTTTGTGCATTAACCAAAGTGTGTGTCTACATTCACACAATTCATTTATGTTTCATATACACCTTATACACACAGCCTGAAGGTCATTTAATACAATATTTGTAATCATTTTTTGTATTAAATAAAGTTTGTGTACCCTGAGCCATCAGAAAACAAAGGTTTCACTACTGTATCTCACTCAAAAAAATTTGTATTTCGGAATATTTGGATATGGGATACTCAACTTGCATTACTTTGTCACTAAATAATACTCAAAAAAAGCCAAATCCCCCCCCCCCCCCCTACCCACACACAAAAAAAAAATTAAATAAAAATATTGATGAGCCATAATTGGGGTCATAAGTTAATGCTTGATGCACCTGTTAAATGACAAACTTGTGGCACTGCAGGTACCAACATGGATGTACTTAATTAATATGCCTCAATTGACTAATATATTATTGCCTGCAGAAATCTGCATATTATTTGTAAACATCATTTCCCCAATAGTTAAATCTTTTAATATATGTGGCTTATTAATAAATGTTAGATTTACCGGCACCTAGATGTGTATGGGATGAAGACTGGAAATAAAAACATGTTATGCACACAGACAAACAAATGTTAAAGAGAAAACTCTAGCTAAAAATACACTCAAACATAATTTCATTCAGCTACAAACAAAACTTTCAAATATGAAATCACTTATTTCAAAACGATCTAAGAAGCCTCTTTTGCAACATTCTAATGTGATGAAAGGTTAACACCCTGTAGGAGAACTCAAAGCTGCAGGGGAGCTGAAGGAAAGAAAACTCCCTTGCCATCATCAGTAAAAGCAAGCAGCACTGGCGTTTTTATAGTGAACCCATTTTTTTTTTTCAATACTTACGCTCCGGAGCCCCGTGTCGGTAGCAGCAGCACTGCAGGAATCACCAGGAAAATGGCGTAGCAGCCATTTTTCCCTGACATTTCGCACATGCGTAGTAAGAAAAGCACTACGATAATGGCCACCACGTCATTTTCCCAGAGACCTGCGCATGTGCAGTAGACTCTGGGACAGCGCTAGGGTCCCCTAGTGACCAGAGTCTACATCGCTGCCGACTAGAGGAGTATGGGGCCCAGACAGAGTCTGTACACAGGCCTCCTCCTCTCTAGAAAGGTTTCTGGTCTATAGATCTACACTAAAAAAGGTCTACAGTCAATAGGTCGACAGGGTCAAAAGGTCAACATGTAAAAGATAGAAAGTTCAAAAGGTCGACAGGTTCAAAAGTTCGACATGACAATGGTCGACACACATACGGTCAACATGCTTTTTTTTTATACTTTACCATCTAGGTGGACTTCGATTGGGAATAGTAACCTGTGCCGAGTGCAGAGGAAGAGAATCAAAGCACCTTGCACAAAACATGGTGAATTAAACGAGCCATGCGAGGGGATACGGTACACTAATGGGGCTTGTCTGTGGCAGAAAAGTAACAAAAGTGTGAGTGTGTGCATGAGTGTGTGCCCACCTCTTCTTGTGAGACTGTATACCCCCTGGAGTAGGCCGCTGGGAGAACTACATCTCCCAGCAGCCCTTGTGCCTCCCAGCAGCCCACTCCCCAGTGTAAAGATGGAGGGGACACCACAGGGAGCCGCGAAGACCACTGGAGATGTGATTATAATTATTATTTTTTTACGCGTCCAAGGGTTTATAACGGCGAAAACCCTGCAACCACTTTTTTTTATTGGATACCACAGGTATCAGGAGTGCGCATACCCGCGGTAATCCAAAATTGGGCTTGAGGTACGCAAGGTTTTTCACCTTGTGCCCAATTGAATTTGTCCCCAATGTGCTCCTAGTCCGTTGCTGCATTATTAACAAAGAGGTCTACAACCTTCTACATTTCAAGGGTCTTTTATTTCCCTTTAAGACCTATGTTAACTTTTTTGATATGGTCATGTTATAAAGAATAACAGTATTTTAGCATACCCTCCCAATGATCAGCTAGTAAGGCATTTTGGGACTTGTAGTTTTACAGCAGCTGAAGAGCCTCAGGTTGGCAAATTTAAATGCCCACCCAATTGTGATATCTGGTCTGACGTATCGAGAGGACGATTGGTGGGTGTGTGTATAGCTTACCTAATCAGCCACTCTGTCTGTGTGACAGCGGACAAGTCGCACAGGACTGTACCAAGCCTCAGAAGCACCAGCACCACACTTGCCACTATAGTACTGTAAATCTAATGAGTCCCGGCTGACGCTAAAGTACAGATAAGGGGGTTAGTTTGGGATAGTATTATTTTAATTGATTTGCCTGCTGCACCGAGCAGTGAAAAATATTTGGCATACATAAATCAGGGACATATACATTTAACACAATCTAAGATAAGAAAATAGCGCCCCCTTGTAAACCATATATGTTTTAGCACCACAGATGCTTTAACCCAAATATCGGCTGTTCTGAATTGAGCCCAGTGCCCCGCGCTATTGTATATAATAACATATTTAAAAGTGGTTTAGTTTTCGTATTGGAAGAAGTGTATGATTTGTTTGCCATTTCCTTAATACCACATCTGAAATGTAAGTCTGATTACTATTGCTTTTTGCCTACTGATGTGTCCAATATGTATTGCTCTCCGTGTTTAATGCGAAAAATCTGTAAATTGCTTCTTTACATTTTCCAGAGACAACACTTGAAAAATACATCTCTGCAACAGGTCTGTCGGCTTCAGAAGATTCAGAACTGAAGGTTTATTCCACTGAGAGTACACAGTCTCAGGCTTATAAAGACCTGTTTTATGAACTTGAAAAATAGATTGAATGTGCCTGGTAAGAGTTATTTGCACAGCAAAACCAAAGAAAGAAGACGGAGTAATACCAATCTTACAGACAGAGGCTGCGGAGTAAGGAGCTCGGTCTTTCCTGTCAATAGTCACTGCCAGTGTATTATGAATGTTGCTGAAAAAAAATGTGAAACTATTTTCTATCGGAACAAAGCAAACACAAGACGTAATCTTAACGCCAAATAAAACGTGTTCTAACATTAGCTTTTCCTGAGCAATTACTGTGACATATAATTGGGACAGGTACAAGTTTCCAAAACTTACCATTCATTTCATTTGGGGAGAAACAGCTCCCTGCGATTTGTCACCACCGTGTTCTTCTGCTCACTTCACAGTAACATTGTTAATTGTCCTGTGTTCCGCAGTAGGGCGCAGGGGAAGGGGGAAGGGGATCGGGCATGTTACAGATGTTACAGGCCACTAGGGGGCATATTTACCAAAGCTTCCAAATCAGACAAGTGTTGTTGTTGCCCATAGCAACCAATAAGATTGTATCATATTTTAATTAAGGCAATAGAGAAGTGATAGCTAATTGGTTGCTATGGGTAACATATCCACTTTTCTTTTTTTTTTTTTAGAAGCCAGCTTTAGTAAATCTACCTCTAGGTGCCTACGTCTACATGTCCCCGAAGCACAACCTGTCAGTCTCTTAGAACTAAGGGGTCTATTTACTAAGCCTTGGACAGAGATCAAGTAGCAGCCAACCAGCTCCTAAATGTCATGTTTTACACACAGCCTGTAACTCGGCAGCTAGGAGCTGATTGGCTGGTGCTTTATCTCTGTCCATTGTATCTCTCTCCAAGGCTACGCACATAGATCCCTCAATCACCTACATTGTGCCTTAGATAGGTCAAGAAAAATACTGTGATAATTTACTAAATAAGATAAGTCCATATGGGTTCGTGGTGTTGGTAGACAACCAGACAGGTTGGAGAACAGACACTCCCGATAATGATCCAAACGATTATATGAAGTTGACATGATGTTCCAAGAGCCAAGAAAAGTTTTTTGGAAAGTAGTATTACTTTCGGGAAACTAATGTCCCGTGAGCTATTCTATAAAATATAACATCACTGAGTCTTCTTGCAATAACAATCCTGTTTGTGTAGCCTAAAGACCACAAAATGGATATGCTGCCTAAGAACACAGTGTAATCCTTCTTAATCGAGCAGGTTCACAGAAAACTGTAAGTAGAGTTGTCTTGCCATACCACTTACAGGCTTCCATGTGATCTTTAACTAATCAGGCCAAATCTCATACAGTTCAGCCGACCATCAGTATGGCAAATTTGGATAGTGATGCAGTCAGTTTGGATCAGGCCAAGCGGTAGGATAGACCCATTTGAGTAAAGGTGGGTTACTTAAAAAAAATAAAAATAAACCAAAAATAAAAAATAAAATACCCTAAGTGTAACAAATACATTAATACTTTCAGGATTCAGCTCATTTTGTTAGGGTAATACTTTGGGAGAGGTAATAAGTCCATTAAAACCGCTTGACGGGGCATTTACCTTTACGAAGCCAGCTTTCCCATATAGCTAGATATGCTTACTGGTGCTCGGGTGTCCAAAGGTCTTCAGCTCCAGACAGTAAAATCTTAATAGCTTGTGCATAGAGACGGAAGGAACACTGAAGGAAGTCCATGTGATGTTAAGCTGGGTACACACTACGCCGACTTGACAGTGGTCCCGCCGCTGCGAGGCGGTTGGCAGACCGCCCATACACACAGAAAAGATGTGCTGATATATTTGCATATAAATCAGGCATTGGCTGTGCTGTAGGGCCAACTCGATATGTTTGAACGACGAAATTCACAGACATTTCGGGTGTACACACCTGCCGATTGAACGGACAATATATCGCCCAGTGTGTACCTAACCAATAAGAATTTGGCAATGAGTTAATGTATGCAGACGGGGTGGGGCTTGCCACAGAGTTCATCCTCCCATTAAATACCCACTACCCCAGAAGACCAGGTTGTAATTACTACGGAGTCACATTCACAAATAAACTAATACTGTTCTTCACTCCAAAAACCTGTTGCAATCTCCAGGACTAAAGAAAAATAAGATTTTAAACCTACCGGTAAATCTTTTTCTCCTAGTCCGTAGAGAATGCTGGGGACTCCGTAAGGACCATGGGGTATAGACGGGCTCGGCAGGAGACATGGGCACTATAAAGAACTTTTAGTATGGGTGTGCACTGGCTCCTCCCTCTATGCCCCTCCTCCAGACCTCAGTTAGAGAAACTGTGCCCAGAGGAGATGGACAATATGAGGAAAGGATTTTGTAATCTAAGGGCAAGATTCATACCAGCCCACACCAACCACACCGTATAACCTGGAATATACGCAACCAGTTAACAGTATGAACAAAAACAGCATCAGTCAACGACCGATCTCAACCGTAACATAACCCTTAAATAAGCAACAACTATATACATCCCAGCATCCTCTACGGACTACGAGAAAAAGATTTACCGGTAGGTTTAAAATCTTATTTTCTCTTACGTCCTAGAGGATGCTGGGGACTCCGTAAGGACCATGGGGTTTATACCAAAGCTCCAAACCGGGTGGGAGAGTGCGGATGACTCTGCAGCACCGATTGAGCAAACGCGAGGTCCTCATCAGCCAGGGTATCAAACTTGTAGAATTTTGCAAAAGTGTTTGAACCCGACCAAGTAGCTGCTCGGCACAACTGTAATGCCGAGACGCCTCGGGCAGCCGCCCAAGAAGAGCCCACCTTCCTAGTGGAATGGGCCTTTACCGAATTTGGTAACGGCAATCCAGCCGTAGAATGAGCCTGCTGAATTGTGTGACAGATCCAGCGAACAATAGTCTGCTTAGAAGCAGGCGCGCCAACCTTGTTGGCTGCATACAGGACAAACAGAGCCTCTGTCTTCCTAACCCTAGCCGTCCTGGCTACATAGATTTTTAAGGTCCTGACTACATCCAGGGACTTGGAGTCCTCCAAGTCACTCGTAGCCACAGGTACCACAATAGGTTGGTTCATATGAAATGAAGAAATCACCTTAGCCAAAAATGTATGTAGGAAGTGGAGAAAACGTCCCAGATGGAAATCTTCCGTAGGAGCAGTCTTGGTTTGACACCAAGATACATACTTCCTCCAGATATGGTGATAATGCTTCGCCGTTACCTCCTTCCTAGCCTTTATCAGAGTAGGGATAACTTCCTCCGGAATACCTTTCTCAGCTAGGATTCGGTGTTCAACCGACATGCCGTCAAACGCAACCGCGGTAAGTCTTGGAACATGCAAGGCCCCTGCTGCAACAGATCTTCCCTGAGAGGAAGAGGCCACGGATCTTCTGTGAGCATCTCCTGAAGATCCGAATACCAGGCCCTTCGAGGCCAATCTGGAACAATGAGTATTGTCTGTACTCTTTTTCGTCTTATGATTCTCAGCACTTTTGTGATGAGAGGCAGAGGAGGGAACACATAGACCGACTGAAACACCCATGGTGTCACTAGGGCGTCTACCGCTACTGCCTGAGGGTCCCTTGACCTGGCACAATACCTCCGAAGCTTTTTGTTGAGGCGTGACGCCATCATGTCTATCTGAGGAAGTCCCCAAAGACTTGTTATCTCTGCAAAGACCTCTTGATGAAGTCCCCACTCTCCTGGATGGAGATCGTGTCTGCTGAGGAAGTCTGCTTCCCAGTTGTCCACTCCCGGTATGAAGACTGCTGACAGAACGCTTACGTGATTTTCCGCCCAGCGCAGAATTCTGGTGGCTTCCGCCATTGCCACTCTGCTCCTTGTCCCGCCTTGGCGGTTTACATGAGCCACGGCTGTGACGTTGTCTGATTGAATCAGAACTAATAGGTCGCGAAGAAGATACTCCGCTTGTCGTAGGCCGTTGTATATGGCCCTCAATTCCAGCACGTTGATGTGTAAACAAGCCTCCTGGCTTGACCATAGACCCTGAAAATTTCTTTCTTTTGCGACTGCTTCCCATCCTCGGAGGCTCGCGTCCGTGGTCACCAGAACCCAGTCTTGAATGCCGAACCTGCGACCCTCTAGAAGGTGAGCACTCTGCAGCCACAACAGGAGAGACACCCTGGCCCTGGGGGACAGGCTTATCTTTTGATGTAGTTGCAGATGGGACCCTGACCACTTGTCCAGAAGGCCCCACTGAAACGTCCTCGCATGGAACCTGCCGAAGGGGATGGCCTCGTAGGCTGCCACCATTTTTCCCAGAACTCGAGTGCATTGATGAACAGACACTCTTTTTGGTTTTAGCAGGTCACTGACCATGTTCTGGAGACCCTGGGCTTTTTCCATTGGGAGAAAAACCCTCTTCTGTTCCGTGTCCAGAATCATGCCTAGGAATGATAGTCGAGTCGTTGGAATCAACTGTGACTTTGGCAGATTGAGAATCCAACCGTGTTGTTGTAACACTCTCAGGGAGAGCGACACACTTTTCAGCAATTGATCTCTCCTTTATCAGGAGATCGTCCAAGTACAGGATAATTGTGACTCCCTGCCTGCGCAGGAGCACCATCATTTCCGCCATCACTTTGGTGAAAATCCTCGGGGCCGTGGAAAGCCCAAACGGCAACGTCTGAAACTGGTAATGACAGTCCTGTACCGCGAACCTCAGGTACTCCTGATGAGGAGGAAATATGGGGACATGAAGGTAGGCATCCTTCCCGTCCAGCGATACCATAAAATCCCCTCCTTCCAGACTGGATATCACAGCCCGGAGTGATTCCATCTTGAATTTGAACTTTTTCAAGTACAGGTTTAGGGATTTTAGATTTAAAATGGGTCTGACCGAACCATCCGGCTTCGGGACCACGAACAGGGTTGAATAGTACCCTTTTCCCTGTTGGACCAGGGGAACCTTGACAATCACTTGCTGTTGACACAGCTTTTGAATTGCATCTAAATACTACTTCCCTCTCCGGGGAAGAGGCTGGCAAGGCCGACTTGAAAAATCGGCGAGGGGGCACCACTTCGAACTCCAGTTTGTAACCTTGGGATACAATTTCCAACGCCCAAGGATCCACGTCTGACAGAACCCAGACCTGGCTGAAGAGTTGAAGACGTGCCCCCACCGGCGCGGACTCCCTCACTGGAGCCCCAGCGTCATGCGGTGGATTTAGCAGAAGCCGGGGAGGACTTCTGCTCCTGGGAACTAGCCGAAGCAGGTGTTCTCTTACCTCTACCCCTACCTCTGACGAGGAAAGAGGAGCCCCAACCTCTTCTGGGCTTATGCGACCGAAAGGACTGCATCTGATATTGTGGAGTTTTCTTTTGCTGTGGGGGAACAAAAGGCAAAAATGTAGATTTACCCGCGGTAGCTGTGGAAACCAGGTCCGCGAGACCATCCCCAAACAAAACTTCACCCTTGTAAGGTAAAACCTCCATATGCTTCTTTGAGTCGGCATCACCCGACCATTGGCGGGTCCACAGAGCTCGTCTCGCCGAAACTGCCATGGCGTTGGCTCTGGAACCAAGCAGCCCCACGTCTCTTTGAGCGTCTCTCATATATAAGACTGCGTCTTTGATGTGACCTAAAGTCAGTAAAATGGTATCCTTGTCCAGGGTATCAATGTCAGCTAATAAGCTATCTGTCCACGCTGCAACTGCGCTACAAACCCATGCCGATGCTATTGCCGGCCTGTGCAAAGCACCCGTATGTGTATAAATAGATTTTAAGGTGGTTTCCCGTCTACGATCTGCAGGATCCTTGAGGGCTGCGGTGTCTGGAGACGGTAGCGCCACCTTCTCGGACAGACGCGTTAAAGCCTTGTCCACCCTGGTCCAGGATTCCCACCGTACACTGTCCTTTGCAGGGAAAGGATACGCCATAAGGATCCTCTTGGGAATGTGCAGTTTTTTGTCTGGAGTTTCCCAAGCTTTTTCAAATAATTCGTTCAGTTCATGAGATGGAGGAAAAGTTACCTCCGGTTTCTTTTCCTTATACATGCGCACCCTCGTTTCAGGGACAGAGGGTTTATCTGTGATATGCAAAACATCTTTTATTGCCATAACCATATAATGAATATTTTTGGCCACCTTTGGGTGTAACCTTGCCTCATCATAGTCGACACTGGAGTCAGAATCCGTGTCGGTATCAGTGTCTGCTATTTGGGATAGGGGACGCTTTTGAGACCCTGACGGGCCCTGTGACCCAGTCAAATCCGTGGATTGACTCCCTGCTGTTTCCCTGGACTCAGCTTTGTCCATTCTCTTATGTAATAAGGTCACATTTGCATTTAAAATATTCCACATATCATACCAATCATAAGTCAGCGTTGCCGACGAAGACACCACAATCATCTGCTCCACCTCCTCCTTGGATGAGCCTTCCGCTTCAGACATGCCGACACACGCGTACCGACACCCCCCCACACACACAGGGATATATCTATAAGGGGACAGTTCCCCAGCAAGGCCCTTTGGAGAGACAGAGAGAGAGTATGCCAGCACACACCCAGCGCCAACTGACACTGGAACCAATTCCCAGATAAAGCGCTTTTATATATATTAACTGTGATATACACTCACTGCGCCTACATGTGCCCCCCCCCCCCCTCTTTTTCAGCCCTGTATCACCGTTCAGCAGGGAAGAGTCCGGGGAGCCAGCTTCTCTGCAGATCACTGTGGAGAAAATGGTGCTGGTTAGTGCTGTGAGACCAAGCTCCGCCCCCTCAGCGGCGGGCTTCGGTCCCGCTCAAATGTACAAATAATGGCGGGGAATGTATATATCTACTGCCTCCGCAGCCCATATATATTAAAAAATGCCAGTCCAGAGGTTTATATTGCTTCCCAGGGCGCCCCCCCTGCCCCCTGCACCCATCAGTGCCTGTCAGTGTGTGTAATGTGTGGGAGCAATGGCGCGCAGCGTTACCGCTGCGCGCTTACCTCAGGGAAGATCTGAAGTCTTCTTTCTTCTTATACTCACCCGGCTTCTATCTTCCGGCTCTGCGAGGAGGACGGCGGAACGGCTCTGGGACGAACGGCGGGGGGAGACCTGCGTTCTGATCCCTCTGGAGCTAATGGTGTCCAGTAGCCTAAGAAGCAGAGCCTATCACTTAAGTAGGTCTGCTTCTCTCTCCTCAGTCCCACGATGCAGGGAGCCTGTTGCCAGCAGTGCTCCCTGAAAATAAAAAACCTAACAAAATTATTTTATCAGAGAAACTCTGTAGAGCTCCGCTGTAGTGCACCCATTCTCCTCTGGGCACAGAATCTAACTGAGGTCTGGAGGAGGGGCATAGAGGGAGGAGCCAGTGCACACCCATACTAAAAGTTCTTTATAGTGCACAAGTCTCCTGCGGAGCCCGTCTATACCCCATGGTCCTTACGGAGTCCCCAGCATCCTCTAGGACGTAAGAGAAAATATATTTAATTTACTTTTAGAATTTTACAGTCATGTCGGGTAAAAATAAGATTTTACTCACCGGTAAATCTATTTCTCGTAGTCCGTAGTGGATGCTGGGAACTCCGAAAGGACCATGGGGAATAGCGGGCTTCGAAGGAGGCTGGGCACTCTAGAAAGATTTATGACTACCTGGTGTGCACTGGCTCCTCCCACTATGACCCTCCTCCAAGCCTCAGTTAGGACACTGTGCCCGGACGAGCTGACATAAGAAGGAAGGATTTTGAATCCCGGGTAAGACTCATACCAGCCACACCAATCACACCGTACAACTCGTGATACTATATCCAGTTTGACAGTATGAAAACAACTGAGCCTCTCAACAGATGGCTCAACAATAACCCTTTAGTTAGCAATAACTATTTACAAGTATTGCAGACAATCCGCACTTGGGATGGGCGCCCAGCATCCACTACGGACTACGAGAAATAGATTTACCGGTGAGTAAAATCTTATTTTCTCTGACGTCCTAGTGGATGCTGGGAACTCCGAAAGGACCATGGGGATTATACCAAAGCTCCCAAACGGGCGGGAGAGTGCGGATGACTCTGCAGCACCGAATGAGAGAACTCAAGGTCCTCCTCAGCCAGGGTATCAAATTTGTAGAATTTTTCAAACGTGTTTGCCCCTGACCAAGAAACAGCTCGGCAAAGTTGTAAAGCCGAGACCCCTCGGGCAGCCGCCCAAGATGAGCCCACCTTCCCTGTGGAATGGGCTTTCACTGATTTAAGATGCGGCAGTCCAGCCGCAGAATGCGCCTGCTGAATCGTGTCACAGATCCAGCGAGCGATAGTCTGCTTAGAAGCAGGAGCACCCAGCCTGTTGGGTGCATACAGGATAAATAGCGAGTCAATTTTCTTGACTCTAGCCGTCCTGGAAACATAATTTTTTCAAGGCCCTGACTACGTCCAGTAACTTGGAATCCTCCAAGTCCCTAGTAGCCGCAGGCACCACAATAGGTTGGTTCAAGTGAAAAACTGATACCACCTTAGGGAGAAACTGGGGACGAGTCCTCAATTCTGCCCTATCCATATGGAAAATCAGATAAGGACTTTTATATGACAAAGCCGCCAATTCTGATACACGCCTGGCCGAAGCCAAGGCCAATAACATGACCACTTTCCGCGTGAGATATTTTAGATCCACGGTTTTTAGTGGTTCAAACCAATGTGATTTTAAGAAACTCAACACCACATTGAGATCCCAAGGTGCCACTGGAGGCACAACCGGGGGCTGAATATGCAGCACTCCTTTCACAATGTCTGAACTTCAGGTACTGAAGCTAATTCTTTCTGGAAGAAAATCGACAGAGCCGAGATCTGTATCTTAATGGAGCCTAATTTTAGGCCCATAGACACTCCTGCTTGTAGGAAATGCAGAAATCGACCTAGTTGAAATTCCTCTGTTGGGGCCTTTTGTGGCCTCACACCAAGCAACATATTTCCACCATATGCGGTGATAATGTTTTGCAGTTACATCTTTCCTAGCTTGAATCAGCGTAGGAATGACTTCCTCCGGAATGCCCTTTTCCTTTAGGATCCGGCGTTCAACCGCCATGCCATCAAAACGTAGCCGCGGTAAGTCTTGGAACAGACAGGGCCCCTGCTGCAGCAGGTCCTGTCTGAGCGGCAGAGGCCATGGGTCCTCTGATATAATTTCTTGAAGTTCTGGGTACCAGGCTCTTCTTGGCCAATCCGGAACCACGAGTATCGTTCTTACTCCTCGCCTTCTTATTATTCTCAGTACCTTTGGTATGAGAGGCAGTGGGGGGGAACACATAAACCGACTGGTACACCCACGGTGTTACCAGAGCGTCCACAGCTATCGCCTGAAGGTCCCTTGACCTGGCGCAATATCTTTTATAGCTTTTTGTGTCTGCTGAGAAGATCTGCTTCCCAGTTGTCCACTCCGGGAATGAACACTGCTGACAGTGCTAACACATGATTTTCCGCCCATCGGAGAATCCTTGTGGCTTCTGCCATCGCCATCCTGCTTCTTGTGCCGCCCTGTTGGTTTACATGGGCGACTGCCGTGATGTTGCCTGATTGGATCAGGACCGGCTGGTTTTGAAGCAGAGGCCTTGCCTGACTCAGGGCATTGTAAATGGCCCTCTGTTCCAGAATATTTATGTAGGGAAGTCACCTGACTTGACCAAAGTCCCTGGAAGTTTCTTCCCTGTGTGACTGCCCCCCAGCCTCAAAGGCTGGCATCCATGGTCACTAGGACCTAGTCCTGTATGTCGAACCTGCGGCCCTCTTGAAGATGGGCACTCTGCAGCCACTACAGTAGAGATACCCTGGTCCTTGGAGACAGGGTTATCAGCCTAATGCATCTGAAGATGCGACCCGGACCACTTGTCTAACAGGTCCCCCTGAAAAGTTCTTGCATGGAACCTGCCGAATGGGATTGCTTCGTAGGAAGCTATCATTTTTCCTAGGACTCGCGTGCAATGATGCACCGATAACTGTTTTGGCTTCAGGAGGTCTCTGACTAGAGATGACAGCTCCTTGGCTTTCTCCTCCGGGAGAAACACTTATTTCTGGTCTGTGTCTAGAACCATCCCCAGGAACAGTAGACGTGTCGTAGGAACCAGCTGTGACTCTGGACTGTTTAGAATCCAACCGTGCTGTTGTAGCACTTTCCAAAATAGTGCTACCCCGACTAGCAACTGCTCCTTGGACCTCGCCCTTATAAGGAGATTGTCCAAGTACGGGATAATTAAAACTCCCCTTTTTCGAAGGAGTATCATCATTCCGGCCATTACCATGGTAACACCCTCGGTGCCATGTACAGTCCAAACGCCAGAGTCTGGACTTGGTAATGGTAATCCTGTACCACAAATCTGAGGTACTCCTGGCGAGGATAGTAAATAGGGACATGCAGGTAAGCATCCTTGATGTCCCGGGATACCATGTAATCCCCCTCGTCCAGGCTTGCAATAACCGCCCTGAGCGATTCCATCTTGAACTTGAATTTTTTATGTATGTGTTCAAGGATTTTAAATATAAAAAAGGGTCACACCGAACCATGCGGTTTCGGTACCCCAACCGTGTGGAATAGTAACCCCGTCCTTGTTGGAGTAGGGGCACCTTAAGTATTACCTGCTGGGAATACAGCTTATTAATTGCCTCTAGCACAGCCTCCCTGCCTGAGGGAGTTGTCGGCAAGGCATATTTGAGGAAACGGCGGGGGGAAGACATCTCGAATTCCAGCTTGTACCCCTGAAAGACTACTTGAATGAAACAGGGATCCACCTGTGAGCGAGCCCACTGATCGCTGAAATTTTTGAGACGGCCCCCCACCGTACCCGGCTACACCTGTGGAGCCCCCGCGTCATGCTGTGGACTCAGAGGAAGCGAGAGAAGAATTATGATTCTGGGAACAGGCTGACTGGTGCAGCTTTTTCCCTCTTCCCTTGTCTCTGTACAGAAAAGAAGCGCCTTTGACCCGCTTGCTTTTCTGAAGCCGAAAGGACTGTACCTGATAATACAGTGCTTTCTTAGTCTGTGAGGAAAACGGAGGTAAAAATATTTCTTCCCAGCTGTTGCTGCGGATACGAGGTCCCAGAGACCATCCCCAAATAATTCCTCACCCTTATAAGGCAGAATCTCTATGCGCCATTTAAGGTCAGCATCACCTGTCCAGTGACAGGTCTCTAATACCCTCCTGACAGAATGGACATTACATTCATTTTGGATGCCAGCCGGCAAAATATCCCTCTGTGCATCCCTCATATATAAGACGACGTCTTTAATATGTTCTCAAGTTAGCAAACTAGTATGTTTGACAGGGTCACCGACCACGCTGCAGCAGCACACTCTGCAGGTTTCAGTCTAGTACCTGAGTGTGTAAATACAGACTTCAGGATAGCCTCCTGCTTTTTATCAACAGGTACCTTCAAAGTGGCCGTTCCTAAAACGGCAGTGCCACCTATTTTGACAACCGTGTGAGCGCCTTATCCACCCTAGGGGATATCTCCCAGCGTAACTTATCCTCTGGCGGGAAAAGGTACGCCATCAGTAACTTTTTAGAAATTACCAGTTTCTTATCAGGGGGAACCCACGCTTTTCACACACTTCATTCATTCATCTGATGGGGGAACAAAACACTGCCTGCTTTTTCTCCCCAAACATAAAAACCCATTTTTAGAGGTTAATGTCAGAAATGTGTAACACATTTTTTATTGCCGGGATCAAGTCACGGATGTTCCTAGTGGATTGTGTATATGTCTCAACCTTGTCGACACTGGAGTCAGACTCCGTGTCGACATCTGTGTCTGCCATCTGAATGAGCGGGCGTTTTTGAGCCCCTGATGGCCTTTGAGACGCCTGGGCAGGCACGGGCTGAGAAGCCGGCTGTCCCACAGCTGTTACGTCATCCACCCTTTTATGTAAGGAGTTGACACTGTCGGTTAATACCTTTTACCTAACCATCCACTCTGGTGTCGGCCCCACAGGGGGCGACATCACATTTATCGGCATCTGCTCCGTCACTATATAAGCCTCCTCCTCAAACATGTCGACACAGCTGTACCGACACACCGCACACACACAGGGAATGCTCTGATTGAGGACAGGACCCACGAAGCCCTTTGGGGAGACAGAGAGAGAGTATGCCAGCACACACCAGAGCGCTATATAATGTGGGGATTAACACTATAACTGAGTGAATTTTCCCCCATAGCTGCTTGTATATACAATATTGCGCCTAAATTTAGTGCCCCCCCTCTCTTTTTAACCCTTTGAGCCTGAAAACTACAGGGGAGAGCCTGGGGAGCTTTCTTCCAGCTGCACTGTGAAGAGAAAATGGCGCCAGTGTGTCTGAGGGAGATAGCTCCGCCCCTTTTCCGCGGCCTATTCTCCTGCTTTTTTCTGGATTCTGGCAGGGGTATTTACCACATATATAGCCTCTGGGGCTATATATTGTGGTATTTTTGCCAGCCAAGGAGTTTTTATTGCTGCTCAGGGCGCCCCCCCCAAGCGCCCTGCACCCTCAGTGACCGGAGTGTGAAGTGTGTATGAGGAGCAATGGCGCACAGCTGCAGTGCTGTGCGCTACCTTGGTGAAGACTGATGTCTTCTGCCGCCGTTTTTCCAGACCTCTTCTTGCTTCTGGCTCTGTAAGGGGGACGGCGGCGCGGCTCCGGGACCGAACACCAAGGACTGGGCCTGCGGTTGATCCCTCTGGAGCTAATGGTGTCCAGTAGCCTAAGAAGCCCAATCCGGCTGCAAGCAGGCGAGTTCGCTTCTTCTCCCCTTAGTCCCTCGCTGCAGTGAGCCTGTTGCCAGCAGGTCTCACTGAAAATAAAAAACCTAAATCTATACTTTCTTTCTAAGGGCTCAGGAGAGCCCCTAGTGTGCATCCAACCTCGGCCGGGCACAAGATCTAACTGAGGCTTGGAGGAGGGTCATAGTGGGAGGAGCCAGTGCACACCAGGTAGTCATAAATCTTTCTAGAGTGCCCAGCCTCCTTCGGAGCCCGCTATTCCCCATGGTCCTTTCGGAGTTCCCAGCATCCACTAGGACGTCAGAGAAATCCAAAAATTAAATCTATATTCTAGTCAGAATAATCAAAACACTTAAATATATTTTTACATGTGAAGTATATGTTCAAGTTCTTTACTACAGAATGTAAAGGTAATCTCTGAGAACCAGTGAATATTTCCAAAGTACTGTATATAGCCAGAGGTTTTCCGAAAACAGCACTGGCGTTGGTCTGCTTGTTGACGAGCCATTAAAGGAAAGAAAAAATAGCCTTTCAGCACCACTTGTGGTATCCTTATGCTCCGATAAACAGCTGTATCCACCTTACACGTCTCTAAATACCTGTCTTTGTTGTCGCTTGATTTGCAAGTATTGCAGTGGAACTTGCAGCGGCAGGAATTTCATTGTGTTAGTCCAAGTGCCTGATAGATTTAGCAAAGAAGGGACTCAATTCAGAAGTGGATGATTCATCTGCACAGAACGGTATATTGCTGTGGCATCAAAAATGCTTGACCTTATTCGCGGGAATGTAAATATAACACTTAAGTGGATATACTTACCAGAGGATAACATCTTCCTGTTTATCCTCTTTGCATTTGATCTGACCTTCTGTAGCGATGAAGGAATCCCTGGATAAAGCTACAGTCCACAAACCTGGAACAATTTTGGGGCGCAATTCACAGAAAAATGATTGTTCACTCATTATAGATGTGTCCTCATACATCTAACCTCATTACACTACACAGTGTAAGATGTCTGAGGTGAGTGAGCCACCACGTCCTGTGTCGGCGTCTTTTTACCGAAATTGCAATGCAATATGGCTAGGACACATCAGGAGACTGTGCTGATAATCTGATGTGTGACATTTGATATTGTGTGTGACTGAGTCTGTATACAGAGCACAACAGAACTTGTATGGGAAACACAGCTATAAAGAGTGTATCAGTGTGTATGAGTCTCCTGTTGGGCGGGATTAGTACATCCCGCCCACTGTGTCCAAGTTGCATCACGTTGAGAATAAGAAACATTTTCTGCAAAAAAGTCTCCCAATGTTAGCAGAGTCTCTAGGGACCTGGCACACCGAGAGGGACTGTTTAGCACGACTGCAGCAATGATATATGAGGACACATCTGTATATTGCTCACAGAATAGACAACAGTAGCAGGTAGCCTCTAGCATGATCTGATCAGCATAGCTATAAGATCTTGTTCATATGAACATATGGAGAAACGCTGCTCACACATCAGCAGGAGCAAAACATTTTGTAACAGGTGCACACAGAACTACTATGGGGGTCGGCAGTGCGGACGCTATGGAATTCAGGGTAGAGGGAGTACTGACAATTCTGGTACCCCATATCTATGCTCCCACAGAATTTTACGGGATGTAGTTATGTTACTGGCGGTCAGGATACTGTAGGGCAGTATCGCAACCACCACACATCCCGACAGTCGACATGTCGACTAACAGGGACTACTCCCACTCATGGGTGTCCATGACTCCCACAGAGTGGGAATAGAACCTGTGGCGAGTGCAATGAGCCACAGAGCCTGCTGCGTGGCAAGCGCAGCGAGCCCACAAGGGGCTTCGTTGCGCTCACCCCCGCTGGCAAATTGTCGGCTGGAATACCGGCGTCAGGATGTTTACCGCAGGAATCTTAACCGTCGCAATAACAAACCCCATTTTACAATGACCCGCACTCTGCTTTAAAAGCCAAGTGGAGTCCTCTTCTGAGTGGTACATGTACGGTGGGCCACCCACACATGCCAGTCCATTCATTCTCACAAGAGGCTCCCTCGCTGCTCATTCTCCAGCAAATCAGGGGGCCCGGGAGGCTACAGCGGCATCACCCTACCTAAGATTTGCTATGGAATCCAGCAAAGCACTGCTCACCCCTGACAGCACATCTCTGCCAATATAAATCACAGGTCAGTCTGCACTGCAGGGAAAATCATGCAATTTTCAGTAGCTTTGCCCTGACCCATGGTTTTGTCTGACACGAACAGGAAGAGCAGAGAGGTGTAAGCACAGAGATTAATGATCCCCATGCTTGCATGATTTTCAGAGCAGTTTGCTTCAATCACATTTCTAACTACTGCAAGAATGCTCATCTCAATGAGCCTTTATAACTGCGCTTCAAGTACGTCATTGAAGATAAAGTAAATGTGGATATGCTGGTTTTATATTCCAAAGTGCACAGGAAGAGGATATGGCTGTTAATTGCACAATACTAACAAGTACGAGGGTGGCTCGAAACTGTAAAATACTTGGAGGTGAATGGCTTACTGTGTGCTCTAAGAAAATGTCAACTCAAATGTGTTCAGTCTGTAATACTTTATACAGTACCGCCTGTGGTCAATGTAGCATTAACCCATTACTTTGTCTACAGACATGTCCTCATACAGTATTGCTGCAGTCATGCCAAGCAGCCGCTCTTGTTGCGCCAGTTCCTGTGAGACCACTTGCACTGAATGCCTTTTCCCCCCAGGATTTGTGTCTTCGTCACAATGGGCAGCAACTAAGACGCACTAAGAGACTGCACTGATTAATGTGATATGCGACACTTGTATATCTGTGTGTGGCAGAGTCTGAATCTGTATACGAAGTGCTACAATACAGCGGCCGCAGTTTCTTCCATGCCAAGTTCCGCTGAGCTTCATATACAGACTCAGTGGCACACATACACAAGTGTCACCTATCAGGTTAATCAGTGCGGTCTCCTAGTGTGTCTTAGTTGCTTCCAACTGCGACTAAGACTAATTTGCAGGCAAATAAAACCTATTTAATGAGAGTCGCACAGGACCTGGAGCCTCACTCACGCCAGGTGTCTCGTACAGAATGGCGTATTAAGGCTAGGTGTCTTTATTAGCACTTTCAGTACCTGGATTGCTTCATTCAATGTTTCCAAATTGAATGAAAATAATGAGCAAACACAGAACTGGGTGAGCAGGATAAAGTTCCTTCCCACCTTGCAAACAGAGGAATCAGCGCCTCAGGGCACTCACTAACATAGAAATGGATTCAACATTGCTAAAGTGAAAATGTCATATAACTTGGAATGCATATCAAACCGCTATGGTGGTCTTCAGTATGCACAGCGGCCGGGCTGCAGCTTTTATCTTATGCAAACGAGGACATGTTACTGTATACAGTATATGTAGCCAGTGCAGGAAACAAATGTACTCGGCTAAACCACTTCCAGTGCTTTGGAGAGCTGTGCAGCGAGAGTTTGATTTGTTAGTAAAACAATGGCAGGCAGCAGGCATGAGATCTAAGGCGCGCCACTGTCGGATGTTCTCCTCTGCCGAGACGCTGGCAGCTTTTGGGTACGTTATGTCAGAAAAATTGCCTCTGCCTAAATCTAAGACATCAGCGCCCGTCTTTCTTCTTATTCATGCTGCATTTCAGCTACACACAAACCAGGGGCATCTCACTCCTAATTGAAGTCTACTGTCTGGTACAAGACGGCTCTGGCAGAGGGAGCTGGAATCACAGGGCTGCAGGACAGGAGTTTTATGACTGCGGTGTGGGACAATGGCACTCTTGGGATGGGCAAGATCAAGGGCACCGGTAGCTGAGTCCTGTACATATACTCTCAACGTAAGGTGTATACAGCCCCTATTAAATCTAACAGGACACATAAAGGATTGCAGGTCATGTCAGTGCTAGCACTATGCTTAGAGAATGTAGGCATGTGCATAGAAGAAACTTTTTAAAGGCCTGTTCCAAATTTTTTTTTTACATTTTTTTGTGGATATAAAAATGAACTTCCCCCACTCTGTTACACCTAGATGGTGGGGCACATACCTGGGACACAGGCCCTACCTATGGCAGGAACTCTGAGCACTATGCTGGAGCAGCACAAAGTCTGAAGCCAGCGAGACTGATCACTTTATACTTTCAGCGGTTTCCATATGACGTGACCTGTGTCTCTCCTTGCGGCCGCACAGGTACAGCACATGTACCCAACAGGGTTTGGTGTATTTTATAGACATTCATCTTGTCAACATAAGAATGTTGACATTGACCATGGCTGGTGGTCTAGTGGTGACCTGATTCAGCTCCAGCGGGTCTCCCAGGTCCAGCGGCCAGCTGACGGTGACATCCAGGTCATCCTGCAGCTGTCCTGGCAGTGAGTATCGCTAACACTTAACCCTCCATTGCCCTATCTAACGCCAAGGTCCATGCATAAAGTTGACATTTCACATTTCGACATTGTGACTTTGACATTACTATTGTCGACATAATGCCTGCATCCCGTATCAAATTGATTATTGCACATCTTTATACGCAGAGATAAACCACAAAGCCATGTTAGTAAATAATAGATTTACTCCCTCACTCTGATTTGAGATTTTCTCTACGTGACGACATGTGAGATGACATCTGACCAAGTGGGTAATATTACTTGACGTGATGCTGGTAACTGAAAAATAATGGGAATATATCGGTTAAGGTGCAGTCGCACATGTGGCCTGCCCATGTTATGCCTTGATTTAATCTGCATTCTACCAGCTCATGTACAGTAGCTGTTTAATAGGGGACCATAAATCACTGTGTGGCTCGTAAGGGCCATTTATGCAGGGACAATGCTCAACCCATTCTTACCTGAACTGTATTCTGCGCCATTCAATGATACAATTGCTAATACTGTATGTGCTAGTAAAGAAACGCAGGTAGGAAGGAACACTGCAAAGAGATTTTGGGGATTGGCATCAAAATCCTAGCACTCACTATCACGACCATCAGAATTCCTACTGCGGCTTCCCTATGGTCAAAATCCAGAAGGATCTCAGCAATGATTTTAATCCTACACAACCCTTCCTGCAGCCTAACCCTAACAATCCCATCCTGTAGCCTAATCCTCGAGCCCCCAACCTAACCCTAACCCGCTCCTTAGTGCCTAACCCTAACTCCAGTGCTCCCTATTAGTGTTTGGGTTCTCTCTCAAGCACAGTAAAGAGAACCCGTCATACAAACATCCCCCATATGCAACCCAAAGATATAAAGAAAAAATAAAAAAAAATAACATTTTATTGCCAAGCAAACAAGTGTATAAACTGCATCCCACAACCCCTGATAATAACATAATAAGCAAATACTATTTTAGATAGCATAAAAATACCCATTTTTTTCCGAGCAAATATGATTTATTCCCATTTCTCTCCGTGGTGATGGAAAGTTGTGTAGGACTTCATATCGCTGGAGTTTACCCATACATAAACTTTATGAGTTTACTTAACTGTACATTAAAAACTGTTTAAACAGCAGCTCATTAACTTGCAATTAGAGGAGAAACTAGTAAAGAAAAATGACATAAGTATATAAACTGTGCACATTTTATTTATAGATAATTACTCCGTGTTGCTGAAAACCTGACTTGAAGATCAAGATCCAAAGTTTTACGAAGCAGCAATAACGGCTTTCTACATATGGCTGGGGTCAACGACACTGAGCTTCGGCAACCAGAACATGGCTGGCGTCCAGAAGTCAATCACTGAGTGACGACTGGAATGTATTATTCATTTAAGGACACTGCCCATGGGCTATCATACCATGATCGACATGTAAAGCAGAGTGTGTATTACCATGGCTGAAAACATAACAAGCATCTGTTTCCCGGGAGAAAAAGAAAAGGAGGACATGGCCAGGCTTATAAGCAGTAATGCACTGGAGGGCGTAGAACAGATCAACGCCAACACACACGCCATTGTAAAGAGAACGCACAAACAAGGGGTATGAACCTGGAGAGACAGGTAAAACACAGCATAAAACAGCCGCTGAGGTGTTACAATTACAACACAAATGCACATCAATAAAAAGCTTTCATCTGAATCAATACCATCTGAGGAGAAGGCGGAATAAACGTTTTGCCTTAAATCCTGGGGAAAAGATCTTCCTAAGATCCATCATTGAATTAACCTCTGAGCATGTAAGAGTAAGTGTGTTTATGGATTACAAACGAGCAACAATGTTCTGCCGCCCACAATAAAAGACAATTTAACGCGGAAACTGGACTATTCAAAGTGCAAGCATGAAGGCGAAAATCCACGGAGATCTATCAAGTCGGTCTGTCAATCACTCAATTGCTAGATGGGCAGAAAATGTCAGTCCTTGCACCTCTAAGTAGGAGACTGTTACAGCATTGTAATAGGGATTCCCCCCTGCCCCCAAGTTCAAATATGACCCATTCTTCAGTATTACCCTACGTGATAATTTTAATCCATTTTTGAAAGATAAATCAAAGACTGAAGCTCTGGGCACTCTTTATACACCATTTGAAGGTCACAAATGGAACGGAGGAGAGAAGGATATAAATAACGCCTGTTTGTCGAAAACATCATGCAGGTTTTTCGCTCTCCGCATGCGCTGGAAATAAGTGGAAACTACGATTGGTTATTTACTTTATTTTCTAAACCACTGACATCAGCTCCTGCTGGACAAAGCTTACCATC
Source organism: Pseudophryne corroboree (assembly GCF_028390025.1). Taxonomy (NCBI): domain Eukaryota; kingdom Metazoa; phylum Chordata; class Amphibia; order Anura; family Myobatrachidae; genus Pseudophryne; species Pseudophryne corroboree. The sequence continues at coordinate 391,182,846 of NC_086450.1, forward strand.
CAATGTCTCTACCACACAAAACGCACTAGGGTCAGTTTTGTCACAAGCAAATTAAATGAACAGTACGCTTTTGTAGTGTTTCAAGAAACTGGATTACCAAGGGCAACCCATGCAGACAAAGGGAGCAGTAGGCACACTTACCCTGCCAAACACAGTGTCCAGAAACTAAGTCATTAATAAACACCACCAGCAGTGTAAACATAATCTACAACTTCTTGCACACTTAGGGGATGGGGGTGTTACTTCAAAGCAATATTCTGCTGTTTTATTTTCATTTTATAAAAAAAAAAAAAAATCAAAATATTTTCTGCACAAATTGAACGTACTTTCTGGGAGAGATTTTACATTCTCAATCCATGTCGTCTTTCCCCTAAAGCCTGTGAGTCTTTGTTAATAAATACCTCTTTTCTACCAAAGTCCCGGGTGTGACACAGGATTTGGAACAAAGTTCTTAGCCGGGTCAGACTCGGGACTTACCCGGTTTCCACTGCCATTCCCATTGCAGACGGGCGCAGTGATAGAGCTTGGAGATGACGTCATCTTCAAGCATTGGATCTCCCCTGAACGTTGACCAGAGAAGGTCGGCGACCTGCAGGTGTGGGGTGTTCGCCCGGGAGGGTGTGTTTGTTGACAGCTGTCACTGGGGAGGGAAAGATTACAGCTTACCTGTAAGAAGTGGGGATGGGGTAACAACTGGAATGATCCGGACCATACGGGCAGGTTGTAATCTCTCCCTCTCTGGTAATAACTGTCCACAGACGCTGCTTGGATCATTTCATTTCACCTGGGTTTTTTTAAGGAGCGTTTTTAGTGAGCAAAAACCTGGGTTGATGAACATTCATGTGCAAAATCCCAGGTTTTTGATGGCAGTGGAGAAGGGGTATAAGACTCCTGCAGTAAAAACGGGGACATAAAAAACAAAATACATGTTGAAACGTAGTTTATTTCTCTATGTGTTATCCAGCTAAAAGTAAGGTCTGATTCCTGCACGACATGTGATTGTATGTGTGCAGAGTTGTTAAGCAGAGAACAGTATACTGTGTAATACCAGGCAGGCTAAATTACAGCATCTGATGTTAGTGCCTTCAGATCAACACTCAGCTTTAAGACATAACGAACCTCAGAGTTTCTTTTTTTTCTAATTATTAAAATGTCTATTACACACATAACTCTTGGCATCACCTATGGCTCTGGACTTTACTCTTGGCATCACCTATGGCTCTGCACTTTACTCTTGGCATCAGCTATGGCTCGGCACTTTACTCTTGGCATCAGCTATGGCTCGGCACTTTACTCTTGGCATCAGCTACGGCTCTGCACATTCCTCTTGGTACCAGTGTCCATGTGTTGCGGGCCGTGATGAGCTGGATGGCCTTCCAATTTCTCCTCTTTCAATGTCCCATATATCATGGCAGGTGCAAGTGACACCCGTCCTCCACTAGTGACTGGGTCAGACCTCCCAAGTTCCTTCCCAACTGGGACACAGCTGTCCTGATGGGAATGTTGTTATAGTGTAAAATAGGACAGTCCCAAAAATATTTTCTAAGATAAATTGAGCAGGATAATGGGATTTGTGGATTAAAAAAAAAAAGATGATATAAAATGTACATTGATCTGAGATCTTGATCACCTACAAGCAGTGGATCAGAGTAGGATGAAAGCTGGTGGGTACTTGTGGGTGTCAGAAGCTGACATTTGGTTCTCTCTCGTCCATGTTTGGCATGGTGGTAATTTCCATGGCCTAGAAAAGCATTGTAAGGACCCCAAAGAACCACTGACCAACGGGTCTCAACAGCTGAAATTCCCCCCCCCCCACATAAAAACACTTTTCAGTGTAAATTTACTTTAAGTTTAAAAAGGGACTCGTAGAGATCTGTGTGGTTTACGTACAAGTCCTCGTCTCGCAGCTTTGTTGTATCAAAATGATTATAGCAAATGGACACAATTGCATTGCAGCTGCCTGCTTACATTTTAATAGGATAAAACTACTCTGATACTGAAGCTTCAAAACATCAAATAAGGATTTGTCTAGATAACTGCGTTTAAAACAGAAAGGAACTTTTGTAGTTCCTTCTATTTCTCATCTCCTCAAAGCACAGTGAAAAGGCCAGCTGTCTTTTTAGGCCATGAGAATACAGCTGAGCCTGTCTATTGCATCTCAGTCACACACAAGAACAAGTGACATCAGGCGGAAAATTAAATTGGGGGGGTTACAAAAGAGAAAGAAGTAAATGTGCCCAAAAAGCAATATAGATACTGTATGGTACCGTGGCTATCTTGTTTCCATACACATGTCAGAAGTGCAGTGTAAAAACATTTATGAAGTGCATATCATATCGATATGTTGTGACTTTAGTGCCGGCTACAGTACTTACAACAACTAGTCACAGAATGTGATAAAGCAACAAATGTTTTACCTAAATGTTTTGCCTAAACGTCCCCCACCCCGATCGCTCAGCACACATCTCCCCGTGTGTACCCCCCTTCAGTTTATTCTTTAAGCTGAATACTATATATTAATTTATAGTTCTGCAGAGCTTGAGCTGAGTCTTGTAATTTCCATGGCAACCACAGTTAGAGTCCGCAGTAAAGTTACAGTCAGTCTAACATAATTTTACAACAATCATTAGAAGCGGCAACATCAGTTCAAGATGTCAGACTCAGACATTGTACTGTCACGTTTTTTTGTTTGTTTCAAACTTCTTTGAAGTACAGCTACAGCACTCCATTCCAGCACCCACAGTGGTGGCCTGTGAGGGGCATCCACTCCTATTGGGGAGGTCGAGGTTCAGTCTCTGATTGGGACTGAGAGACAGCTGCATTTTGTGGGGGAGGCACCGCACCCCTCTTGTGCCCAGTACTGGAGTAAGAGGCACCGCCCATATCATCTATTTGGCAACACATGTTGTGCGCTCTGGCTCCTCTGATAGAAGGTGATTGATTGGCAGCCAGCGAAGGACTGTGCAGGGCAGCGGTGTCACAGGGTAGGAGCTGGAAGTAAGAGGAGGGGTGGGGAGACAATGTGCCGCCTCCTTTCTCCTGGCCAGACAGCCTCCTCCTTGTCTTGCTGTCTTTTTATTAATTTATAGCCATTGCTTTAGCCATAGTTATGCCTGTGACAAAGGACCTGATTCAGAGATGAGGGCAAATGCACTTGCAAATTTGTGCATAGCCGCTGTGAGAAAATATGCAAATGTTGCATCTGCCTGGAATATCTATTTAGACGCCCTCCGGCGGCTTTGTAAGTCCCAGCGACTGCGCGCAAAGACGCAGCATCGGCCACAGAACAATTGCCGATAATCGCTCAACTGTAAATAAATCAGTTGACATACATCTCTGAATCAGAGTATCAGCCTGGTGTGTAACTGTGCAAGGACTGAGATACCCACGGCTTGTTGCTAGCGGGGGGAACTAGCGAGTAGTGGGCCCAGGTGACACAATATGCTTTGGGCTCCCCATAAAAAAATTAATTAGCCTTGCATTTATTACGCTATATGTAATAAATGCCATACTAATGATGATCTCCTATGTCCACATTTTGGCCTATATTTACGAAGCTGTAAATATACATCAGCAGTTAAAGCCAGCGCAAGCTTCAACCCGCCGAGGAGCAGCCACTGCTTTGTAAATATAGTTGTCTTTTTTTTTCTCCATTGCATGCTAAGCCAAACAGGAAAACCCTCACATATACAGTGTAGACTCCGCAGTAAAGTTACAGTCAGTCCAACAGAATTTTACAACAATCATTAGAAGTGGCAACATCAGTTCAAGATGTCAGACTCAGACATTGTACTGTCACTTTTTTTTTGTTTTGTTTCAAACTTCTTTGAAGTACAGCTACAGCACTCCATTCCAGCCCCCACAGTGGTGGCCCGTGAGGGGCATCCACTCCTATTGGGGAGGTCGAGGTTCAGTCTCTGATTGGGATTGAGAGACAGCTGCATTTTGTGGGGGAGGCACCGCGCCCCTCTTGTGCCCAGTACTGGAGTAGGAGGCACCGCCCATATCATCTATTTGGCAACACATGGCGTGCGCTCTGGCTCCTCTGATAGAATGTGATTGATTGGAAGCCAGTAAAGGACTGTGCAGGGCTGCAGTTTCACAGGGTAGGAGCTGGAGGTAAGAGGAGAGGTGGGGAGACAATGTGCCTCCTCCTTTCTCCTGGCCAGACAGCGTCCTCCTTGTCTTGCTGTCTTTATTAATTTATAGCTGACATGTGAAATAGAAAACATATAAACAGTACACCCATATACAGGTCACACCCAATATTTGCATTAAACAGCTACAATATTTTGTTAAAGGTAGCGTTAGTGTTCTCCTTGTTCGGCAAAATAAAAATGCCTCCTTACTGGGCACAATAAAAACATAAAAAGGGCACAAGATATATAGTATCTTCTTGTGCTACCGGTAATGTGACAGCACGCTGTCGGATCACCCGCCGTAGAACCCTGCCCTCAACTACGAAAACTTTAAGTAGTTACAGAACATTCTCTGGAAATGAAAATAACTATGCTGATTTATGCTTCACTGGTGAGCTGTGAAGATGATTGACATGACAGCTAAGTAATTACAGAGGCATGTAAATCAGAAGTCTGATGTGGGTCATGTATTCCTTTATTGCGCTTGTGTGCGCCCTGCAAACGCTGCAACACTTCTAAATCAACTAAGCCAATAAGCTGAGAATGGAGGGTGAGCAGAGAGCAGCTTGGAACTATTTGTGAACGCCGTCTGCAGGATGAGTTTCTGTAGTTTCCTGCTGTTGCTCTGTGATCTATGTAGAGAAAACATCCCTGGGCCATGTTACATGTGGCAGGCAGTGTGCGTGTGTTTACATCAAGCCCCAGTCTGCTTTGAAATGTTGTTCACATACACGTACTTGAGGCAGATCTAGCTCGTGTCTTGCCAAAGAGCAAATTACAGATACTGTAATCTGGGACATTGCATACAATCATCCTCAGTGTGTAGGGTGAGATATATATAATGCTACAAACACATTGCACAATCATTACTAATGTGACACGCACTGGGAATATTTGCTAGAAAGCTGCATTAAAAAAATAAAAAAAGTATATACACAGACAGTTAGGAAGTTGAAATGTAACATAGGTATTTATCAGGTGGGAAATATGAAAACTATGTAATTAGAATTTTAATAAACCTTCACTAAGGGGATGAAAAGTGGTTAACAAAATAACATTATTACTGATGCGTGTCTTGCGTTGCGTGAACGATTACGCCCAAACGGTCAATTGGATCCAAATTTGGATTGTGTCTCCAGTGTGTAGAATTTAATAAAGCACAAAAATGGTCCTTCACTTTTTACTGTATCTGCTATGGGTGCTCCTCGGGTAACGCCAAGAACCATGGATTAATATTTACTTACATTAAGACGTCTCAAATTTACATCTATAGAGATTTACCAAATTTTTAACACTCATTTATATGTACAACCGTTAAAATCGGAAACACCTGCGCAAATAAACGGTTAGGACAGCGAGTATATACACACACACACAGTGCATCCAAAAAGTATTCACAGCGCTTCACTTTTTCCACATTTTAGTATTATGTTGCAGCCTTATTTCAAAATGGAATAAATTCATTTTATTCCTCCCTCAAAATTCACAGCCTTTGCCATGAAGCGCAAAATTTAGCTCAGGTGCATCCTGTTTCCACTGATCATCCTTGAGATGTTCCTACAGCTTAATTGGTGTCCACCTGTGGTAAATTCAGTTGATGGACATGATTTGGAAAGGCACACACATGTCTATATAAGGTCCCACACTTGACAGTGCATGTCTGAGCACAAACTAAGCATGAAGTCAAAGGAATTGTATGTAGACATCCAAGACAGGATTGTCTCGAGACACAAATTTGGGGAAGGGTACAGAAAAATATCTGCTGCTTTGAAGGTCGCAATGAGCACAGTAGCCTCCAACATCCGTAAATGGAAGAAGTTTGGAACCACCAGGACTCTTCCAAGAGCTGGCCGGCCGTCTACACTGAGTGATCGGGAGAGAAGGGCCCTAGTCAGGGAGGTGACCAAGAACCCTATGGTCACTCTGTCAGAGCTACAGCATTCCTCTGTGGAATGAGGAGAACCTTCCAGAAGGACAACCATCTCTGCAGAAATCCACCAATCAGGCCTGTATGGTAGAGCGGCCAGACGGAAGCCACTCCTTAGTAAGAAGCACATGGCAGCCCGCCTGGAGTTTGCCAAAATGCACCTGAAGGATTCTCAGACCATAACAAACAAAAATTCTCTGGTCTGATGGGACAAAACTATTTGGCATGAATGCCAGGCGTCATGTTTGGAGGAAACCAGGCACCGCTCATCACCAGGCCAATACCATCCCTACAGTGAAGCATGGTGGTGCCAGCATCATGCTGTAGGGATGTTTTTCAGCTGCAGGAACTGGGAGACTAGTCAGGCTAGAGGGAAAGATGAATGCAGCAACATACAGAGACATCCTGGATGAAAACCTGTTCCAGAGCGCTCTTGACCTGGGGCAACGGTTCATCTTTCAAGCAGGACAATGACCCTAAGCACACAGCCAAGATATCAAAGGAGTGACTTCAGGACATCTTTGTGGATGTCCTTGGGTGGCCCAGCCAGAGCCCAGACTTGAATCCGATTGAACATCTCTGGAGAGATCTGAAAATGGCTGTGCACCGACGCTTTCCATCCAACCTGAAGGACCTTGAGAGGTGCTACAAAGAGGAATGGTCGAAACTGCCCAAAAATAGGTGTGCCAAGCTTGAAGCATCATATTCAAAAAAGACAAGGTTGTAATTGCTGCCAAAGGTGCATCAACAAAGTATTGAGCAAAGGCAGTGAATACTTATGTACATGTGATTTCTTCATTTTTAATAAATTTGCACGTTGTTATTATGCGGTATTGTGTGTAGAATTTTGAGGGGGAAAATTAATTTATTTATTATGAATTTAAGATAACAAAATGTGGAAAAAGTGAAGCGATGTGAATACTTTCCAGATGCACTGTATATACACACATACATACACACACCAATATATATATATATACATATATATATATATATATATATATATACATACACACATACGTACATATACATACATACATACACACACACACACACACACACACACACACACACACACATATATATCCCAACCCGGCCCCTTCGCTCTTCACAAGATCTACGTCCCTCATCCACACTCATTACTTGCTCCCATGCACGATTACAGGACTTTCTTCGGGCTGCACCCACTCTGTGGAATGCTCTACCACGTACAATAAGACTCTCCTCTACTCTTAAAACCTTCAAGCGTTCCCTGAAAACTCACCTATTCAGACAAGCTTATCAAATTCCAGAACCGCTCACATTACCTTCATAGCTCTCCTATCCAATTATATCTTTACAGTATTGGTGGTCATTCCGAGTTGTTCGCTCGCTGCTATTTTTAGCAGAATTGCTAATAGCCTAAAATCCGGCAGTTCTGCGCATGCTTATGCACAGCAGGGCGCACGCGCTAAGCAATTTTACACAGAACTATGCTATTTTACTCATGGGCGAACAAAGCTTTTCAGTCGCTCTGTTGATCGGAGAATGATTGACAGGAAGTGGGTGTTTCTGGGTGGTAACTGAGTGTGCTAAAAAACGCAGGCGTGCCAGCAGAAAACGCAGGAGTGGCTGGCCGGACGCTGGGCGTGTTTGTAACGTCAAACCAGGAACTAAATGGACTGAGGTGATCGCAGTCTAGGAGTAGGTCTGGAGCTACTCAGAAACTATAAGGAAATACTTATAGCAGAATTGCTAATCTTTCGTTAGCAATTCTGCTATGCTAAGATACACTCCCAGAGGGCGGCGACTTTGTGTTTGCATTTCTGCTAAAAGTAGCTAGCGAGCGAACAACGCGGAATGACCACCATAGTCCACACATATCCTCACATATTTTCTTTCTTCACTCTCCTTTCCCCTGAGCCTGGTTCTTCACTGCTGTGATGTGATATCATGCAGCCCACCAAGAACCTTTACAATCTGGTGAACAAATATGCAATAGATAGCACCTATCGTTGTGTATCAATGCCTATTCCCCCATAGATTGTAAGCTTGCGAGCAGGGCCCTCCTCCCTCTATGACTGTTTGTTATTACCCAGTTTTGTCTTCTAAGTGTGTCCATTTATGAAGCGCAACGGAATTTGCTGCGCTATATAAGAAACTGTTAATAAATAAATAAATATTATACATACTTTTAATAAAGTTGTAATGGTTGTGCCTGAATTTTTGTCTGTTTGTTCCGGTATCACGCAAAACCTACAGGATGAATTAGGATTGCATTGCAATTTTTGCATAACTTAGTGACCTAAAAAGAAACTGTGGTATGTACTGTATGATCTCAATGTGACATCAGGGAGAGGAGAAGTAAAGGAAAAAGCAGACGCTTGACACTCTGCACGTGCAGACTCCTGAAGACAAAAATTATTTTATGTATACTTCCAAGGACTGTTTATAAACTATGGAGACAGAGGTTATTTTATCGGAATAGGCTTCTCACGTCCAAAAACGTTTGAATGATTGTGTATAAAATATATGTATACACACACTATATATATATATATATATATATATATATATATATATATTTATTTACACACATACACACACACACACACATATATATATATATATACACACACACACATACAATATATACATATATTGTGCACCCCGAACACACACAGTTTTATATGTATGTGTATATATATATATATATATATATATATAAATACACAGATCTGTCTATACATTAATTACTAATCAGGCAGCTTATCTTGACTCATGAAGTTGCGGTATACATATCAATCCAGTAGATGGCGGACCAAGCATCATTGTGTGTTAATCCCTGAAGGAAAAACTGCAAATATTGTTTACAAAGACATTTTGCGATCTAAGACTACAATATAAATATATCTACAATGCAATATGAAAGCTGCAAGTCACTGTAACACTCACACTGTAAACAGCACTCCTTTGGGTGGTGTAATTACCTCCTATGAGAGCAGTGAAGGCAGGACTAACTCTAGTTGCAAAATAGATTAAAGCTAGCTTAATCCAACAGTCTGAGGCCAGGAGGACAGATGTTATTGAAAATAAATAAACAGAATGATATCAAAAGAACATTTTTAAAACAGCCAGCGTGGCCTCTGCCTCCTTTCATTTCTATAGCCGTCACTCTACATTAGCCAGCCGGCACTAGCATTATTAGGGAGAAACCCATGATGTTAATTACAATACATTACTATGGTGCCGGCATACCCGACAGCAGTCTACAACTGGGAACAATGACAGTAATAATGTAATAGTGGGTATTAACCGCTTAATGGACTATTTCTTCTCCGTAATCGCGCTTATGCCTTTTTTATTGCTTATTAAAGTTTAAAAAGTATTCTCAATAATAAATTAAAACACTGTATTGAAAAAAATATATCTAGGGAGCGTTTTGCACTCTCCCCCCCAGCCCCCCATCCTCCACGTGTTCATAGGCTCCCATTAAACCCCATAAATAGGAATCCCACACCCCCTGAGTAGCAAAATGATTCAATAAAAAATCCATGCTTTATCAACCTTTTTTGCGCCCCTCCCACCCTGTGACCAATGTATTTTTTAGTATTATTTTACCCCCCCCCCCTTCAGTAAAATGTATCTTTTTCTATTTGATACAGCCCCTTCCCCCCATTTGGAATTGGTTCCCCCCGCCCCCTAGCTATAGCCCCCTTACATGCAGAACGTTTGTCAGGGGGGGACTGATGATCAGTCCCCTCTGCTGCAACTAATCTCTGCACATGCTGAGATCAGCCAAAATGTGCTAGGAGAGGAACCAAGTTCCAGTCCCCGCAGTGTGCTTCCTGGAGCATGCGCTCCAGAGTGACAGACGCACAGATTTCTGAGGAGCAATTCCGGTAGTGATGTCAGAGACCTTCGCATCACTCCGGGGGATATTCTAATCTACATGACAGGGACATTGCGTCACATGTGATGCGACCTAGCCTGGTAATGTACACCTGGGTCCGGTCGCATCACACGCAACAGTGGCAGGCAAGTGGTTAAATGCATACAGTGAAAAGCTCTATAGATGGTAAGCAGGGCCCTCTTATCTCTCTGTAAGTTACCCAGTATTGTTCTTTTACTGTTTGTTCCCAATTGTAATGCACAACGGAATATGCTGGTGCTATAGAAGTAACTGTTAATAACAATGAGGCACTTGCTTACAAGCTTACAATCTATCAGGTCACTGTAGGCTTACATACTTTACAGGGTGATGTACCATAGATTCCATATTGGTCCAGCTAGACGGAAATGGGAAAAGTGCTTAGTGAGACTATTGTATGTGATTAAGTAACAACGCAATGTAGGTTTAGGAGGGAATATAGAATAAATGTGAATATTGCCTGAGCGGGGAAGATGTATGGCAATAAATCAGTATAGCAGGTTCAGTATGAAAAGCCAGTGGTCGGGATGCCAGCGTTCAGTATACATACGCTGGCATCCCAATCGCGGCAATGCCAACAAGGGTGCACAGGGTACCCTACCCTAACCTCCCTCCCCTACCCCTAATCTCCCCCCCCCCACCGGTGGTGCCTAAACTTACCCCCCTCCCTCTTTCCTGCAGTGTAAACCTACCCCTTACCCATTAGTGCTTAACCCTAACCCCCCCCCACCCCACCATGTACCCTGACCCCCCTCCCGTACACTACACCTAAGGCAGCAGTGCATACTTACCTTTGGGATCCTGACCGTTGGGATATCGTAGTCAGGATACGGATCTCCTCGGGATGCCGCTGTTGGTATTCTGGCAGCCGTCGGTATTATGGCTGCGGGGATCCTGAACGCATACCAGCTTAGCATTGGGTGGTGAAGTGCAGATTGTTAGGTATGTGATAAGCTAGCCTACGGAAGTGAGATTCCAGAGAAAGGTTTGTGAACTAAGGGGAATTGCTATATGATGGTGATAATGGGGGAGAAAATGGAGATAAAGAGGGACAAGACTGAACAACGTACTGTAATGGGGTTTTGGGAGAAAGTAACAAGTCAGGACAGATGAGAAAGAGGTGAAAGTCTGGTTAGCAAAAAGTGAACTGATACATGGCACAGCACTGACCACATTACAGTATGTATGGGGTAACACAATTACGCTTCAGGTTTCTACATAATCATATTAATGTGAGTGGGACTGACTGAGCAGGAGCTGGGGAGTAGGTTGGGGTGTTTGGGAATGTTGGGGACAGACAGATCCACCCTGAGTTTAACAAGAAAATATTTTGAGACTTTGTTCTAGATCGTCTAAGGTCTGGTTTCTTGCATCTCACTGTCTGTGTAATGCTCTCATTTGAAACACTAATGGGCCCAATAACCATTAACTATTTCCAGCATATTCCCCAAAAACCACCGTTCTAGTAATAGTAGTTATCATCCAAATGTCTGACGATGGGACCACAGCAGATATCGGTCTCTCCATTTCCAACAGCAGCCACACCTCTCATAGGTTTCCATAGGGGATGTGATACTGTCAGATTTACCAAATTTGGCCCCAGGCAGCTAACGCCATCTGAAGATGGCATTGTGCTGCTGTAGCATACTGCCTACAATTTGTAGAAACAACAAGAGTGTTTCTCTGGAAACCTCCCCAGCAATGGCCTCCAAGCATGCAAAGGAGTCCCAACACAAGAGTAAACACATCACAGGGACGGGTTCCTTTTGGAGCCCCTGTCGCTGCATATATTCATTCATACATTCCAGCAGTATAATCGTATAGTACAATGCTATTTTGGGTGCTAATATGGCACCCAGATCGCACTGCAAATGTGATTATTGATAAATGGGCTCCTGGATAACTAAAACATTACAGACAAAACAAGACGTTAGACAAAGATAACAGAGCTTTATTAATGCGCATTTATCATGGAACAAAAATGACGCTACAAAAATAGTGATGTGCACCGAAAATTTTTCGGGTTTTGTGTTTTGGTTTTGGTTCCGCGGCCGTGTTTTGGATTCGGACGCGTTTTGGCAAAACCTCCCTGAAAAATTTTTGTCGAATTCGGGTGTGTTTTGGATTCGGTTTATTTTTACAAAAAACCCTCAAAAACAGCTTAAATCATAGAATTTGGGGGTCATTTTGATCCCATAGTATTATTAACCTCAATAACCATAATTTCCACTCATTTCCAGTCTATTCTGAACACCTCACACCTCACAATATTATTTTTAGTCCTAAAATTTGCACCGCGGTCGCTGGATGACTAAGCTAAGCGACCCAAGTGGCCGACACAAACACCTGGCCCATCTAGGAGTGGCACTGCAGTGTCAGACAGGATGGCACTTCAAAAAAATAGTCCCCAAACAGCACATGATGCAAAGAAAAAAAGAGGCGCAATGAGGTAGCTGTGTGACTAAGCTAAGCGACCCAAGTGGCCGACACAAACACCTGGCCCATCTAGGAGTGGCACTGCAGTTTTCTAGCGAGAGGATGAGTGCTTCCATCCTCATGTGAAGCTGAACCACTAGCCATGAACATAGGCCAGGGCCTCAGCCGTTCCTTGCCACTCCGTGTCGTAAATGGCATATTGGCAAGTTTACGCTTCTCCTCAAACGCTTTTAATTTTGATTTTTGGGTTATTTTAATGAACTTTTGTTTTTTGGATTTTACATGCTCTCTACTATGACATTGGGCATCGGCCTTGGCAGACGACGTTGATGGCATTTCATCGTCTCGGCCATGACTAGTGGCAGCAGCTTCAGCATGAGGTGGAAGTGGATCTTGATCTTTCCCTATTTTACCCTCCACATTTTTGTTCTCCATTTTTTAATGTGTGGAATTATATGCCAGTATCAATAGCAATGGCCTAGTACTATATATACTGCGCACAACTGAAATGCACCACAGGTATGGATGGATAGTATACTTGACGACACAGAGGTAGGTAGAGCAGTGGCCTTCCGTACCGTACTGCTATATATACTGGTGGTCACTGTCAGCAAACTGCAAAACTAAAATGCACCACAGGTATAGAATCTAGATGGATAGTATACTTGACGACACAGAGGTAGGTAGAGCAGTGGCCTTCCGTACCGTACTGCTATATATACTGGTGGTCACTGGTCAGGAAAACTCTGCACTGTACTCCTCCTATATAATATACTGGTGGTCCCCAGTCCCCACAATAAAGCAGTGGGAGCACAGATATATGCAGCACACTGAGCACAGATATGGAGTGTTTTTCAGGCAGACAACGTATACTGGTGGTCACTGGTCATCAAAACTCTGCACTGTACTCCTCCTATATAATACAGCTGCTCCCCAGTCCCCACAATTAAGCAGTGTGAGCACAGATGGTATCCGGACTCCAGGTCGACACACCTTAGGTCGACATGGACAAAAGGTCGACAGGAACAAGGTCGACATGGAAAAAGGTTGACATGAGTTTTTCACAATTTTTTTCTTTTTTGGAACTTTTTCATACTTAACGTTCCATGTGGACTACGATTGGAACGGTAATCTGTGCCGAGCGAAGCGGAGCGAAGGCACCATGCGAGGGGACGCGGTGCACTAATTGGGGTTCCCGGTCACTCTACGAAGAAAACGACACCAAAGAAACATAAAAAACTCATGTCGATCTTTTTCCATGTCGACCTTGTTCATGTCGACCTTTTGTCCATGTCGACCAACTGGTGTCGACCTAAGGTGTGTCGACCTTTTTGTTGTCGACCTGGAGTCCCAGACCCAGCACAGATATATGCAGCACACTGAGCACAGATATGGAGTGTTTTTCAGGCAGACAACGTATACTGGTGGTCACTGGTCAGCAAAACTCTGCACTGTACTCCTCCTATATAATACAGCTGCTCCCCAGTCCTCACAATAAAGCAGTGTGAGCACAGATATATGCAGCACACTGAGCAGAGATATTTTTTCAGGCAGACAACGTATACTGGTGGTCACTGGTCAGCAAAACTCTGCACTGTACTCCTCCTATATAATACAGCTGCTCCCCAGTCCTCACAATAAAGCAGTGTGAGCACAGATATATGCAGCACACTGAGCACGGATATGGAGCGTTTTTCAGGCAGACAACGTATACTGGTGGTCACTGGTCAGCAAAACTCTGCACTGTACTCCTCCTATATAATACAGCTGCTCCCCAGTCCCCACAATTAAGCAATAAGCAGCACAAATATTATTAATAAACGGAGAGGACGCCAGCCACGTCCTCTCCCTAACATTTCCAATGCACGAGTGAAAATGGCGGCGATGCGCGGCTGCTTATATAGTATCCGAATCTCGCGAGAATCCGACAGCGGGATGATGACGTTCGGGCGCGCTCGGATTAACCGAGCCATACGGGAGAATCCGAATATGCCTCGGACCCGTGTAAAATGGGTGAAGTTCAGGGGGGTTCGGTTTTCGAGGAACCGAACCCGCTCATCACTAATAGCTATCACACTGCATCCAAATATCCTAAATGATTATCTGCCTCCATTAATATTATAAGGCTATTACAGTCACCTCTGTTGTGACCATGAATACTCCAGTCTGCAGCCTTTATTTCCTACACGTTTTAATAGGTTATTACTAAACAAATGAGAAAGAGACCAACGCAACTAGTGGCAAGAGGCCAAGATGTTATCATTCCTCCTGTGGTTACGCTGAAATAGATTTAAAGTCCAGTGTAACCTTGATTTTTTTTTTTTTTAATAGAGTCACACTTAATGATCTTTAGCACACACAGTAATAATTCCATTATTATCGCATCTAACAAGATATTAGAAGGGAAACGCCATTATGTTTCGGACAAGATGAACAGCCCAGGAGCATAATATATTAATGGCAGCGTTTTAATACAAAATCCATCTAAATCAAACTCTTTCATGTAATTTTAAGCTATTTGAACTCTTCGGATTACAGAAGAGGTGTTATGGCTTTCATATCAGAGGTGCCAGCTGTTCGCTACAGAACAGAATCATCATCTCTCACTCCTCACCCGCAGTTTCCCTAATATAAAGCAAGATGTCTATAACACACGTGTGCTGGCAGACACAATGCAGTCATCCTAAGAGGGCATGATCACACCGTAACATGAAGTTACTTCTCCTTATAAAGACACTGCAGTCCTGGTCACTTTGTACACACTCCAATCTACCATGCAATCAGCAACTATGGTTGCCTCGACCTAGTAATTTCAAGGGCAGGAGAGGCATCTGTGGAAATGCTTACACAGTGGGTATTACGTTTGTCCATGCTCACACAAACATTTTATCGTGGCACAAACCTCTTCCAAGTATTGATTATTCACGCATTTAACAAATTTAGACCTCCCATCATGACTGCCTCGCCTTGGGCCATGTCTAGAATGAATAAATGTATGGCTAGGATGATCTTGCAGTTTCATTTACTCTCACTCATTATCTGTCATCAGTTGCTGCCATTACATATGTTGCCCAGTGTATTCCTATGTAGTTTGGCTAAAATGGCTGTCCCACCTGGATGCTTCATGGGTACGATGAATAATTCCTGTAACGATGACCCCAAATAACTGCTACTCTGCTGCAGTAATTCCATGGTCTCTGTATTTTTTCCACAGCTAAACCCTCTTTATTGAATTTCATTTATTCTGTATTGTATTTTCATATATTGGTGTATTGCTATACAGATTGCTGTACTCTGTTACTACAATGACATGCGCCTTGAGGCATATTGGAGAAAGAGTGCAATATATGTAAAAAAAATATAAGATTTTACTCACCGGTAAATCTATTTCTCGTAGTCCATAGTGGATGCTGGGACTCCGTAAGGACCATGGGGAATAGCGGCTCCGCAGGAGACTGGGCACAACTAAAGAAAGCTTTAGGACTACCTGGTGTGCACTGGCTCCTCCCACTATGACCCTCCTCCAGACCTCAGTTAGGATACTGTGCCCGGAAGAGCTGACACAATAAGGAAGGATTTTGAATCCCGGGTAAGACTCATACCAGCCACACCAATCACACCGTATAACTCGTGATACTATACCCAGTTAACAGTATGAAATATAACTGAGCCTCTCAACAGATGGCTCAACAATAACCCTTTAGTTAGGCAATAACTATATACAAGTATTGCAGACAATCCGCACTTGGGATGGGCGCCCAGCATCCACTACGGACTACGAGAAATAGATTGACCGGTGAGTAAAATCTTATTTTCTCTGACGTCCTAAGTGGATGCTGGGACTCCGTAAGGACCATGGGGATTATACCAAAGCTCCCAAACGGGCGGGAGAGTGCGGATGACTCTGCAGCACCGAATGAGCAAACTCTAGGTCCTCCTCAGCCAGGGTATCAAACTTGTAGACTCTTGCAAAAGTGTTTGAACCCGACCAAGTAACAGCTCGGCAAATTTGTAAAGCCGAGACCCCTCGGGCAGCCGCCCAAGAAGAGCCCACTTTCCTCGTGGAATGGGCTTTTACAGATTTAGGGTGCGGCAGTCCAGCCGCAGAATGTGCAAGTTGAATCGTGCTACAGATCCAGCGAGCAATAGTCTGCTTAGAAGCAGGAGCACCCAGCTTGTTGGGTGCATACAGGATAAATAGCGAGTCAGTTTTCCTGACTCCAGCCGTCCTGGAAACATATATTTTTCAGGGCCCTGACTACGTCCAGTAACTTGGAATCCTCCAAGTCCCAAGTAGCCGCAGGCACCACAATAGGTTGGTTCACATGAAAAACGGATACCACCTTAGGAAGGAATTGGGAACGAGTCCTCAATTCCGCCCTATCCATATAAAAAAATTAGATAAGGGCTTTTGCATGATAAAGCCGCTAATTCTGATACACGCCTGGCCGACGCCAAGGCCAACAGCATGACCACTTTCCACGTGAGGTATTTTAGCTCCACGGATTTAAGTGGCTCAACCCAATGCGACTTCAGGAAATCCAACACCACGTTGAGATCCCACGGTGCCACTGGAGGCACAAACGGGGGCTGACTATGCAGCACTCCCTTAACAAAAGTCTGAACTTCAGGCAGTGAAGTCAGTTCTATTTTGGAAGAAAATCGATAGAGCCGAAATCTGGACCTTAATGGAACCCAATTTTAGGCCCATAGTCACCCCTGACTGTAGGAAGTGCAGAAATCGACCTAGCTGAAATTCCTCCGTTGGGGCCTTCCTGGCCTCACAGCACGCAACATATTTCCGCCATATGCGGTGATAATGGTTTGCGTTCGCTTCTTTCCTAGCTTTAATTAGCGTAGGGATAACTTCCTCCGGAATGCCCTTTTACTTCAGGATCCGGCGTTCAACCGCCATGCCGTCAAACGCAGCCGCGGTACGTCTTGGAACAGACAGGCCCCCTGCTGCAGCAGGTCCTGTCTGAGCGGCAGAGGCCATGGGTCCTCTGAGATCATTTCTTGGAGTTCTGGGTACCAAGCTCTTCTTGGCCAATCCGGAACAATGAGTATAGTTCTTACTCCTCTCCTTCTTATTATTCTCATTACCCTGGGTATGAGAGGCAGAGAAGGGAACACATACACCGACTGGTACACCCACGGTGTTACCAGAGCGTCCACAGCTATCGCCTGAGGGTCCCTTGACCTGGCGCAATATCTTTTTAGCTTTTTGTTGAGGCGGGACGCCATCATGTCCACCTGTGGCCTTTCCCAACGGTGTACAATCATCTGGAAGACTTCTGGATGAAGTCCCCATGTCCACTCCGGGAATGAACACTGCTGACAGTGCTAACACATGATTTTCCGCCCATCGGAGAATCCTTGTAGCTTCTGCCATTGCCATCCTGCTTCTTGTGCCGCCCTGTCGGTTTACATGAGCGACCGCCGTGATGTTGTCTGACTGGATCAGCACCGGCCGGTGTTGAAGCAGGGGTCTAGCCTGACTTAGGGCATTGTAAATGGCCCTTAGTTCCAGAATATTTTTGTGTAGGGAAGTCTCCTGACTTGTCCATAGTCCTTGGAAGTTTCTTCCCTGTGTGACTGCCCCCTAGCCTCGAAGGCTGGCATCCGTGGTCACCAGGACCCAGTCCTGTATGCCGAATCTGCGGCCCTCTAGAAGATGAGCACTCTGCAGCCACCACAACAGCGACACCCTGGCCCTTGGAGACAGGGTTATCCGACGATGCATCTGAAGATGCGACCCGGACCACTTGTCCAAAAGATCCCACTGGAAGATCCTTGCATGGGACCTGGCGAATGGAAATTTTTTCGTAAGAAGCTACCATCTTTCCCAGGGCTCGCGTGCATTGATGCACCGACACCTGTATTTGTATTAGGAGGTCTCTGTCTAGAGACGACAACTCCTTGGACTTCTCCTCCGGAAGAAACCCTTTTTTTCCTGTTCTGTGTCCAGAACCATACCCAGGAACAGTAGACGCGTCGTAGGAACCAGCTGCGACTTATATTCAGAATCCAGCCGTGCTGTTGTAGCACTTCCCGAGATAGTGCTACTACGACGAACAACTGCTCCCTGGACCTCGCCTTTATAAGGAGATCGTCCAAGTACGGGATAATTATTTCGGCCATTACCTTGGTAAATACCCTCGGTGCCGGGGACAGACCAATGGCAACGTCTGGAATTGGTAATGACAATCCTGTACCACAATTTTGAGGTACTCCTGGTGAGGAGGGTAAATAGGGACATGCAGGTAAGCATCCTTGATGTCCAGTGATACCATGAAATTCTCCAGGATTGCAATAATCGCCCTGAGCGATTCCATTTTGAACTTGAACCTTCGTATATAAGTGTTCAAGGATTTCAATTTTAGAATGGGTCTTACCGAACCGTCTGGTTTCGGTACCACTAAACATTTTGGAATAGTAACGCCGGCCTTGTTGAAGGAGGGGTACCTTGATTTCACCTGCTGGAAGTACAGCTTGTGAATTGCAGCCAGTACTACCTCCCTTTCTCCGAGGGCAGCAGGCAAGGCTGATGTGAGGTAACGGCGAGGGGGAGTCGCCTCGAACTCCAGCTTGTATCCCTGTGATACTACTTGCAGAACCTAGGGATCCACCTGTGGGCAAGCCCACTGGTCCCTGAAGTTCCCGAGACGCGCCCCCACCGCACCTGTCTCCACCTGTGGAGCCCCAGCGTCATGCGGTGGACTCAGAGGAAGCGGGGGAAGATTTTTGATCCTGGGAATTGGCTGTCTGGTGCAGCTTTTTCCTTCTTCCCTTGTCTCTGTGCAGAAAGGAAGCGCCTTTGACCCGCTTGCTTTTCTGAAGCCGAAAGGACTGTACCTGAAAATACGGTGCTTTCTTAGGCTGTGAGGAAACCTGAGGTAAAAATTTTTCTTCCCAGCTGTTGCTGTGGATACGAGGTCCCAGAGACCATCCCCAAACAATTCCTCACCCTTATAAGGCAGAATCGCCATGTGCCTTTTAAAGTCAGCATCACCTGTCCACTGCCGGGTCTGGCAGAATGGACATTGCATTAATTCTGGATGCCAGCCGGCAAATATCCCTCTGTGCATCCCTCATATATAAGACGACGTCTTTAATATGCTTTATGTTAGCAAAATATTATCCCTGTCTAGGGTATTAATATTATCTGACAGGGTATCAGACCACGCTGCAGCAGAACTATTCATGCTGAGGCAATTGCAGGTCTCAGTATAGTACCTGAGTGTGTATATACAGACTTCAGGATAGCCTCCTGCTTTTTATCAGCAGGCTCCTTCAAAGTGGCCGTATCCTAAGACGGCAGTGCCACCTTTTTTGACAAACGTGTGAGCGCCTTATCCACCCTAGGGGATATCTCCCAACGTGACCTATCCTCTGGCGGGAAAGGGTACGCCAGCAGTAACTTTTTAGAAATTACCAGTTTCTTATCGGGGGAACCCACGCTTCTTTACACACTTCATTCACTCATCTGATGGGGGAACAAAACACTGGCTGCTTTTTCTCCCCAAACATAAAACCCCTTTTATGTGGTACTTGGGTTCATGTCAGAAATGTGTAACACATTTTTCATTGCCGAGATCATGCAACGGATGTTACTAGTGGATTGTGTATATGTCTCAACCTCGTCGACACTGGAGTCAGACTCCGTGTCGACATCTGTGTCTGCCATCTGAGGTAACGGGGTTTTTTTGAGCCCCTGATGGCCTTTGAGACGCCTGGGCAGGCGCGGGCTGAGTAGCCGGCTGTCCCACAGCTGTTACGTCATCCAGCCTTTTATGTAAGGAGTTGACATTGTCGTTTAATACCTTCCACCTATCCATCCACTCTGGTGTCGGCCCCACAGGGGGCGACATCCCATTTATCGGCCTCTGCTCCGCCTCCACGTAACCTTCCTCATCCAACATGTCGACACAGCCGTACCGACACACCCACACACAGGGAATGCTCTGACTGAGGACAGGACCCCACAAAGTCCTTTGGGGAGACAGAGAGAGAGTATGCCAGCACACACCAGAGCGCTATATAATGCAGGGATTAACACTATAACTGAGTGATTTTTCCCCCAATAGCTGCTTGTATACACATATTGCGCCTAAATTTAGTGCCCCCCCTCTCTTTTTAACCCTTTGAGACTGAAAACTACAGGGGAGAGCCTGGGGAGCTGTCTTCCAGCTGCACTGTGAAGAAAAAATGGTGCCAGTGTGCTGAGGGAGATAGCCCCGCCCCTTTTTCGGCTGACTTTTCTCCCGCTTTTTTTTATGGATTCTGGCAGGGGTAATTTATCACATATATAGCCCTGGGACTATATATTGTGATGATTTGCCAGCCAAGGTGTTTATATTGCTGCTCAGGGCGCCCCCCCCCCCAGCGCCCTGCACCCATCAGTGACCGGAGTGTGAGGTGTGCATGAGGAGCAATGGCGCACAGCTGCAGTGCTGTGCGCTACCTTGTTGAAGACCGAGGTCTTCTGCCGCCGAATTTCCGGACCACTTCTTGCTTCTGGCTCTGTAAGGGGGACGGCGGCGCGGCTCCGGGACCGAACGATCGAGGTCGGGTCCTGTGTTCGATCCCTCTGGAGCTAATGGTGTCCAGTAGCCTAAGAAGCCCAAACTATCTCCAGTCAGGTAGGTTCGCTTCTTCTTCCCTTAGTCCCTCGCTGCAGTGAGTCTGTTGCCAGCAGATCTCACTGTAAAATAAAAAACCTAAAATATACTTTCTTTCTAGGAGCTCAGGAGAGCCCCTAGTGTGCATCCAGCTCAGCCGGGCACAAGATTCTAACTGAGGTCTGGAGGAGGGTCATAGTGGGAGTAGCCAGTGCACACCAGGTAGTCCTAAAGCTTTCATTAGTTGTGCCCAGTCTCCTGCGGAGCCGCTATTCCCCATGGTCCTTACGGAGTCCCAGCATCCACTTAGGACGTCAGAGAAATATTATTAATATTACGCACAATCAAATTTTGACAAATTACCTTTACTTTAGGACTACCCTGTACAAATGGTCTCTATTTCAGGACTCTGCTATAGTAAAGTACACATGGGCATATTGGCCATAGGGCTAACAGTGAAGACTCCAGGTGGGCCAATGTGCATGTGGGGCCTGTTTTGTTTGTTAACATGTGAAGGGTGGTGCTGCCGCCATGGGTACACGGTATACCTCTTGTACTGCCCATGTGAAGCCACTTCTACAATTTTTTCCAGGGCTACTTTCAGTTCACAATCTGTCCCTGAAAGTACCATAGCCTCCAACATGACCCATTCCATCATGTAAAAAATGCCCTGCTCCTGGACTTCATCAGAGCATTTCAAACCTAATGGAATGGCTCATGTTGGAGAGTACAAAGTATCCATGGATAATAGATGTGCAAATATCGGAGAATATAAACCACATCACTGCAGCCCAATAGCAGGTTTTACATTTCTCATGCAGTTTTTGCACATATGTGTGTTCCTAAAAAAGACATAGGTTTGAGAGAGGTTCTCAAACGCGGTCCTCAAAGCACCCCAACGGTTAAGGTTTTAGGCATAGCCATGGCTCAGCACAGATGGTTAAATCAAATTGGCTGAGGTGCTAATTAAGTTATCTGTGGCCAGTCATGGACAACCTTAAACCCTAGACCGTTGTGGTGCCTTGAGGACCGCGTTTGAGAACCTCTGGGTTAGAGAATCATGGTCCCATCACATGACCACTAAGGAGCTTCATAACAGACTTGGACATCAGATGACACGCTCTCCTCAAGAATATGTTTAAGGGCTGAAATGCAACTACCTTCTGGCTGAAAGATGACAGCTATATCAAGTAATAAGTCCTAAACCTCAACTAAGCACAGAAAAGAACACAGAGAACAGTTTCTGGATGACCTGTAGAGTCAGTCATAACCAGTTCCAGATCCAAACAAGTGGCTACTCTTTCCAACCACCTCATGGTTTGATCTTGCAATGACTTGCGCCATGACAGACGTTAGGTTAGGGAAGTACACTTGGACGGTCTTTATGTTGCTATAGTAAACGCAGCTTTACTGAAACGTTCAGTTTACCAGGATTATTTTATGATCCTTCACCAGTTTTCCTGTAAAAATAAGAATTTACTTACCGATAATTCTATTTCTCATAGTCCGTAGTGGATGCTGGGGACTCCGAAAGGACCATGGGGAATAGCGGCTCCGCAGGAGACTGGGCACAAAAGTAAAAAGCTTTAGGACTACCTGGTGTGCACTGGCTCCTCCCCCTATGACCCTCCTCCAAGCCTCAGTTAGGATACTGTGCCCGGACGAGCGTACACAATAAGGAAGGATTTTGAATCCCGGGTAAGACTCATACCAGCCACACCAATCACACCGTACAACTTGTGATCTGAACCCAGTTAACAGCATGATAACAGAAGGAGCCTCTGAAAAGATGGCTCACAACAACTGGTGTGCACTGGCTCCTCCCCCTATGACCCTCCTCCAAGCCTCAGTTAGGATACTGTGCCCGGACGAGCGTACACAATAAGGAAGGATTTTGAATCCCGGGTAAGACTCATACCAGCCACACCAATCACACCGTACAACTTGTGATCTGAACCCAGTTAACAGCATGATAACAGAAGGAGCCTCTGAAAAGATGGCTCACAACAACTGGTGTGCACTGGCTCCTCCCCCTATGACCCTCCTCCAAGCCTCAGTTAGGATACTGTGCCCGGACGAGCGTACACAATAAGGAAGGATTTTGAATCCCGGGTAAGACTCATACCAGCCACACCAATCACACCGTACAACTTGTGATCTGAACCCAGTTAACAGCATGATAACAGAAGGAGCCTCTGAAAAGATGGCTCACAACAACAATAACCCGATTTTTGTAACAATAACTATGTACAAGTAATGCAGACAATCCGCACTTGGGATGGGCGCCCAGCATCCACTACGGACTATGAGAAATAGAATTATCGGTAAGTAAATTCTTATTATTTTCTCTAACGTCCTAGTGGATGCTGGGGACTCCGAAAGGACCATGGGGATTATACCAAAGCTCCCAAACGGGCGGGAGAGTGCAGATGACTCTGCAGCACCGAATGAGAAAACTCCAGGTCCTCCTCAGCCAGGGTATCAAATTTGTAGAATTTAGCAAACGTGTTTGCCCCTGACCAAGTAGCTGCTCGGCAAAGTTGTAAAGCCGAGACCCCTCGGGCAGCCGCCCAAGATGAGCCCACTTTCCTTGTGGAATGGGCTTTTACAGATTTTGGCTGTGGCAGGCCTGCCACAGAATGTGCAAGCTGAATTGTACTACAAATCCAACGAGCAATCGTCTGCTTAGAAGCAGGAGCACCAAGCTTGTTGGGTGCATACAGGATAAACAGCGAGTCAGATTTTCTGACTCCAGCCGTCCTGGAAACATATATTTTCAGGGCCCTGACTACGTCCAGCAACTTGGAATCCTCCAAGTCCCTAGTAGCCGCAGGCACCACAATAGGCTGGTTTAAGTGAAATGCTGAAACCACCTTAGGGAGAAATTGAGGACGAGTCCTCAATTCTGCCCTGTCCGTATGAAAAATTAGGTAAGGGTTTTTATAGGATAAAGCCGCCAATTCTGAGACACGCCTGGCTGAAGCCAGGGCTAACAGCATTACCACTTTCCATGTGAGATATTTTAAGTCCACAGTGGTGAGTGGTTCAAACCAATGTGATTTTAGGAATCCCAAAACTACATTGAGATCCCAAGGTGCCACTGGAGGCACAAAAGGAGGCTGTATATGCAGTACTCCCTTGACAAACGTCTGAACTTCAGGAACTGAAGCTAGTTCTTTTTGGAAGAATATTGACAGGGCCGAAATTTGAACCTTAATGGACCCTAATTTTAGGCCCATAGACAGTCCTGTTTGCAGGAAATGCAGGAATCGACCCAGTTGAAATTCCTCTGTAGGGGCCTTCCTGGCCTCGCACCACGCAACATATTTACGCCAAATACGGTGATAATGTTGTACGGTTACATCCTTCCTGGCTTTGATCAGGGTAGGGATGACTTCATCCGGAATGCCTTTTTCCTTCAGGATCCGGCGTTCAACCGCCATGCCGTCAAACGCAGCCGCGGTAAGTCTTGGAACAGACATGGTCCCTGCTGGAGCAGGTCCTTTCTTAGAGGTAGAGGCCACGGGTCTTCCGTGAGCATCTCTTGAATTTCCGGGTACCAAGTCCTTCTTGGCCAATCCGGAGCCACGAGTATAGTCTTTACTCCTCTCCTTCTTATGATTCTCAGTACCTTGGGTATGAGAGGCAGAGGAGGGAACACATACACTGACTGGTACACCCACGGTGTTACCAGAGCGTCCACAGCTATTGCCTGAGGATCCCTTGACCTGGCGCAATATCTGTCCAGTTTTTTGTTGAGGCGGGACGCCATCATGTCCACCTTTGGTTTTTCCCAACGGTTCACAATCATGTGGAAGACTTCTGGGTGAAGTCCCCACTCCCCCGGGTGAAGATCGTGTCTGCTGAGGAAGTCTGCTTCCCAGTTGTCCACTCCCGGAATGAACACTGCTGACAGTGCTATCACATGATTTTCCGCCCAGCGAAGAATCCTTGCCACTTCCGTCATTGCCCTCCTGCTTCTTGTGCCGCCCTGTCTGTTTACGTGGGCGACTGCCGTGATGTTGTCCGACTGGATCAACACCGGCTGACCCTGCAGCAGAGGCCTTGCCTGACTTAGGGCATTGTAAATGGCCCTTAGTTCCAGGATATTTATGTGAAGTGACGTTTCCATGCTTGACCACAAGCCCTGGAAATTTCTTCCCTGTGTGACTGCTCCCCAGCCTCTCAGGCTGGCATCCGTGGTCACCAGGACCCAATCCTGAATGCCGAATCTGCGGCCCTCCAGGAGATGAGCACTCTGTAACCACCACAGAGAGACACCCTTGTCCTTGGGGACAGGGTTATCCGCTGATGCATTTGAAGATGCGATCCGGACCATTTGTCCAGCAGATCCCACTGAAAAGTTCTTGCGTGGAATCTGCCGAATGGAATCGCTTCGTAAGAAGCCACCATCTTTCCCAGGACCCTTGTGCATTGATGTACTGACACTTGGCCTGGTCTAAGGAGGTTCCTGACTAGGTCGGATAACTCCCTGGCTTTCTCTTCCGGGAGAAACACCTTTTTCTGTACTGTGTCCAGAATCATTCCTAGGAACAGCAGACGTGTCGTCGGAATCAGCTGCGATTTTGGAATATTTAGCATCCATCCGTGCTGTCGTAGTACTACTTGAGATAGTGCTACTCCGACCTCTAACTGTTCTCTGGACCTTGCCCTTATCAGGAGATCGTCCAAGTAAGGGATAATTAAGACGCCTTTTCTTCGAAGAAGAATCATCATTTCGGCCATTACCTTGGTAAAGACCCGGGGTGCCGTGGACAATCCAAACGGCAGCGTCTGAAACTGATCGTGACAGTTCTGTACCACAAACCTGAGGTACCCTTGGTGAGAAGGGCAAATTGGGTCATGGAGGTAAGCATCCTTGATGTCCAGAGACACCATATAGTCCCCTTCTTCCAGGTTCGCTATCACTGCTCTGAGTGACTCCATCTTGAACTTGAACCTTTTTATGTAAGTGTTCAAGGATTTCAGATTTAAAATGGGTCTCACCGAGCCGTCCGGCTTCGGTACCACAAACAGCGTGGAATAATACCCCTTTCCCTGTTGTAGGAGGGGTACCTTGATTATCACTTGCTGGGAATACAGCTTGTGAATGGCTTCCAATACCGCCTCCCTGGCGGGGGGCGACGTTGGTAAAGCAGACTTAAGGAACCGGCGAGGGGGAGACGTCTCAAATTCCAATTTGTACCCCTGAGATACTACCTGCAGGATCCAGGGGTCCACTTGCGAGTGAGCCCACTGCGCGCTGAAATTCTTGAGACGGGCCCCCACCGTGCCTGAGTCCGCTTGTAAGGCCCCAGCGTCATGCTGAGGACTTGGTAGAAGCGGGGGAGGGCTTCTGTTCGTGGGAAGAGGCTGTCTGCTGCAGTCTTTTTCCGCTTCATCTGCCCCGGGGCAGATATGAGTGGCCTTTTGCCCGCTTGCCCTTATGGGGACGAAAGGACTGAGCCTGAAAAGACGGTATCTTTTTCTGCTGCGAGGTGACTTGGGGTAAAAAATAAGAATTTACTTACCGATAATTCTATTTCTCGTAGTCCGTAGTGGATGCTGGGGACTCCGTAAGGACCATGGGGAATAGCGGCTCCGCAGGAGACTGGGCACAAAAGTAAAGCTTTAGAACTACCTGGTGTGCACTGGCTCCTCCCCCTATGACCCTCCTCCAAGCCTCAGTTAGGATACTGTGCCCGGACGAGCGTACACAATAAGGAAGGATTTTGAATCCCGGGTAAGACTCATACCAGCCACACCAATCACACCATATAACTTGTGATCTAAACCCAGTTAACAGCATGATAACAGAGGAGCCTCTAGAAAAGATGGCTTACTACAGCAATAACCCGATTTTTTGGTAACAATAACTATGTACCAGTATTGCAGACAATCCGCACTTGGGATGGGCGCCCAGCATCCACTACGGACTACGAGAAATAGAATTATCGGTAAGTAAATTCTTATTTTCTCTAACGTCCTAAGTGGATGCTGGGGACTCCGTAAGGACCATGGGGATTATACCAAAGCTCCCAAACGGGCGGGAGAGTGCGGATGACTCTGCAGCACCAAATGAGAGAACTCCAGGTCCTCCTCAGCCAGGGTATCAAATTTGTAGAATTTTACAAACGTATTTGCTCCTGACCAAGTAGCTGCTCGGCAAAGTTGTAAAGCCGAGACCCCTCGGGCAGCCGCCCAAGATGAGCCCACCTTCCTTGTGGAATGGGCTTTTACAGATTTTAGCTGTGGCAGGCCTGTCACAGAATGTGCAAGCTGAATTGTACTACAAATCCAACGAGCAATAGTCTGCTTAGAAGCAGGAGCACCCAGCTTGTTGGGTGCATACAGAATAAACAACGAGTCAGATTTTCTGACTCCAGCAGTCCTGGAAACCTATATTTCCAGGGCTCTGACAACGTCTAGCAACTTGGAGTCCTCCAAGTCCCTAGTAGCCGCAGGCACCACAATAGGTTGATTCAGGTGAAACGCTGAAAACCACCTTAGGGAGAAACTGAGGACAAGTCCTCAATTCCGCCCTGTCCGAATGGAAAATCAGATGAGGGCTTTTACAGGATAAAGCCGCCAATTCTGACACGCACCTGGCCCAGGCCAGGGCCAACAGCATGACCACTTTCCATGTGAGATATTTTAACTCCACATATTTAAGTGGTTCAAACCAATGTGACTTTTGGAACCCAAAAACTACATTTAGATCCCAAGGTGCCACTGGAGGCACAAAAGGAGGCTGTATATACAGTACCCCTTTCACAAACGTCTGAACTTCAGGGACTGAAGCTAGTTCTTTTTGGAAGAAAATTGACAGGGCCGAAATTTGAACCTTAATGGACCCCCATTTCAGGCCCATAGAAACTCCTGTTTGCAGGAAATGTAGGAATCGACCTAGTTGAAAATTCCTCCGTCGGGGCCTTACTGGCCTCGCACCACGCAACATATTTTTGCCAAATGCGGTGATAATGTTTTGCGGTTATATCTTTCCTGGCTTTGATCAGGATAGGGATGACTTCATCCGGAATGCCTTTTTCCTTCAGGATCCGGCGTTCAACCGCCCTGCCGTTAAACGCAGCCGCGGTAAGTCTTGGAACAGACAGGGTCCTTGCTGGAGCAGGTCCCTTCTTAGAGGTAGAGGCCACGGATCCTCCGTGAGCATCTCTTGAAGTTCCGGTTACCAAGTCCTTCTTGGCCAATCCGGAGCCACGAATATAGTGCTTACTCCTCTCCATCTTATAATTCTCAGTACCTTGGTTATGAGAGGCAGAGGAGGGAACACATACACTGACCGGTACACCCACTGTGTTACCAGAGCGTCTACAGCTATTGCATGAGGGTCCCTTGACCTGGCGCAATACTTGTCGAGTTTTATAAACATGTGGAAGACTTCTGGGTGAAGTCCCCACTCTCCCGGGTGGAGGTCGTGTCTGCTGAGGAAGTCTGCTTCCCAGTTGTCCACTCCCGGAATGAATACTGCTGACAGTGCTATCACATGATTTTCCGCCCAGCGAAGAATCCTTGCAGCTTCTGCCATTGCCCTTCTGCGTCTTGTGTCACCCTGTCTGTTTACGTGGGTGACTGCTGTGATGTTGTCCGAATGGATCAACTCCGGGTGACCTTGAAGCAGAGGTCTTGCTGAGCTTAGAGCATTGTAAATGGCCCTTAGCTTCAGGATATTTATGTGAAGTGATGTCTTCAGGCTTGACCATAAGCTCTGGAAATTCCTTCACTGTGTGACTGCTCCCCAGCCTCGCAGGCTGGCATCCGTGGTCACCAGGACCCAGTCCTGAATGTGCGGCCCTCTAGAAGATGAGCACTCTGCAACCACCACAGGAGAGACACCCTTGTGCTTGGTGACAGGGTTATCCGCTGATGCATCTGAAGATGCGACCCAGACCATTTGTCCAGCAGGTCCCACTGGAAAGTTCTTGCGTGGAATCTGCCGCATGGGATTGCTTCATAGGAAGCCACCATTTTTCCCAGAACCATCTCATTGATGTACTGAGACTTGGCTCGGTTATAGGAGGTTCCCGACTAGCTCGGATAACTCCCTGACTTTCTCCTCCGGGAGAAACACCTTTTTCTGAACTGTGTCCAGGATCATCCCTAAGAACAGAAGACGAGTCGTCGGAATCAGCTGCGATTTTGGAATATTGAGAATCCAATCGTGCTGCCGCAACACTACCTGAGATAGTGCTACACCGACCTCCAACTGTTCCATGGATCTTACCCTTATCAGGGAATCGTCCAAGTAAGGGATAACTAAAATTCCCTTCCTTCGAAGGAGTATCATCATTTCGGCCATTACCTTGGTAAAGACCCGGGGTGCCGTGGACCATCCATACGGCAGCGTCTGAAACTGATAGTGACAGTTCTGTACCATAAACCTGAGGTACCCTTGGTGAGAAGGGTAAATTGGGACATGAAGGTAAGCACCCTTGATGTCCCGAGACATCATGTAGTCCTCTTCTTCCAGGTTCGCAATCACTGCTCTGAGTGACTCAATCTTGAATTTGAACCTCTGTATGTAAGTGTTCAAAGATTTTAGATTTAGAATCGGTCTCACCGAGCCGTCCGGCTTCGGTACCACAACAGTGTGTAATAATACCCCGTTCCCTGTTGCAGGAGGGGTACCTTGATTATCACCTGCTGGGAATACAGCTTGTGAATGGCTTCCAAAACTGTCTCCCTGTCAGAAGGAGACATCGGTAAAGCCGACTTTAGGAAACGGCGAGGGGGAGACGTCTCGAATTCCAATTTGTACCCCTGAGATATCACCTGAAGGATCCAGGGGTCTACTTGCGAGTGAGCCCACTGCGCGCTGAAATTCATTGAGACGGGCCCCCACCGTGCCTGATTCTGCTTGTAAAGCCCCAGCGTCATACTGAGGGCTTGGCAGAGGCGGGAGAGGGTTTCTGTTCCTGGGAACTGGCTGATTTCTGCAGCCTTTTTCCTCTCCCTCTGTCACGGGGCAGAAATGAGGAACCTTTTGCCCACTTGCCCACGAAAAGACTGCGCCTGATAATACGGCGTCTTCTCATGTTGAGAGGCGACCTGGGGTACAAACGTGGATTTCCCAGCTGTTGCCGTGGCCACCAGGTCTGAAAGACCGACCCCAAATAACTCCTCCCCTTAATAAGGCAATACTTCCAAATGCCGTTTGGAATCCGCATCACCTGACCACTGTCGTGTCCATAACCCTCTACTGGTAGAAATGGACAACGCACTTAGACTTGATGCCAGTCGGCAAATATTCCGCTGTGCATCACGCATATATAGAAATGCATCTTTTAAATGCTCTATAGGCAATAATATACTGTCCCTATCTAGGGTATCAATATTTTCAGTCAGGGAATCCGACCACGCCAACCCAGCACTGCACATCCAGGCTGAGGCGATTGCTGGTCGCAGTATAACACCAGTATGTGTGTAAATACCTTTTAGGATGCCCTCCTGCTTTCTATCAGCAGGATCCTTAAGGGCGGCCATCTCAGGAGAGGGTAGAGCCCTTGTTCTTACAAGCGTGTGAGCGCTTCATCCACCCTAGGGGGTGTTTCCCAACGCACCCTAACCTCTGGCGGGAAAGGATATAATGCCAATAACATTTTTGAAATTATCAGTTGTTATTGGGGGAAAACCACGCATCATCACACACCTCATTTAATTTCTCGGATTCATGAAAACTACAGGTAGTTTTTCCTCACCGAACATAATACCCCTTTTTGGTGGTACTCGTATTATCAGAAATGTCTAAAACATTTTTCATTGCCTCAATCATGTATTGTGTGGCCCTACTGGAAGTCACATTTGTCTCTTCACCGTCGACACTGGAGTCAGTATCCGTGTCGGCGTCTATATCTGCCATCTGAGGTAACGGGCGCTTTAGAGCCCCTGACGGCCTATGAGACGTCTGGACAGGCACAAGCTGAGTAGCCGGCTGTCTCATGTCAACCACTGTCTTTTATACAGAGCTGACACTGTCACGTAATTCCTTCCAACAGTTCATCCACTCAGGTGTCGACCCCCTAGGGGGTGACATCACTATTACAGGCAATCTGCTCCGTCTCCACATCATTTTTCTCCTCATACATGTCGACACAAACGTACCGACATACAGCACACACACAGGGAATGCTCTGATAGAGGACAGGACCCCACTAGCCCTTTGGGGAGACAGAGGGAGAGTTTGCCAGCACACACCAGAGCGCTATATATATATACAGGGATAACCTTATATAAGTGTTTTTCCCCTTATAGCTGCTGTATCTTTAATACTGCGCGTAATTAGTGCCCCCCCTCTCTTTTTTAACCCTTTCTGTAGTGTAGTGACTGCAGGGGAGAGCCAGGGAGCTTCCCTCCAACGGAGCTGTGAGGGAAAATGGCGCCAGTGTGCTGAGGAGATAGGCTCCGCCCCCTTATCGGCGGCCTTATCTCCCGTTTTTCTATGTATTCTGGCAGGGGTTAAATTCATCCATATAGCCCAGGAGCTATATGTGATGCATTTTTTGCCATCCAAGGTGTTTTTATTGCGTCTCAGGGCGCCCCCCCCAGCGCCCTGCACCCTCAGTGACCGGAGTGTGAAGTGTGCTGAGAGCAATGGCGCACAGCTGCAGTGCTGTGCGCTACCTTGTTGAAGACAGGACGTCTTCTGCCGCCGATTTTCCGGACCTCTTCTGTCTTCTGGCTCTGTAAGGGGGCCGGCGGCGCGGCTCTGGGACCCATCCATGGCTGGGCCTGTGATCGTCCCTCTGGAGCTAATGTCCAGTAGCCTAAGAAGCCCAATCCACTCTGCACGCAGGTGAGTTCGCTTCTTCTCCCCTTAGTCCCTCGATGCAGTGAGCCTGTTGCCAGCAGGTCTCACTGAAAATAAAAAACCTAAAACTAAACTTTTCACTAAGCAGCTCAGGAGAGCCACCTAGTGTGCACCCTTCTCGTTCGGGCACAAAAATCTAACTGAGGCTTGGAGGAGGGTCATAGGGGGAGGAGCCAGTGCACACCAGGTAGTTCTAAAGCTTTACTTTTGTGCCCAGTCTCCTGCGGAGCCGCTATTCCCCATGGTCCTTACGGAGTCCCCAGCATCCACTTAGGACGTTAGAGTAAGGTGGATTTCCCAGCCGTTGCCGTGGCCACCAGGTCCGATAGACCGACCCCAAATAACTCCTCCCCTTTATACGGCAATACTTCCATATGCCGTTTGGAATCCGCATCCCCTGACCACTATCGCGTCCATAATCCTCTTCTGGCAGAAATGGACATCGCACTTACTCTTGATGCCAGAGTGCAAATATCCCTCTGTGCATCTCGCATATATAGAAATGCATCCTTTAAATGCTCTATAGTCAATAATATATTGTCCCTGTCCAGGGTATCAATATTTTCAGTCAGGGAATCCGACCAAGCCACCCCAGCACTGCACATCCAGGCTGAGGCGATTGCTGGTCGCAGTATAATACCAGTATGTGTGTATATACTTTTTAGGATATTTTCCAGCTTCCTATCAGCTGGTTCCTTGAGGGCGGCCGTATCAGGAGACGGTAACGCCACTTGTTTTGATAAGCGTGTGAGCGCCTTATCTACCCTAGGGGGTGTTTCCCAACGTGCCCTAACCTCTGGCGGGAAAGGGTATAATGCCAATAATTTTTTTAGAAATTAGCAGTTTTTTATCGGGGGAAACCCACGCTTCATCACACACCTCATTTAATTCATCTGATTCGGGAAAAACTACGGGTAGTTTTTTCACACCCCACATAATTTTGTGGTACTTGTAGTATCAGAAATGTTCAAAACCTCCTTCATTGCCGTGATCATGTAACGTGTGGCCCTACTGGAAAATACGTTTGTTTCCTCACCGTCGACACTGGAGTCAGTGTCCGTGTCTGTATCGACCTGAGGTAACGGGCGCTTTAGAGCCCCTGACGGTGTTTGAGACGCCTGTACAGGTATTAACTGATTTGCCGGCTGTCTCATGTCAACAGTCTTTTGTAAAGTGCTGACACTATCACGTAATTCTTTCCATAAGACCATCCAGTCAGGTGTCGACTCCCTAGGGGGTGACATCACTAACACAGGCAATTGCTCCGCCTCCACACCATTTTCCTCCTCATACATGTCGACACAACGTACCGACACACAGCACACACACAGGGAATGCTCTGATAGAGGACAGGACCCCACTAACCCTTTGGGGAGACAGAGGGAGAGTTTGCCAGCACACACCAGAGCGCTATATATATATATATATATATATATATAGGGATAACCTTATATAAGTGTTTTTCCCTAATATAGCTGCTGTATATATTTATATGCCAATTTAGTGCCCCCCCTCTCTTGTTTTACCCTGTTTCTGTAGTGCAGGACTGCAGGGGAGAGTCAGGGAGCCTTCCTCCAATGGAGCTGTGAGGAAAAAATGGCGCCAGTGTGCTGAGGAGATAGGCTCCGCCCCCTTATCGGCAGCCTTTCTCCCGCTTTTTTATGGAAAAATTGGCAGGGGTTAAATGCATCCATATAGCCCAGGAGCTATATGTGATGTATTTTTTGCCAAAAAAGGTGTTTTTATTGCGTCTCAGGGCGCCCCCCCAGCGCCCTGCACCCTCAGTGACCGGAGTGTGAAGTGTGCTGAGAGCAATGGCGCACAGCTGCGGTGCTGTGCGCTACCTTATTGAAGACAGGACGTCTTCTGCCGCCGATTTTCCGGACCTCTTCAGTCTTCTGGCTCTGTAAGGGGGCCGGCGGCGCGGCTCTGGGACCCATCCATGGCTGGGCCTGTGATCGTCCCTCTGGAGCTAATGTCAAGTAGCCTAAGAAGCCCAATCCACTCTGCACGCAGGTGAGTTCGCTTCTTCTCCCCTTAGTCCCTCGGTGCAGTGAGCCTGTTGCCAGCAGGTCTCCCTGAAAATAAAAAACCTACTTTAAACTTTTACACTAAGCAGCTCAGGAGAGCCCCTTAGCCTGCACCCGTCTCGTTCGGGCACAAAAATCTAACTGAGGCTTGGAGGAGGGTCATAGGGGGAGGAGCAGTGCACACCAGGTAGTCCTAAAGCTTTTTACTTTTGTGCCCAGTCTCCTGCGGAGCCGCTATTCCCCATGGTCCTTTCGGAGTCCCCAGCATCCACTAGGACGTTAGAGAAATAAAAGCTTAACAATTCTATCCATAATATCCCCTCAGGAATAAGTTGTGCAATCCTTGAACAATCTCGCTGCCAAGCCGAGTCCACTTTGGAGGAAAGAATACAGTATTTATGTAAAGTTCGAAGCTAAACTCCAAAATATTGCAGGACATGAAAAACCAAGTAACAAAAACATTTCCAGCATGCACAGACACACAGCAAGCATGGCTCTAAAACTACGATTATGTCTGAGCAGCTTTATGCCGTACGACTGAGACACTTCGAGAGAGGTAACGCTGGGTATTTTGTGTCTTAGTCATATTGCATCTGCAAGCCACCCACAGTGTACCAGAGACGCTAGGCTGCAAATTTAACTGCACAGAACTGCACAGAAATTGGTTTTACACATGTACAAAGTCGCAGATGAAGTACAATGCAACTTGCGTGAGGTAAATCCGTGGCTACTCACATTGGAGCCCTTTTAACGGGAAGCAGTTAGTTTCCTGGCTGCCACTACGCAAATAAGTTACAAATTTCAAGCAAAAACAGTGCTCGCCGCAGCGGAGTCGCACAGGGCCTGCCACGCCAAGAAGAGCTATTTGGTGCGACTGAAGCCACAGTATAAAAGGGCACTTCTGTAAAATCTATGACATTAACCGATCTGTGTTCAGGACACTGAAATCTTACATTTTTGTGCAGTCTACGTCTCATATTTTCAACCTGTGTTATGTATATTCCAAGAGGTACCTCAGACAGTTAAATATAATCTATAAAGAGATTATAAAAAATAAAACCAAAACTATTCTGAGGGAGTAATGTTAAAACATTAACATGCATAAATAATGGCTTGTTATAAATTTACTAGAATCATGGGAACTATGAATATATGCACAGATTATGGAACGTTGGTAAGCCATAATCATCAGAAAAGGATATATGTTAAGGGAAAAAAAAAAAAAAGATGAGAAACACCAGTAAGTGGTTGAAAACTAGGCAAGGTTACCTATTATCTGTACCACAGACACTGTACATATGGAGAGACGGAGAAGACGTTCGGCACGCATTTAAATTGTAACAGACTATTAAATATTATGCCTGGAGCAGGAGCAAAAAATCCCCCCAAAGTCCATTAGAGAAGTAATTCAGACAAGTTCTCCATGTAAACACTGAACAACAGTGACTTAGCTTATTTCAGACAGCATCTGCAGTCACGGGCAGAGCCAGACAGCAATAAGACTTTCTGCAGAGGAAGGCCTCAGGGTCTGTTCACACCTATCCAACGTTAAAATGTTATTCAGTTCCTAACACTTTAAATCTGTATTAAAAATAGGATATGTGGTTTCTGAAGAGTAGCTCTTATATGTGTGTTCTAAAACCGTAACACTGCTGGAAATGAACACAGCACAACCTATTTCTCAGTCCCAGCTACCATCACAATAGTTTTGTATCGATAAAAGCGCTGCACACGTAAAGCACATTAAAACCGCCTGACTAAACAGATTCAACGGCATGTACAGTATTCATTTTCACGTGTTTTAAGTTTAAGCATGTTCACATTAAGTGTGGATGAGACGGTATAGCATTGTGAAAAATGCTCTGGAATTACCAGCAATTTTCTGCAACTTTATGATACAGATTAAACAGGATTTGTTCAATAACCATCATGGTTTAATTAATGCAGGGGTATAATGAGAGTGCATTCATTCTGATTACAGTGCACTAGTCAGGAATAGAAGCAGCTTTCTGCTACATAATACCATTTATTTGTGTGTAGCTGTAGACCTCATGTGACTATGATAAATGGAGGTACACTGGCAGCACACGCGTTCACAGACTATGACGAAAGTAGTCTTTTTTTTTTATCCTTTGTTGCATGCTCAGCAAGCCTGTGTTCTAATCCCTGGCTGACGTCACAGCACAGAAATCTGGGAGGCTGGGGACGGTTTTTTTCGGATGAAGAATCAAATGTAAACAGTGCGAGAAATTTCTTCTGGCTCCCGTTAAAAGGAGGACGTAATCTGCTGTTTTCCAGCTGCTGTTTAACTACAAGTATCAGCAAGCATTGCCAACCAAGAACAGCCTACCTCTGACATAGAAAAGGTTTGGTACTACTGAAAATTGGAAGAATTTGAAAACAAATACTTCCAATTAATCTGTGGGCTATTTTGCACGGATGCAAAGCTGGGATCTCCAAGTAGTCGTTAGTGGTCTGCTGCAGCCATACAGAAGTTTTGAATGCATGTCAGGGATACCTGTACCAACATTACATATGTCAAATTCACTTGTAAGATGAACAGGTATGTTTTAACAATCAATGTAGTATTACTCCAGGAGTTACCAAGGCAGACCAGGTTTTAAGGATAGACATATTTGAGAACAGGTGATTTAATTAGTACCAGTTATTTTGATTTAACAATCTGTGCTTAAGCATGAATATCACTAAAACGTGGGACTGTGGTTAGTGTGTCTTGGGACTGAGGTTGGGTAACACTATATTAGGCTGGGTACTCACTGGAACGAGATGCCTGTGGACCCGCCGTCATGCTGACAGAGGGTCCGTTCCAGGTAAGCATATACACTTACCAATCGGCTGATCGCATCGATCGCTGATCGTCCTCATCACAGCTGGGCACCCAGCTCTGACATCAGCACCCGCAGCAAGTGTACGGGTGGCCGTCAGACATCTCGTATACACAGCCAGATGTGCCGAAATATCCGCAGACATATCGGCCATAGGCTGTGCTGCATAGCCGACATGTTATGTCTGTGATTGACCTCGTTAACAGACATAAGGGGGTATTCAATTAGTACCGTTTTTTTCGTCTAGTCAAAAAAAAAATTCACTTTTCTGGTCGAATATACATTTGACATATTCAATGCCTGTTACATTTTTTCGACTGGTCAAAAAATCCGGCATTGGCGAAAACCACTTGTATCTGCGAATTCGCTGCGATACACGTGTTTTGGCGAATTTGCGGCTGTTTAGTCCGTTTTTGGCACAATTTTCACACATGCCGATTTGACAAAAATAAAAAGTGAAACGGCACGGGCGAAAATGGATTAACAAATGGGCAAAAACACCCGCAACTGAATATCCTGTGTCGAATTAGTGCCGTTTTTTCGACCAATTAAATACCCACCAAATTGTATACACCCAACGCTTAACTCTGTGTCTGTGTCAACCTCCCCGACCTTCTACTATCTATACCAGCCTGCCTGTTCTTCTCCTGTCTGGATCAGCCAGCTGGGCATCTTAGTACACAGCTCCACTCCTTTCCCTGCTGGGCAGGTTAGTACACAGCTCTCCTCCCTCTCCCGCTGGGCAGTTTAGCACACAGCTTTCCTCCCTCCCCCGCTGGGCAGTTTAGCACACAGCTCTCCTCTCTCCTCCCTCCCCCACTGGGCAGTTTAGCACACAGCTCTCCTCCCTCCCCTGATGGGCAGCTTAGCACACAGCTCTCTTCCCTCCCCTGCTGGGCAGTTTAGCACACAGCTCTCCTCTCTCCCCTGCTGGGCAGCTTAGTACACAGTATTCCTCCCTTGCTTGCCGAGCAGCTTAGCACACAGCTCTCCTCCCTCCCCTGCTGGGCAGCTTAGCACACAGCACTCCTTCCTCTGCTGCTGGGCAGTTTGGCACACAGCTCTTCTCCCTCCCTGCTGGGCAGTTTAGTACACACCACTCCTCCCTCCGTTGCTGAGCAGCTTATCACACAGCTCTACTCCATCCCTTACCAAGCAGCTTAGCGCACAGCTCTCTTCCCTCCCCTGCTGGACATTTTAGCACATCGCTCTCCTCCCTCCCCTGCTGGGCAGCTTAGTACACAGCTCTCCTCCCTCCCCTGCTGAGCAGCTTAGCACACAGCTCTCCTCCCTCCCCTGCTGAGCAGCTTAGCACACAGCTCTCCTCCCTCCCCTGCTGAGCAGCTTAGCACACAGCTCTCCTTCCTCCCCTGCTGAGCAGCTTAGCACACAGCACTCCTTCCTCCCCTGCGTACACAGATCTCCACCCCTGCCTGTCCCTTTCAGCACTGTGGTTCTATTGTTCTCAGTTACTCAGCTCTGGCTTCTTGAAGCCCTCTTCAGTAATTGGTCTGCCGCTGCAGTCATTGTGAGCAGTAGAAAGCAGCTTGGGATCGATTACACATCGGTGTAGCCTGGCTGGTTATTACAGCAGCAACAGCCTAGTGTAATCAATAGACGTAGCTTCAGGAAGACATGAGAGGGGACAAATTGCTTTTACAGCCACAGACACTAAAAATCCCATCTGACCCTTGGATTTGCTTTAGAAAGACCAAATGTACGATAACCCTAAGCCAGTGGACAGTAGAAAACATTCAGTAAATGTCAGATATGACAAGCTGTAAGATTTACAACTCATTTCTCAGGCACCATTGCTTTAACAAGCAAGAAGAAACAGTGCACAGCCTGTTACAGTATATCACTTTCTTTTTAGAAAATGAAAACATTTTTATAAAAAGGTCAACAGGTGCAACTAATTTCACAAGGTAAATGTTTAACATAGATCATGTAATATCATCACATAGCTCATACAGATGCTGCTACAGCTGCTGAAAAGAAAATGATGGATTAATCTAAAGCAAAAATAATGCAACCAGAACATCTGCATAAATCATTTATTTGTGCATTAACGGTTTCCGGAATGTATATATTGTCTGTCATTAAACACACATCTCTCTGTCTTTGCTATGATTGTGTTGCTGTCAACGGTGTATAGTAGAGTTCTGCATTTATGGCCTCCTAAACCTATCAATTGTGCTTTAGAAATAATTTACAGTATTTAACTATAAAACAATAACGAAAAAGAGAACGCTGCTTACGGAAAAAAAAAAAAAAAAGATTTTAAACCTACCAGTAAATCTTTTGCTCCTAGGCCGTAGAGGATGCTGGGGACTCCGTAAGGACCATGGGGTATAGACGACTCCGCAGGAGACATGGGCACTTTAAGACTTTAGAATGGGTGTGCACTGGCTCCTCCCTCTATGCCCCTCCTCCAGACCTCAGTTAGGACTGTGCCCAGAGGAGACTGACAGTACGAGGAAAGGATTTTTGCTAATCTAAGGGCGAGATACATACCAGCCCACACCATACACACCGTACAACATGGTATATACTAAACCAGTTAACAGCATGAACAAAACAGCATCAGCCAGAGACTGATCTCAACTGTAACATAACCCTTATGTAAGCAACAACTATATACAAGCCTTGCAGAATTTGTCCGCACTGGGACGGGCGCCCAGCATCCTCTACGAACTAGGAGAAAAAGATTTACTGGTAGGTTTAAAATCTTATTTTCTCTTACGTCCTAGAGGATGCTGGGGACTCCGTAAGGACCATGGGGTTTATACCAAAGCTCCAGACCGGACGGGAGAGTGCGGATGACTCTGCAGCACCGATTGAGCAAACATGAGGTCCTCATCAGCCAGGGTATCAAACTTGTAGAATTTTGCAAAAGTATTTGAACCCGACCAAGTAGCAACTCGGCAAAGCTGTAATGCCGAGACGCCTCGGGCAGCCGCCCAAGAAGAGCCCACCTTCCTAGTGGAATGGGCCTTTACCGAATTAGGTACCGGCAATCCAGCCGTAGAATGAGCCTGCTGAATCGTGTTACAGATCCAGCGGGCAATAGTCTGCTTAGAAGCAGGAGTGCCAACCTTGTTGGCTGCATACAGGGCAAACAGTGCTTCTGTTTTCCGAACCCTAGCCGTTCTGGCTATATAAATCTTTAAGGCCCTGACTACATCAAGGGACTTGGTATCCTCCAAAGCACCCGTAGCCACAGGCACCACAATAGGTTGGTTCACCTTAGGCAGAAAATGAGGACGAGTCCTCAACTCTGCTCTATCCGCGTGGAAAATCAGATAGGGGCTCTTGTAAGACAAAGCCGCCAATTCGGACACCCGCCTTGCAGAAGCCAAGGCCAATACCATGAAAACTTTCCAAGTGAGAAACTTCAATTTAACTGTTTGAAGAGGTTCAAATCAGTGTGATTTAAGGAACTGTAACACCACGTTAAGTTCCCACGGTGCCACCGGAGGCACAAAAGGAGGTTGGATGTGCAACACTCCCTTTACAAAGGTCTGGACTTCTGGGAGAGAAGCCAATTTCTTCTGAAAGAATATAGATAAGGCCGAAATCTGCACCTTAATGGAGCCTAACTTCAGGCCCATATCCACACCTGACTGCAGAAAATGGAGAAAACTACCCAGTTGAAAATCATCCGCAGGGCATTCTTGGCTTCACACCAAGACACATTTTCTCCAGATACGGTGATAGTGTTTCGCCGTCACCTCCCTCCTAGCTGTAATAAGAGTAGGGACGACTTCATCCGGAATACCTTTCCTAGCTAGGATTTGGTGTTCAACCGCCATGCCGTCAAACGTAATCGCGGTAAGTCTTGGAACACACAGGGCCCCTGTAGTAACAGGTCCTCCCTGAGAGGAAGAGGCCACAGATCTTCTGAGAGCATTTCCTGAAGATCTGAATACCAGGCCCTTCGAGGCCAATCTGGAACAACGAGTATTGTCTGCACGCTTGTTCGTCTTATGATCTTCAATATCCTTGAGATGAGAGGAAGTGGAGGGAACACAGAGACCGACTTAAACACCCAGGGTGTCACCAGGGCGTCCACTGCCACTGCCTGAGGGTCCCTTGACCTGGAACAATACGTCCGAAGCTTTCTGTTGAGGCGTGACGCCATAATGTCTATTTGAGGAAGTCCCCAACGACTTGTCACCTCTGCAAAGACTTCTTGATGAAGCCCCCACTCTCCTGGATGGAGATCGTGTCTGCTGAGGAAGTCTGCTTCCCAGTTATCTACTCCCGGAATGAAGACCACTGACAGAGCGCTTACATGATTTTCCGCTCAGCAAAGAATCCTGGTGGCTTTTGCCATTGCTGCTCTGCTTCTTGTCCCGCCCTGGCGGTTTACATGCGCCCCGGCTGTGACGTTGTCTGACTGTATCAGAACAGGTAGGTTGCGAAGAAGATTCTCCGCCTGTCGGAGGCCGTTGTATATGGCCCTTAATTCCAGCACATTGATGTTTAGACAAGCCTCCTGGCTTGACCATATTCCCTGAAAATTGCCTCCCTGTGTGACTGCTCCCCATCCTCGGAGGCTCGCGTCCGTTGCCACAAGAACCCAATCTTGAATGTCGTACCTGCGACCCTCTAGAAGGGGAGTACTCTGGAGCCACCACAGGAGAGAGACCCTGGCCCTGGGGGACAGGGAATCTTCCGATGTATCTGCAGATGGGACCCTGACCACTTGTCTAGAAGGTCCCATTGAAAAGTCCTTGCATGGAACCTGCCGAATGGAATGGCCTCGTAGGCCGCTACCATCTTTCCCAATACTCGATGTGCATTGATGAACTGACACTCTTTTTGGCTTTAACAGGTCTTTGACCATGTTCTGGAGTTCCTGGGCTTTTTCCACTGGATGAAAAACCCCTTTGTTTTTCCGTATCCAGAATCATGCCCCAAAAAAGACAGCCGAGTTGTCGGAACCAACTGCGATTTTGGTAGATTTAGAATCCAGCTGTGCTGTTGTAGTACTCTCAGGGAGAGAGACACGCTTTTTAATAACTGTTCCCTTGAACTCGCTTTTATCAGGAGATCGTCCAAGTATGTGATACTTGTGACCCCTTGCTTGCGCAGGAGCACCATCATTTCTGCCATTACCTTGGTGAAAATTATCGGGGCCGTGGAAAGCCCAAACGGCAACGTTTGAAACTGGTAATGACAATCCTGTACAGCAAATCTTAGGTACGCCTGATGAGGAGGATAAATGGGGACATGAAGGTATGCATCCTTTATGTCTAGTGACACCATAAAATCCCCCCCTTTCCAGGCTGGATATCCTTGTCCTGAGAGATTCCATCCTGAATTTGAACCTCTTTAAATACAGGTTTAGGGATTTTAGATTCAGAATAGGTCTGACCGAGCCATCCAGCTTTGGGACCACAAATAGGGTTGAATAAAACCCTTTTCCCTGTTGCACTAGGGGAACCATGGTAATCACTTGCTGTTGACACAGCTTTAGTATGGCAGCCAAAACTATTTTCCTCTCCGGGGAAGTAGCTGGCAAGGCCGATTTGAAAATCGGTGTGGAAGCACCTCTTTGATTGATTTAGTAGAGGCCGGGCAGGACATTTATCCTGTGAACTAGCCGTAGCCGGTGTTCTTTTCCCTCTACCTCTGGCGAGGAAAGAAAGCCACGCCCCTTTCTGAACTTACGCGACCGAAAGGACTGCATCTGTTATTGGGGTGTTTCCTTTTGCTGTGGGGGAACGTAAGGCAAAAAAGATGACTTACCCGCGGTAGCTGTGGAAACCAGGTCCGCGAGGCCCTCCCCAAATAAAACTTCACCCTTGTAAGGTAAAGCCTCCATATGTCTCTTTGAGTCAGCATCACCTGTCCATTGACGGGTCCGCAGGGACCTACTAGCAGAACCTGCCATGGCATTAGCTCTTGAACCCAAAAGCCCAATATCTCTCGCAGCCTCTCTCATATATAGTGCTGCATCCTTGATGTGACCTAAGGTCAACACCGTACTATCTTCATCTAGGGTGTCAATGTCAGATGACAAGTTATCAGCCCAAGCTGTAATTGCGCTACCTACCCATGCCGACGCTACTGCAGGTCTAAATAGGGCTCTCGTAGTCGCATAAATTAATTTTAAGGTAGATTCCTGCCTACGATCCGCAGGATCCTATAGGGCCGCTGAATCAGGGGACGGCAGTGCTACCCTTTTTGGACCAGCGCGTTAAGGCCTTGTCCGCTTCAGACATGTCGACACACACGTACTGACACCCCCACACACACTGGGATAAATAAATATGGGGACTGACCCACAATAAGGCCCTTTGGAGAGACAGAGAGAGAGTATGCCAGCACACACCCAGTGCCACAATATACTGAAACCAAGGTCCCAGCCTAAATAGCGCTTTATATAAATATATATATATATATATATGTACAATTTGCACCTAATAAATGTGCCCCCCCCCCCCCTCGTTTTTGCCCCCTGTTATTTTTCAGCAGGGGAGAGTCCGGGAGCACTTCACTGCAGCATGCTGTGGATAAAAATGGCGTGGTTAGTGCTGGAGGATCAAGCCCTGGCCCCTTGACGGC
The DNA here is from genome assembly GCF_028390025.1 of Pseudophryne corroboree. Lineage (NCBI taxonomy): Eukaryota > Metazoa > Chordata > Amphibia > Anura > Myobatrachidae > Pseudophryne > Pseudophryne corroboree. The sequence goes on from NC_086450.1 coordinate 391,226,156, forward strand.
GGGCTTCGGTCCCGCGCAATTTCTTTATACTGGCGGGGGTTTTATACTATACTGCCTCCGCAGTATCTGAGACCTGTGCCAGTGCTGTTTTTGAGGTAATAATTGCTGCCCAGGGCGCCCCATTGCACCCTGCACCCTTACAGTGCCTTGTGTGTGTGTGTGTGTGTGTGTTGAGAGCAATGGCGCGCAGCGTGACCGCTGCACAGTACCTCATTGAAGATCTGAAGTCTTCTGCCGCCTTTGAAGTCTTCTTTCTTTTCATACTCACCCGGCTTCTATCTTCCGGCTCTGTGAGGAGGACGGCGGCGTGCCTCCGGGACGAACGGCGAGGGTGAGACCTGCGTTCCGACCCTCTGGAGCTAATGGTGTCCACTAGCCTAAGAAGCAGAGCCTATCATTTAAGTAGGTCTGCTTCTCTCCCCTCAGTCCCACAAAGCAGGGAGCCTGTTGCCAGCAGTGCTCCCTGAAAATAAAAAACCTAACAAAAGACTTTTCAGAGAAACTCAGGAGAGCTCCCCTGCAGTGCACCCAGTCTCCACTGGGCACAGTATTTAACTGAGGTCTGGAGAAGGGGCATAGAGGGAGGAGCCAGTGCACACCCATTCTAAAGTCTTAGAGTGCCCATGTCTCCTGCGGAGCCGTCTATACCCCATGGTCCTTACGGAGTCCCCAGCATCCTCTAGGACGTAAGAGAAAAAAGAATGAAAAGCGCTGTTCTACACAGACAGATTATATACCATGTGTATTCATCTTTCAGGAAGCCACATACTGTAGCTAGGGATTACTGTCCATGGTTCCACATGCTGGGCTTGCACGTCTACCGACACCCTTCCAATCACTCCCTCCATTAGGACGGTAGCCAGTGGTAGATACACTGCACTTTATTATAAAATACTTCTACTCCCTCATTAAAGATGTCCACACATGATAAATGAAAGAACCCATGAAAATCCCCACTTGAGCTAAATATTGAGATATGGAAGAATTTCACTACTAATGTTGACCTACCCATGTTACTCTAGCTAGGCAGAAATACAGGGCATGGTAATCACCGTTGCCCAGGAAGATAGATGGCAGAAACTGCTTGAAGCCCATGAAAAGCTCATAGAGGGGTCTATTTACTAAGCCTTAAATGGAGATAAAGTGGATGGAGATAAAGTACCAGCCAATCAGCTCCTAACTACCATGTGACAGGCTGGTACTTTATCTCCAGCTAAGGCTTAGTAAATAGACCCCAGAGTTAGATAGTACCCATGATTCTATGGTCTCCGAGTCTCCTGCTCTCAGCCAAAGCAGAGAACTCCATTAGAGAGCTACCCGAGACTCTCAGCAAAAGCAGAGAACTCAATTAGAGAGCTACCCGAGACTCTCAGCAAAAGCAGAGAACTCAATTAGAGAGCTACCCGAGACTCTTTATGAAAAATGGAGCAAAGCCGACATATAGTTGATGTTCATACTGAGGTCAAAACTCTCAGAAAGAAATGTATTTACTATTAAATGTAACTCTGGTAAAATTACTCATGACATAATCAGATTACAGTGACATAACCAGATTTACAGTGGAGTTCAGGCAATTCTACATAAATCTTTATAATATCAAAACAAACCACAAATTCCTCGTCACATTCTGTGGAAACGGTGCAGAATTTCCTGTGTTACCATGATCTGCCTAGATTATCCCCTGACGAGTGTGAGGTGTTGTAGGCGGAAAATAAAGCCAAAGAAACTACAATAGAAATAAATAGAACACGCGCACACAGGGCCAGATGGGTTTGCTGACAGTGTTATGAACATTTGATGGATTAATTGGCTCAGTCTAGTGTAATTGTTCAGCAGCATACTGTAGGGTAACGGGATTGCTCTTTTTCTCATAGATAGAGTTTTGGCAATCAATAACAATGGCAAAGATACAACTAACTGCACGGACGACTTGCCCATTCTGCTGCTGAACCCTGATGTCAAGATCTATGCTAAAGTCCTTGCAGAACAATTATTGGCCCTACACAGTGGGCGATAATACTAAAAGATATGAACGATCTCGTTCACTAATGAACGAGATCGAGATACCGTTCATATCTTTCAGTGTTGAGGCCCCGCGCTCGTTCATCACTGGTGCCCTGTCGCTTGTGCATGCAGGTCAATATGGACGATCTTGGCCATATTTGCCTGCACTGCTATGGAGCCGGGTGACGGGGGGAGTGAAGAAACTTCACTCTCCCCGTCACTGACCCTATCCCCCCCCCCCGCCGCCGGGTCGCCCGTATCTGCCATCGAGCAGCTCGGCGGTGGATCTGTCAGTGTGTGGGGCCCATTACATTTAGTATTGCACCATGGGTTCACTACGGGTGGCCGGCGGTCGGGCTCCCGGCGACCAGCATCCCGGCGCCGGGAGCCCGACCGCCGGCTTACCGACAGCTTGGCGAGCGCAAATGAGCCCCTTGCGGGCTCGCTGCGCTCGCCACGCTACGGGCACGGTGGCGCGCTACGCGCGCCACACTATTTTATTCTCCCTCTATGGGGGTCGTGGACCCCCACGAGGGAAAATAAGTGTCGGTAAGCCGGCGGTCGGGCTCCCGGCGCCGGTATACTGAGCGCCGGGAGCCCGACCGCCGGCAAACAGAAGACCACCCTTGCACCATCTGATCCATGGCAATCAGATGAACTTTATCCCTGGGAGGTAAGTCCTTGATAATACCACATGGGTCATTAGTCTCATCCATTTTAACAAGTCATCAAAAATCTCAGTCTTGTTGCTTACTTTCCAGATATCATTTAACCAGATTAACTGCTACCCGTTAAGCAGTTTGGGCGCGGTAGGGACTTCCTTCCAGGCATTAAGACCCTGCACTAATCTCCTTAAGACAGGATCTCAATACAGAGTCTTTTGCCTGATCCTTTTGGAATCACTAAAGGCACCAGACAGGGGTCTCTTATCCTATCTAATATTTGCACTGGTCATTGAAACAGAGCATAGCTGTAGTAAAGGAGGAGCATAATGTTTGCTTATTCACTTTGTCAAGTCCCTGCGTAAGCCAAACACCACTAGGCCTTTGCCCTGATTACATTTTTATTGGTGCACAGAAGTGATTAGCTGTACAGGTGGGAAGCCGCCTCGGGTGAACAGCCAGATGAGGAAAAGTGGATCCCTGTGATGGAAATGGACTCTACGGGGCCTATTCACAATCACTCTCTAAGTTATCATGTTCAATTGTTATTTTTCAGTTACGGACTCATTCATTAAACATGTAACGTAGGAGATATCAAAGATATAATACACATACACTACCACTAATGTCAATGTTGATTGAAAATGAATGTTTCTCAACTGGAGGTATACAGTTACCTATAGCAAGTAATTAGAGATGCATTGTGTTTGATGCAATATTTTTAATTTGTCCTATTAACAGGAAAAATATACTATAAAAGCCATTCTAAACATAATAAACCTCCTACCTGTAACCTCTTGTGTGGCAGCCTGGATGCTCCCCGCTGCCTCAAGTTTGTCAGGAACGGGGGCTCCCCCCTCCAAAACGCGGACAAGTTCTCTCAACTTAATGCACTCCTCCTGCAGACTCTGCGCCTCATCCTTGCGCTGCTGTTGCGCTTTACTGGCTGGATTCATACTGAAATGGATCACTTTTACTTTGCCTGGATCATAAGTACCCTAAAACATAAAAAAACACATCTCAGATTACTTCCTGCAAATACAAATAAACATTGTAGTCCTACAACAGTATGAAAAGACTGATACCAAAGACTTTCTGAAAAGTACAAGCATATCATTCAGGAGAGCAGAATGTTGTTAAGCAGGGTTGGACTGGCCCAGAGGGGTACAGGGGAAACCCCCATTTGGCCCCACTGACAGTGGGCCCACCTCCTCTTCTAGGGATCAGGTTCCAGACTGTGCACTTGAGTTCTACATTATACATGTTACCTTATACTGGGCAGGACTATGTATTCTCTACAATGCATTGCTGTTATTAAGCTGATACATTATTATGTATGCACTAGCAGTAACTACTATATATATTTATCATAAGCTCCAGCCCATGCACTCTCTAATGGTTAGCCAAGTCTCTGGGGTAATTGGCCATACCCATAAACAAGGGCCCCAATCACTGTATTCCCCGGTGGGCCCTTCATGTCCCAGTCCTACACTGTTGTTAAGCCAGAGGTAAACATTTAGATTCATAAGCAGTGACACCTACAGGCTTAAAGAAGCACTACACCACCTAGAAGAAAACCTTAAGCTACCTGCTTATAACGTCCCAATTGTGAATTATTACTATCTCATGCTTATATGAGGATATGTAGGGCTAATGCCAGGGTCCATGCGTCTGCAAGCGGAAACCTGTGTTGCCCATTGTATTTAATCCAGCCGCCACACGCATCATTATTGGTATCAACAATGTGTTGTATTGCACTTTCCTTCCCCCTACTCACATGTCAGAATCACACTGAGATTTTGATACATGCCCATGACACTCACAAGTCAGGGCAGTTCTGTGGGTTGCATAGTCACTGCCCAGCTTCCACCACAAAAAGCTATATTTTATGGATAGATCAGTCAGAGTTCCGTCTGATTCAGAATCACAGATGTGAAAATTCATATCTGCACAATGCACATTGTTAATTAGGCCCACACACAGAGATCTATCTGACTCATAATCAGGCTCTACAAGTGCTTTACAGAACTTCTTCTCCACTATACATATTATAAACAGAGAGAGGTGTAATGCACCCTCCATACAGCAGAGGTCATGATGCAAAGTCTGTCCTCACAGGAAACATTTGTCATTTGCATATAGTGTACTGTACAGAGATATATCATGGTATCTCCCAGGCAAAGGGAACGTACAGTAGGTTATATACACCAGTGCATCTCAAATCCAGTCCTCAGGACACACTAACCGTGCATGTATAACATACAGTATGTCCCTGCTGGAGCACAGGTGCAGTTACTTACGGACACATTTCAAAAAAATCTACTGATAGTTTTATAAGTATGTCACTTGTGATTGTGTGAGGAAACAAGGAAAACATGCCATGTTAGTGTGTCCCAAAGACTGGAGTTGAATATTAAATTGCAGATTTTACTACTATTATTGTTATTAGCAGTGCTTGGTGCCTAGGGTGTACTCCTGCAATGTTATCCTTTTTTCTGTGTGGAACTATAAGTCTCGGCATGGTAGCACCTCTCAATACTTTGGGAATTAGAGTGTGCAGTATAGCTCTCGCAACACCCTCATCTTCTTTACAAACACCCTGTTACAAAAAGTACATGTCAAAGAGGGAATAGCAGCCTTGCTTTGTAGATGGCAGGAGAACCCGTATTAATTGAATTCTAAAATCATTGCAAGGGTGTGAGACGGTTAAAATTGCTAGCTACAGGTGTGCTTAATAATTATCTGATTGGAAAGACAAACATCTTTGTTTTGCACGCAAAATGCTAACTTTTATTTAGCCAACACTCACTCAAGTCAGGGTCCCAAAGTCATCAGGGCAGTTGACTAATTAAATAATACCCCTTTTCCAGAGACGTGAAAATACCGGGTTATTGCACACTAACGCGCATCAACCAGGGATTTTGGTCAGTGGAAACGGCTCCACATTGGTCCAGTGACCTGGGAATCCAAGCCTGCTAGCCAGCAGGGTTTTCCCCTGGGAAGGACCCAGGTAAGACTCAGTGTAAACGGGTAATCCGGATCCCATTTACAGAATAGTAAGAGTCAGTGCTTGGAGATTATCTCCTCCCCTCTCCAAGTGCTGGCGCTGCGCCTGTGTGCAGTGACTTTGCCGACCTGGAAATAAGCCAGGTTCAGCAACCTTTATGAAAGGAGTCTCAGCCAGGTCGAGTCCGGGTTGGACTCGTGCACAAAAAAAAAAAAAAAAAAGTGTGTGACCTGTCTTTTTAATCTGAAAGGTGTAGAAGTAAAACACAGAATCATTATGAAAAAATCTTCGATCAGCTGGCAACTCCTGAATGGTGCCAAACTTTACAAATAAAATACACAGACAAGGGCTTAGACTAAATATATGATACGGTGTAACTGATGTCCTAAAAGTGAATCATCTTACACCCAGAGAGCTATAAATGCTCAAAGACACTAATAAAAGTATAATAATCTTGCAATGCATAGCTGAGGATATAAAACTAGATCTCAGTACACCTTCAAACACAACACCCTGGGAACACACAACTCATCAATCTTTCAAGTTCTTCTAAGCATGAAAGCCAGCTAAACCTTTAGAATGTTTTAGGTCTTTGCTCTAGCACAAGTTAATGATTCCATATTCAGACTGCAAGCTGGCAGATCAAGTACGAGGAAAGTACCGGAGAACCCTGTCCTTTCAAGCTCATAGTTTACCATAGAAAAAAATGGGAGCCCTGAAAACTCATCATTTTACTCAGGTCATCAAACTAAATGTAAATAATGAATGGGCAGATAACTACAGTCAGAAGAGGGGAACCAACTCTCAATAAAAACTAGCTTACCTGCTCACATTAATATATACAAGGGATGGTAACCGTCCCAGTGAGAAGTTTGGAGAGGTGGCAAACATATATTGGCTACAAAATATAAAGCTGCACAACAGCTAATTATAGTCCAGAGGTTCTCAAACGTGGTCCTCAAGGCACCCCTGTGCTCCAGGTTTAAAATATATCCATGCTTGGCCACAGGGTAATACCTCAGTCAATTTGATTTAACCATCTGTGCTGAGCCATGGATATACTTAAAACGTGGACTGTTGGGGTGCCTTCAGGACCGCATTTGAGAACATCTGGCTTAATCTAATAAAAAAATAAGATTTTACTTACCGATAAATCTATTTCTCGTAGTCCGTAGTGGATGCTGGGGACTCCGTCAGGACCATGGGGATTAGCGGCTCCGCAGGAGACAGGGCACAAAAATAAAGCTTTAGGATCAGGTGGTGTGCACTGGCTCCTCCCCCTATGACCCTCCTCCAAGCCTCAGTTAGGATACTGTGCCCGGACGAGCGTACACAATAAGGAAGGATTTTGAATCCCGGGTAAGACTCATACCAGCCACACCAATCACACCGTATAACTTGTGATCTGAACCCAGTTAACAGTATGACAACGTAGGAACCTCTGAACAGACGGCTCACAACAAGAACAACCCGATTTTTTTGTAACAATAACTATGTACAAGTATTGCAGACAATCCGCACTTGGGATGGGCGCCCAGCATCCACTACGGACTACGAGAAATAGATTTATCGGTAAGTAAAATCTTATTTTCTCTAACGTCCTAGTGGATGCTGGGGACTCCGTCAGGACCATGGGGATTATACCAAAGCGGGAGAGTGCGGATGACTCTGCAGCACCGAATGAGAGAACTCCAGGTCCTCTTTAGCCAAGGTATCAAATTTGTAGAATTTTACAAACGTGTTCTCCCCCGACCACGTAGCTGCTCGGCAGAGTTGTAATGCCGAGACCCCTCGGGCAGCCGCCCAGGATGAGCCCACCTTCCTTGTGGAATGGGCCTTGACAGATTTAGGCTGTGGCAGGCCTGCCACAGAGTGTGCAAGTTGAATTGTGCTACAAATCCAACGAGCAATCGTCTGCTTAGAAGCAGGAGCACCCAGCTTGTTGGGTGCATACAGTACAAACAGCGAGTCAGATTTTCTGACTCCAGCCGTCCTTGAAATATATATTTTCAATGCCCTGACAACGTCCAGCAACTTGGAATCCTCCAAATCGCTAGTAGCCGCAGGCACCACAATAGGCTGGTTCAGGTGAAACGCTGACACCACCTTAGGCAGAAAATGAGGACGCGTCCGCAGTTCTGCCCTGTCCGAATGGAAAATCAGATATGGGCTTTTATACGATAAAGCCGCCAATTCTGACACTCTCCTGGCTGAAGCCAGGGCCAGTAGCATGGTTACCTTCCATGTAAGATATTTCAAATCCGCCGATTTGAGTGGCTCAAACCAATGGGATTTGAGAAAATCCAGAACTACATTAAGGTCCCACGGAGCCACTGGGGGCACAACCGGGGGCTGTATATGCAGTACTCCTTTTACAAAAGTCTGGACTTCAGGAACTGAAGCCAATTCTTTCTGGAAGAAAATCGACAGGGCCGAAATTTGAACCTTAATGGACCCCAACTTGAGGCCCATAGACAATCCTGTTTGCAGGAAATGTAGGAATCGACCCAATTGAAATTCCTCCGTGGGGGCCTTCCTGGCCTCGCACCACGCAACATATTTTCTCCAAATGCGGTGATAATGTTGTGCAGTCACCTCCTTCCTGGCTTTAACCAGTGTAGGAATTACCTCTTCCGGAATGCCTTTTTCCCTTAGAATTCGGCGTTCAACCGCCACGCCGTCAAACGCAGCCGCGGTAAGTCTTGGAATAGACACGGTCCCTGCTGAATCAGGTCCCGTCTTAGAGGTAGAGGCCACGGATTTTCCGTGAGCATCTCCTGAAGTTCCGGGTACCAAGTTCTTCTTGGCCAATCCGGAGCCACGAGTATCGTTCTTACTCCCCTTTGCCGTATAATTCTCAGTACTTTGGGTATGAGAGGCAGAGGAGGAAACACATACACTGACTGGAACACCCACGGTGTTACCAGAGCGTCCACAGCTATTGCCTGAGGGTCTCTTGACCTGGCGCAATACCTGTCCAGTTTTTTGTTGAGGCGAGACGCCATCATATCCACCTTTGGTTTTTCCCAACGGTTCACAATCATGTGGAAGACTTCTGGATGAAGTCCCCACTCTCCCGGGTGTAGATCGTGTCTGCTGAGGAAGTCTGCTTCCCAGTTGTCCACTCCCGGAATGAACACTGCTGACAGTGCTATCACATGATCTTCCGCCCAGCGAAGAATCCTTGCAGCTTCTGCCATTGCTCTCCTGCTTCTTGTGCCGCCCTGTCTGTTTACGTGGGCGACTGCCGTGATGTTGTCCGACTGGATCAACACCGGCTGACCCTGAAGCAGGGGTTTTGCCAGGCTTAGAGCATTGTAAATCGCTCTTAGCTCCAGTATATTTATGTGAAGAGACATCTCCAGGCTTGACCATACTCCCTGGAAGTTTCTTCCCTGTGTGACCGCTCCCCAGCCTCTCAGACTGGCATCCGTGGTCACCAGGACCCAGTCCTTTATGCCGAATCTGCGGCCTTCTAACAGATGAGCACTCTGCAACCACCACAGAAGAGACACCCTTGTCCGTGGCGATAAGGTTATCCGCTGATGCATCTGCAGATGCGACCCGGACCATTTGTCCAGCAGATCCCACTGAAAAGTTCGTGCGTGGAATCTGCCGAATGGGATTGCTTCGTAAGAAGCCACCATCTTTCCCAGGACTCTTGTGCATTGATGCACAGACACTTTTCCTGGTTTTAGGAGGTTCCTGACAAGTTCGGATAACTCCTTGGCTTTCTCCTCCGGAAGAAACACCTTTTTCTGAACCGTGTCCAGAATCATTCCCAGGAACAGCAGACGTGTTGTCGGGGTCAACTGAGATTTTGGAAAATTCAGAATCCACCCGTGTTGTTGCAGCACTACTTGGGTTAGTGCTACTCCGTCCTCCAGCTGTTCTCTGGACCTTGCCCTTATCAGGAGATCGTCCAAGTAAGGGATAATTAATACGCCTCTTCTTCGCAGAAGAATCATCATTTCGGCCATTACCTTGGTAAAGACCCGAGGTGCCGTGGACAATCCAAACGGCAGCGCCTGAAACTGATAATGACAGTTTTGCACCACGAACCTGAGGTACCCTTGATGTGAAGGGCTAATTGGGACATGCAGGTAAGCATCTTTTATGTCCAGGGACACCATAAAGTCCCCTTCTTCCAGATTCGCTATCACTGCTCTGAGTGATTCCATCTTGAACTTGAATTTTTGTATGTACAGGTTCAAAGATTTCAGATTTAGAATAGGTCTTACCGAGCCGTCCGGCTTCGGTACCACAAATAGCGTGGAGTAATACCCCTTTCCCTGTTGTAGGAGGGGTACCTTGACTATCACCTGCTGAGAAAACAGCTTGTGAATGGCTTCCAATACCGTCGCCCTGTCTGAGGGAGACGTTGGCAAAGCCGACTTTAGGAACCGGCGAGGGGGAGACTTCTCGAATTCCAACCTGTAACCCTGAGATACTACCTGCAGGATCCAGGGGTCCACCTGTGAGCAAGCCCACTGCGCGCTGAAATTCTTGAGTCGACCCCCCACCGTTCCTGAGTCCGCTTGTAAAGCCCCAGCGTCATGCTGAGGGCTTTGCAGAACCCGCGGAGGGCTTCTGTTCCTGGGAAGGAGCTGCTTGCTGCCCTCTCTTACCCTTTCCTCTGCCTCGGGGCAGATATGACTGTCCTTTTGCCCGCTTGTTCTTATAGGACCGAAAGGACTGCGGCTGAAAAGACGGTGTCTTTTTCTGTTGGGAGGGGGTCTGAGGTAAAAAGGTGGATTTCCCGGCAGTTGCCGTGGCCACCAAATCCGATAGACCGACGCCAAATAATTCCTCCCCTTTATACGGCAATACTTCCATATGCCGTTTGGAATCCGCATCACCTGACCACTGTCGTGTCCATAAACTTCTTCTGGCAGATATGGACATCGCAATTACTCTCGATGCCAGAGTGCAAATATCCCTCTGAGCATCTCGCATATAAAGAAAAGCATCCTTTAATTGCTCTAAAGTCTGTAAAATACTGTCCCTATCCAGGGTATCAATATTTTCAGTCAGGGAATCCGACCAGACCACTCCAGCACTGCACATCCAGGCTGAGGCGATGGCTGGTCGCAGTATAACACCAGTATGTGTGTATATACTTTTTAGAGTAGTTTCCAGCCTCCTATCAGCTGGATCCTTGAGGGCGGCCGTATCAGGAGACGGTAACGCCACTTGTTTTGATAAGCGTGTGAGCGCCTTATCCACCTTAGGGGGTGTTTCCCAGCGCGCCCTAACCTCTGGCGGGAAAGGGTATAATGCCAATAACTTTTTTGAAATTAGCCCTTTTCTATCTGGGTTAACCCACGCTTCATCACATACATCATTCAATTCCTCTGATTCAGGAAAAACTACAGGTAGTTTTTTCACCCCCCACATAATACCCCTTTTTGTGGTACTTGTAGTATCAGAGATATGCAAAGCCTCCTTCATTGCCGTGATCATATAACGTGTGGCCCTCCTGGAAAATACGTTTGTTTCTTCACCGTCGACACTAGATTCAGTGTCCGTGTCTGGGTCTGTGTCGACCGACTGAGGTAAAGGGCGTTTTACAGCCCCTGACGGTGTCTGAGACGCCTGGGCAGGTACCAACTGGTTTGACGGCCGACTCATGTCGTCAACTGATTTTTGTAATGTGCTGACATTATCACGTAATTCCATAAACAAAGCCATCCATTCCGGTGTCGACTCCCTAGGGGGTGACATCACCATTACCGGCAATTGCTCTACCTCCACACCAACATCGTCCTCATACATGTCGACACACACGTACCGACACACAGCAGACACACAGGGAATGCTCTATTGAAGACAGGACCCCACTAGCCCTTTGGGGAGTGATAATGCTAAATTCCCTTGTCGTATAAACAACCCTTTATGAAGCTAAGAACACTGTACGCTGTTTACTTAAGAAGTACCGTAATGGTACGCTAGTTGCGTAACGATCGCTCAGCCGTAGGCGAGACGCTCAAGCGTCACGTTCGCTCACGGCCCAGCGATCACAGGACACGTTATTGGCTATGACTAGAGTAATGATTCGCTATGGCGTAGCGGACGCTCGAGACCACGAGGAGATCACCAGCGGCGCAGACGCTCACAACGCTATACCTTTATGTCTAAACCTTATACCAATGAAATACACGGAATACCTTAATGTGAATACAGGGTGTAAGTGCAACCTTGTGTAACCTGACTAACTACAAAGCTGCTTGAGCGTCACCGACGCTCAAGTGAACACTTAACACTATAGGAAATACACAGATACTGGTTTAGGGTCCAAAGCCTATTAACTGTATTATATCTAGTATACTTGTAAAAAGGGGATAACAGTACAAATGATACACTACAATATAACAAAGACTTCCTAACCAAAATACAATACTATCTAATACAATACAATACTAGTCTAGGGGAGATACGAGAGAGAGAGAGAAGGGAAAGAGAGTGAGAGAGAGAGACGGAGAGAGATGAGAGAAATTGGCTCACAGAAAGACAATGATTACGGAGAGAAACTTACGCACAAGGGTAAACGATCGCATGCGCCTGGACATCCAGCACCCGATTTTCAGCAATGAGAACCGTTGAAGAGTGAGAGCTGGATGTGGTCGGCCTGCCTATTTATGCCCCACACACAATGCAATCTCATAGTCCCTACAATCCCATTGTCCATTGGATGAAGGAATTCGACCCTGTATCACAACAAAAGGTCATAGGTTGATTCATACAGGTGGGCTGTGACGATTTCAAACAGCTCAGGTGGGTGGGGAACTAGGTTTCCCGCCGCATACCTGAGTATGAGTAAATAGTAGAAATGGACATAAACTTCTTATGTCCATAACTATTCGCACGAGCGATTAATACGCTCCAAACCAACACCGGAATATTGCTAATTAAATACTCTTCCGATGGGTACCAAACACTGCTGTATGATTCCTGTTAGACCCTTCGTACGATACAAAGAGGGATTCCCTAGCTCAGGGACCTTCTATATTAACCAAACTTTCAGAAACTATCAAAGGGACCATGATCTATAAACTACATTAATTGTGAAAATATGTAACGAATGAGTCGCACGCTACGACTACATAAACTCTACCGTAAATACGCATACCGCGCCTGCGAGTGCACGCTATTGCGGGTATGCGCCTTCACGGGAGAGCGTACGCATGCGCAGCACGGACCAGTGTGCGGTGCAAATATGGCAACGTGCATAGAGACATTTTTCTGACTTTGACAGGAGACAGAGGGAGAGTTTGCCAGCACACACCCAAGCGCTATAATATATATGGGAACAACCCTATATAAGTGTTGTATCCTTATAGCAGCTTAAATATAGTAATATCGCCAAAAAAGTGCCCCCCCTCTCTGTTTTACCCTGTTTCTGTAGTGCAGTGCAGGGGAGAGTCCTGGGAGCCTTCCTCACAGCGGAGCTGAGCAGGAAAATGGCGCTGTGTGCGGAGGAGAATAAGCCCCGCCCCCTATTTCGGCGGGCTCTTCTCCGGAGACTGTGAGATCTTGGCAGGGGTTAAATACATCCATATAGCCTCAAGGGCTATATGTGATGTATTTTTAGCCATAAAAAAGGTATTATACATTGCTGCCCAGGGCGCCCCCCCAACGCCCTGCACCCTCCGTGACCGCTGTGTGAAGTGTGCTGACAACAATGGCGCACAGCTGCAGTGCTGTGCGCTACCTCAGGAAGACTGAAAAGTCTTCTGCCGCCTGCTTCTGGACCTCTTCCAACTTCGGCATCTGCAAGGGGGGTCGGCGGCGCGGCTCCGGGACGAACCCCAGGGTGAGACCTGTGTTCCGACTCCCTCTGGAGCTAATGGTGTCCAGTAGCCTAAGAAGCCAATCCATCCTGCACGCAGGTGAGTTCACTTCTCTCCCCTAAGTCCCTCGATGCAGTGAGCCTGTTGCCAGCAGGACTCACTGAAAATAAAAAACCTAAAAAACTTTTTCTAAGCAGCTCTTTAGGAGAGCCACCTAGATTGCACCCTGCTCGGACGGGCACAAAAACCTAACTAAGGCTTGGAGGAGGGTCATAGGGGGAGGAGCCAGTGCACACCACCTGATCCTAAAGCTTTATTTTTGTGCCCTGTCTCCTGCGGAGCCGCTAATCCCCATGGTCCTGACGGAGTCCCCAGCATCCACTAGGACGTTAGAGAAATACCATTAAATGACATTCCCCTTTTTACCCCCACTAAAGAAATGACAACGAATGGTAAAGGTCATTTCATTTTATTAATGCAGAGAAAGCATTGCTTGATAATCACATGGGCAGAACAGGAAGATGACAACTTGGACTGGGTCATGAAAACAGCCACTTACCCCTACTGGGCCAGAGTAGCGTTCATAGCGGATACACCCAGATTCCTGTGGCGTACTACGACAGCAGAGGTGTTTCACAACCTGAAAAGCAATGCTTTCCCAATAACGCACAGAGTAGCAAAAACAGAACACACACCAAAAATAAAACTGAAAAGGGGCAGGACTGCAGGGAACCCAAGAAACAAAACAGGTAGAACACACAATCTATCCTGACTATACTGATCCCTACCCCCGATCCTGTTAGACTATTACACACACACAAAAAACCATGCTGTTAATAAACTATCCATGCGCTTACATTCTCCTCGTGCTTACTGTCAAAAATCTCTGCTGCCTTTCTAACAACACATATTTCCTTAGAGTAAGGTCCGTCTTAAGAGCATTGTAGGCCCTGGGCAAAGCAAAGCACTGGGGCCCCTACCCACCCAATCACAGGAATACATTATTTAAAACACCTTCTGCAGTACGGCACTGTCGTGCCACGTTTCCATACTGCAAATGGCTGTCAAGCACTCTGATTGGTGTATAGCTCCAGCCATCCACCAATCAACATGCTGACAACCATTCACTGTCTGGCAGCAGGCTGAGAGGGTGTGGTATGGCTGTCCGGTGGTCAGGAGACCGCCGGTCAGCATACCGACGCCGGTATCCTGGCAGCATTCCTACGCCGGGTTTCCAGGAGAGAGGGGCGAGTGCAGCAAGCCCCTTGCAGGGCTATTCCCACTCTATGGGTGTTGAGCACACCCACGAGTGGAAATTGTCAGTTGGTCAACATGCCGACCGTCAGGATAGTGAGGGGGCGGGATGTTGGTGGAGGTCATGTGACCGTTGGTCTCCCAACCACCGGTCACATGAATACCACCCGGATGAGATGCAGGCAGAGAATGCTGCATGGCTACTCTGATTTTATTTATTCCACAATCATAGCGGCTGGTCAGCATTCTCTACCGGACTCCCCCCACCCCTGAAGGCCCTTAGAAATGTGGGGCCCTGGGCAGCTGCCCAGTGTGCCTGTATGTTAAGATGGACCCGTGCAGAGTGAGAGGAGTCTGACACAGGGATAGTCATCAGAAACCAATGTTTCGCAACCACTGAGATTTCCATCCTGCTGGATGCCGAGATTGTGATAGTTGCAACATTTCATGCTTATTTTCTGAGGGACAAAAACTGGCCCATTGTCAGTGTTCTTTTGTGCATGCACAAACCAGCTCTGCCATCGATATTCACAAGTCATGGCAAAGCACGTTGCGATGGCAGCAACACCACAACCGATTGATGGCGCCATGCCGAGTCTGTACTGCTGGTAACACTGCTCCATCCATTATATAACTCTCAGTCTGCAACTTCCTGCTTCTAGACTTTCCATCTTGAGTCGGTCACAGGCAGCCCTGTTCTTATTTACACATTTTCCCACAAGATCAGTACACCTGTCTCATACTGATGACCTATGTTCACTATACTGCAAACAATCAAATGATCTGACCAGTTAATAAATACCGTAAACACAGACAGATGAGCAGTAAATAAGTAGAGAACACAATAAGGTTGTCAACACGATTTCAAATGCACCCTCTATGTTCCACACTTGGAATTTGGGGGCAGATGTATTAAGCCTGGAGAAGTGATAAAGCAGTGATAAGTGGAAGGTGATAACACACCAGCCAATCAACTCCTAACTGTCAAATTACATATTGGAGCTGATTGGCTGCTGCATTATCACCTTGCTCTTATCACTGCTTTATCATTTCTACAGGCTTAATACAGTTGCCCCTTGATTCCTCGTCACATACCTCCCAACTTTTGTATATCGAAAGGAGGGACATCTGCATCCAAAAAGGGGCGTGGCATGTGGGAAATGGGGTGTGGCTTCACAGGAGATCGCGAACCCCGCCCCCGTTTTTGTCACTGAGGGGGCATGCCCAGCGCTCTGTGAGCTGCTGGCATGCCCCCTCTCCTCCTGTCTCCACTGAATAGACGCTGTGCATGCGCACAGCGTCTATTAACCACTGCTCTGTTAAGCAGACCAGTAAGTGAAGGAGCCTCCCAACTGCCCCCCCCCCCCCCCCCCCCCACCACCACCGCAGGACACTGCAGCCCACGGGTGGGACAGCGGGACAGTCCCAAAAAAACTGGACTATTCCACGAAAAATCGGGACAGTTGGGAGGTATGTGACTGTAGGAATAATCATTTACCATCATGACAGAACAGCAGCATTAATTAATGTTCTTTCTGAGTTTTGGAACTTTGTGAATAATAGGTTTGGGGATAAGCGATACTATACCTGTGATAGACTGCAGAAAATCATTTTAGGTGAGAAGTATTCTATTTTGCAGTATATTTCCTACACTGGTGAAGAAGCCTAACAGCACCACAAGTGTATAAAGTGTTATTACTTGGTGTCAAGCTTTCTGAGTGCATTGCCTGATAAAATTTATCATTTTTGCAACTGCAGAGCGACCAAACATACAGTTGACAAAGCATTTACACCTTCCACTTGTTGGGAACAGGCATTAAGATTTATAGGAAACAACTAACCAGGAGACTGGACTTCAGCCCGGCAAATTAGACTGTAAACAGCTGTAAGAAGCTGAGCTAGGCTGGTTATGTCAAGAAAATGTCAGGACCTCAGCGTTCTCTTCTGATTTCAGCAAAATGGGGCTCATTGCAATGTGAAGCTTGTAATTACAGGCAGGAGGAGATTTATATGGTCTGCCACAAGGCAAAACTCCTACTACTAAATAACAACAAAGGTAAAGGTCATTCTCTCACACAGAATGCACAGCATAAACACATAAGCTAGCTCCACTCCGTCCTCAAGCTGCAGCGGTGACAATCGAATAGAAATTCACCCACAGGGCATCACACGGAAGCACTGCAATACACATGGTAAATTACCAGCATTAACAATTCATTGTACAATCAATATGTAGTAGCTATTGGCAACTTAACTTGGATATTAAAATGGTTAAAGAATTCCAAGTATATGAGTCAGTTCTGCATGCTGGGACTTCAATAGTTGAAGCACATGTTGGGGTATATTTACTAAAATTCGTATTTTCCCGTTTGAGGTCAAAGTTTAATCACGAATGACATCGAAAGTGTAAAGTTGCAACTTTTTGAATTTAGTACGACTAATTTACTAAGCTGCCGTATTCTGCATTTTCGGTTTTACCGATGTCGATGTCATTCGTTTTTTTTGCAGTGTTTTACGTGAGTGTCTTGTAAAACACTGCCGACTTTAATACAATGAATCTCGACCGGATCTGAGAGATCCGTGCTGGGCTTCATTGTGCACCTTTTAAAAAAATAAATTCAGTGTTAAAATCCAAAAAAAAATTGCGTGGGGTCCCCCCTCCTAAGCAAAACCAGCCTCGGGCTCTTTGAGCTGGTCCTGGTTGAAAAAATATGGGGAAAAAAATGTCAGAGGTTCCCCCATATTTAAACAACCAGCACCGGGCTCTGCGCCTGGTCCTGGTTCCAAAAATACGGGGGACAAAAAGCGTAGGGGTTTGACCGAAAGTAACCTCACCGCTGACCACAAAGTTCCCACCATTGGTTACAATGGAGCGCATAGGCGCTACATTGTAACACTGCCGTGTGCTGCCTGTCATACACTACAGGAGCACACAGCCAATCAGGAGGGTGCCACAATGTGGCGCTCCCTGATTGGCTGATGGAACCCTCTTAGACATAAGTCAGAGGGGGTTTCTGGCATTCGGGGAAAGGGGTCCCATGTGAAAACATGGGGCCCCTTTCAGTGCGAGGTCGGGTGTCCGTTTTTTTATTTAGCAAAGTACCTGGATTACAAATGGATTAAAAGAGGAGCCATCTACACTGGATTTTGTGAGTATAATTTTTTCAACAGGTACACCATGGATTCTACATGGAGAAGAGGACCGACCCTCGTGTGAACATAGGTAAGTATGTGTATATGGAGGTGTGGATGTATGTATTAAAGTTATACTTTCAAGGTGTGTGTCTTATGTTTTTATTGGGGTATTTTTTTAGTAGTAGTACTACAGGTACCAGCGGGCCCGGTTTTCCTCCGCATGCTGGTACTTGTGGTTCTCCAAATACCAGCTTGCGGGGGAGGCTTGCTGGGACTTGTAGTACTGCTACTAAAAACAATATTCATTTTTTGACAAAACGGCTATCAGCCTCCCATCCGCAGCCCTTGGATGGGGGGGGGACAGCCTCGGGCTTCACCCCTGGTCCTTGGGTGGCTGGAGGGGGGGGACCCCTTGATTGAAGGGGTCCCCACTCCTCCAGGGTACCCCGGCCAGGGGTGACTAGTTGGTTATGTAATGCCAGGGCCGCCGGGACCTATATAAAAGTGTCCCCCGGCTGTGGCATTATGTATCTGACTAGTGGAGCCCGGTGCTGGTTTCAGAAATACGGGGGACCCCTACGCTTTTTGTCCCCCGTATTTTTGGAACCAGGACCAGGCGCAGAGCCCGGTGCTGGTTGTTTAAATATGGGGGAACCCCTATAATTTCCCCCCCCATATTTTTTCAACCAGGGCCGGCTCAAAGAGCCCGAGGCTGGTTATGCTTAGGATGGGGGACCCCACGCATTATTTTTTTTTTAAATATCACTTTCCCATCCCCTTCCCACTGATAAACATGCACGGATCTCATGGATCCGTGCATGCCTAGCCAAACACGGGGGAAAAAAAGCAGGTCTGGTTTTTTTTAGCACTTTTTCACGAATTGTATTTCAGCACGGCAGTGTTTGGCTATTGTCGGCAGTGTTTGTGATTTGCACTTTTTAGTAAATTACCGATTTCTACCAAATTGCAGGCGTATTTGACCGATGGTGTATTGATTCGTGATTTTTTCCTAGGACTTCCAAAATATTACGAATGCCCTCATCACTGCCGAGATTTTTGCTTAGTAAATTCCCGAAATGACACTTTGAAGAAAAAACGTCATCTCGGTCAAAATCGGGACCTTAGTAAATATACCCCGTTGTCTTGCTTTGAACAAAATACTGTAATACCAGATATTCTGTGAATACACAGCAATTGTTCTAACAACTAAATTTGAGTAGCTATTGAATATGCAACAGGTTCTAGTTCATGCATTGATAAGGGAACAAATGGTTACACATCCACTAATGTCTCTCACAGTAGGAGTAAGCCAGCATGAGACTGGCACCTACTGGACCACTAAAATGCCAGGGCACATACAGTCTTAGAGCCTAGATAGGAAGCCGGGCTAGTGACCACCACTGCATTTGGGCTGGGGTAATTTTTATATTGTTCAAGAAAAGTATCCATTTTGGAAGATATAGGTGGTCAATGGTCACTTGAGCAATAAAAAGAGGCTTTAGTAATAAAAGTATTCCAATCATTGGATGCAAGTAGACAGTCTCATGACCTAAGGGGGACACAATGCTTACATAGCATGGTTCTGAGGAATACTAAGCAACACAACTCATCATTTTTGCCTTCACCAACAACATCCTCCTACTCTTATGGCTTCCATAGGTCCTTCCTGTATCCACCCACCATACACTACTACTACTTTCCTCATCCTCCCTGCCAACACCCACCATTCCCTCCTCTCTCTGCCTCCACCAACCATGTCCTCTTACTCTTATTGCTTCCCCATGTCCTTCCTGTATCCACCCACCATACCCTTGTACTTCTTTCCTCATCCTCCCTGCCTCCAGCAACAATGTCCTCCTTCTTACTTATTTCTTTATCCTTCCTGCCTCCACCAACCATATCCTCCTAGTCTTACTACTTCTCTCTGGTTTCCTGTATCCATCCATCATACCTTACTACTCCTTTCTTCATCCTTCCTGCCTCCACCCACCATATTAATTGATTTTTAGTTCTTTACCCAATATCCATGCCTCCACCCAACATATCCACCTACTTCTTCTCCCTATCCTTTCTGCCTCTACCCACCATGTCTGCTAATGTTTACTTCTTCCCCCTATCCTTTTACCCAGTTATTTTTCTTCAAATTTCTTGGCCCTTATGTAGTAATTGTAACTATTTATTTTCTCATACACTAAACCTTCTTCCTTATTCCCATCCTCTCCACTCAGACCCCTGGTTCTTCTTCTTGTTTCACTTCTATTCTTCCCTTCTATAACTACCCTCTTTCAATTTTCCTTTTTTCTCCTCTAATCTCATTCCATATATGGAGTTAGATTATTCATTAGTTATCCAAGGCTCGCAACTAGGGCCCAGATTATTGTAATCGGATTTTAGGTTTCTTTTTTATACAGTGGAGAAGGGGTCCCAAACCAGTATCTTTCCTATCACCCTACAGGGTCTTTATCAGTCCCAAACAACCACTTTTTCCTATATATCTCTACTGTATTGTTTTTACGGAGAACAAATATACAGAGTTCTATTAGTGCCATGCCTTTATTTTCCATTGCATTCCCCGATTTGTATAAACCATCTAAAAAATCCCCCCAAAACTACACATTATAATTATTTTTATGTTTAAAAATAGGATTTTAATTACCTACCAGTAAATCCTTTTCTCGTAGTCCGTAGCGGATACTGAGTTCCATTTAGTACCATGGGGTATAGACGGGTCCACTAGGAGCCATGGGCACTTTAAGAATTTGATAGTGTGGGCTGGCTCCTCCCTCTATGCCACTCCTACCAGTCTCAGTCTAGGAAACTGTGCCCGAGGAGACGGACATACTTCAAGAGAAGGATAGCTAAAGATAGTGGTGAGATTCCAAACCAGCACACACAACAAGAGAAAAGCCACGGTAACCAAACTTGAAACATGAACAGCAACGGCTGAACCAAAATTACTTAACCAAGTAACAGTGCAGGAAGAACAAAGCACTGGGCGGGCGCCCAGTATCCTCTACGAACTACGAGAAAAGGATTTACCGGTAGGTAACTAAAATCCTATTTTCTCTTCGTCCTAGAGGTACTGGGGTCCATTCAGTACCATAGGGATGTACCAAAGCTCCCAAAGTGGGTGGGAGAGTGCAGAGGTTCCTGCAGAACTGATTGACAAAACTGAAGGTCCTCAGAGGCAAAAGTATCCAACTTGTAGAACTTGGCAAATGTGTTAGAACCTGACCAAGCACTGTAGCTGCTCGGCAGAGCTGTAAAGCCGAGACACCCCGGGCAGTCGCCCAGGAGGAACCCACCGACCTAGTAGAGTGGGCCTGTACAGATTTTGGACACTGCAAACTTGCCGTAGAATAAGCATGCTGGATAGTAAGTCTGAACCAGCGTGCAATTGTCTGCTTTGAAGCAGGACACCCCATCTTATTGGGATCATAAAGAACAAACAGCGAGTCCATCTTTCTGTGACGAGCTCTTCTGTTCACATACACCTTGAAAGCCCTCACAACAGCCAAATACTCTGAAGTAGCAGAGGTGTCGGTGACAACCGGAACCACAATAGGTTGGTTGATGTGAATGCGGACACCACTTTAGGAAGAAATTGCTGACGAGTTCTGAGTTCAGCTCTGTTCTCATGGAAAATTAAATAGGGACTTTTGTGAGACAAAGCCCTCAGCTCCGAAACCAATGCCAACAGTGTGACAGTCTCCCACGTAAAATATTTTATTTCTAGCTCCTGTAATGGTTCAAACCAGTCCGATTGCAGGAACTGCAGCACCGAATTGAGATCCCAAGGTGCCGTGGGAGGCACAAAGGGAGGTTGGATGTGCAGAACACCTTTCAAGAACGTCTGGACCTCAGGGAGAGAAGCCAATTGTTTGCAAAAGAAAATGGACAAGGCCGACATCTGGACTTTTATGGAGACCAGACACAGGCCCACATCCACGCCTGCCTTCAGAAAAAGCAGGAAATGTCCCAGATGAAATTCCACCGCAGAAAAATTTCTGCTCTCACACCAAGAGACGTAATTCTTCAAAATACGATGGTAATGCTTAGACGTTAGCCCCTTCCTGGCTTGGATCATAGTCGGGATAACCTTGTTAGGGATCCTTCTACTGGCCAGAATCAGCCGTTCAACTTCCATGCCATCAAACGTAGCCACGGTAAGTCCTGATAGACGAAACAGGCCCTGTTGCAGAAGATACTTGCAGAGGTAGAGGCCACAGATCTTCGAGGAGCATCTCCAGAAGGTCCACGTACCAGGCTCTTCTTGGCCAATCTGGAGCAATGAGTACTGCTTGATCCTTATCCCTTTTTATTTAGGAACACCTTTAGTGACTCCGTGTCCAGTATCATTCCCTGGAATGGGAGCCTCCGTGTTGGCTCTAGGTGAGATTTCGGAAAGGTTCAGAATCCACCCGTGATCCTGAAGGAGTTTGGTTGAGAGAGCAATGCTGTCCAGCAACCTTTCCCTGGATGGCGCCTTTATCCAGAGATCATCCCGGTACGGAATTATGTTCACTCCCTGTTTGCGGAGTAGAAACATCATATCTGCCCTCACATTGGTGAACACCCTCGGTGCCGTGGAGAAACCAAATGGCATGGCCTGGAATGGGTAGTGACAGTCTTGCAAAGCAAACCGGAAATAAGCCTGATGAGGCGGCCAGATCGAAATATGAAGGTACGCATCCTTGCTATCCAGAGACACTAGGAATTTCCCCTCCTCCAGACCAGAGATCACCGCGCTCAGAGACTCCACCTTGAATTTGAACACTCGCAATTACGGGTTCAAAGACTTGAGGTTCAGAAAAGGTCTGAACCGTCTGGCTTCGGTACTACAAACAAGTTGGAATAATGGTGGTCATTCAGAGTTGATCGCAGCCAGCAACTTTTTGCTGCTGCTGCGATCAACTAGTCCACGCCTATGGGAGAGTGTATTTTAGCTTAGCAGGGCTGCGATCGCATGTGCAGCCCTGCTAAGCTAACAAAAATTTAAAGCAAAACAAGACTAGCCCTAGACATACTTACCCTGTGCGACGATCTCAGCGATGCTGGGGCCGGTTTTGACGTCAGACATCTACACTCCGTTCACCTGGACACGCTGCGTTTTGCTCACCACTCCTCGAAAACGGCTCCAAACAGTCTGGTGACGCCCAGAAACGCCTTCTTTCTGTCAATCTTGTTGCGGTCGGCTCTGCGACCGCTTTCTTCGTAGGACGCAACGCAACTCGGCGACCCCTGTCGCCGGGCAATGACGCGCGTGCCAGTGCACCCACCGCGCATGCGCATTCCAGATCTGTTCGCACCGCAGCGACAAACCGCTGCGTGCGAACGGGACGGAATGACCCCCCCATATCGATTGTTTAGTAGATGAGGTGGACCTGGAACAATGACCTGAGTCTGAACCAGTTTTTGGATGGCATGCTGTAAAGTTATACTTGCCTCTTGTGAAACTGGCAAGCCTGATTTGAAGAATCTGTGAGGTGGGAGCATTTGGAACTCCAGTCTGCAGCCCTGGGAAATAAGATCTATGACCCAGGGATCCTGGTACGAATTTGACTAGATCTGACTGAAGAATTGTAGTTAGGCTCCCACCGGACAGCCTTCCATGCATTGCAGTCCACCGTCATGCTGAAGAATTATTATTATTATCCTTTATTTATATGGCGCCTTAAGGGTTCCGCAGCGCCCAATTACAGAGTACATATGCACATAATCAAAACAGGAAAACAGTGACTTACAGTTGAAGACAATATAGGACATGTACAGGATAACTAAACATAACTACATCAGTAGACGACAGAGATAAGTTTCAAGGTGGCCAAAAAACTGCAGGATTTGGGCAGGTGAGGATTATTAAAGCAAGAAAAGTATAAGCACATGGGGGAAGAGGGCCCTACTCATGAGAGCTTACATTCTAAAGAGGAGGGGCAGACAGACAGGGGTGACTCAGATGGGGTAGACCGAGCATGGGACAGAGGGTTAGGATGAGATCTGGCTGGGTTTGGTAAAGAAACGGGTCCTAAGAGCCCGTTTGAAGTTCTGTAGAGAGGTGGATAGTCTGAGGGGTAGAGGTAAAGAATTTCAGAGAAAGGGAGCAGCACGTGAAAAGGGAGGAAGTATTCAGAAGACAGGAGAGTCGGCGTGCATTAGCAGAGCGAAAAGGACGGGTGGGAGAGTAAAGGGAGATAAGGTCAGAGATGTAAATGGGAGAGGAGTGGGTGAGTGCTTTGTAAGTGAGTGTAAGAAGCTTAAATTGAATTCTGAAAGGGAAGGGAAGCCAGTGAAGGGCTTGTAGGAGAGGGGAGGTGGATGTAGTGCGTTTGGTGAGGAAGATGAGCAGAGCTGCAGAATTGAGGATAGATTGGAGTGGAGAGAGGTAGTGGTCAGGGAGGCCAGTTAGGAGGAGATTACAGTAATTCAGTCTGGAAATAATCAGTGAGTGGATAATGGTCCTGGTGGCATCCTGGGTGAAAACGGGTCTGATCCTGGAAATGTTTTTGAGATGAAAATTACATGTTTGTGAGAGGTGCTGAATATGTGGTTTGAAGGAGAGGGAGGAGTCAAGGATTACGCCAAGACTGCGTACTTGGGGGCTAGAGGAGAATTTGAGGAAGCAGAGCCTGAGCTCTGTTCCTGAGTACCTGCTGTTGCTGGTATGCGTGGTTTACCTCTTGCGCCGCTGGAAGACGTAAAAGCACCTCTGGATTTGCCCTTGAACTTGGCTGTCCGAAACGACTGAAACTTAGAAGCTAAATAAGCCTTCTTGGTTGAGGGGGCTGCGGAAGGGACATACGTAGACTTACCCACAGTAGCTGTGGAGATCCATTTGTCTAATTCATCTTCAAACAAGGCCTCTCCTGTGAATGGTAGGCCTTCCACACCTTTCCTGGAGTCCGCGTCAGCAGTCCACTGGCGTAGCCACAAGCCCCTGCGTGCCGACACTGCTATAGCGGTGGTGCATGTGTTAAGCACGCCTATTACCTTTATGGCTTCCACCATAAAGTTTGCAGAGTCTTGTATATGCTGCAGGAGTTAGACAACATCCCCCCTAGATAAGGAATCTAACCCCTCAATTAGGTTACCTGACCATTTAGCAATGGCTTTAGTGATCCACACACATGCAATAGTGGGTCTTTGGGCCACCCCAGCAGCTGTGTACAATGATTTGAGTGTAGTCTCAATTTTACGGTCAGTCGTGTCTTTCAGGGAGGCTTCACCAGGAACAGGCAATACAATTTTACGTGACAGCCTAGAGACTGATGTGTCCACTATCGGTGGATTTTCCCATATCTTCCTATCCTCCAGAGGAAAAGGAAAATATGAGAGCAACCTTTTAGGGATCTGAAACTTATTACCAGGATTGACCCATGGTTCTTGAAACAGGGTATTCAATTCCTTTGACACAGGAAAAGTAACTGAGGACTTCTTTTTTACATTAAAATAAGATTCCTCACAATCCTCTAACACCTTAACAGGAATGTGCAGAACATCTCTGATAGCCTCTATAAGAGCCTCTATTCCCTGTGACAGAGCTGCATCCCCCCCCCTCTGAGTCCACCTCCCCCTCCTCCATGTCTGACCTGTCAGCGTCAGTCAGACTGCAGGATATGGGCCAGAGATCGCTTTTGCGGACAAATGGGAGGGGAGCGAGACGCTGTTTTGGGGACTGAGTCTCTGTTCATAAACTCATCCACAGTCTGTTTTAAGTATTGCGTCTTTTTCTCATTGCGGGACAATTTTGTAGAAAGAGTTGAGATTAATCCCTTAAGAGAACTAACCCATTCCGGTTCAGCCCCACTAGTCTGTGAACCCTGAGTACCCAGTAGTGAGTCCCCTGATGAAGAGGAACACTCTGCGGTACGAGAGATACAATCTTTGCCTGACATAATGTAAATGTGACAGCGCGCACACACACACACAGGAAAGGTTAAGCACAATTAACCCACAAAGAGCCCTTCAGCGAGACACAGAGTGGTTTGGAGCCAGCCCCCACCGCGCCCTTTTCGCTAATGACAAGCTTAGCTGGGCCGCAGACTAAGTCCCCTGATAGGGGACTTAGTACACGAATAGCTGCTGCCCTCCTGGTATGACCCGCTGGTACCACTTAGGTAATCTGGAGGAGCTCGTCCCTGTCCTGTCAGCGTCTGTGTCCACTGCAGAGGGAAAATGGTGCTGGTGAGCTGCTGGATCCTCTCATAGTGAAGCCCCGCCCCTTCAATGGCACACGGTCTTCCCGCTTTTTTTATACTGGCTGAGGAATCTGGTGCTTAAAATGGAGAAAACCGTTTTAAGGCTGTTGTGCCAGTATGGGTACTGTGTACAGAATACAGGGACGCAGTTGTGTACTGTGTCCGGAGACGCATTCCGCCCCGTGTAGAAGCCGCGCGTCTCCGTACCCTCATGCTGCCATAATGGCCGGCGCCCCACTAGCCGGGACGCCGGCTTAGTACTTACCACTCTTCATTCTTCTGGCTCTGTTAGGGGTGGCGGCGTGCTGCGGGAATGTATGCTCGACATGGTGGGGCTTGCGAATAGTTCCCTGAGGAGCTCAGTGTCCTGTCAGCAGGGAACGGGACCATTAACCCTTCAAGAGGTTGGGCCGTTCCCCCCACTAAGTCCCACAAAGCAGGCAGGCTGGTGCCAACCAGCCCTGCCTGAAAATAACAAACATAGAAAAGAAATGCAGAAAACTCTTCAGGAGCTTCTTTCAGCGTGACCGTCTCCTCCGGGCACATTTTCTAAACAGAGTCTGGTAGGAGGGGCATAGAGGGAGGAGCCAGCCCACACTATCAAATTCTTAAAGTGCCCATGGCTCCTAGTGGACCCGTCTATACCCAATGGTACGAAATGTACCCCAGTATCCTCTAGAACGCAAGAGAAAATTACATTTACATTTTTAATGTATAATAATGTGTAGTTTATATGTTGTACTGTGTCTGTGTTGGTTTCCTTTGGTTGGTCAAGGTTCCCCCAACGGCACAACAACATACTAGTGGGCTGCGTGGATACCAATGAGATTGGTAATTGTGTTTATGCGTCTAATGAACTGAGGCTGAGACTAAGTTCACCTTGGGCAAAGACTGATGTGAATAAGCATTCTATGTACTGTATGACATACTGTATTGCTGCTATACAATCACAACTAAAATAGATATATTGATCTATATAAAAGTCAAAAGGATCATCAGATATAAAGTCCGATTTAAAAAGCCGCTCTTTGAAAGTAAAACAATGGATTACGTTTCTTAAACAATATATATCAAATCTCTCTCTGCTTACCATTTGTACCTATTCTATCCTGCAAAGTCTAAAAAACTAATTCTAAAATTAACATGACTTCACCCTTAACTGTAGGTTTATGTTTCAGCAGATTCAGGATTAATAGAAAGAAAAAGTCCCAGCCAGCAGGAACGGGCTGCCCTGCATATCAAACTCATTTCCCAGATGAATTTGCACTGTAGGAAACAAAAAAAAAGCACAGATAAGACTAAATCCTAATGCATATTTATAAACTACACGGCATACAAAAATAAATCAATATTCTCTCACTAAACGTATACGGCTTGAATAACTATGAGTTTGCCACATACAATTGGTTGCACTATGTCTTGGCAGATCCCTGAAAGCCTCCGCCTGCATACAAAAAATTCTAATTAGTTAGAAGCTTGATGAACGGAAGTCTGGAGTGTTCCTTCAACAGCTGAAGACTTCAAAAGCATAACATATCAGACTGAACTGCATTAAAAAAAAAAAAGTTACATTGCTCCTTACACAGGAGATAATGTATCAGCGGGACACGCGTGTCTCATAATGGGTAAATCAGGGTTTCAATTTGGGAACACTAAAAGCATTTTCCACTGATGCTGTAAAAAGGCCATGATATAAGTTAGGAGAAAGATGAATTAAGTTCAGTTGTTAGAGTTCATATAATGTGGTCTATGAAATTTTATGGTTGCATGTTTGTATTTATACGTATTGAAATGTACACGACAGTGGCGCGAAACTGAAGGCCCATCACACACATGCACATGTTCAGGATCATAAAGCCAGGATAAATTATGCAGCTAGTCAAAAGGGTAGCCTGAACTTTGTGGCCCCCATAGCAACATTCTGAAGGGGCCTCTTCTACAGAGACACCTCTGTCCACAAAAGCGGTTCATTTATGCCTCACAGTAGTGTACTAGTCCATTTTTTTTTTTTTTTTTTTTAACTATAGTAGTGCCATAGTTAATGTTATGCCCCATAGTAGTGCCCTCATTCACAATGTACAACCCGGTACCAGTAGTTAATTTTATGTCACACTGTAATGCCCCAATCATACTTGCTGACATTTTGGCTGCCTCCTCCAGGAGTAGACCGCCAGGTCGGCACAGTGGAGGAGATGGTGTGGCACTGGGGTGTGTGGCAGGGGGAACGTGATGCTTAATAGGGGCGGTACTGGGGCATGCCTGCGGAACCACATCATTAACGCCCAGCTCCAGCTACACAATGCTGAGATTACTAACATTGTGAGACGGGAACAAAACCACAATGCACGAATCGCATCATCGGACCACCAGGACCACCCACTTTTGGACAAGTGCGGGGAGGAGGAGTTGGCAGCTGGGGGTGGGGGGTCCGGCCAGGAGTCTTGCTTTCTCTTCCAGGGGGCGGGGAGCGCCACCCGATTTTCAGAAGCCTCCAAGCAATTCCAGGAGGGTAGGCAAGTATGGTATCCGGTCTATAGATCTACACTGAAAAGCTCTACAGTCAACAGGTCGACAGCCAATGGTCGACATGCATTAGGTCAACAGGGACAAAAGGTCAACAGGGTCAGAATGTCGATATAAGTGTGTTCCTTTTCAATGCTTTCATACTTTTTCATCCACGCGGACTACGACTGGGAATAGTAACCTGGCGAGCGAAGCAAGCCATGCGAGGGGACACGGTACAATAATGGGGTTTGTTTGTAGCAGAAAAGTAACAAAAACCCCCAAAAACAATTGTGTCTACATTTTTTTTGTGTCAACCATTTCTATGTCAACCTTTTGACCCTGTCGACCTAATGCATTTCGACCATCAGTAGTCGAACTTTTGACTGCAGACTTTTTTTAGTGTATATCTAATAATCCACAACCGGCAAGTATACCCCAAATTAACAATATGCCACATTGTACTGCTGCCAGTACACATGCTGTACAGTGCCCTACATTCACATGCAATACAATACTTAGAAAACATTTCAGAGACCCTAGTAGACAGCTTTGTGAACTGGTTTCAGTTGAGTCAGGCCCAAGAGGTGGGCCCCCCTAAGACTCTTCCCCACAGCAAAGGAACCCCTTCTACCCACTATAGCTACGCCC
Source organism: Pseudophryne corroboree (assembly GCF_028390025.1). Classification (NCBI taxonomy): domain Eukaryota; kingdom Metazoa; phylum Chordata; class Amphibia; order Anura; family Myobatrachidae; genus Pseudophryne; species Pseudophryne corroboree. The sequence continues at coordinate 391,255,356 of NC_086450.1, forward strand.
ATGCTGCTAGTCTCATATCTGTTCCCCTAATGTGTCTGTGTAGCCCATCAACATAGTAATCATAAATAAGGCCTCAGTGTCTTTGGGTTTAGAAGTGATTTTTGCACCAGCTATGTCTATTCCAAAATCAATTGTCACCCATCTACTGCTATAAGAGATAACCATTCAGTAGGTTTGCCATGGGGGAGGCTAGGTTTAGACTGTCGGCGTGTGAACATAGGTAAGTATGTGTGTGTCGACGTATGAAATAAAGTTTTACTTTCACGGTGTCGGTCTCCTGTTTTTATTTGGGTATTTTTTTTCCAGTAGAACTACAGGTACCAGCGGGCCCGTTTTTCTCCCGCATGCTGGTACTTGTGGTTCTCCAAGTACCAGCTTGCGGGGGAGGCTTGCTGGGACTTGTAGTACTACTGGAAAAAACAATATTCTGACATTTTTCACAAGGCTATCAGCCTCCCATCCGCAGCCCTTGGATGGGGGGGACAGCCTCGGGCTTCACCCCTGGCCCTTGGGTGGCTGGGGGGGTACCCCTTGATTGAAGGGGTCCCCACTCCCCCAGGGTACCCCGGCCAGGGGTGACTAGTTGGATATTTAATGCCACGGCCGCAGGGCACTGTATAAAAGTGACCCCCGGCTGTGGCATTATCTGTCCAGCTAGTGGAGCCCGATGCTGGTGTGAAAAATACGGGGGACCCCTGCTCGTTTTGTCCCCCGTATTTTTTGCACCAGCACCAGGCGCAAAGCCCGGTGCTGGTTTTAAAAATACGGGGGATCCCTGCCCAATTTTTCCCCGCATTTTTAGAACCAGGACCAGCTCGAAGAGCCCGAGGCTGGTTATGCTTTGGAGGGGGGACCCCACGCCATTTTTTAAAAAATTTTCCCGTTCCAGCACTAAAAAAAAAAAAAAAAAAATATATATAAATAATACTTGTGCCTCAAAAAAAAAAAAAAAAAAAAGTACCTAATCCCTTCTAATATAAATAGATATGCTATTCCCCCCAAAAAAAACACCAAAAAAAAACATGTTTAAATTTTTTTTTATTGTTTTCACCCTCCAAAGTGTGACGGATTGAAAATGACGAATTTACTGTCTAAAAGCACTGCTGTCGAATTTCCAAACTTGAATTGAATATGCTTTTGTCGAATTGCAGCACTTGTATCATTGCAGAAAAGTCGAATTTGCAAAAAGTCGAATTTCAAAAAGTCGAATTTTGAAAGTCCGTTTTTTGACGGAAAGCACTGAATTACATTGACGATTTTTTTTTTTTGGCGAAAATGACCCGAAATTCGACAATTTCGGGAATTCGACCGCAATTGCATATACCCCTATATGTTTTAGATATTTGCAAAAAATAAATGTGACCTGCTGTGAAGGAAATAGTATTGTGTATTGCACTTGCTTGTTCTAACAAACTTGAAGCATTAATTTGTACATGATATATGGGGGCACTACGGGAAACCAGACTCTGTATGTTACTCATTCTCAGCCTACTGAGCATAGATTACTAATGATATAGGGGAGCACTGTGGTAAGTCAGACTCAGTATGTAACACATTCTCAGCCTACCGAGCCTAGATTACTAAACACATAGTTAAAGATATGCAAACTTCTCAAGGTAAGTTTAGAGAAATGTTCTTCAGCAAAATCCATCACATTAAACTGTTTGCAAAAGTTAGGACTACAAACACTGACTAAAGTTAAACTAAAATGAAAACTGAGATTCATTAAGTAAATTTTGACTAAAACAAAAACAAAAAAAAATTAGACTAAAATGTGACTATCAACCAACTACAATTTTAAGTAAGCAACTAAGACTAAAACTAAATTGAAAATCCATGTCAAAATTAACACTGTAATACAAACAATGCTATAAAGCCTGTCTCTTTACACTACGGTGATTGCTCTGCTTCTAGAGAAAGCCATTATATTACAGATGTTCCACATTGTTCCTGATAATTTGGCTCTCAGAGACAGATCGCCAGAAAACTTGGACAAAATCCCAATGATACGTCAGAGAAAATATTTGAGAATATAAAGTTCTAGAAAGATGTTCCCAGATTTGACTTTCACAGTTATTCTCCATAAAAATATGCATAAACAGCCATATACCTCAGTATTTGTTCTCATTTTGTTTATGGCTGTAATTAAGTAATATGTTTACAAGAGAATGCCACACATGTCCCTTATTTATAAAACTCATTCATGATACAATGTTTTATAAATAATCACCTATGTCTGCTGCCCTCTGGTGGAGAAATGACCAGTTTCTTTCTGCTGCTGGAGTGCTACAAATTTTCAGTTGTAATATCAAGCGACACAGCAAACACCCACGTTCACATACCCTCCAACATTTTACACACAAAAATCGGTACAAATTAGAAAAAGGGGCGTAGTCACGGGTAAAAGGGCTTGGCCACGCCCCTTTTCCTATACTTTCAATGGAAGTTTGGAGAGTCAAAAATAGGTACAGACCATAAAAAAAAAAGGTACTGTACCTATTAAAAAGGTACAGTTGGAGGGTATGCGTTCATAGACTATGGTAGGTACTGTCACCTTAGTTATACTGTACTTTGTTGAAAAAATGCTGCATACATTTCAGAAGACAGCTACACAGAGGCAGATAGGTTTAAATGTCTCTCAAAGGAAAACTGAGCAACGTTGTTTAGGAAATGTTTTAGCAAATGGGGATCATAATTTAAAAGCAACACCTCAGCTATAACAGACAGCTATGTTTTCAAATTAGTCTCTATTAACTGTGAAATGTGAGATGGGCCGATGATTTCCTGCAAAACTGCTCAAGCTGGGCCAGGCAGTTGGGTGGGGGCTAAGGGTAACAAGTTTGAGGTTTCGGATGAGGTTCCATATATTGTACTTTGGGCGTGATACAGAGGTGGACGCAGTTTTGATTCGGTCGCAACTGGCTGATGGTTTCAGTCTTTGGCACACTGTGCACGCACCGGTCACAACGCAGCTTTAGCTGCAGTTTGGCAGGCAACGGCCATTTGGGGGGGTGGGGAAGAAAAAGGGTGTGACGTCTATAATGAATGCGTATAAGACAGTTTTGGTGGAGTGTTGCAGGCAGCGGCTGTGCTTTCAGATGCAGCGCTTCTCTCCTCTGTCTCTGATGCGATGGACATTATAAGCAACAGTAGAGTGTGACCAATGTTACTAATGCGCGACCAAAGCTGCATCTCCTGGCGCAAGCGAAAGATCTGAGAAGCTGCTGGGTGGTCGTCGCTTTACTAGGCACTAGGGTCAAGACTGACTGAGACACTGTAGCGCTATGTTTTCTGCAATTTAAGCCATTCCAGTATTGGTTGTGCAGTTTGCTTTGGCTCACTGTCTGATTGAAAGACACAGTTTGTTACCAGCTGTAGTTTTTATTGTCTGGGTGCGGTGTGCCCTCTTCTGTACTAGCCGGCAGTGTCTGCACTGGTGATGTATTACTGGGAGGAGGCGTGGCATTTCGGGGCCACAGCCCACGCCTCTTCCCAGTAATACATCAGCAGTTAAGAGACAGCCGGCTAATACAGAAGGGGCACCGCACCCTATTTTTAAAGTTGAAACCGCTTACGGGGATGCGGAATTAAGCGCTCCCCCGCACCAGCGCCTACATCATGTTTGGAGGGGTGTCAAGCTGCCCTCCCCCCACCCCCCCTTTTCCGACGCCTATGGCTGTGGGTAAAAGGTTTTGTCCAGGATTGGTCTATAAATGTTACATTTATCTTCCTATTGATCCAGACAACAGAAAGCTACTATTAACAAATTACACAGGGATAGTGCTATGTGCTTGTTGAATGCCATGGAACTGCTGACCCATAAACACTGTATTCCACCGCAGCCATAATTCTGTAGCTCATTAATTAGCACCTTTTTCCTTGCAGCACCATCTCTGATAAGTACTAGTTAGAAACGCAGGACTTATAAAAGGGGGTTTCCAAATGCAATCCACAATCTCGCACTTTGCGGAACACTGGAGCAAGAGTGGGAGTCCAGGGGAGCGGTAAGAGAACCTAGTGACGACCCTGGACATTAATGTACACATTGGTCTTTTTATACACTGGATACTGTATGCAATATTTAACACTATAGATTGTCTATAGTACAGACTGTATCAAACATTTAAATAATATAAACAAGTGGTTAGGAAAATGTTAAACATACCATAATAAATATTAGTGATGAGCGGGTTCGGTTCCTCGGAAACCGAACCCCCCCGAACTTCACCCATTTTACACGGGTCCGAGGCATACTCGGATTCTCCCGTATGACTCGGTTAACCCGAGCGCGCCCGAACGTCATCATCCCGCGGTCGGATTCTCGCGAGATTCGTATTCTATATAAGGAGCAGCGCGTCGCCGCCATTTTCACTCGTGCATTGGAAATGTTAGGGAGAGGACGTGGCTGGCGTCCTCTCCGTTTATTAATGTTGCTGCAAATATTTGTGCTTATTGCTTAATTGTGGGGACTGGGGAGCAGCTGTATTATATATGAGGAGTACAGTGCAGAGTTTTGCTGATCAGTGACCACCAGTTGTATCCGTTCTCTGCCTGAAAAACGCTCCATATCTGTGCTCAGTGTGCTGCATATATCTGTGCTCACACTGCTTTATTGTGGGGACTGGGGACCAGCAGTATTATATAGGAGGAGTACAGTGCAGAGTTTTGCGGACAGTGACCACCAGTATATATAGCAGTACGGTACGGAAGGCCACTGCTCTACCTACCTGTGTCGTCAAGTATACTATCCATCTAGATTCTATACCTGTGGTGCATTTTAGTTTTGCAGTTTGCTGACAGTGACCACCAGTATATATAGCAGTACGGTACGGAAGGCCACTGCTCTACCTACCTCTGTGTCGTCAAGTATACTATCCATCTAGATTCTATACCTGTGGTGCATTTTAGTTTTGCAGTTTGCTGACAGTGACCACCAGTATATATAGCAGTACGGTACGGAAGGCCACTGCTCTACCTACCTCTGTGTCGTCAAGTATACTATCCATCCATACCTGTGGTGCATTTCAGTTGTGCGCAGTATATATAGTAGTAGGCCATTGCTATTGATACTGGCATATAATTCCACACATTAAAAAATGGAGAACAAAAATGTGGAGGTTAAAATAGGGAAAGATCAAGATCCACTTCCACCTCGTGCTGAAGCTGCTGCCACTAGTCATAGCCGAGACGATGAAATGCCATCAACGTCGTCTGCCAAGGCCGATGCCCAATGTCATAGTAGAGAGCATGTAAAATCCAAAAAACAAAAGTTCAGTAAAATTACCCAAAAATCAAAATTAAAAGCATCTGATGAGAAGCGTAAACTTGCCAATATGCCATTTACGACACAGAGTGACACGGAGTGGCAAGGAACGGCTGAGGCCCTGGCCTATGGTCATGGCTAGTGGTTCAGATTCACATGAGGATGCAAGCACTCATCCTCTCGCTAGAAAAATGAAAAGACTTAAGCTGGCAAAAGCACAGCAAAGAACTGTGCGTTCTTCTAAATCACAAATCCCCAAGGAGAGTCCAATTGTGTCGGTTGCGATGCCTGACCTTCCCAACACTGGACGGGAAGAGCTTGCGCCTTCCACCATTTACACGCCCCCTGCAAGTGCTGGAAGGAGCACCCGCAGTCCAGTTCCTGATAGTCAAATTGAAGATGTCACTGTTGAAGTACACCAGGATGAGGATATGGGTGTTGCTGGCGCTGGGGAGGAAATTAACAAGGAGGATTCTGATGGTGAGGTGGTTTGTTTAAGTCAGGCACCCGGGGAGACACCTGTTGTCAGTGGGACGAATATGGCCATTGACATGCCTGGTCAAAATACAAAAAAAAAAATCACCTCTTCGGTGTGGAATTATTTCAACACAAATGCTGACAACAGGTGTCAAGCCGTGTGTTGCCTTTGTCAAGCTGTAATAAGTAGGGGTAAGGACGTTAACCACCTAGGAACATCCTCCCTTATACGTCACCTGGACCGCATTCATCAGAAGTCAGTGACAAGTTCAAAAACTTTGGATGACAGCGGAAGCAGTCCACTGACCACTAAATCCCTTCCTCTTGTAAACAAGCTCCTGCAAACCACACCACCAACTCCCTCAGTGTCAATTTCCACCTTACACAGGAAAGCCAATAGTCCTGCAGGCCATGTCACTGGCAAGTCTGACGAGTCCTCTCCTGCCTGGGATTCCTCCGATAAATCCTTGAGTGTAACGCCTACTGCTGCTGGCGCTGCTGTTGTTGCTGCTGGGAGTCGATCGTCATCCCAGAGGGGAAGTCGGAAGACCACTTGTACTACTTCCAGTAAGCAATTGACTGTCCAACAGTCCTTTGCGAGGAAGATGAAATATCACAGCAGTCATCCTGCTGCAAAGCGGATAACTCAGGTCTTGTCAGCCTGGGTGGTGAGAAACGTGTGTCCGGTATCCACTGTTAATTCACAGGCAACTAGAGACTTGATTGAGGTACTGTGTCCCCGGTACCAAATACCATCTAGGTTCCATTTCTCTAGGCAGGCGATACCGAAAATGTACACAGACCTCAGAAAAAGAGTCACCAGTGTCCTAAAAAATGCAGTTGTACCCAATGTCCACTTAACCACGGACATGTGGACAAGTGGAGCAGGGCAGACTCAGGACTATATGACTGTGACAGCCCACTGGGTAGATGTATTGCCTCCCGCAGCAAGAACAGCAGCGGCGGCACCAGTAGCAGCATCTCGCAAATGCCAACTCGTTCCTAGGCAGGCTACGCTTTGTATCACCGCTTTCCATAAGAGGCACACAGCTGACAACCTCTTACGGAAACTGAGGAACATCATCGCAGAATAACTTACCCCAATTGGACTCTCCTGGGGATTTGTGACATCGGACAACGCCACCAATATTGTGCGTGCATTACATCTGGGCAAATTCCAGCACGTCCCATGTTTTGCACATACATTGAATTTGGTGGTGCAGAATTATTTAAAAAACGACAGGGGCGTGCAAGAGATGCTGTCGGTGGCCCGAAGAATTGCGGGCCACTTTCGGCATTCAGCCACAGCGTGCCGAAGACTGGAGCACCAGCAAACAGTCCTGAACCTGCCCAGCCATCATCTGAAGCAAGAGGTGGTAACGAGGTGGAATTCAACCCTCTATATGCTTCAGAGGATGGAGGAGCAGCAAAAGGCCATTCAAGCCTATACATCTGCCTACGATATAGGCAAAGGAGGGGGAATGCACCTGACTCAAGCGCAGTGGAGAATGATTTCAACATTGTGCAAGTTTCTGCAACCCTTTGAACTTGCCACACGTGAAGTCAGTTCAGACACTGCCTGCCTGAGTCAGGTCATTCCCCTCATCAGGCTTTTGCAGAAGAAGCTGGAGACATTGAAGGAGGAGCTAAAACAGAACGATTCCGCTAGGCATGTGGGACTTGTGGATGGAGCCCTTAATTCGCTTAACCAGGATTCACGGGTGGTCAATCTGTTGAAATCAGAGCACTACATTTTGGCCACCGTGCTCGATCCTAGATTTAAAACCTACGTTGTATCTCTCTTTCCAGCAGACACAAGTCTGCAGAGGTTCAAAGACCTGCTGGTGAGAAAATTGTCAAGTCAAGCGGAACGTGACCCGTCAACAGCTCCTCCTTCACATTCTCCCGCAACTGGGGGTGCGAGGAAAAGGCTAAGAATTCCGAGCCCACCCGCTGGCGGTGATGCAGAGCAGTCTGGAGCGAGTGCTGACATCTGGTCCGGACTGAAGGACCTGCCAAAGATTACTGACATGTCGTCTACTGTCACTGCATATGATTCTGTCACCATTGAAAGAATGGTGGAGGATTATATAAGTGACCGCATCCAAGTAGGCAAGTCAGACAGTCCGTACGCATACTGGCAGGAAAAAGAGGCAATTTGGAGGCCCTTGCACAAACTGGCTTTATTCTACCTAAGTTGCCCTCCCTCCAGTGTGTACTCCGAAAGAGTGTTTAGTGCAGCCGCTCACCTTGTCAGCAATCGGCGTACAAGGTTACTTCCAGAAAATGTGGAGAAGATGATGTTCATCAAAATGAATTATAATCAATTCCTCCGTGGAGACATTCACTAGCAATTGCCTCCAGAAAGTACACAGGGATCTGAGATGGTGGATTCCAGTGGGGACGAATTAATAATCTGTGAGGAGGGGGATGTACACAGTGAAAGGGGTGAGGAATCGGAGGATGATGATGATGTGGACATCTTGCCTCTGTAGAGCCAGTTTGTGCAAGGAGAGATTGATTGCTTCTTTTTTGGTGGGGGCCCAAACCAACCAGTCATTTCAGTCACAGTCGTGTGGCAGACCCTGTCGCTGAAATGATGGGTTCGTTAAAGTGTGCATGTCCTGTTTACACAGCATAAGGGTGGGTGGGAGGGCCCAAGGACAATTCCATCTTGCACCTCTTTTTTCTTTCATTTATCTTTGCATCATGTGCTGTTTGGGGACTATTTTTTTGAAGTGCCATCCTGCCTGACACTGCAGTGCCACTCCTAGATGGGCCAGGTGTTTGTGTCGGCCACTTGTGTCGCTTAGCTTAGTCACACAGCGACCTTAGTGCGCCTCTTTTTTTCTTTGCATCATGTGCTGTTTGGGGACAATTTTTTTGAAGTGCCATCCTGTCTGACACTGCAGTGCCACTCCTAGATGGGCCAGGTGTTTGTGTCGGCCACTTGTGTCGCTTAGCTTAGCCATCCAGCGACCTCGTTGCAAATTTTAGGACTAAAAATAATATTGTGAGGTGTGAGGTGTTCAGAATAGACTGAAAATGAGTGTAAATTATGGTTATTGAGGTTAATAATACTATGGGACCAAAATGACCCCCAAATTCGATGATTTAAGCTGTTTTTGAGAGTTTTTTGTAAAAAAAAACACCCGAATCCGACAAAAAATTTTCAGGGAGGTTTTGGCAAAACGCTTCCGAATCCAAAACACGGCCGCGGAACCGAATCCAAAACCAAAACCCAAAAAATTTCCGGTGCACATCTCTAAAATAAATACACAAAGATAATAGAACCAGTATTGCACTTTCTTAGCACACATTCTCCTACCTCAAGGTAAGGCTCCTGTCTCTTCTTGCTGGTAGCTACTCTCTGGTCCGGTGCACTAATTGAGGACTCAGAGCCACACACACACAGCAAACTTGGTAGAAGAAGCTGCTACCACTGGGCATGTGCAACAACTCTGCTCTGTCCCTTAAACTGCATGATGAGGTGCAGCTCTAACAATCATATTATATCCCATCGCTATTGTCATAATTTGAGCCACTTGCCAATAAGAGGAGTGTTGCATTTGCCAATGAGTACCCTTCTAGTCTAGCAACTATGTATGGGGGGGGGGGGTAACCTAATCTAGGCTGTGTAACTGTACATGAACTTCTGTATAATGTACTACACTCAGCTCAAAGGGATGTTCAATAACTCTGGGTCGAACTTGCACATAAAGACCTAATCAGTGATCTCTAATATTTTGTGCATGTGTACATGTAAGCAGGGCCGTATTAAGCCTTGGGGGTGTCCGGAGCACTTAAGACAGGGGGGCCCCGACGGAAGGTGTGGGATGTATATTAAAATGTGCATATCTCCCAACATGTCCCATTCCAGGAGGGACAAAATGCTCTCTACCTGGACTTCCCACTTAAAATATGATTGGTGTCACCTGTGTTGAACTATTTAATTGATAAGAAAGGTACTTCAACACAGGTGATTGCAATCATAAATTAAGAAGGAAGTCCAGGTAGAGAGCATCCCATCTGGAATGTGTCATGGTGGGAGGTATGGATTGTGTATATTAAATTTAAACCAATGGTGTATATTCGTTTAAACTAATAGTTTAAGAATGCCTGGGTACTGTTTATAGCTCCACCTAATTGAAAGACAACTATTTTATAAACTTTTCTTGTGGTGTAACAAATACAATTTAATCTTAAAAATACACATAGAAAAATAAGATAATTTATCTTGTTACATGCAAGAATAGCAGCAGCCTCTGTACTACTTACACACTGGGACAGGACTCAGGAGGACTCTGTGTCTCTCTTTCTCTAGAGCCAAATGGTTTAGTTGTATAACAGTTTATACAGAACTCATACACCCAGGCAGGGAGGAGGAGAAGCTGGGATCTATGTGTCACAGCTCTCTCCACCCTCCTATCTCTCCTCTGGTCAGAAAGCTTTGTCCATAGCTCATGAAACATGAAATTTCTGTGTCTCTGCCTGCACTGCATACTGTCCTGTTCACATTATGGCTGCTGATTCTGCTGCTGCTTAAGAGGGACAGCTAGTGATGTCAGTGTGCTCTGGCCGGGGGGCCCCCTGACAAAGGTGGGCCCGGGGTACAGCATGGCCTGTATCCCCCCCCCTTAATCTGGCTATGCATGTAAGCCTGCACCAACATGGGGTATGAATAAATGTAAAATGTAAAAATTCCTATTCTTCATTTCTAGTTATTTTGCCAAGGCTTTAGAATATTTATCTTTTAAACGGCATAATTTGAAATGCTTTGTGAATCACTGCCGAAGACTGATCTTCAGTCTACTTCAGCTTCAGAATCAGCAAAATGTGTTGGAGGCAGGAAAAAAGCAGGGATACACGTATACACACTGCCAGGAGAGAAAGGGCCATGAAAATTGCTAGCAACAATAAAACTTAGCAACTTGTAACCTTCTATGTCTGCCAATAAGCAAAGTGTACACAACTGTATGTACCAGCACTGGATAATGGGCAGCCAGTGACATAGCTGGTGTAATAATAAGGCACTTCAGCCCGGAAACAGCTGAAGCCATTCTCCTAAAACCTGCAATCTACTAAAATTGGGGCAATTTCCTTTGATGAAACTGAGGTGATTTGTCGTCCACTTGCAGTGATAAATCTCACACCTGCAGACAGACTTCTATACTTGCACATCTAGATATGTCTATGTTTTAGTGGCTGCAGTATTGTACACCAGTAATCACGTGTGCTGGGAGATTGTGTTTTATACACTTCCTGTTGTGTGGAAAATTGTCTTCACACAACTTCGTATCAGATTTGCATGCTACGGAGAAAACCCATGTATAAGATTACTCTATGCTTGTGTTTATTGCTGTCTCCCTGCACACTGATAGTCATCTCTGCGACTCCTTCTGATAGGTTGTGAGCTGACACATTTCTTATCGTAAGCCCTCAGGTGAGGCTAAAAAAAGAAAACAGCCATTCTCTGGAGGGGTCTGGAAAGACACCAGATGTAGAGCAAAGGGACTCACCCACTAGGTCCATTGAGGGACTATAACCCTTTGTGCCTCAGGAGTCTGCCAGTCAGCCTTGACACAAATCTGGCTCTTGGGCAAGCTGAAATCTATGCACACATAATATGTAATCCTCCAATGCTATATGGCAAACAGTCTCAGCCCTACACACAAAGCTGTGAACAGCAGACAGAGCCCTAGGGAGCAGCATAGACAGACCTACCTGGGAGCAATTAGTGATCGCACTTAAGATTGTGCAAAGCGTCTTCAGACGTGGAAGCTATGCAACTGTTACTGATTGTCTGATATTCCTATGACTGCACACACACTGGGCTTATCACATAGCCTCACAAAAGGGAATAGTACAACTGACACAGACTGTGTTGGTGGTTAAGAATGAAATGGCTCTTTTCTAATTAAGAGGTAGTTAATTAGAATGTGTTTAGATCAAGCAAAACCAAAATAGCAATTTTGAGTGTTTGCTGGGGAGCGCCGTTGCGGGGTCAGAGAGATTTAGATCGGCTAGCCGCGTTCCAGAGACGTTATCCCTAATAGTTTACAAGGCTCATTACAATCAAGCGTTCCTTATGCCGATGGTGTGCTAATGAGAGACACATCTGAAAGTAATTACATATTATATTAAGAGCAGGAAAAACATGCATGGTAATGTTTATAAAAACCAGTGCGCACATAATGTGAGTTTTATTTGTTTTACTACAGCAAGAAAAAAAAGAAACGTAGTTTAATGCCCTGGTAGCACTGGAAGTCCTGAAAATTTGGGACTTATTTTTCATCAGATTACAATATATAAATTGTACGATATTACAACTGATAATTTTTAATAGAGATTTTTTAAAAATAAAAAAAATAAGATTTTACTCACCGGTAAATCTATTTCTCGTAGTCTGTAGTGGATGCTGGGGACTCCGTAAGGACCATGGGGAATAGACGGGCTCCGCAGGAGACTGGGCACTCTCAGAAAGATTTAGTACTACTGGTGTGCACTGGCTCCTCCCTCTATGCCCCTCCTCCAGACCTCAGTTAAGGAAACTGTGCCCGGAAGAGCTGACATTACAAGGAAAGGATTTTGGAATCCAGGGTAAGACTCATACCAGCCACACCAATCACACCGTATAACTTGTGATAAACTTACCCAGTCAACAGTATGAACAACAACAGAGCATCAACAATGGATGCCAACATAACGTAACCCTTTATTAAGCAATAACTATATACACGTATTGCAGAAAGTCAGCACTTGGGATGGGCGCCCAGCATCCACTACGGACTACGAGAAATAGATTTACCGGTGAGTAAAATCTTATTTTCTCTAACGTCCTAGTGGATGCTGGGGACTCCGTAAGGACCATGGGGATTATACCAAAGCTCCCAAACGGGCGGGAGAGTGCGGATGACTCTGCAGCACCGAATGGGCAAACACAAGGTCCTCCTCAGCCAGGTTATCAAACTTGTAGAACTTAGCAAATATGTTTGACCCCGACCAAGTAGCTGCTCGGCAAAGCTGTAATGCCGAGACCCCTCGGGCAGCCGCCCAAGAAGAGCCCACTTTCCTTGTGGAATGGGCTTTCACTGATTTTGAATGCGGCAATCCAGCCGCAGAATGAGCCTGCTGAATCGTGCTACAGATCCAGCGAGCAATAGTTTGCTTTGAAGCAGGAGCACCCAGCTTGTTGGATGCATACAGGATAAACAGCGAGTCAGTCTTCCTGACTCCAGCCGTCCTGGCTACATAGATCTTCAAAGCCCTGACTACATCAAGCAACTTGGAATCCTCCAAGTCACGAGTAGCCGCAGGCACCACAATAGGTTGGTTCAAATGAAAAGATGACACCACCTTCGGCAGAAATTGCGGACGAGTCCGTAATTCTGCCCTGTCCATAAGGAAAACTAGATAGTGGCTTTTACATGACAAAGCCGCCAATTCTGACACACGCCTAGCAGAAGCTAAGGCCAATAGCATGACCACCTACCACGTGAGATACTTTAGCTCCACGGTCTTAAGTGGCTCAAACCAGTGGGATTTCAGGAAACCCAACACCACGTTGAGATCCCAAGGTGCCACTGGTGGCACAAAAGGGGGATGAATATGCAGCACTCCCTTAACAAACGTCTGAACTTCAGGAAGAGAAAACAGTTCCTTTTGAAAGAAAATGGATAGGGCCGAAATCTGGACCTTTATGGACCCCAACTTCAGGCCCATAGTCACTCCAGACTGTAGGAAGTGCAGGAACCGGCCCAGCTGGAATTCCTCTGTAGGGGCCTTCCTGGCCTCACACCAGGCAACATATTTTCGCCATATACGGTGATAGTGTTTTGCTGTCACGTCCTTCCTAGCCTTTATCAGCGTAGGAATAACTTCATCCGGAATGCCTTTTTCCGCTAGGATCCTGCGTTCAACCGCCATGCCGTCAAACGCAGCCGCGGTAAGTCTTGGAACAGACAGGGCCCCTGTTGCAACAGGTCCTGTCTGAGAGGCAGAGGCCATGGGTCCACTGTGAGCATTTCTTGCAGTTCCGGGTACCAAGTCCTTCTTGGCCAATCCGGAACAATGAGTATTGTTCTCACTCCTTTTTCTTACGATTCTCAGCACCTTGGGTATGAGAGGAAGAGGAGGAAACACATAGTCCGACTGGAACACCCACGGTGTTACCAGGGCGTCCACAGCTATCGCCTGAGGGTCTCTTGACCTGGCGCAATACCTTTGTAGCTTTTTGTTGAGACGGGATGCCATCATGTCCACCTGTGGCAGTTCCCATCGATTTGTAATCTGAGTGAAGACTTCGTGATGAAGTCCCCACTCTCCCGGGTGGAGGTCGTGCCTGCTGAGGAAGTCTGCTTCCCAGTTGTCCACTCCCGGAATGAACACTGCTGACCGTGCTTGCACGTGATTCTCCGCCCAACGAAGAATCCTGGTGGCTTCTGCCATCGCCACTCTGCTTCTTGTGCCGCCCTGGCGGTTTACATGAGCCACTGCAGTGATGTTGTCTGACTGAATCAGCACCGGTTGGTTGCGAAGCAGAGGCTCCGCTTGACTCAGGGCGTTGTATATGGCCCTTAGTTCCAGGATATTTATGTGCAGACAAGCCTCCTGACTTGTCCACAACCCTTGGAAGTTTCTTCCCTGAGTGACTGCCCCCCATCCTCGGAGGTTCGCATCCGTGGTCACCAGGACCCAGTCCTGTATGCCGAACCTGCGGCCCTCGAGAAGGTGAGCACTCTGCAGCCACCACAGAAGAGACACCCTGGCCCTCGGGGACAGGGTGATCAGCCGATGCATCTGAAGATGCGATCCGGACCACTTGTCCAACAGATCCCACTGAAAGAACCTCGCATGGAACCTGCCGAAGGGAATGGCTTCGTATGATGCCACCATCTTTCCCAGGACTCGCGTGCAGCGATGCACCGACACCTGTTTCGGTTTTAAGAGGTCTCTGACTAGTGTCACGAGCTCTTGAGCCTTCTCCGCCGGGAGAAACACCTTCTTCTGGTCCGTGTCCAGAATCATGCCCAGAAAAGGCAGACGCGTAGTAGGAATCAGCTGCGACTTTGGAATATTCAGAATCCAGCCGTGCTGTTGCAACACTTCCTGAGAGTGTGCTACGCTGATTAGCAACTGCTCTCTGGACCTCGCCTTTATGAGGAGATCGTCCAAGTATCGGATAATTGTGACTCCTTGCTTTCGAAGGAGCACCATCATTTCTGCCATTACCTTGGTAAATATTCTCGGTGCCGTGGAGAGCCCAAACGGCAACGTCTGGAATTGGTAATGACAGTCCTGTACCACAAATCTGAGGTACTCCTGATGAGGTGGATAAATGGGGACATGCAAGTAAGCATCCTTGATGTCCAGAGACACTATAAAATCCCCCTCTTCCAGGCTTGCAATGACCGCTCTGAGCGATTCCATTTTGAACTTGAATCTTTTCAGATAAATGTTCAGGGATTTTAAATTCAATATGGGTCTGACCGAACCGTCCGGTTTCGGTACCACAAACATTGTGGAATAGTATCCTCTTCCTTGTTGAAGGAGGGGAACCTTTACCACCACCTGCTGGAGATATAACTTGTGAATTGCCGCTAACACTACTTCCCTTTCTATGGGGGAAGCTGGCAGGGCCGATTTGAGGTAACGGTGAGGGGGCATAACTTCGAATTCCAGCTTGTATCCCTGAGACACAATCTGTATAGCCCAGGGATCCACCTGTGAGCGAACCCACTGGTGGCTGAAATTTCGGAGACGCACCCCCACCACTCCTGGCTCCTGTGGAGCCCCAGCGTCATGCGGTGAATTTAGTGGAAGCCGGGGAGGACTTCTGTTCCTGGGAACTAGCTGTATGGTGCAGCTTCTTTCCTCTACCCCTGCCTCTGGCAAGAAAGGACGCACATCTGACCTTCTTGCTTTTCTGTGATCGAAAGGACTGCATTTGGTAATACGGTGCTTTCTTAGGCTGTGAGGGAATATATGGCAAAAAGTTTGACTTCCCAGCCGTAGCTGTCCTAGGTACTGTCCTGTACTAGGTCCGAGAGACCGTCCCCAAACAATTTCTCACCCTTGTAAGGTAACACCTCCATGTGCTTTTTGGAGTCGGCATCACCTGTCCATTGCAGAGTCCACAGGACCCTTCTGGCAGAAATTGACATTGCATTTATTCTAGAGCCCAGTAGGCAAATGTCCCTCTGGGCATCCCTCATATATAGGATAGCATCTTTTATATGCCCCAGGGTCAGTAAAATGGTATCCTTGTCTAAGGTATCCATTTCCTCAGACAGATTATCTGTCCATGCTGCTACAGCACTACACATCCAGGCCGACGCAATTGCCGGCCTCAGTATAGTACCTGAGTGTGTATAAACAGACTTCAGGATACTTTCCTGCTTCCTATCTGCAGGATCCTTTAGGGCGGCCGTATCCTGTGACGGCAGGGCCACCTTTTTAGATAAGCGTGTCAGAGCTTTATCTACCCTAGGGGAGGATTCCCAGCGCATCCTGTCCGTTGGCGGGAAAGGGTACGCCATAAGCAACCTTTTGGAAATCAGCACTTTCTTATCGGGGGAATCCCATGCTTTTTCACATAATTCATTTAACTCATGTGAAGGGGGAAAAGTCACCTCTTGCTTTTTCTCCCCATACATATACACCCTTTTGTCAGGGACAGGGTTTACCTCTGATATGTGCAATACATCCTTCATTGCTATAATCATGTAGCGGATGGCTTTAGCCATTTTCGGCTGCAATTTTGCATCATCGTCATCGACACTGGAGTCAGAATCCGTGTCGATATCTGTGTCAACCATTTTGGATAATGGGCGCTTCTGAGACCCTGACGGCCTCTGCACTGTAGGATCAGGCATGGGCTGAGACCCCGACTGTCCCAAGGCATCAGCTTTATCCAACCTTTTATGTAAGGAGTTTACATTATCATTTAACACCTTCCACATATCCATCCAATCAGGTGTCGGCGCCGTCGGCGGAGACACGTCATTCATCTGTACTTGCTCTGCCTCCACATAGCCCTCTTCGTCAAACATGTCGACACACACGTACCGACACACCACACACACAGGGGATGCTCTATATGAGGACAGGACCCCCACAAGGCCTTTTGGAGAGACAGAGAGAGAGTATGCCAGCACACACCCCAGCGCTATATGACCCAGGAATCACACAGTAACTTAGTGTTTACCCAGTAGCTGCTGTATATATATTAAATGCGCTAAATTTATGTGCCCCCCTCTCTTTTTACCGTGAGTCTGCAGGGGAGAGCCTGGGGAGCTTCCTCTCAGCGGAGCTGTGGAGAGAAAATGGCGCTGGGGAGTGCTGAGGAAGAAGGCCCCGCCCCCTCAGCGGCGGGCTTCTGTCCCGCGATTTTGTGTAAAATTAATGGCGGGGGCTCATGAATATAACAGTGTCCAACTGTATATATGCTGCTTTTGCCAGGAGGTATCTAATTGCTGCCCAGGGCGCCCCCTCCTGCGCCCTGCACCCTACAGTGACCGGAGTGTGTGGTTTAGTGTGGGCTCAATGGCGCACAGCTGCAGTGCTGTGCGCTACCTCATATGAAGACAGGAGTCTTCTGCCGCCGATTTTGACGTCTCTTTCTTCAACCCGCCGGCTTCTGACTTCTGGCTCTGCGAGGGGGACGGCGGCGCGGTTCCGGGAACGTACGACAAGGTCAGGTCCTGTGTTCGATCCCTCTGGAGCTAATGGTGTCCAGTAGCCTAAGAAGCGCAACCTAGCCGCAGTTAGTAGGTTTTGCTTCTCTCCCCTCAGTCCCACGTAGCAGAGAGTCTGTTGCCAGCAGAAGCTCTCTGAAAATAAAAAAACCTAACTAAAATACTTTATTAGCAAGCTCAGGAGAGCTCACTAAAATGCACAAAGCTCTGTCCGGGCACAGATTCTAACTGAGGTCTGGAGGAGGGTCATAGAGGGAGGAGCCAGTGCACACCAGTAGTACTAAATCTTTCTTAGAGTGCCCAGCCTCCTGCGGAGCCCGTCTATTCCCCATGGTCCTTACGGAGTCCCCAGCATCCACTACATACTTGCCTACCTGACCCACTCCATGAGGGAGAAAATGCTCTGTTCCTGGACTTTCCTGGTAATGTATGATTGCCATCACCTGTGGTGAAACACCTTTCTTATCAATTAACTAGTTTACCACAGGTGATGGCAATCATACATTACCAGGAAAGACCAGTAACAGAGCATTTTCTCCCTCATGGAGAGGGTCAGGTAGGCAAGTATGATCCACTAGGACGTTAGAGAAAAGAAAAATGGTAAAAATAGGATTTTAATACCTACCGGTAAATCCTTTTCTCCTAGTCCGTAGAGGATGCTGGGGTCCACTTCAGTACCATGGGGTATAGACGGTTCCGCAGGAGCCATGGGCACTTTAAGACTTTTCAAGGGTGTGAACTGGCTCCTCCCTCTATGCCCCTCCTCCAGACCAAAGTTATAGGAACTGTGCCCAGGGAGACGGACATTTCGAGGAAAGGATTTACTTTTATACTAATGGTGAGATTCATATATCAGCTCACACCTCAACCATGCCGCACAACATGGCATTCAACATGACAGACGCCAACAGGCATGAACCATTTACAGCAACATGCTGAAAACAAATGAAACACAACTTGTGTAACAATAAAGAACAAATTGCAGGTAAAGTACACACTGGGTCGGGTGCCAAGCATCCTCTACGGACTAGGAGAAAAGGATTTACCGGTAGGTATTAAAATCCTATTTTCTCATACGTCCTAGAGGATGCTGGGGTCCACTTCAGTACCATGGGGTTATACCAAAGCTCCAGTACGGGCAGGAGAGTGCGGATGACCCTGCAGTACCGATTGACCGAACTTGAGGTCCTCATTGGCCAAGGTGTCAAACTTATAAAATTTAGCAAATGTGTTTGACCCTGACCAAGTAGCTGCTCGGCAAAGTTGTAAGGCAAAGACGCCCCGGGCAGCCGCCCAGGATGAGCCCACTTTCCTAGTAGAATGGGCCTCCACCGACTTCGGTACCAGCAAGCCTGCCGTAGAATGAGCGTGCTGAATTGTCCCTCTGATCCAGCGCGCAATAGTCTGCTTAGAAGCAGGACACCCAATCTTGCTGGGAGCATACAGGACAAACAGAGCCTCTGTTTTCCGTAATTGAGCTGTTCTTGCGACATAAATCTTCAAAGCTCTAACCACATCTACAGACTGTGACTCAGTGAAAGTGTCAGTAGCTACTGGCACCACTATAGGTTGGTTTATGTGGAAGGACGAAACCAACTTTGGAAGAAATTGTTGACGAGTTCTTAACTCTGCCCTATCTT
The DNA here is from genome assembly GCF_028390025.1 of Pseudophryne corroboree. Classification (NCBI taxonomy): domain Eukaryota; kingdom Metazoa; phylum Chordata; class Amphibia; order Anura; family Myobatrachidae; genus Pseudophryne; species Pseudophryne corroboree. The sequence continues at coordinate 391,274,432 of NC_086450.1, forward strand.
CATGGAAGATCAGGTAAGGGCTCTTGTGAGACAAGGCCCCCAACTCAGACACCCGCCTTGCGGATGCCAAGGCCAAAAGCATCACATCTTTCCAAGTGAGAAACTTCAATTCTATCTCCTGCAGAGGTTCAAACCAATCTGATTGAAGGATCTGCAACACCACATTAAGGTCCCATGGTGCCACTGGAAGCACAAATGGAGGCTGGATGTGCAGAACCCCTTTCACGAACGTCTGAACTTCTGGAAAGGAGGCCCATTGTTTTTGAAAGAAAACTGATAAGGCTGAAATCTGGACCTTGATTGACCCCAATCTAAGGCCATCATCCACACCAGCCTGCAGAAAATGGAGAAAACGTCCCAACTCAAACTCTTCCGTAGGAGCCTTCTTGGATTCACACCAAGACATATATTTTCTCCAAACACAGTGGTAATGTTTAGACGTTACTCCTTTCCTGGCCTGAATAAGAGTGGGGATGACTTCCTTGGGAATACCCTTTTGGGCTAGGATCCGACGCTCAACAGCCATGCCGTCAAACGTAGCCGCGGTAAGTCTTGATACACACACGGCCCCTGCTGTAGTAGGTCCTCTCGAGGAGGAAGAGGCCGAGGATCTTCTATGAGCAACTCCTGGAGATCTGGATACCAAGCCCTCCTTGTCCAGTCTGGGGCAATGAAGATTGCTCAAGCTCTTGTTCTTCTTATTATTTTGAGAACTTTTGGAATCAGTGGAAGTGGAGGGAAAACATATACCGACCGAAACACCCACTGGGTCACCAGCGCATCCACTGCTATTGCTTGAGGGTCTCTCGACCTGGAACAATATCTCTGAAGCCTCTTGTTTAGACGAGATGCCATCATGTCTACTTGAGGAACTCCCCAAAAACTTGTCACCTCTGCAAAGACTTCTTGGTGGAGGCCCCACTCTCCTGGATGGAGATCGTGTCTGCTGAGGAAGTCTGCTTCCCAGTTGTCCACTCCCGGAATGAAAATTGCTGACAGAGCTCTAACATGTCTTTCTGCCCAGAGGAAAATCCTTGTCACCTCTGCCATTGCCGCTCTGCTTTTCGTTCCGCCTTGCCTGTTTATGTACGCGACTGCTGTTACATTGTCCGACTGGATCTGCACGGGATCTTGAAGATGTACCGCTTGTAGAAGGCCGTTGTAAATGGCTCTCAATTCCAGAACGTTTATGTGAAGGCAGGCTTCCTGACTTGACCATTTTCCTTGGAAGCTTTCCCCCTGTGTGACAGCTCCCCAGCCTCGGAGAATTGCATCAGTGGTTATTAGGACCCAGTCGTGAATCCCAAACCTGCGTCCCTCTAGTAGGTGAGAACTGTGTAGCCACCATAGGAGCAAAATCCTGGCTTTGAGGGACAGGATTATTTTCGGGTGCATGTGTAGGTGGGATCCGGACCACTTGTCCAACAGGTCCCACTGGAATACTTTGACATGAAACCGCCCAAACTGTATGGCCTTGTAGGCCGCTACCATTTTCCCCAACAACCGAATGCATTGATGGATCGACATGCTTGTTGGTTTCAATATTTGTTTGACCATTTTCTGGATCTCCAGAGTCTTTTCCACTGGAAGAAATACTCTCCGTACTTCTGTGTCCAGAATCATCCCTAAAAAGGACAATCTTGTCGTCGGTTCCAACTGCGAATTTGGAAAATTCATGATCCAACCGTGTTGTTGGAGTATTGACAGGGAGAGTGCGATGTTCTGCACCAACTGTTCCCTGGATCTCGCTTTTATCAGGAGATCGTCCAGATAAGGAATTATATTGACTCCTTTTTAACAAATGAGGACCATCATCTCCGCCATCACCTTGGTGAATACCCTCGTCAACGTCTGAAACTGGTAATGGCAATCCTGTACTACGAATCTCAGATAAGCTTGGTGAGGAGGATAAATGGGAACATGCAAGTAAGCATCTTTTATGTCTACTGACACCATGTAGTCCCCCTCTTCCAGACTGGAAATCACTACCCTCAGGGATTCCATCTTGAACTTGAACCTTTTCAGGTAGAGATTCAGATTTTTCAGGTTTAAAAATCGGTCTGACCGAGCCGTCCGGCTTCGGAACTACGAAGCGGCTTGAATAAAAAACCCTCTTCCTTACTGTGCCAAGGGTACCAGGACAATGGCTTGATCCTGACATCATTTTTGAATTGCCGTTGTTACTGCTGGCAAGGTCGATCTGAAAAATCGGCACGGGGGGACGTCTTGAAACTCTAGTTTGTACCCATGAGACACTATTTGTAAGACCCATTGGTCCAGGCCAGATTGAATCCAGATTTGGCTGAAAAGTTTCAGACGTGCTCCCACCCGAGTGGACTCCCGCAAGGGAGCCCCAGCGTTATGCTGCAGATTTGGCAGAAGCAGGGGTGGACTTCTGCTCCTGCGATCCGGGAGACGCTGCAGATTTCTTTCCTTTTCCCCTTCCCCTACCTGCAAAAAAAGGGGAACCTTTGGCCTTTTTGTATTTGTTGGGCCGAAAGGACTGTATGTGAGAGTGATGTGTTTTTTTCGCCGGTGTAGGAGCATAAGGCAAGAATGTCGACTTACCTGCGGTAGCCGCCTAGACTAAAGCATCCAGCCCATCACCAAACAAGGCCTCACCTTTATACGGGAGAGCCTCCATATTTCTTTTGATATCTGCATCAACATTCCACTGGCGAATCCACAACGGCGTCCGAGCCGATACTGCCATGATAGCGGTTCTTGATCCCAAGAAACCAATATATTTCATGGTTTCTAGTACTAACGCAGTAGTGTCTTTGATATGACCTAACGTTAGGAGTATCTCGTCTTCATCTATTGTTTCAATGTCTAATGACAAGTTTTCTGACCACTTTTCAATAGCACTACTCACCCACGCACAGACAATGGTAGGCCTGAGTAGTGTCCCATTGGCCACATCAATAGATCACCTCACTCACTTGCGGTCTGTCGGCTCCTTAACTGAAGCCATTCCAGGTGCAGGGAGAAACACCTTTTCTCTTTTATGACAGGGCCCTGTCTAAAATGCGGGGTGACTCCCACCTTTTTTGGAAAAAGGTAAGATGCCTGAATTCCTTTTGGGAATCTGAAATTTTCTTTTCAGGTTAAATCCCACCTTTTTTGGAAAAAGGTAAGCTGCCTGAATTCCTTTTGGGAATCTGAAATTTCTTTTCAGGTTAAATCAGACTCCCTCCAAGAGACTGTTCAACTCCTGAGGAGGAGGGAAAATTACATTACTTCTTTACTAAAGTAAACCCTCTCCTTGTGGTAAAAGAGGGGGCTTCGTAACTTCTAACACCTCCTTTATAGCTAAAACATGTTTTGAATGCTTTTTTGCTAACTTAGGACCTATTCCCCTAGAATCACTAGTGTCGACACAGGAATCAGAGTCCGTGTCGGTATCAGTTTGTGGACCCCGTTTTGCACCCTGATACTTGTTCAGTAGTGGAAGAGGACCAGCGTTGTCTCTGCAGCCTGAGGGGAGAGAGCGAAAATGGCGCTGAGCAGTGTGCTGGCTGACTGAGGAGGAAGCTCCACTCCTCAATGGTGTGTTTCTCCTCAGTTTTGATGAGGTAATTTTTTATACTGGCGGGGGTAGGACTGTGCCTCAGCAACTTATGCCCCTTATTTATGCCAGTTTCCATAGGTTTCATGCTGCCCCCCCGCACCCTGCAGTACCTGTGTATGTGTGGGCAACATGGCGCGCTGCGCTTCCGCCAGCCGCGCGGTACCTTTAGCAGTCACTTTATTGATTGAAGATCTGTCTTCTAACACTCACCTGTCTTCTGACTTCTGGCTCTGTGAGGGGGGTGACGGCGTGCTGTGGGAGTGAGCATCTAGGCACGGCTAGCGTTCAGTTCCCTTCAGGAGCTAATGATGTCCTGTCAGCCAGAAGCAGAGCCATGAAACTCTTTAAGAAGTTGGTTCCTACTTCTGCCCCCTAAGTCCCACGAAGCAGGGAGATTGTTGCCAGCAGTTCTCCCTGAAAATAAAAAACCTAACATAAGTCTTTTCAGAGAAACTCAGTAGAGCTCCTCTGGAGTGCATCCAGTCTGCCTGGGCACATTTCTAAAACTGAGGTCTGGAGGAGGGGCATAGAGGGAGGAGCCAGTTCACACCCTTGAAAAGTCTTAAAGTGCCCATGGCTCCTGCGGAACCGTCTATACCCCATGGTACTGAAGTGGACCCCAGCATCCTCTAGGACTTATGAGAAATATATTTAAGATATTTAAAATTTTTACCCCAAAAATCAAGGATCAAATTCTGGAAAAATCTTTCTGTTCTTTAAAGTATGTTGAGAGGCAATAGAAATCACTGTTCAAGTGGATTTGAAGGTGTATCCAACCCCCCATCCCCTCCCCCAATTATACCATAGTGTAACAATATTATGGACCTAAATATATATAAACAAATTGACTTTACCTTTTATTGTCACAAGATGAAAATCAGCAGATTGATCTTGCTTCTATTTAATGGTTGGATCAAGCACTTTGTGTAGTGTAGAGCGCACAAGGTCAGTGTGTGGTGTAGTGTAGAGCGCACAAGGTCAGTGTGTGGTGTAGGGTAGAGCGCACAAGGTCAGTATGTGGTGTAGGGTAGAGCGCACAAGGTCAGTATGTGGTGTAGGGTAGAGCGCACAAGGTCAGTGTGTGGTGTAGGGTAGAGCGCACAAGGTCAGTGTGTGGTGTAGGGTAGAGCGCACAAGGTCAGTATGTGGTGTAGGGTAGAGCGCACAAGGTCAGTGTGTGGTGTAGGGTAGAGCGCACAAGGTCAGTGTGTGGTGTAGGGTAGAGCGCACAAGGTCAGTGTGTGGTGTAGGGTAGAGCGAACAAGGTCAGTGTGTGGTGTAGGGTAGAGCGAACAAGGTCAGTGTGTGGTGTAGGGTAGAGCGCACAAGGTCAGTGTGTGGTGTAGGGTAGAGCGCACAAGGTCAGTGTGTGGTGTAGGGTAGAGCGCACAAGGTCGATCTGTGGTGTAGGGTAGAGCGCACAAGGTCAGTGTGTGGTGTAGGGTAGAGCGCACTAGGTCAGTGTGTGGTGTAGGGTAGAGCGCACAAGGTCAGTGTGTGGTGTAGGGTAGAGCGCACTAGGTCAGTCTGTGGTGTATTATAGAGCGCACAAGGTCAGTGGGTGGTGTAGGGTAGAGCGCACTAGGTCAGTCTGTGGTGTATTGTAGAGCGCACAAGGTCAGTGGGTGGTGTAGGGTAGAGCGCACAAGGTCAGTCTGTGGTGTAGGGTAGAGCGCACAAGGTCAGTGTGTGGTGTAGGGTAGAGTGCACTAGGTCAGTCTGTGGTGTATTGTAGAGTGCACAAGGTCAGTGGGTGGTGTAGGGTAGAGCGCACTAGGTCAGTCTGTGGTGTATTGTAGAGCGCACAAGGTCAGTGGGTGGTGTTGGCTAGAGCGGACTAGGTCAGTCTGTGGTGTATTGTAGAGTGCACAAGGTCAGTGGGTGGTGTAGGATAGAGCGCACAAGGTCAGTGTGTGGTGTAGGGTAGAGCGCACTAGGTCAGTCTGTGGTGTAGGGTAGAGCGCACTAGGTCAGTCTGTGGTGTAGGGTAGAGCGCACTAGGTCAGTCTGTGGTGTAGGGTAGAGCGCACTAGGTCAGTCTGTGGTGTATTGTAGAGCGCACTAGGTCAGTCTGTGGTGTATTGTAGAGCGCACAAGGTCAGTGGGTGGTGTAGGGTAGAGCGCACAAGGTCAGTATGTGGTGTAGGGTAGAGCGCACTAGGTCAGTCTGTGGTGTATTGTAGAGCGCACAAGGTCAGTGGGTGGTGTAGGGTAGAGCGCACTAGGTCAGTCTGTGGTGTATTGTAGAGCGCACAAGGTCAGTGGGTGGTGTAGGGTAGAGCGCACAAGGTGAATCTGTGGTGTATTGTAGAGCGCACAAGGTCAGTGGGTGGTGTAGGGTAGAGCGCACTAGGTCAGTCTGTGGTGTATTGTAGAGCGCACAAGGTCAGTGGGTGGTGTAGGGTAAAGCGCACAAGGTCAGTCTGTGGTGTAGGGTAGAGCGCACTAGGTCAGTCTGTGGTGTATTGTAGAGCGCACAAGGTCAGTGGGTGGTGTAGGGTAGAGCGCACTAGGTCAGTCTGTGGTGTATTGTAGAGCGCACAAGGTCAGTGGGTGGTGTAGGGTAGAGCGCACAAGGTCAGTGGGTGGTGTAGGGTAGAGCGCACAAGGTCAGTCTGTGGTGTAGGGTAGAGCGCACTAGGTCAGTCTGTGGTGTATTGTAGAGCGCACAAGGTCAGTGGGTGGTGTAGGGTAGAGCGCACTAGGTCAGTCTGTGGTGTATTGTAGAGCGCACAAGGTCAGTGGGTGGTGTAGGGTAGAGCGCACAAGGTGAATCTGTGGTGCAGTGTAGAGTGTACAAGATCACCCTGTGGCAGCGTATTCCAACTCTCAGGGCACCCTAACAGTGCATGTTTTCCAGTTATCCTTACAAAAGTACTAGTGAAATAATTTGCACCACTTGTTGAACTTTTAAAATGTGTCAGCCTGTAATGAATTCACCAGTGTTAGAGGTCCCTTAGGACTAGAGTTGGGAAATACTGGTCTGTCGCATAGTGTAAAGTGCACAAGGACAGCCTGCGCGGTAGTGTAGTGTGAGGTGTATAGATGTGTCTTGAGTTGCAGGCATTCAGTGGGATGTTATGTAACCGGCGGCAATACCTCCCCCTACATGCCAAAGCCTGACAATCCCGACAGTCGATATGCCGACTAAAAGGGACTATTTCCACTCGTGGTTGTCCGCACGGGGCTTTGTTGTGCTTGCCCCACCCGCCGGCATACTGCGGCCGGGATCCCGGACGCCGGAAAAACATACCCAACCCCATTCAGTAGGTGTCTCCACATTTGATCCTATATTGACCGTTGTATTTCTATGCACGCCATGCTAGTACAAATCGAGAACATGTTACTGATATCAGCTGCGACTGTGGCCTTGCACTGCCTTTACAGGGCAACAAACAGTATTACTTAAGGGGATAGAAAACATTTGATACGCTGCCTCCCAGCCCAATAGATGCCTGGGAAGTGGGATGGATCCAGGAGACAGACCTATCCCTTCCTGAAATTCGGGAGTCTCCCAGACAGTCTGGTGGAATAGCCAAGTACAGTTTGTTACACCACCTTCCTCTGTGTGTTTTGTCATAGTACTGAAACTATCAGCAAAAGTGGAGAGCATTTCTTTACGGGTACAGCAGGTGTGAGGCGTGTTGCTAGCACAAATATTCCTTAAACACTAAGATAACTATCAAACCAAGTAGTACAGATCAGGTGCTTACACAAATAAACACAACTGAGAAAAATCCTAGGCCTCACTTGCAGTTACAGCAGTCAGCAGGTGGTTTGTCTTTAGAAACTTCTATTTTCAATCACCAACCATATCCAGTGTCACACACATTACTGGATTACATTGCAGTTTCCCCGGGATACAGTCATTAGGCTGACCACTATTGGTCAACATGCATTAGGTCGACCTGGTCACTAGATCAACCTGCGTTATTCACTTTTTTCTTTTTTTGAACTTTTTCATACTTTACGATCCACGTGGACTACGATTGGGACTAGTAACCTGTGTCGAGCGCAGAGTAGCGAGGCACCTTGCTCGAACTCTCGCCATGCGAGGGGACGCGGTGCACTAATTGGGGTTCCACGGCACTTTACAAAGAAAAAAAGACACCAAAAAAAGTTAAAATAACCCTCATGTCGACCTTTTTCCATGTCGGCCTTGTTCATGTCAACCTAATGACTGTGTCGACCTATTTCAGGTGTCAACCAATAGTGGTCGACCTAACGACCCATACCCGTTTTCCGATATTGATAATGTTGCACAGAGTAAGTCTATAGACACGGAGATGTCAGGTGTGATTTATCAGGGCATGGACTAAGAAGTTACTGATGTCCAATTAATGATTGAGCTGCATTCTCATAAATAATGGCTCAGGTCACCATAGTGTGACAGGTGTAGTCAACACAAAGTACTAAAACACAATGAACAACCTTTAAGGGCAGTACGGACGGTGTAATGATTAGCATTGCTGCCTCACAGCACTGAGGTCATGTGTTTGATTCTCATCACGGCCCTAACTGTGTGGCTCCCTGTACTTGCGTGGGTTTCTTCCCACAGTCCAGAAATAAACTGGCAAGTTATTTGGATCCCAACAAAAATGAACCCTAGTATGTAAGTGTGTGTGCGTACATGGGCAGACTAGATGGGTCAAGTGGTTCTACCTGCAAGCAAATTCTATGTTTCCAATACCCCTTTCACACCACACAAGTAACCCGGTATCAACCCGGTATATATATTGCCACTGTGCGTTGTGAAAGGGCCCGTGGCGAATTTCCGGGCAGTGTGAACGGGTTGCCGGATCGATGCGACCCAGATCCTGTTCACTACATAGAGAGAGGCGGCATGGAGCTCATCTCCCAGCACCCCCCCCCCCCCCCATCCCCGCCACTATGGTACACGACCCGGGTCAGGGAGCCAGTTGTCCTGGTAAGGACCCGTTTTCAATTACCAGGTGGAACCCGGCATTTGCGATGTGAAAGGGGTATATGTAACTTGTGTACAGAAACTGCGTCAGTAGGGAATTGCCCACCAAGTGTTTAGGGAGTCTACCTAACATGCTGTAAACAACCAGCGGCTAAAACACAAAGTTAAATGGTTTCCATATTACCGGTATTCCCATAAGTCAGTGCTACAACTATGGAGCGGCTTAGTTACAGTTACATTCTGTTGAATAGGAGAATGTCAATATTCAATTACTGTCTTAATCTGGACTTCAGGAAAAAGCAATGACATTTTGCTAGATCACGTTCCAATTGGACCAGGGAGAGATTGTACATGACAAGGAATAGCGATGACACATGCCTGTAAGACTAATTACAGCAGAGCATGGATATCCATGGGACGTAAGCTATAACACAGCAATACACATGAACACACCTCTGCATCACTAGAGACATATTAGTTATGTGCGCAGGATAAAACTGCCTACACTTCTGGGTTCTGGACCTAAATACCATAACAATAACATAGCCTGAATTTCACATGATGGTCCTATTAATATAAGAGTGACATAAACATAGAATCTGAGAGCACATAAGAACCACTTGTCCCATCTAGTCTGCCCCTCTTTTCATCCTTTAGGTCAGAGGTTCTTAAATGCGGTCCTCAAGGCACCCCAACGGTCCAGATTTTAGGAATATCCATGGTTCAGTAAAGATGGTTAAATCAAATTGACTGAGGTGCTAATTAAATCACAGCGGCCAAGTATGGATATACTTAAAACCTGGACCGTTGGGTCGCCTTGAGGACTGCGTTTGAGAACCTCTGCTTTAGGTAATCCAACCCTTTGTGACTGAATTATTACACAATGTATAACCATACATTTTATAGCATTTGGAGAAAAATGACCATTGCTTTTGGGCTTTGATACCCAGTGTCCTGCAGACCCTACTGCCTGACCTCGGCCAACAGCCTTGGAGAGAGATAGAGGAGCAGTTGCCTTAAACAACCAACTGCTTTGGTCATTTCAAAGACTGTGCTAGATAAAACAGAAGCCACTTTATTTCTCTCCAAAGCGTGATACATTCTCCCCCCTCAGAAAGGTCATGATGCAACTGCGATGGCAAGTACTAGGGATAAACATAGCCTCCAACACAAGTGGCAGGGCAATCGTTTGCATTACTCTTGACTAGGCCCATAAAATACCCATTGTTTGCATAGTATTTAGCATATTAACAAGTTAACTCTGTTTCCCGATCCGATTATGTGACCTGACGACTCCTCTTCCACCCACTGCTCTACCCTCTCCTCTTCCACCCACTCCCCCACCCCTGGAACCTTGTCCATCTGAGGCTTCTGTAGTAATTTGCAAGATTGTCAGCTTATTTAGGCAGAGATCTCTTAACTTCTTTTTCATGTCATTGTATATCAATGGTTTGTATCATGATCTGCTCAATTTGCAGTGCAGTGCTGCATAATACAAATAAAGGATGTAACAGATATCCAGGAAATCCTGGGGGATGGAGATTGAGGTCTAAGGACACTCCAAACATTTTACATTGACTCTGTAAAGGTGAGAAGGAACGATCACACCTTTCAGGTTCACGTGCCTATTATGTACTCACAGAGGCCACATACTCCCGTAGAATTAGATGACTCAGTCTGAGCTAAAATAATTAAACATATGTTTGAAGAAAATGAACTATACATTTCATAATTACATATTTCATTCATTCTACCCAAAAATAGACATTCTATGCCAAATCACTACTGGTGCACCCCTCAATCTGAATCATATAGTTAATAGGTACATGGAATAAGACCACTAACCTTTCATAAAGGCCAATTCAATTACTCTTGGGTTCTGTCAATTCAACCATGGGTTAAATTACCGTGCATTTTGTGGGTAGCTTTCTTCGTGCACGCTCCTGGTGAGTCGCGTAGTTCAATTGTAAAAGCCTATTTATTAGCGGCACCCGTAGCAATATTGTGCGGTTATTCTGCAGTGTGTGACATGGGAAGGGTGGGGTTCATGAAAACGTGGGAAAATCACCCTAAATACCACAGTGGTCGCAAATACTGGATAACTGGATTAGTTAAATACTATTAGTGGCCAGAAGAATAGTGTTTTAGGCTTTTTAAAGGTGTCAGATGCTGATTTTTAACGCTTTTAAAAAAAAAATTAGCAGTGGAAAAATTACGGCAAGCATTTTTCGCCAATGAAAGCCTCTATATTTTTATGGGGTGCAGACAAAATGTCTGTAATGTGACTTGTTATTCAGCATTGTTTTAAAATTGTGAAAAACACTTGTAACTCCCGTCTGCACATTTATAAACTCTTATAATCTATGCAACAGCCCACCCATAGGTGTTTCTACAATGGGTGCAGTGTGAGCGGTGTGCACAGCCTGTTCCCAAATTGAATTACTTACTTCTCTGGAGTCCAATGCCGGCGCTGCTGCAGAAATCACTTGGAAAATAGTGTGGCGCCCATTTTACTGGTGAATCGCGCATGCACACAAAGATTTTTCTCTGGGAACATGGCAGACCCCATTTTTTCGGAGACCCACACATGTGCACTATAAGTTAGGCACCAGGAACATGGCGGACGCCATGTTTCCAGAGACCTGCACATGCACAGAGTCTATGGGGCTACAGAGAGGTCTCCTCCTCTCTTAAACCACCCCTGACCCCACCCTATGATCCATATAACAGAGGCATCACAAGGCTGCAACTGGGTGTCACTATTTCAAGGGGTGACACCTAATTGCCGGTTTCTCCTCAGCGACAAGAGAAGGGTACTTCAGTGTGACATTATCCTGCAGTGCCCAGCTGCTGTCACTGAAAAGGAGCCAGCAGTGCACACACTAGTCTCTGGGTCAGCCCAGTATCGCCAGGGATGCGGGCACGCCCCCAGAGTGATGTCAACAGGGACGGAGGAATTTTTCCACGAAGTCACACTCTTATAATTGTGCAAACTGGGACTCCCATGAGGCCACGCCCCATACCCATGAAACCATGCACTTTTTTTGTGTGGGGTTTCTTGGCCACACCGGCTGTCACTGATACGGTCCCGCCACGGCTTATAATCCAACCCTATTTTTGAAATTCTGTGCTGCCAATCTTGCCACCAGCTGTATGTGCCATTTTCCTCCTTGCTATGTACAGGGCATTTTGAACCAGGCTAAAAAAATGTTCATATCCAAGAACAAGTGCAACGTAATATGCTGCTGTATATAAGAATCTGATAATAAATAGGAACAGAGGGAAATTGTGGAGCAAAAATTATGAGCCAGTGGTGGGCAGCAAGCGGGGATATTAAAATCATAAATAGGATGACAAAGGTTGGTGGTGTTGTCACTACACTGTCGCTATGCCACTCCAGCTCCCAGTAGAGGCATACTGACTGCACTGTAGGGATTTACACCGCTGTGACCTACCGTTTATCCCAGTACAGAAGAAAATCTACTGTACTACTCCTTATTCCTTTTTTTCTCTGTGTGGTTTAGCAAAAATAAATGTAGATGAAGAGAAAAGTTTAATACAGCCTCATTAAGAAGGCATGCAGAGATTAGAACATTTTGTAATCTGCCTTCATTTATCTGAGTAACCTGTTTCCGCTACAGCGAGAAAACGGTTCTGCCTTAAGAGCGTCTAGCACTGCAAGCATCAAGGCTCTGCTCATTGTTTGCTTAACAGTTATTGCGTGTATCAAGAAGCATCCCCCTCTACTGCTGCCCTTTGCCATTAATGTACTGTGCCCTCTTGTGGAGAACAAGCCCCTCTTTTGGCAGGTGGCTACCAGCCGGAAGCCATAATACCTGTGAAGTACAAAGCTAAAGCAAGATTTTCCCTTTCTGCAAACGTTGCATATATATATATAAAGCGCAACATCTTAATGACTTTGTATATCTCTTCTAAGCATCTATTAGATGTAGGAGCTCACGGGATTTGAAATATTTTCGTTTGCAATGTGCTTGTAAAACTATATAAAAAAATACATACTGTATTTTATTTTATATTAATACCTCCATTTCCCAAATCTCCTTTTGCTCATAAATTCAATTACCTGGCAGCAGCCTCTGAAAACCATTAATGATAATTTTATTCTGTGTTTGCTGTGAAACTCAGAGGCAGATTCTTATCTGCAGTTTGGTTGTGGAATGCTGATGTATCGTCTATGCCTTGGCTGAATGGTGCGGGCCTGGCAGCCAGGGAAGAGTTCAGAGGAGGAAAAACGCTTTTCCCAAATAGAAAATGTCCTATATTCATTTACAGTTCAAAGACGGCAGAGGAGGAGGAGATTGGGAGATAAGGAGGAATTGTACAGGGTTTCCTCTGGAGAAAAGTATGTTTAAACACAAAAGTTTCACAGTTATCTAATACATTTCACACCATCACCATCCACAGAACAGAGAGTAAGCAGTGGGAGACTAAAGGGGTAATTCAGAGTTGATCCCAGCAGCAAATTTGTTAGCAGTTGGGCAAAACCATGTGCACTGCAGGGGGGCAGATATAAAATGTGCGAGACAATTAGATTTGGGTGGGCTTTCTTTCTGTGCAGGGTAAATACTGGCTGCTTTATTTTTACACTGCAATTTAGATTTCAGTTTGAACACACCCCAACCAAGTCTAACTCTCTCTGCACATGTTATATCTGCCCCCCCCCCTTCAGTGCACATGGGGGGTCATTCCGAGTTGTTAGCTCGTTATTTTTTTCTCGCAACGGAGCGATTAGTCGCTAATGCGCATGCGCAATGCCCGCAGTGCGACTGCGCCAAGTAAATTTGCTATGCAGTTAGGTATTTTACTCACGGCATTACGAGGTTTTTTTCTTCGTTCTGGTGTTCGTAATGTGATTGACAGGAAGTGGGTGTTTCTGGGCGGAAACTGCCCGTTTTATGGGTGTGCGCGAAAAAACGCTACAGTTTCTGGGAAAAACGCAGGAGTGGCTGGAGAAACGGAGGAGTGTCTGGGCGAACGCTGGGTGTGTTTGTGACGTCAAACCTGGAACGAAACTGACTGAACTAATCGCAGATGCAGAGTAAGTCTGGAGCTACTCAGAAACTGCTAAGAAGTGTCTATTCGCAATTCTGCTAATCTTTCGTTCGCAATTTTAATAAGCTAATATTCACTCCCAGTAGGCGGCGGCTTAGCGTGTGCAAAGCTGCTAAAAGCAGCTTGCGAGCGAACAACTCGGAATGACCCCCATGGTTTTGCCTAACTGCTAACAAATTTGCTGCTGCGATCAACTCTGAATTAGGCTCTAAAACGGTTCCATACGAGAATGCTGGATTAACACAAACATGTTTTTATACAAATCTTGTGGCCTCAGACGTTCAAAATTATAAAATACTAATTAAAATACAGGAAGCTTTTTATATACAAGAGTTCATGCAAATTGAGAACGAAACAGTTAAATGTGGAAAGGAAATTCGGTCATTGTCCCACAAATGCTAAGGGTTAGATTTATCAAATCTCGCACAGAAATAAATGGGAAATAAAATATCAACCAATCAGCTCCTGACATTTCTCAAATGCAGTCTGTAAAATGGCAGTTAAGAGACGATTGGTTGGTTCTCTCTCAGTGCTCAAAGCAATTACTCAGCAAAATACATTCTTATAAGTTTTTATGAGGACTGGCAGCAAATTACATCAGCTGACGACCGTGTGTTCATCAGCTTACTATAAACAATGGGGCCATAACAATCCATTTGTTTAGTCTGCCCAGGGAAGGACCATATTTTGGCCACAAATGTGTGTATATAGTATACATTGGTTATTAGCATGTATGGGTAGTGAGCCGTGCGTCTCTCTGGATAACATTACTGGTATATGGGTGAGCAGTGTGATGATAAAGAGGATGTAGCACATCTGATTGTCCAGACAATATGTGTAGGTTGGCTGGTCAACCTTAACGGGTCTACGAGTATTGACACCTAGGTTCTAATTCATATCCCAAAGGATCTGCGCCCTGATGTGCAAAGTACTGATGTTCGGTACTTTGCGCATGTGCAGAACACGTTCTGCGTGTGTGTGAATGGGTCCTGCTGCACAGTACGCAGTACGGTATCAGGCCGTCAGTGACTGTCATTTGGGGGCAGGGAAGGGGCGACTACTGGCACCTTTTAGGGGGAGAGAAGAGGTAAGGGTCTCCGTCGTTGGTGCAAGACTCCCGATTGTGTTTCAGTGATCCGATGCTGCATCCTAGGACACAGCTCAGATCACTACTGCAGCAGGAGGCGTCTACTTGTAATAGACACCTCATGCTGCGTCACCATACAGCGCTATCACTGCTGCTTCCAAGGAAGCGACCGCCACTCCATCCACATCTGATTTAGACCCCTAGAGACAGGACTGTATTGCACATTACTTCAACCTGCATTCACTACTCACACACCCCGAGGGGAATTCAAGTGTTTGAAAAGTCGGTTGGATGTCTGTTTTTTCCGGGATCCGGTCTCTAGGTCGACGATAACTAGGTAGACACACAATCTAGGTCGACCACTATTTGTCGACAGGGTTTCTAGGTCGACAGGTCAAAAGATCGGCATGAGTTTTTCATTAATTTTTTTTTCTTTTCTTTTTTAAGCTTTTCATAATTAACAATCCACGTGGACTACAATTGGGCACGGTAACCTGTGCCGGGCGCAACGGTAGCGGAGAGAGGGACCTTGCCCGAAGCATGGCAAGCGAAGCGAGCCATGTGAGGGGACACGGTGCTCTAATTGGGGTTCCCGGTCACTGCACGAAGAAAACGACACAAACCCCCCCATAAAAAAACCTCATGTCGACCTTTTGACCTAGCATCCCTGTCGACATTGACACTGTCGACCTAGTTACTATCTACCTTCCATACCACACCCATTTTTTCCTGTCTATCAGATGGTAGCAAAAAATAGACACCCAACCGACTTTTCAAACAATTGAATACCCCCCCTATGCTCCCAAGAACTGTTAGTGTACTAAAACAAAACGAAAAAATCCATAAGGCTTCTAATTGCATCCCCAGTTGTTTAAAGGGGGGTACTCACGGGAGAGATGTGTGCTGAGCGATCTTAACACAGACCGCTCAGCACACATCTCTCACCCTGCTCAGCACAGCGCGATGTGCTGAGCGAGGGGGAAAGCCGACGGGGGGCCACTCACTTCACACAACGGTGAAGTGAGCGACCCGCTAGATTGAGCCTGCATGCAGGCTCAATCTAGCATCGGCGATAGCGATGCGCGGCGCCACGCATCGCTATCGCTGGAGGGCATACACACGGCAGATCCGTGCTTAAAATCTAAGCAATCTAGCAAGATTGCTTAGATTTTAAGCACGGATCTCTCCGTGTGTACCCCCCTTTACATTTGCTAATTTACAGGACTAATGTCTTCAGCTCTATTTTTAATGAACAATATGCTTACTATTCACTCTTAAAAATCACCCCAGTGGAAAATAATATAATTGGAAATTTGTTCTCCATCTATATTTAATCTAAGTAGCATTAAGATGACTCTCAGCTGGGTGAAAATCAATATCACATATATGTACACAAAAACGGAATATAGAAAATAAACCAAAACACAAATCCTGATTATTTGAACAGCTGTAGTCATAATACTAATTACAGGTTTTACATCTCTAATCCAACACTCCAACCTGGAGAGCACTACTTGGGCACAACCTCGCTTACACTGTGACTGAGGTGTTCGCTGGGATGCCGTAACCAGGAACACACTTCATGGTGCAGCCAGCGTCATTACAATATGACGTTCAGCACTCTCTAATACAAGACCAGCGAATCGTTGCTTGGTAAGCTGCTGTAGCACAGTGGTTAGCATAATTGCTCCACAACAATAGTGCCATATGCTTGATTATGAAGAGTGCAGTCTGTGTTCATTTTGTATGTACTCCTTGTATTTTAACCAGTTAACTCCAGGTGCAGTGGTTTTTGGCAGAAGCCGAACAATATATGGCTAGGCTAACAGGCTTCTAGCTAAATGAGTCTTTGTGGGGGTGTGGGCCTGTGGTAGGAAAAATAAGAATTTACTCACCGGTAATTCTATTTCTCGTAGTCCGTAGTGGATGCTGGGAACTCCGTAAGGACCATGGGGAATAGACGGGCTCCGCAGGAGACTGGGCACTCTAAAGAAAAGATTAGGTACTATCTGGTGTGCACTGGCTCCTCCCTCTATGCCCCTCCTCCAGACCTCAGTTAGGGAAACTGTGCCCGGAAGAGCTGACATTACAAGGAAAGGATTTTTGGAATCCAGGGTAAGACTCATACCAGCCACACCAATCACACCGTACAACTTGTGATAACCTTACCCAGTTAACAGTATGAACAACAACTGAGCCTCACTCAACGGATGGCTCATAACAATAACCCTTATATAAGCAATAACTATATACACGTATTGCAGAAAGTCCGCACTTGGGACGGGCGCCCAGCATCCACTACGGACTATGAGAAATAGAATTACAGGTGAGTAAATTCTTATTTTCTCTGACGTCCTAGTGGATGCTGGGAACTCCGTAAGGACCATGGGGATTATACCAAAGCTCCCAAACGGGCGGGAGAGTGCGGATGACTCTGCAGCACCGAATGAGCAAACACAAGGTCCTCCTCAGCCAGGGTATCAAACTTGTAGAACTTTTGCAAAGGTGTTTGAACCCGACCAAGTATCCACTCGGCAAAGCTGTAAAGCAGAGACCCCTCGGGCAGCCGCCCAAGAAGAGCCCACCTTCCTTGTGGAATGGGCTTTTACTGATTTTGGATGCGGCAATCCAGCCGCAGAATGAGCCAGCTGAATTGTGCTACAGATCCAGCGAGCAATAGTTTGCTTTGAAGCAGGAGCACCCAGCTTGTTGGGTGCATGCAGGATAAACAGCGAGTCAGTCTTCCTGACTCCAACCGTTCTGGAAACATATATTTTCAAAGCCCTGACTACGTCCAGCAACTTGGAGTCCTCCAAGTCCAGAGTAGCCGCAGGCACCACAATAGGTTGGTTCAAATGAAACGATGATACCACCTTTGGGAGAAATTGGGGACGAGTCCTCAATTCTGCCCTGTCCATATGGAAGATCAGATATGGGCTTTTACATGACAAAGCCGCCAATTCCGACACACGCCTAGCCGATGCTAAGGCCAACAGCATGACCACTTTCCACGTGAGATACTTTAGTTCCACGGTCTTAAGTGGCTCAAACCAGTGGGATTTCAGGAAATCCAACACAACGTTAAGATCCCAGGGTGCCACTGGTGGCACAAAGGGGGGCTGAATATGCAGCACTCCCTTAACAAACGTCTGAACCTCAGGCAGTGAAGCCAGTTCTTTTTGAAAGAAAATGGATAGGGCCGAAATCTGGACCTTTATGGACCCCAATTTTAGGCCCATAGTCACCCCTGACTGTAGGAAGTGCAGGAATCGACCCAGCTGGAATTCCTCTGTAGGGGCCGTCCTGGCATATTTTCGCCATATACGGTGATAATGCTTTGCTGTCACGTCCTTCCTAGCCTTTATCAGCGTAGGAATAACTTCATCCGGAATGCCTTTTTCCGCTAGGATCCGGCGTTCAACCGCCATGCCGTCAAACGCAGCCGCAGTAAGTCTTGGAACAGACAGGGCCCTTGTTGCAGCAGGTCCTGTCTGAGAGGCAGAGGCCATGGGTCCTCTGTGCGCATTTCTTGCAGTTCCGGGTACCAAGTCCTTCTTGGCCAATCCGGAACAATGAGTATTGTTCTTATTCCTCTCTTTCTTACTATTCTCAGTACCTTGGGTATGAGAGGAAGAGGAGGAAACACATATACCGACTGGTACACCCACGGTGTCACTAGGGCGACCACAGCTATCGCCTGAGGGTCCCGTGACCTGGCGCAATATCTTTTTAGCTTTTTGTTGAGGCGGGACGCCATCATGTCCACCTGTGGCAGTTCCCATCGCTTTGCAATCTGTGTGAAGACTTCTTGATGAAGTCCCCACTCTCCCGGGTGGAGGTCGTGTCTGCTGAGGAAGTCTGCTTCCCAGTTGTCCACTCCCGGAATGAACACTGCTGACAGTGCTTGCACGTGATTCTCCGCCCACCGAAGAATCTTTGTGGCTTCCGCCATTGCCATCCTGCTTCTTGTGCCGCCCTGGCGGTTTACATGGGCGACCGCCGTGATGTTGTCTGACTGAATTAGCACTGGCCGGTTTCGAAGCAGGGGCTCTGCTTGACTCAGGGCGTTGTAAATGGCCCTTAGTTCCAATATATTTATGTGTAGAGAAGTCTACAGACTTGACCACAGCCCTTGGAAGTTTCTTCCCTGAGTGACTGCCCCCCATCCTCGGAGGCTTGCATCCGTGGTCACCAGGACCCAGTCCTGTATGCCGAACCTGCGGCCCTCGAGAAGGTGAGCACTCTGCAGCCACCACAGAAGAGACACCCTGGCCCTTGGGGACAGGGTGATCAACCGATGCATCTGGAGATGCGATCCGGACCACTTGTCCAACAGATCCCACTGAAAGATCCTTGCATGGAACCTGCCGAAGGGAATGGCTTCGTATGAAGCCACCATCTTTCCCAGGACTCGCGTGCAGTGATGCACCGATACCTGTTTTGGTTTCAGGAGGTCCCTGACCAGAGATGCTAATTCCTGGGCCTTCTCCACCGGGAGAAACACCTTCTTCTGTTCTGTGTCCAGAATCATGCCCAGGAAAAGCAGACGCGTCGTAGGAATCAGCTGCGACTTTGGAACATTCAGAATCCAGCCGTGCTGTTGCAACACTTCCTGAGAGAGTGCTACGCTGATCAACAACTGCTCTCTGGACCTCGCCTTTATGAGGAGATCGTCCAAGTACGGGATAACTATAACTCCCTTCTTCCGAAGGAGTATCATCATTTCGGCCATTACCTTGGTAAATATCCTCAGTGCCGTGGACAGGCCGTACGGCAACGTCTGGAACTAGTAATGACAGTCCTGTACCACAAACCTGAGGTACTTCTGGTGAAGTGGGTAAATGGGGACATGCAAGTAAGCATCCTTGATGTCCAGCGACACCATAAAATCCCCCTCTTCCAGGCTTGCAATAACCGCTATGAGCAATTCCATTTTGAACTTGAATTTCTTTTTATAAGTGTTCGAGGATTTTAAATTCAGAATGGGTCTCACCGAACCATCCGGTTTCGGTAACACAAACATTGTGGAATAGTAACCCCTTCCCTGTTGAAGGAGGGGGACCCTGATAATCACTTGCCGGAGGTACAGCTTGTGAATTGCCGCCAGTACTACCTCCCTTTCCATGGGGGAAGCTGGCAAGGCTGATTTGAGGTAACGGCGGGGGGGGGGGGGGGGGAGTCGCTTCGAATTCCAGCTTGTATCACTGAGATACAATTTGTACAGCCCAGAGATCCACCTGTGAGCGAACCCACTGGTTGCTGAAGTTTCGGAGACGCGCCCCCACCGCACCTGGCTCCGCCTGTGGAGCCCCAACGTCATACGGTGGACTTCGTGGAAGCAGGGGAGGACTTTTGTTCCTGGGAACTGGCTGCATGGTGCAGCTTCTTACCTCTACTCCTGCCTCTGGCAAGAAAGGATGCGCCCCTGACCCTCTTGCCTTTCTGAGAACGAAAGGACTGCATTTGATAATACGGTGCTTTCTTAGGCTGTGAGGAAACCTGAGGCAAGAAAGTCGACTTTCCAGCTGTCGCTGTGGACACGAGGTCCGATAGACCGTCCCCAAACAATTCCTCACCCTTATAAGGCAAAACCTCCATGTGTTTTTTAGAATCAGCATCTCCTGTCCATTGCCGAGTCCATAAGACCCTCCTGGCAGAAATGGACATAGCATTAATTCTAGAGCCCAGCAGGCAAATGTCCCTCTGAGCATCCCGCATATATAAGATGACGTCTTTTATATGGCCCAGGGTTAGCAAAACAGTATCCATGTCGAGGGAATCTATGTCGTCTGACAGAGTATCTGTCCATGCTGCTACAGCACTACACATCCAGGCTGAAGCAATAGCAGGTCTCAGTAGAGTACCAGAGTGTGTATACACTGACTTCAGGATAGCTTCCTGCTTTCTATCCGCAGGCTCCTTTAGGGCGGCCGTATCCTGAGACGGCAGGGCCACCTTTTTAGATAAGCGTGTCAGCGCCTTATCCACCCTAGGGGATGTTTCCCAACGTAACCTGTCCGTTGGCGGGAAAGGGTACGCCATCAGTAACCTCTTAGAAATCACTAGTTTCTTATCAGGGGAACTCCACGCTTCTTCACATAATTCATTTAATTCATCAGATGGGGGAAAAGTCATTGGCTGCTTTTTCTCCCCAAACATATAAACCCTCTTGGTATTAACAGGGTTAATCTCAGAAATGTGTAATACATCTTTCATTGCAATAATCATGTATCGGATGGCCTTGGTCATTTTAGACTGTAAATGTGCCTCATCATCGTCGACACTGGAGTCGGACTCCGTGTCGACATCTGTGTCAACCATCTGAGATAGAGGGCGTTTATGAGCCCCTGACGGTTTCTGAGTCGCCTGGGCAGGCGCGGGCTGAGACCCCGGCTGTCCCAAGGCTGCAGTGTCATCAAACCTTTTATGTAAGGAGCTTACATTGTCGTTTAAGACCTTCCACATATCCATCCAATCAGGTGACACCACACTTATCTGCCCTTGCTCCGCCTCCACGTAACCCTCCTCATCAAACATGTCGACACAGCCGTACCGACACACCGCACACACAAACACAGGGAATGCTCAGACTGAGGACAGGACCCCACAAAGTCCTTTGGGGAGACAGAGAGAGAGTATGCCAGCACCCACCACAGCGCTATGTAACACAGGGATTTTCACTTATAATAAGTGATTACCCAATAGCTGCCGTATATGTTTTATTTGCGCCTAAATTTATGTGCCCCCCCTCTCTTTTTTACCCTTCTTGTACCTGGATACTGCAGGGGAGAGCCTGCGGAGCTGTGAAGAGAAAATGGCGCTGGTGTGCTGAGGAAGAAGGCCCCGCCCCATCAGTGGCGGGCTTCTGTCTCGCTTTCTGTGTAAAAAAATGGCGTTTTTTTTTTTACATATATACAGTGCCAGACAGTATATATGTATTTTTATTGCCAAAAGGTACTTCAATTGCTGCCCAGGGCGCCCCCCCCCCCAGCGCCCTGCACCCTACAGTGACCGGAGTGTGTAAGTGTGCTGGGAGCAATGGCGCACAGCTGCGGTGCTGTGCGCTACCTTAAATGAAGACAGGAGTCTTCTGCCGCCGATTTCGTCGTCTTCCAGCTTCTGTTCTTCTGGCTCTGCGAGGGGGACGGCGGCGCGGCTCCGGGAACGGACGATCGAGGACAGGTGCCTGTGTTCGAACCCTCTGGAGCTAATGGTGTCCAGTAGCCTAAGAAGCACAAGCTAGCTGCAAGCAGGTAGGTTTGCTTCTCTCCCCTTAGTCCTACGTAGCAGTGAGTCTGTTGCCAGCAGCTCACTGAAAATAAAAAACCTAATAAATACTTTCTTTACTAGTAAGCTCAGGAGAGCCCACTAGGAGCACCCAGCTCTGGCCGGGAACAGATTCTAACTGAGGTCTGGAGGAGGGGCATAGAGGGAGGAGCCAGTGCACAACAGATAGTACCTAATCTTTTCTTTAGAGTGCCCAGTCTCCTGCGGAGCCCATCTATTCCCCATGGTCCTTACGGAGTTCCCAGCATCCACTAGGACGTCAGAGAAATTCAGTTACAGTATAAGATCCATTATGGGTAGGAACAGTTAGCAAAAATATATTAAGTGGACGGTATTGTGCTACAGGTTGGCATTAGGCAATAGAGTATAACAGAAGGTTCTCTAAATTGGCAATCACAATGACCTGAAAGCCCCTCTAAACCAGAAAAAGGTATAATCCATATGCGCCTAAGTGTAGTGGGTAGGGTCCAGGAGAGCTGTGCGCTCTCCTGGGGAAATATCCATAACATTCAGGAATCTACTGCACAGGCAAACAATGTAATCCTGCATAAACCTCTTAAATCCAGAATAAGCTTACTTTTAGAACAAGAAGTTTTAATAAGCCATTTCCTAATTGCCAAACCCAGTGCTTCTCAAACGGTGTGTCGTGAAACCTTAGTGTATCATGAACAATGACCGTGAAGTGAGAAGAAAAAATAAATAAATCTTAAAGGGCTGGGTTCCTCAGGACACCGTCTAGTCAGTCAGCAGAGTATGGTGAGGAAAGTGTGCTTTACCGCTATGCCCCCTGCATCACTGGATACAGTGCAGGCTTATCAAAACAAAGTTCCATCTGCCCCCCTGACTTCCTGCAGCATCAGAGAGGAGCTGGGAGCAGGCAGGGAGTCTCAGCATCATGATGACTGTCACAGAGAGGGGCTGGGAGCAGGCAGGCAGCCTCAGCATCATGCTGACTGTCACGGAGAGGGGCTGGGAGCAGGCACCCTCAGCACTATGATGACTGTCACGGAGACGGGCTGGGAGCAGGCACCCTCAGCATCATGATGACTGTCACGGAGAGGGTCTGGGAGCAGGCAGCCTCAGCAATATGATGGCTGTCACGGAGAGGAGCTGAGAGCAGGCAGCTGCAGACTCAACAATATGATGACTGTCACGGAGAGGAGCTGAGAGCAGGCAGCCTCAGCATCACGACGACTGTTACGTAGAGGAGCTGGGAGCAGGCAGCCGCAGACTCAACATCACGATGACAGTCACGGAGAGGAGCTGGGAGCAGGCAGCCTCAGCAATATGATGGCTGTCACGGAGAGGAGCTGGGAGCAGGCAGCCTCAGCAATATGATGGCTGTCACGGAGAGGAGCTGGGAGCAGGCAGCCTCAGACTTAATAAGACAGGATACTAAAAGGAAATGAGTCCTAAGGTAAATAAACTACTATGGTTAAAGAAACACACATGTCGAGAACTGCTGGGAGTGTGTGCTGTGGGTACAAGAAGGTTCACCGGCCTAACCCTCCAAAGGAAATCATATTATTCTACCTGGTCTCCTCGCTGACCGTGCAAAAACCTTGCAGTCCAAAACTGACTAAACAATTTCTAGGTATTTACAGCTAATCGGATCTGCCACATGTAAGCACATTCTCTAATCTTAGTCCTTAGCAATTGTATAGTTTTCACTGCAACAAACGGTGATAAATCAGTACACACACTAAGGGGCCTATTCACAGACGGACGCAGCTGCGTGTCCGTAGGTAGCGGCTGCGTCCATCTGGTCTGTGCAAGCGCACTGGCAGCAGTGCACATGCGCGACCTTTCTCCTTGTGGCCGCATCCTTCCTGGTGCTGGCAGACAGCGGCGGGCGTTCACGCAAAATTGGGGGGGCGAACCAAATGGGGGCGTGCTGTGACAGTTTTGGGGATTGCACCATGACATCACACGCAGCCACTTAGATTTTAAAAAAAATGGCGCCGATCGCCTGACAGCGCACCAGGGGTCAACCTGAGTTTGATGCGATTGCAATGTAACTGTGGACGCATCGGGAGGCGGCCCGTCAGACATGCTGGTTGGCCTTGCCCTGTGCTGGACGGCCCTTAGCATGTGAGGAGGTGGACGCAGATATAGCTGGGTATGCATCTCTGAATCAGGTCCTAAATGCACAGATGCATAGCCATTCTGAGCGAAGGTCATTCATGCTATTAAGTCCTACGCGCTGCATACCGGGAGCAGTACCGATGGCTGGCTGCAAGCTGACCTCATCCGCTCGCTGAAAAAACATAACTTCTGAGATCTTTCAAAACTGCAAGGTTATCATTCATTTACAGTTTAGTGGATTTTTTGCATTTGCTTTACAAATCCTCACATTCCGCCGCTGAATAAAAGAAGGGGAAAAAGAACACAGTTTGTACGCTGGATTTATTAAAGAATACACGTGGCAAAGAATAAACACTGACAAGCATGGGATTTAAATAGTTTATTACCCGAGATGAATGCAGCTCAGCACATGCACAGAAAGCTGAATGAAGAGGTTGGGTTCCTGTAGAAAACATTAGGTGGTGCAGCAATATGCCAGACTGCTTTCTTCCATAAAGAAATAAATAATTCTGAAGAACTTGTTATTTGCAGCGATAGAGGCTCTGAAGCATGCTGAGCATAGTAACTCCAGACTGACTTCATCCCAGCTCTGATGTTTTCCAGGGAAAGATATCCGCAGAGAGGCTGTTTTCAAAGCTGCCCCCTCCAGACAGAAACTACAACTTCCACGTCTGATCACATGACACCGATACATTCATCAGACAGTGACGCATTCAGCCGATTTACTCACCTGGCTCCTTGTGAGCAGGCAGCTACAACTGGGTATTTTACTGAAATTCATTCAGACACATAGCACGACATGGGATAGAATACAGAACAGAAGCTGGTATACAGTATGTAGTCTTACATTTTATGTTCATTAGATCTGGTAACAGTGTGAGGTGTCTCATGCACTTTAAATCCTATTGCTGCATTCACAACGGGATTTATGAAAAGACTTTTTTTATATAATTATTCTTTTTGTACATTTAAGGAAATGACAGGTGTATAAGCAAGAGAGTCAGGTGTTATTTAGACTTGGGTTACTCAACATTGAAATGAGCCAACATAGATTTAAAATTCAGGATTCAGTATGATATCCCAGCGATCAGGAGACTGACATCCAGAATACTGGCGGTGAGGCGCAGAGTGTTCCCTTGCGGTCTCGCAGCGGGCACACACTAATTTATTCCCCCTCAGGTGGTGGCGTGGACCCCCCCTCCAAGTGGAAAATGTGGCCGGCGGTCGGTATTCCAACTGGTGTCGGGATTCTGGCGTCAGTTGCCTGACCGCCGGCAAACTGATTGCCTCCCAGACAATCAACACTTGCATAAGGCTTTAGTGCAGGCATGTCCAAACTGCGGCCCTCCAGCTGTTGTGAAACTACATATCCCAGCATGCCCTGACACAGTTTTGCTGTCAGAGAATGCTAAAGCTGTGTCAGGGCATGCTGGGATGTGTAGTTTCTTGACAGCTGGAGGGCCGCAGTTTGGACATGCCTGCTTTAGTGCAACAAAGCGCTTTCTGGTTATATCTGTAACCATTATATTATAGTTAAAAAACAAACACTGCCGCTCACATGAAAGGGATTTAAATGTTGTTGCATTTGTCACGTGATAAAGAGACGAGATTAAAAAAAAAAAAAAAAAAGTTGAACAATTACAATTAGTCGACATTTGATTTCCTGTGAAACTTCCTTTCTGATGTGTAACAAAAATCACTAGTGTAGCCCTGGCCTTACATCAGCAATTCCATGAGAAGAATGCTGGCAAATTAGTTTCTTCAGACTGCTATTAATGATTTACTGTATGGTTGTGGACTACCATGGCAACCACTGTTTGCCAGTCACATGATGTAGTGAGCAGAGTGGCCTAGGGACACTCCTATGAGCTATGGCATCCTCCTTTTTCCCCCTTTACCATAACATTACATGCTGAGAGCCTACATAGAATCACTGTGCCTGTGTCTGGCAGCCATTTTTGCTTGATCTCCATAGAGATTTTGATGGGAGAAAAGGATTATTAGGAAGACAGCTCAGATTACTGCACTACTATTGAAAGAAAAAGCATAAAAATGTACGTGGGTTTGTTGCATGACCTGCAGTTACTGACTTTCCTGGATTGATAGGCATTCAACGGAAAGCTGTGATTAGGATTATGTATGGAGCAACAGAACACAATGGTCAGATGCTTCAATACACAGTGTCTCTGAGATCTTGATATCACAGCATTCTACTCTGTCTACTCACACTCCGGCCATTAATACAGACAAGATAGGTATGGCCTACAAGTACATGAGTGTAACTACACTTGAGTGTGAGAATGGTGGGAACTGTGGTATAGGCCAGGCCTAGCCAACCTGTGGCTCTCTAGCTGTTGTAAAAGTCCCAGCATACCCTCCTACCGGTCACCTGGTAAAGCATGCTGGGACACGTAGTTAAACAACAGCTGGAGAGCCACAAGTAGGCAAGACCTGGTATAGGGTAGTTGAAAGTGGGGCATTCTATTATTCTGAAAAACATTTCCCACTGTTACCATGTTCAGGGTTGTCTAGGGGTGCTATTATATGTAACATAGGTGCTTGTGTGACAGAGCCCTCAGTGAAATGAAAGAACAACAAACATCCTGCGAGGTGCAGGCTGCTCAGGGATTTCTGCAATTTCTGCAGTCACTTTAAAAATACAGGCAGACTCGCAGAAATTCCCAACCAGCGCAGCTCGCAGGATATTACATACTGCCTCAGTCATGTCAGAATTCCACAGTAGTTCATACCAAAGGCTGTATATTATGGAGCTGAATAATACACAAGAAACAACTGAAGTGTAACTGAATCTTCCACCATGATCTCTGCAGCATGTTTCCATACGAGGCAGACTATGGGGTATATGCAATTCCAGGCGAATTGCGGCTTTTTTTCGCCCGTTTTTAAATTCGACCGACGAATTCCGGCCGGCGGGTGCCGGAATTCGACATATTCAATAAAAAACGGATTCGACAGTCCCGCTGTCAAAAAACGGACCAATTGACGGAAGTGTGCGTCCTGAATTCGACTTTTTGGACGGCACAAAAATGGTTAAAAAACCGTGAAAAAAATTGCGTGGGGTCCCCCCTCCTAAGCATAGGGGTCCCCCCTCCTAAGCTCTTTGAGCCGGTCCTGGTTGTAAAAATCCGTGGAAAAAATTGACTGGGGATCCCCCGTATTTTTAGAACCAGCACCGGGCTCTGCGTCCGGTCCTGGTGCAAAAAATATGGGGGACAAAAAGCGTAGGGGTCCCCTGTATTTTTAACACCAGCACCGGGCTCCACTAGCTGGAGAGATAATGCCACAGCCGGGGGACACTTTTATACCGGTCCCTGCGGCCGTGGCATTAAATCCCCAACTAGTCACCCCTGGCCGGGGTACCCTGGAGGAGTGGGGACCCCTTAAATGAAGGGGTCTCCCCCCTCCAGCCACCCAAGGGCCAGGGGTGAAGCCCGAGGCTGTCCCCCCCATCCAAGGGCTGCGGATGGGGGGCTGATAGCCTTGTGAAAAATCAAAGAATATTGTTTTTTGCAGAAGAAATACAAGTCCCAGCAAGCCTCCCCCGCAAGCTGGTACTTGGAGAACCACAAGTACCAGCATGCGGGGGTAAAATGGGCCCGCTGGTACCTGTAGTTCTTCTGCAAAAAAATACCCAAATAAAAACAGGACACGCACACCGTGAAAGTAAAACTTTATTACATACATGCCGACACACACATACTTACCTATGTTCACACGCCGACTCTGTCCACGTCTCCAAGTAGAATCCGGGGTACCTGAAAATAAAATTATACTCTCCTAAATCCAGTGTGTCCTGTTCTTTTTTTGTAATCCACGTACTTGGCAAAAAAACAAACCGCATACCCGATCCACGCACTGAAAGGGGTCCCATGTTTACACATGGGACCCCTTTCCCCGAATGCTGAGACCCCCCGTGACTCCTGTCAGAGAGGGTCCCTTCAGCCAATCAGGGAGCGCCACGTCGTGGCACTCTCCTGATTGGCTATGCGCGTCTGAGCTGTCAGACAGCGCATCGCACAGCCTCTCCATTATCTTCAATGGTGGGAACTTTGCGGTCAGCGGTGAGGTTACCCGCGGTCAGCCGCAGTGCGTGGATCGGGTATGCGGTTTGTTTTTTTGCCAAGTACGTGGCTTACAAAAAAAGAATAGGACACACTGGATTTAGGTGAGTATAATTTTATTTTCAGGTACCCCGGATTCTACTTGGAGACGTGGACAGAGTCGGCGTGTGAACATAGGTAAGTATGTGTGTGTCGGCATGTATGTAATAATAAGAATTTACTTACCGATAATTCTATTTCTCGGAGTCCGTAGTGGATGCTGGGGTTCCTGAAAGGACCATGGGGAATAGCGGCTCCGCAGGAGACAGGGCACAAAAAGTAAAGCTTTAGGATCAGGTGGTGTGCACTGGCTCCTCCCCCTATGACCCTCCTCCAAGCCAGTTAGGTACTGTGCCCGGACGAGCGTACACAATAAGGGAGGAATTTTGAATCCCGGGTAAGACTCATACCAGCCACACCAATCACACCGTACAACTTGTGATCCAAACCCAGTTAACAGTATGATAACAGCGGAGCCTCTGAAAAGATGGCTCACAACAATAATAACCCGATTTTTGTAACTATGTACAAGTATTGCAGATAATCCGCACTTGGGATGGGCGCCCAGCATCCACTACGGACTCCGAGAAATAGAATTATCGGTAAGTAAATTCTTATTTTCTCTATCGTCCTAGTGGATGCTGGGGTTCCTGAAAGGACCATGGGGATGATACCAAAGCTCCCAAACGGGCGGGAGAGTGCGGATGACTCTGCAGCACCGAATGAGAGAACTCCAGGTCCTCTTTTGCCAGGATATCAAATTTGTAGAATTTTACAAACGTGTTCTCCCCTGACCACGTAGCTGCTCGGCAGAGTTGTAATGCCGAGACCTCTCGGGCAGCCGCCCAAGATGAGCCCACCTTCCTTGTGGAATGGGCCTTAACCGATTTAGACTGTGGCAGGCCTGCCTCAGAATGTGCAAGTTGAATTGTGTTACAAATCCAACGAGCAATCGACTGCTTAGAAGCAGGCGCACCCAACTTGTTGGGTGCATACAGTATAAACAGCGAGTCAGATTTTCTGACTCCAGCTGTCCTGGAATATATTTTCAGGGCCCTGACAACTTCTAGCAACTTGGAGTCCTCCAAGTCCCTAGTAGGTGCAAGGCACCACAATAAGCTGGTTCAGGTGAAACACTGACACCACCTTAGGGAGAGAACTGGGGACGAGTCCGCAGCTCTGCCCTGTCCGAATGGACAAACAGATATGGGCTTTTTTGAGAAAAAACCACCAATTTGACACTCGCCTGGTCCAGGCCAGGGCCAAGAGCATGGTCACTTTTTATGTGAGATGCTGCAAATCCACATATTTGACTGGTTTTAAACCAATGTGATTTGAGAAATCCCAGAACTACGTTGAGATCCCACAGTGCCACTGGAGGCACAAAAAAGGGGTTTGTATATGCAATACTCCCTTGACAAACTTCTGGACTTCAGGAACTGAAGCCAATTCTTTCTGGAAGAAAATTTACAGGGCCGAATTTGAACCTTAATGGACCCCAATTTGAGGCCCATAGACACTCCTGTTTGCAGGAAATGCAGGAAACGACCGAGTTGAAATTTCTTTGTGGGGCCTTCCTGGCCTCACACCACGCAACAAATTTTCGCCACACGTGGTGATAATGTTGTGCGGTCACCTCCTTTCTGGCTTTGACCAGGGTAGGAATGACCTCTTCCGGAATGCCTTTTTTCCCTTAGGATCCGGCTTTCCATCGCCATGCCGACAAACGCAGCTGCGGTAAGTCTTGGAACAGACATGGTACTTGCTGAAGCAAGTCCCTTCTTAGCGGCAGAGGCCATAAGACCTCTGTAAGCATCTCTTGAAGTTCCGGGTACCAAGTCCTTCTTGGCCAATCCGGAGCCATGAGTATAGTTCTTACTCCTCTACGTCTTATAATTCTCAGCACCTTAGGTATGAGAAGCAGAGGAGGGAACACATACACCGACTGGTACACCCACGGTGTTACCAGAACGTCCACATCTATTGCCTGAGGGTCCCTTGACCTGGCGCAATACCTGTCCCGTTTTTTGTTCAGACGGGACGCCATCATGTCCACCTTTGGTATTTCCCAACGGTTTACAATCATGTGGAAAAAACTTCTCAATGAAGTTTCCACTCTCCCGGGTGGAGGTCGTGCTGAGGAAGTCTGCTTCCCAGTTTCCATTCCCGGGATGAAAAACTGCTGACAGTGTTATCACATGATTTTCCGCCCAGCGAAAAGTCCTTGCAGTTTCTGCCATTGCCCTCCTGCTTCTTGTGTCGCCCTGTCTGTTTACGTGGGCGACTGCCGTGATGTTTTTCCCACTGGATCAATACCGGCTGACCTTGAAGCAGAGGTCTTGCTAAGCTTAGAGCATTATAAATTTACCCTTAGCTCCAGTATATTTATGTGGAGAAAAGTCTCCATACTTGATCACACTCCCTGGAAATTTTTCCCTTGTGTGACTGCTCCCCAGCCTCTCAGGCTGGGCTCCGTGGTTACCAGCATCCAATCCTGAATGCCGAATCTGCGGCCCTCTAGAAGATGAGCACTCTATAACCACCACAGGAGAGACACCCTTGTCCTTGGATATTGGGTTATCCGCTGATGCATCTGAAGATGCGATCCGGACCATTTGTCCAGCAGATCCCACTGAAAAGTTCTTACGTGAAATCTGCCGAATGGAATTGCTTCGTAGGAAGCCACCATTTTTACCAGGACCCTTGTGCAATGATGCACTGTTTTTAGGAGGTTCCTGACTTGCTCGGATAACTCCCTGGCTTTCTCTTCCGGGAGAAACACCTTTTTCTGGACTGTGTCCAGAATCATCCCTAGGCACAGCAGACGTGTCGTCGGGATCAGCTGCGATTTTGGAATATTTAGAATCCACCCGTCCTGATTGTAGCAGTATCCGAGATAGTGCTACTCCGACCTCCAACTGTTCCCTGGACTATGCCCCTATCAGGAGATCGTCCAAGTAAGGGATAATTAAGACGCCTTTTCTTCGAAGAAGAATCATCAATTCGGCCATTACCTTGGTAAAGACCCCGGGGTGCCGTGGACAATCCAAACGGCAGCGTCTGAAACTGATAGTGACAGTTCTGCACCACGAACCTGAGGTACCCTTAGTGAGAAGGGCAAATTTGGGACATAGAGGTAAGCATCCCTGATGTCCCGGGACACTATATAGTCCCCTTCTTCCTGGTTCGTTATCACTGCTCTGAGTGACTTCATCTTAATTTGAACCTTTGTAAGTGTTCAAAAAAATTTTTTTAGAATAAGTCTCACCTAGCCTTCTGGCTTCAGTACCACAATATAGTGTGGAATAATACCCCTTTTCTGTAGTAGGAGGGGTAATTTAATTGTCACCTGCTGGGAACACAGCTTGTGAATTTTTTCCCATACTACCTCCTTGTCGGAGGGAGACTTGGTAAAGCAGACTTCAGGAGCCTGCGAAGGGGAAACGTCTCGACATTCCCATCTGTACCCCCGGGATACTACATGTAGGATCCAGGGGTCCTGTACGGTCTCAGCGCCATGCTGAGAACTTGTCAGACGCGGTGGAACGCTTCTGTTCCTGGGAATAGGCTGCCTGTTGCAGTCTTCTTCCCTTTCCTCTATCCCTGGGCAGATATGATCTTATAGGGACGAGAGGACTGAGGCTGAAAAGACGGTGTCTTTTTCTGCAGAGATGTGACTTAGGGTAAAAAACGGTGGATTTTCCAGCAGTTGCCGTGACCACCAGGTCCGATGGACCGACCCCAAACAAGTCCTCTTCCTTTATACGGCCATACTGTGCCGTTTGGAATCTGCATCACCTGACCACTGTCGTGTCCATAACATCTTCTGGCAGTTATGGACATCGCGTTTATTCATGATGCCAGAGTGCAAATATCCCTCTGTGCATCTCGCATATATAGAAATGCTCTATAGTCAATAAAATACTGTCCCTGTCAAGGGTATCAATATTTTTAGTCAGGGAATCCGACCAAGCCACCCTAGCTCTGCACATCCAGGCTGAGGCGATCGCTGGCCGCAGTATAACACCAGTATGTGTGTATATACTTTTTATTATATTTTCCAGCCTTGTCAGCTGGTCCTTGAGGACGGCCCTATCTATAGACGGTACCGCCACTTGTTTTGATAAGCGTGTGAGCGCCTTATCCACCTTAAGGGGTGTTTCCCAACGCGCCCTAACTTCTGGCGGGAAAGGGTATACCGCCCATAATTTTCTATCGGGGGGAACCCACGCATCATCACACACTTTATTTAATTTATCTGATTCAGGAAAAACTATGGTAGTTTTTTCACATCCCACATAATACCCTCTTTTGTGGTACTTGTAGTATCAGAAATACGTAACACCTCCTTCATTGCCTTTAACGTGTGGCCCTAATAAGGAATACGTTTGTTTATTCACCGTCGACACTGGATTCAGTGTCCCTGTCTGTGTCTGTGTCGACCGACTAAAGTAAACGGGCGTTTTAAAACCCTTGACGGTGTTTTTGAGACGTCTGGACCGTACTAATTGTTTGTCGGCCGTCTCATGTCGTCAACCGACCTTGCAGCGTGTTGACATTATCACGTAATTTCCTAAATAAGCCATCCATTCCGGTGTCGACTCCCTAGAGAGTGACATCACCATTACAGGCAATTGCTCCGCCTCCTCACCAACATCGTCCTCCTACCTGTCGACACACACGTACCGACACACAGCACACACACAGGGAATGCTCTGATAGAGGACAGGACCCACTAGCCCTTTGGAGAGACAGAGGGAGAGTTTGCCAGCACACACCAAAAACGCTATAATTATATAGGGACAACCTTATATAAGTGTTTTCCCTTATAGCATCTTAATATATATATAAGCATATCGCCAAATTAGTGCCCCCCCTCTCTGTTTTAACCCTGTTTCTGTAGTGCAGTGCAGGGGAGAGCCTGGGAGCCTTCCCTCCAGCCTTTCTGTGAGGGAAAATGGCGCTGTGTGCTGAGGAGATAGGCCCCGCCCCTTTTTCGGCGGCCTCGTCTCCCGCTCTTAACGGATTCTGGCAGGGGTTAAATATCTCCATATAGCCTCCGGAGGCTATATGTGAGGTATTTTTAGCCAAAATAGGCATTCATTTGCCTCCCAGGGCGCCCCCCTCCCAGCGCCCTGCACCCTCAGTGACTGCCGTGTGAAGTGTGCTGAGAGGAAAATGGCGCACAGCTGCAGTGCTGTGCGCTACCTTTAGAAGACTGAGGAGTCTTCTGCCGCCGATTCTGGACCTCTTCTTACTTCAGCATCTGCAAGGGGGCCGGCGGCAAGGCTCCGGTGACCATCCAGGCTGTACCTGTGATCGTCCCTCTGGAGCTGATGTCCAGTAGCCAAGAAGCCAATCCATCCTGCACGCAGGTGAGTTCACTTCTTCTCCCCTAAGTCCCTCGTTGCAGTGATCCTGTTGCCAGCAGGACTCACTGTAAAATAAAAAACCTAAGCTAAACTTTCCTAAGCAGCTCTTTAGGAGAGCCACCTAGATTGCACCCTTCTCGGCCGGGCACAAAATCTAACTGGCTTGGAGGAGGGTCATAGGGGGAGGAGCCAGTGCACACCACCTGATCCTAAAGCTTTACTTTTTGTGC
Organism: Pseudophryne corroboree; assembly: GCF_028390025.1. Taxonomy (NCBI): domain Eukaryota; kingdom Metazoa; phylum Chordata; class Amphibia; order Anura; family Myobatrachidae; genus Pseudophryne; species Pseudophryne corroboree. Next base: position 391,308,182 of record NC_086450.1, read on the forward strand.
CCTGTCTCCTGCGGAGCCGCTATTCCCCATGGTCCTTTCAGGAACCCCAGCATCCACTAGGACGATAGAGAAAAAGTTTTACTTTACGGTGTGCGTGTCCTGTTTTTATTTGGGTATTTTTTTGCACAAGAACTACAGGTACCAGCGGGCCCGTTTTACCCCCGCATGCTGGTACTTGTGGTTCTCCAAGTACCAGCTTGCGGGGGAGGCTTGCTGGAACTTGCAGTTCTTCTGCAAAAAACAATATTATTTTATTTTACACAAGGCTATCAGCCCCCCATCCGCAGCCCTTGGATGGGGGGGGGGGACAGCCTCGGGCTTCACCCCTGGCCCTTGGGTGGCTGGAGGGGGGGACCCCCTGATTTAAGGGGTCCCCACTCCTCCAGGGTACCCCGGCCAGGGGTGACTAGTTGGGGATTTAATGCCACGGCCACAGGGACCGATATAAAAGTGTCCCCCGGCTGTGGCATTATCTCTCCAGCTAATGGAGCCCGGTGCTGGTGTTAAAAATACGGGGGACCCCTACGCTTTTTGTCCCCCGTATTTTTTGCACCAGGACCGGACGCAGAGCCCGGTGCTGGTTCTAAAAATACGGGGGATCCCCAGTCAATTTACCCCCCGTATTTTTACAACCAGGACCGGCTCAAAGTGCCCGAGGCTGGTTATGCTTAAAAGGGGGGACCCCACACATTTTTTTTCTTTATTTTAACCCATTCCCACCCCTTCCCACTGAAAACCATGCTCTCTCTATAAAGTCAGTTAAAAAAAAAATATTATTTTAAAAAATATATAAATAATAGTTGTGTCTCCTAATAGACAAACCAAGTACCTAATCCCTTCTAATATAAATAGATATGCTATTAGCAATAAAAAAACACAAAAAAACATGTTTTTAAATTTTTTTTATTAGATTCCGCCAGCAAAGTGAGGCGGAATGAAATTGACGAAATTACTGTCGAAAAGCACTGTTGTCGAATCGACATTCTTCAATTGAATAAACTTTTGTCGAAAAGCCGCATTTTTACCATTGCAGAAATGTCGAATTTGTCAACTGTCGAATTTCAAAAAGTCGAATCTGAAAAGTCCGTGTTTTTGTCGAAAAGTACTGTATTGCATTGTCGAATATTTTTTTTGTGTCGAAAATGCCCCGTTTTTCGACATTTGCGGCAATTCGACCGCAATTGCATATACCCCTATGGCTGACAACTTTGAAGGCTGAATATAAGAGCCCACTGAAGAAGCTGCGTTTTGAAATAAAGCCACCACTACAAGAACTTGCATCTCTTATCTATTTATTCTCCTTTTATTTTACTATTTTCAATTGAATGTCTTTATTATTTATATTTAACTGTTAATTTATATTTTTATTCATACTCCTTCCTGTTTCTGTTATAAACACTTATTTCATGCATTCACTTTACATAGTCCACTAGTCACACCATGGCTACAACAGTATATACAAAATATTATATTGGACCATGATTAGATTTCGCTGTCAATTCTTTTGATTATTTTCCTTTATAATATATAGCTTTTAGCTATTTTCCACACTAATAAAGTATACATCTTAATATTAATTTTCACAATCTTTCTTTACAAAACTCATCTATGCCTGTATCATCGTCTAATTACTATCCCTATCCTTATTAACAGTATAACGACTACTTTTTATTTTTTTTATTTTCACAACTATTGATATAATAATTTCAATAATTTTATGTCTATAGTAAAACTATTTCTACAATTGTTTGCGTTTATCTTACAATCATCTACCACCACAAGCTGCAAACATACCTCTGGGTCAAGCTCTTTGGTATACTACCCAGGACATGCACAGGTGACTTAATAAGTACCTTGGTGACCTGGACTAAAGCATGGATATACATAAAACCTGGACTGTAATAGAGTTTGAGAATTTCTGCATTACAGCATATCCTGGATAGGAGTTCCAAGTGGCAAGTGTAGGGGAATTGTGGTGATACGATTTGTGTCTTGCAGTGTAGCATGAAGCGGTGATGACAAGGTTTGCTGCAAATCGCTAGATAAAGCCACTACCCCAAGAACTCTGATGGGTGGGATTCGGGAGGGTACACTGCTTTCCCAGGAGAACTACCTGACAAATAGGCAAGTAAGATCTTACCCAAATTAACTGCTGACAATCATGGGACACTAACATCATGGGACATATCTAATTAGCCGCATTAACCTGATTTGCGAATTATTATGGCCAGCCACGGTATTTTTGCTATCCAACTAGCTGCAGTACGGATGGTGTAATGGTTAGCATTACTGCCTCACAGCATGGAGGTCATGGGTTCGATTCCCACCATGGATCTGTGTGTGTGGAGTTTGTATATTCCCACCATGGATCTAACTGTGTGGAGTTTGTATATTCTCCCCGTACTTGCGTGGATTTCCTCCGGGTACTCCGGTTTCCTCCCACAATACAAAAATATACTGGCAGGTTAATTGGATCCCAACAAAAATGAACCCTAGTATGAATGTGTGCGCGTGTACATGTGGTAGGGAATATAGATTGTAAGCTCCACTGGGGCAGGGACCGATGTGAATGGCCAAATATTCTCTGTAAAGCGCTGCGGAATATGTGTGCACTATATAAATAACTGGTAATAAATAAGTAATAATAATAGCTGTGTAACCGCGGAACATTTTAATAGGACTTTCCGCTGGTTTTTCTCATACACAGAGCAGATGTAAAGTTGGGGAAAATCCCTTTTTTTAAAGTAAAAATGTCAGGACTTGGTTCAGAATCCTTGGAACAACCCCTACATTATTAATTAAGCAATTAGAAGTTGTTAATTAGCTTAATTTGGCTAATAATTAAATGCCATTTTTGAGTTGATATTCTATAAAATGCAGAATAATGGATAAAAAGGTGTGGGGGAAGGTATATGGGAGTAGTTGTATTGATGGGAGAGGTGGTTTTAACATTGCAGGTGTGAGTTACTGATGGTTATCTTTAAATAATTTTTGAAATAAACTTGAAAGGACTCAAATCTGCTTACAGGCATTTTATGACCCCCAAAATTTAACTACAGCGTTTATTTGCTGAAATAAATGGAATTTCTATAATTTTTCAGGGGTCACTGCTCTCTGCTCATCCTCCTGGACCTCTCTGCTGCCTTTGACACCGTGGATCATCCTCTCCTCCATGCCGTCTAGACTATTGGCCTCTCCAGCACTGTCCTTACCTGGTTCACCCCACTGGTTTACCCCTCTAACCGCTCGTTCTCACTGTCTGCCTCCAGCTCCACCTCACCCCCTTCCATCCTCCCTGACGGTGTCCCACAGGGTTCTGTCCTGGACCCCCTTCTCTTCTCCCTGTACACCTCATGCCTGGGTGCGCTGATGAGCTTCTTCGGCTTTCAATACCACCACTTTGCCAATGATACGCAACTATACCTCTCCTGACCTCTCCCACTCTTTCTTCTCTCGGGTATCCAGCTGCCTCTCCACCATCTCCTCCTGTTTGTCTGAGTGCTCCCTGAAGCTCAACATGGACCAAACTGAACGCATCATCTTTCCCCCATCCAGGGTCTCCATCCTCCCTAATCTCTCTGTCACTGTTGACAACACCATCATCCTCCCTGTTCCCCAACTCCACTGCTTGGGTGTAACGCTTAACTCCTCCCTCTCCTTCACCCCCCACGTTCAGTCTCTGGCTCAATCCTGCCGGTTCCAGCTATGCAACATCGCTCAGATCAGGCTGTTCCTCTCTCAGAGTGCAAGTAAACTTGTTATCCACTCACTGGTCATCTCACAGCTCGACTATTGCAACATTCTCCTCACTCTCCTCCCATCTTGCTCCACTCTGATCTGTTCTCAACTCCGCAGCTAGACTTAGCTTCCTCTCCCGCCGCTCCACATCTGCCACTCCCCTTAGAAAAAAAACCTGCACTGGCTCCCATTCCCCTGCAGAATCCTCTTCAAACCCCTCACATACAAGGCCATCTCTAATTCCACTGCTCCCTACATCTCCAACCTCATCTCCCTACATACTCACTCCCGCCCAATCCGGTCAGACAATGACCGTTGCCTCTCCACTACCTTGGTAACTACATCTCATGCGCAAATTCAAGATTGTACCTGCACTGCCCCCCTTCACAGGAACGAGCTCCCTCGCTCTATTAGACTCTCCACAACCTTGCAAAGATTCAAACGGGGACTGAAAACCCACCTATTCATCAAAGTGTACCCTTCCTTCTGCATAACCTAGTCTCTAACCACTCTCCCAACCCACTGCCTCGTACCTTGGCCATCTATGCCTCGTCACCTGTCTGTCTCCCCTCACTCCCTAGATTGTGAGCCCTCTTCCCTCCTGTTCTCACAACCCTCTTCTCTCACACTTCAATTACAGCTCTCACCTACGTAGCAAATGTCTATACCTGCATTTCCACTCATTACTGTTTATCTCTTCCAGTGGCTGCCAGCCCCCAATAGTTTGACGACTACTCCCTTGCTTCCTTTCATCTCTGCTGTAGCGTGTCCTGAGAATTGCGTTGCTAATTGTTACCTGTGCTCCGTTTTAGTTTTTCTGTTACTGTAATGTTAAGTTATCTGTACCCTGTATTGTTCTGTCTGCCGTAGTACTGCGTTGGGAAACACTTGTGCGCCCTATAAATAAAATGTAATACTAATAATTTGGAAAAAATGGAAAAACCAGCCATTTGAAACCTTTTAAGAGACCCAAATATTTTGCTTTTGGCCAGATATACCACTTTCAGACATACTGTAAGACCCATTAAATAAACTGGTACAACCCAGGTCTATCAACCCAGGAATTTCCAGGGTCTCAGTCTGAGACCCCACTCACACTACACCAAAAACCCAGGATTTCCTGGCTTGCATCCAACACACTGAACCCAGGTCTTACCTGGAATTTGGTGTGTATTTAAAGGGGATGTATATTATTCAGCCTTTGATATTTGTTAATGGCAAATTTGTGGTTTTATTTCCTATTTAAATACATTTTGCTTTAAAACCTGTGCTACTTACTAGGTAATTATTTTTTCTTTTTAAGATGCTCCCACGCACACTCCCGCCCCCAGCTATCAGCCAGTATTACCTCAGTTTTAGATCTGCACTTCTGGCATGTGAGCTTCCTGTAAGTATACAGAATAGTCTGCTGTGTAATAACTGTGTTATTACATAGCTATTAGCCCGGGTTAGAAGTGTTCACTGTACAGGCGACCCAGGTTGAACCTGGGAAAAACCCTGGCATAGAGCAGGGTTGTGGATCTGGGACTTTGGTCCGGGTCACTACCATTCACACATAGCAAAAATCAAGGTTGATGCACATTCACGGGCAAAAACCCAGGCTTTTGCTCTATGTCTGAAAGGTGTATAATAGAGATCTGTAACATTATCCAACATTTATTTGCAGTTTCTTAGGGTACAGGCTGATTTTCCCATTTTTCAACATAATTAATGCGGCTATTGAGCAAATACTACTGCGCAAGTTTTTGTCTCAATTTGAAGGCGCACGAATCAGGAGTGAGAATAGCCACGTTATTTGGCAATTAGGTGCGAGAAGCGTGTTCATTTCAGATGGAAAAATCTTGTGGCTAATTGGACAAGCCCCCATGTGGCCATTCTGAGCCAATGTAGTGAGAGCTGGCAGCCTGATCTCGCCGGATGTCTCCCAGAAGCACACTGAGCACGTGTCCAGACTCTTCTTATCACACATGAATATTTATACCTGCCTAGAGGAGCTTCATAAAGTGAATGGTGAAAACAGAAACGATTCAGCTGTAAAACATGTTAAACATAAACATGTTTTTTTGTTATGTCGTTCCTTTAGACCTCTCTATAAATGTGCAGTTGTGTGGAATTAACAAGCCTGTTCTACAAATGCTACCTAATGTATTCTCCAACTTAATAGCAAATATAGTGTCCTGAGGACAAGCCAAGAACTGTTACACTAGTAAAATTCATGGATGCAATGAACTGCTTATTACACAACCTACTCTGGTTTTCCCATGAGCGTGTATGCTATCGTAATGATCATTTATGCACAATACGCAGGATCTGGTGATTTGTTAGTAGTGTAGAGGAAGCTTTCACAAAAGAAAAGCAGGGATGCCAAGGAGATAGCAAGAGATTCCTCTGCAGAGTCTGAAAGTTCTGCTCCTGGTGTTTAGGAGAACAGTCCATGCTTGAATTTTAGGAGTGTTGAGTCTAGAAAGTAAGGACAGAGAATAAACAGGTGTATATTGGTGTCTCTTTGTAAACAGTCAGAAAAGAAGAAGAGGTCACAACACAATGAGACTGACACTGCGTAATGCAGCAAGCTCAGCGCTACCATACATTTGGACACATTGAAGTATTACAGTTTACCATCTACAAGCATTTGGAATTAGCTCCAGATTGCTGCCTATGTGGTTACAACATCCATCATTCCTGACTAATAACGGATTCTGACTGGCATAAAAAGCTGCCTATATATTATACATGTATATTTACGTAACAGTGGGTGGAGTCTAGGCTGCATATATAATTCAGTAGTACCCATTGTCCTATTGGATACTGACTTGGAATGAAGGAAACATTGTGGTGGGTATGAAGTTGTTATAGTGATTGAAAGACGCCATCCTATTTTATTATATGAACCTTAGACATATGTAGTTGCGCTGCCGTCATCGATATTAATAAGTATTCTCATTAGCAGTCTATCATGTCTAACTGACACACGCAGCCCCGTTCCAAAGCTACTCAGAAGATGGAAGAAAATAAGATTTTACTCACCGGTAAATCTAATTCTCATAGTCCGTAGTGGATGCTGGGAACTCCGTAAGGACCATGGGGAATAGCGGGCTCCGCAGGAGACTGGGCACTCTAAAGAAAGATTTAGTACTATCTGGTGTGCACTGGCTCCTCCCTCTATGCCCCTCCTCCAGACCTCAGTTAAGGAAACTGTGCCCGGAAGAGCTGACATTACAAGGAAAGGATTTTGGAATCCAGGGTAAGACTCATACCAGCCACACCAATCACACCGTATAACTTGTGATACACTTAAACAGTATGAACAACAACAGAGCATCAACAATGGATGCCAACATAACATAACCCATTATTAAGCAATAACTATGTACACGTATTGCAGAAAGTCCGCACTAGGGACGGACGGGCGCCCAGCATCCACTACGGACTATGAGAAATAGATTTACCGGTGAGTAAAATCTTATTTTCTCTAACGTCCTAGTGGATGCTGGGAACTCCGTAAGGACCATGGGGATTATACCAAAGCTCCCAAACGGGCGGGAGAGTGCGGATGACTCTGCAGCACCGAATGGACAAACTCAAGGTCCTCCTCAGCCAGGGTACCAAACTTGTAGAATTTTGCAAATGTGTTTGAACCCGACCAAGTAGCAGCTCGGCAAAGCTGTAAAGCCGAGACCCCTCGGGCAGCCGCCCAAGAAGAGCCCACCTTCCTTGTGGAATGGGCTATCACTGATTTTGGAAGCGGCAATCCAGCCGCAGAATGAGCCTGCTGAATCGTGTTACAGATCCAGCGGGCAACGGTTTGCTTTGAAGCAGGAGCCCCCAACTTGTTAGGGGCATATAGGATAAACAGCGAGTCAGTTTTCCTGACTCCAGCCGTTCTGGCTACATAAATCTTCAAAGCCCTGACTACATCTAGTAACCTGGACTCCTCCAAGTCACGAGTAGCCGCAGGCACTACAATAGGTTGATTCAAAAGAAAAGATGACACCACCTTTGGCAGAAATTGGGGACGAGTCCGCAATTCTGCCCTGTCCATACGAAAAACCAGATAAAGGCTTTTGCATGACAAAGCCGCCAATTCTGACACACGCCTAGCCGAAGCTAAGGCCAATAGGATGACCACCTTCCACGTGAGATACTTTAGCTCCACGGTCTTAAGTGGTTCAAACCAGTGGAATTTTAGGAAAAACGCAACACCACGTTGAGATCCCAAGGTGCCACTGGTGGCACAAAAGGGGGCTGAATATGCAGCACTCCCTTAACAAACGTCTGAACTTCAGGAAGAGACGCCAGTTCCTTTTGAAAGAAAATGGATAGGGCCGAAATCTGGACCTTTATGGATCCCTACTTCAAGCCCATAGTCACTCCAGACTGTAGAAAGTGCAGAAATCTGCCCATTTGGAATTCCTCTGTAGGGGCCTTCCTGGCCTCACGCCAAGCAACATATTTTCGCCATATGCGGTGAAAATGCTTTGCTGTTACGTCCTTCCGAGCCTTTATCAGCGTAGGAATAACTTCCTCCGGGATGCCTTTTTCCGCTAGGATCCGGCGTTCAACCGCCATGCCGTCAAACGCAGCCGCGGTAAGTCTTGGAACAGGCAGGGCCCCTGTTGCAACAGGTCCTGTCTGAGAGGCAGAGGCCATGGGTCCTCTGTGAGCATTTCTTGCAGTTCCGGGTACCAAGGCCTTCGTGGCCAATCTGGAACAATGAGTATTGTTTTCACTCCTTTTCTTCTTACGATTCTCAGCATCTTGGGTATGAGAGGAAGAGGAGGAAACACATAGACCGATTGGAACACCCACGGTGTTACCAGGGCGTCCACAGCTATCGCCTGAGGGTCTCTTGACCTGACGCAATACCGTTGTAGCTTTTTGTTGAGACGGGACGCCATCATGTCTACCTGTGGCAGTTCCCATCGATTTGTAATCTGAATGAAGACTTCGTGATGAAGTCCCCACTCTCCCGGGTGAAAGTCGTGCCTGCTGAGGAAGTCTGCTTCCCAGTTGTCCACCCCCGGAATGAACACTGCTGACCGTGCTTGTACATGATTCTCCGCCCACCGAAGAATCCTGGCGACTCTGCTTCTTGTGCCGCCCTGGCGGTTTACATGAGCCACCGCGGTGATGTTGTCTGACTGAATCAGCACCGGTTGGTTGCGAAGCAGGGGCTCCGCTTGACTCAGGGCGTTGAATATGGCCCTTAGTTCCAGGATATTGATGTGCAGACAAGCCTTCTGACTTGACCACAACCCTTGGAAGTTTCTTCCCTGAGTGACTGCCCCCCACCCTCGGAGGGTCGCATCCGTGGTCACCAGGACCCAGTCCTGTATGCCGAACCTGCGTCCCTCGAGAAGGTGAGCACACTGTAGCCACCACAGAAGAGACAACCTGGCCCTCGGGGACAGGGTGATCAGCCGATGCATCTGAACATGCGATCCGGACCACTTGTCCAACAGATCCCATTGAAAGATCCTCGCATGGAACCTGCCGAAGGGAATGGCTTCGTACGATGCCACCATCTTTCCCAGGACTCGCGTGCAGTGATGCACCGACACCTGTTTCGGTTTTAAGAGGTCTCTGACTAGAGTCACAAGCTCTTGAGCCTTCTCCGTCGGGAGAAACACCTTCTTCTGGTCTGTGTCCAGAATCATGCCCAGAAAGGGCAGACGCGTCGTAGGAATCAGCTGCGACTTTGGGATATTCAGAATCCAGCCATGCTGTTGCAACACTTCCTGAGAGTGCGCTACGCTGATCTGCAACTGCTCCCTCCACCTCGCCTTTATGAGGAGATCGTCCAAGTATGGGATAACTGTGACTCCTTGCTTTCTCAGGATCACCATCATTTCTGCCATTACCTTGGTAAATATTCTCGGTGCCGTGGAGAGCCCAAACGGCAACGTCTGGAATTGGTAATGACAGTCCTGTACCACAAATCTGAGGTACTCCTGATGAGGCGGATAAATGGGGACATGCAAGTAAGCATCCTTGATGTCCAGAAACACTATAAAATCCCCCTCTTCCAGGCTTGCAATGACCGCTCTGAGCGATTCCATTTTGAACTTGAATCTTTTCAGATAAATGTTCAGGGACTTTAAATTTAATATAAGTCTGACCGAACCGTCCGGTTTCGGTACCACAAACATTGTGGAATAGTATCCCTTGCCCTGTTGAAGAAGGGGAACCTTTACCACCACCTGCTGGAGAAATAGCTTGTGAATTGCCGCTACCACTACTTCCCTTTCTATGGGGGAAGCTGGCAGGGCCGATTTTAGGTAACGTTAAGGGGGCATCACCACGAATTCCAGCTTGTATCCCTGAGACACAATCTGTATAGCCCAGGGATCCACCTGTGAGCGAACCCACTGGTGGCTGAAATGTCAGAGACGCGCCCCCACCACTCCTGGCTCCACCCGTGGAGCCCCAGCGTCATGTGGTGGATTTAGTGGAAGCCGGGGAGGACTTCTGTTCCTGGGAACTAGCTGTAAGGTGCAGCTTATTTCCTCTACCCCTGCCTCTAGCAAGAAAGGAGGCACCTCTGACCTTCTTGCTTCTTTGTGCGCGAAAGGACTGCATTTGGTAATACGTTGCTTTCTTAGGTTGTAAGGGAATATATGGCAAAAAGTTTGACTTCCCAGCAGTAGCTGTGGAAACCAGGTCCGAGAGACCGTCCCCAAACAATTCCTCACCCTTGTAAGGTAACACCTCCATGTGTTTTTTGGAGTCTGCATCACCTGTCCACTGCCGAGTCCACAGGACCCTCCTGGCAGAAATTGACATTGCATTAATTCTAGAGCCCAGTAGGCAAATGTCCCTCTGGGCATCCCTCATATATAGGACAGTGTCTTTGATATGCCCCAGGGTCAGCATAATGGTATCCCTGTCCAAGGTATCCATTTCCTCAGACAGATTATCTGTCCACGCTGCTACAGCACTACACATCCACGCCGACGCAATTGCCGGCCTCAGTAGAGTCCCTGAATGTGTATAAACAGATTTCAGGATACTTTCCTGCTTTCTATCAGCAGGATCCTTTAGGGTGGCCGTATCCTGCGACGGCAGGGCCACCTTCTTAGATAAGCGTGTGAGAGCTTTATCTTTCCTAGGGGAGGATTCCCAGCACACCCTGTCCTCTGGCGGGAAAGGGTACGCCATAAGTAACCTTTTGGAAATCAGGACTTTCTTATCTGGGGAATCCCACGCTCTTTCACATAACTCATTTAACTCATGTGAAGGGGGAAAAGTCACCTCTTGCTTTTTCTCCCCATACATATAAACCCTCTTGTCAGGGACAGGGTTTACCTCTGATATGTGTAAAACATCCTTCATCGCTATAATCATGTAACGTATAGCTTTTGTCATTTTTTGTTGCAATTTTGCATCATCGTCGTCGACACTGGAGTCAGAATCCGTGTCGACATCTGTGTCAACCATTTTGGATAGTGGGCGCTTTTGAGACCCTGAGGGCCTATGCGCTGTAGGATCAGGCATGGGTTGAGACCCTGACTGGCCCGAGGTATCAGCTTTATCCAACCTTTTATGTAAGGAGTTTACATTATCATTTAACACCTTCCACATATCCATCCAATCAGGTGTCGGCACCGTCGGCGGCGACACATCAGTCAACTGCACTTGCTCTGCGCCTCCACATAGCCCTCTTCGTCAAACATGTCGACACACACGTACCGACACACCACACACAGGGGAAGCTCTAAATGAGGACAGGACCCCCACAAGGCCTTTTGGAGAGACAGAGAGAGAGTATGCCAGCACACACCCCAGCGCTATATAACCCAGGGATTACACAGTAACTTAGTGTTTACCCAGTAGCTGCTGTAATATTATTAATGCGCCTAAATTTATGTGCCCCCCCTCTCTTTTTTACCCTTCTACCGTGATTCTGCAGGGGAGAGCCTGGGGAGCTTCCTCTCAGCGGAGCTGTGGAAGGAAAATGGCGCTGGTGAGTGCTGAGGAAGAAGGCCCCGCCCCCTCAGCGGCGGGCTTCTGTCCCGCGATTTTTTTTTTGTGTGCAAAATAAATGGCGGGGGCTCATACATATAACAGTGTCCCACTGTCTATATGCAGCTTTTGCCAGGAGGTATCAATTGCTGCACAGGGCGCCCCCCCCTGCGCCCTACAGTGACCGGAGTGTGTGGGCGCAATGGCGCACAGCTGCAGTGCTGTGCGCTACCTCATGTGAAGACAGGAGTCTTCTGCCGCCGATTTCGATGTCTTCTCCGCTTCTGCCGGCTTCTGTCTTCTGGCTCTACGAGGGGGACGGCGGCGCGGCTCCGGGAACGGACGACAAGGTCAGGTCCTGTGTTCGATCCCTCTGGAGCTAATGGTGTCCAGTAGCCTAAGAAGCGCAACCTAGCCGCAGTTAGTAGGTTTGCTTCTCTCCCCTCAGTCCCACGTAGCAGAGAGTCTGTTGCCAGCAGAAGCTCTCTGAAAATAAAAAAACCTAACTAAAATACTTTCTTATTAGCAAGCTCAGGAGAGCTCACTAAAAGCACCCAGCTCTGTCCGGGCACAGATTCTAACTGAGGTCTGGAGGAGGGGCATAGAGGGAGGAGCCAGTGCACACCAGATAGTTCTAAATCTTTCTTTAGAGTGCCCAGTCTCCTGCGGAGCCCGCTATTCCCCATGGTCCTTACGGAGTTCCCAGCATCCACTAGGACGTTAGAGAAATGAGACTGTGCGCTGAGAACTCTGAAGATCCCCTTGTCTGAACTGTAAATGCAGTTCTGCATCTCTCACCAACCAGCTGTGAACTAATTACAAGAACTCCTAACTAGTCAAGCTTCCTCTCAAAGCATATGGATCCAATTACCACAAACTGTTGCTGATTTTAATCAATCTTTCTTCAAGCAGCTAAACTTGGGAGATGCTTCTCTTAATGCAGCAAGTGGAGCATAAAGAGAGAAGAAAAACAAGGACGGTTTATGGGCCAGTAGCTGTAAAAGGGAAACACAAGGTCTGGGAGGGGTATTCAGCTGTAATTATTGCACACTTCCTTAAAATAAAATTAACAAGCTACAGCAAACTGTGACTCTGCAGGGCAGCAGCATTAACCAAACTCCGACACCCCAATTAATGCAATGTCTGTCAGACGAACAGTTGTATTAATTATTGACAGACTAATTACAAAACTACAGCTATATTAATTACATACATAATAATGGAGTCGGCACATGAATATAAGTGTCCATAGAAAGTACTTGCAGTCCAGGCGGTGTAAGAGAGAAGATGACCAATGTGCAGGCTCCATGAGGGCTGTCCCCTCCTCTCTGGCAGCACAGTAGACACCGGCTTTGTGCCAGAGTCTACTTCACACGTGCAGGTCTTCGGGAAAATGGTACCCATGCTATGTTCCCAGAGACTTCTCTACTGGTCAAGCAAAAATATCCAGGAAAATGGCCACCGCACAATTTTCACGTGATTTCTGTCTCCAACGCTGGCCGATGCGGTACTGCTGAGAGGTAAGTATAATTATATGGGTGCAGTGTGAGCTCACCTGTACCCTGGGGCCAGAGTGTTACTCACACCCTACACCCATTATAAATACGCCAATGGTGAAGGAACCTGCTGTATGGTAAATGAGTACGTGTAAATGCTGGGATCCCAGGCACTATAAGTGCTCAAATGTCACTAGTCTGAGGTACACCTATAACCTCTCATGTTAAGAAAACAGCCTATAAAATTGCAGCAGTTAAAGATGACTTCTGTTCCTAGTTAATGTAAAGCCTACATTCATAATATTAATACTGTCCACAGAAAGGGATATCTCCTGTGTAACAGCTAGATGGCCAAATTACAGATGTGTCTCCTCTTACAACATTGCTCCATGTGCTACAAGTCGCGTTACACAACGCGCGAACGCAATGTGAGTCGGTAGCACTGACCATCTTTTTTTTGCGTTTTTCTCTGTGTGTGACTGTTACTGTATTTGCATACAACATGTTACAACAGGGCAAAACACTAACGTTTCATTTCAGATGCAGATAGAGCCACCATTACACACAGAATATAGGCATGCTGCATATCATATTAATCAGTGCGTCCTATTGCATGACATTGCGTATAAGACACATTTTTAGAGTCCCGTCGTGGCGCGACTTGAAGGGCTGTTCATTGTGTTTGCAGCAAGGATGTAAGAGGACACATCTGTAATTACACCATCTAATATATAATGCCCTAAGCGGTCCCGTCTGTGTAAGGCGCATTGGGAGCTGTGGCGCGCTGACCCACATCCCCTTTCCAATTACTCCCACTGCAGAGATGAGACAGACCGGATAAATAGAAGTAACACTTCACTGGGAAGGGGGTAGCTAATCCAAAAAATTTCAATCTAATTAGCAAAACCCAAAATTGAAGTTTTTGTAATCTATTCTGTCCTGAAACTACTTATCTTGGCTGTCCACGCCCCTCCCCCTAGTTTCTAGTGGCACCAATAATGATCATTTTTTTTTTAAATATACACTTACATTTGAGAATTTAAATAAATTCAAAAACTTTTTTCTTTCTAACTAATTAATGCTAGTTATCACAAAACACCTTTGTGGAAATCAGAGGGAAAAATGAGTGGCTAAGAGTTGAATCTAAAAATACAGAAGTCAACAAAAGCCTAGATCATTTTGCACATTGCATGACTGTTCATTTGTAATAAATCATATTTTCTGCCTGCTGCTAAATACCGACTCGAGAGCCAGACATTCAAGCGGCTCTGCATGGTATTTGGTAAGGTCTATGGAGCCTTTATACACATATATAACCGCTTTTAAATTAGATGAAGCATAAACGCAGTCTCACGTTACAGACTGAAAGTGAAAAAAACTTTTATACGTTATACAAAGCAGAAGTAGTCAAATAACAATATAAATCGATATATTATGGGGCTGACTCGGATGGATATCTCTGCATATGGAGAGATTTTACCCATTTTTGCTTACAGTTTGCTTACAATCTCCCGTCTAAAGTGACATGGGATCGTGGGGTGATATTCAATTATTCCCGCTGACAACGCCTATATCAGTCGGATTTAGCCACATATCGCGAAAAGTGCCATTTGTGCACCCAAACGGGTCACTTTTTGCGCATTTTAGCTCACCACCCCTGGAGGTAGCCAGCTGAAATTATGATATCGCGCCCACCGGCAGAAACAATTGAATAGCTGCCGGCAAGTGCGATTGGGGTCGTGAGGTCAGGAAAGAATACAATCACAGAACCGCTTTGGGAGTATTGTGAGCACGTATCTAAAGCTCTGCATTATTCCGAGTCATGTGTAAGGGGAAGGGGAGTCTGCTTCTGATTGCTCTCTTGCACCTAACATGGGGCTGGTGCAGCTGCCATTAATGATGAGCAGACAATATCATAAGAAAGTCTATGGGAACAATCTCATACCTAACCGACAAAAGTCACTGATTACTTGCCAGTCAGCATTTTTTCTTTTTGTTTTCAATGTAGTTCAAACTGACATATAATTTCAGGATTCTGTATTGTTGTAATGAAACTTTCAACTATCGAACAAAGCAAAATCTAACCCATAGAAAAAGATGAAGAAAGGTCTATATATATATATATATATATATATATATATATATATATTCAGAGTGAGGACAGCGCTGAGGACACAAGCTCCAGTATTGCAGCTAATAAAAAAATAAAGGCTGTTTATAACAAGTCCAAACGGTTCTGTATGTTAGCCACTAGGAAGCTGGAATATTCTACACTGGTCCCTACTGATTATAGGATTTAAAAGTGGAATAAACTATATGGGATTTGTCCCACCTATTCTTATATTAAGACATCACTCTTACATAGAAAAAATACCCCTGAGGAAGTCTGTTAGACGAAACGCGTTGGGTGAATTAACATTTGTGGGTTGGACGGGCTGTCATAGGAGCTCCTCCCCGGCTGGGGTAGACAGCAGTGCCAATGAGACCTTATCCCACGAATGTTAAATTTAATGTAAGAGTCATTCATTTATTTTAAAACAAGAAGATTTTTTATCAATAATACATTTCATGGAAGTTTTAAACTAACGAGTGATGTTGTTATCTGGGTGAATCTGGTGAGAGGGTATTTTGCAGAAATATCCATCTTCTCGTGATCAAAGCTAAAACTGAAGGACTGTCCTAGAGAAAAGAAACATCTAAAGAGACATAACTACACGTTAAGAGCGCTCTCCATACAACCATTTACAATATATATATATATATATATAATGTTTGATGTTGGTCTGTGGGGGTAATTGTCTCCATGATGTACCACCAAGATTCTCGACTGCACACATCATGGTAGAATACCCATCATAGACCAACGCCACTTGGGGACTGATTCATACCTGTGCAGGCGATCAGGTCCTAACTGTGCATGCATCGTAATACGTACACGCGTCAGACAACAACAGATGGCATAGCCGGTCAGCAAAGGGATGGTGCGAAAAATCTGATCGCATGGGCGTTCGCAAGGTAATTGACAGGAGGAGGCCGTTCGTGGGTGGCAACTGAGCGTTTATTGGTAGTGTCCAGAAAAACGCAGTTGTCCCCAAGTGTTTTCAGGGAGGGTGTCTGACGTCAGCTCCGGGCCCGATCAGCCTGTTCTCATCGCACTGTAGAAGTAAATCCTGGACTGAGTACACACTGGATTTTTGCAGCTACACATACACATGCGATCGCACACTTGCACAGCGAATTTACACTCCCCCTGGGGGCGGCGACTAGCTGAACGCAGGACCGCAAAGTTTGCAGCCCAGTGATCAGATCTGAATAACCCCCTTATTTCCTTGCGCAGGATCACGGGGTGCGATCAAAAATAAGTGATGTTACTGGCTGCAAAGTGCCTTCACTCTAACCATTCCGGCAGTCATGTGACATACATCGCTTGGAATTAAATACCACCCCCCCCCCCCAATGTTCAATGACATATGAAACTAAAACTTTGTACTTGATGTACAGAATATCAAAAGAATGACCGTCTTTGTATGGAGTATACACAATTCTACTATCCAGCAGACATACATCTTATCCTGATGTACACATGTAGTCATGCTCATCGCCTTAGTTGCGCCAAATAACGCAGGTAGGCAAAGTAAGGCGTGATACGGCACAAGAGGATCCACAGCATGCAATACACAGATTCACCACTTGGTGGCAATTGTTCCACTAATGAAAACTAAAGTAATGGCTGAATAGCAGCGAATGGATATGGAAGTACATATTACTGAACAATGTAGCAAACCCTGACTGTGCACTGGCCAAGAGCGGGCCAGTGCACAGTAACTATAGTAGTTCTTTTTTTAATACAATAATACTGTAGGGCGGAGAATGAAATCACCGGAACGGCAGGCACCCAGTGACAATATGCCTTACAACTGAAAGCTCCCCTGGTGCACTGTATAAAATGATCCCTACATTAAGTACAAAAGTGAACACAGAAAAAGATTTGGTCAGCGTCTCCAATTCACACAAAGAAAAGCACAATTCAGAGTTCTACACAGCTCTCTAAAAGGAAAAATATCATTACAATCAGTGAAGAGTTGGGACACACAGCACTATAAAAAAAAAGATAACTATGGGCCTAATTCAGCCCTGATTGCAGCAGCAAATTTGTTAGCCAATGGGCAAAACCATGTGCACTGCAGGGGAAGGCAGATATAGCATGTGCAGAGAGAGATAGATTTGGGTGGGGTGTGTTCAAACTGAAATTTAAATTGCAATGTCAAAATAAAGCAGCCAGTATTTTCCCTGCACAGAAAAAACATAACCCAACCAAATCTAACTCTCTGCAAATGTGATATGTGCCCCACCTGCAGTGAACATGGTTTTGCCCATTAGCTAACAAATTTGCTGCTGTGATCAGATCTGAATTACCCCCTATGTCACTGCAGGTGTCAGTCACTTGTCTCTATGGCTGTCTTGGCATAGTGGTGTCGCCGATAGTTACCATCCCCGTGAGCTAGGGTTCGATTTCTGCAAAGGACACGCTTGTATTGTATATCTGTGTAAAAAGTAGCATCCACAGGTTTTTTTTGAGAATTTTCCCAAAACTAGCTCCGTTGTGCTTCATATACAGTCTCAGACATGCACACAGATATACTTGTGATTTCACAGACATCACGGGAGTGGGATTGGGGGTGGATGCCTATTCAAGCAATGGGGAGGCCCGGTAAGAAGTTCAGTAAACTCAGTCTCATAAAGATAAGCCTTTCATAATTTGAAAAGCCACACTTGTATATCTGTGTAAAAAGTAGCATCTCCAAAATTTTTATCTCATTGCTGTATACAAAGCAACAGAGAACTTGTTTTGGAAAAATTTTAAGAAAATTGTAGGTGCTACTTGTTACACAGATTTACAATGAAAGTGTGGCTTATCAAATTATGAGAGTATTATTTTTATGAGACTGAGTTTACTGTACTTCTTCCCGGGCCTCCCCATTGCTTTAATAGGCAGACTCCCCCACCACTAATCCCACCCCGTTAGAATTTGATTTCACGAACACAATACGGGGCGGAGACTAATGTTGGTCAAATAATGGCTCATGCTGGATTTGGTTGGGGGAAGGGAACCTAGAAGGCACATTCATCTGTAAAGCATGTTAGCATTGTGCATGCACCGAGAGATCGAGAGACCCATAGCGTAAGTGAGCCGTCAATTCCAGGGCATCTCTACTAACGTTGGGCGTCTTTTTTGCCGCAAATGCATCTTAAACACATAGCTATGTGAATAGGATGGCCAACATTTAATCTGCTGATTAAAATGATGCGACATGCCTATATGCTGTGTGCGAGTCAAGCTGTATCTGCATACGAAATTCTTTGTTACAGTAATTTCCAGGAAAACACGAACATAGAAATTTGTTAGCAGATATATCCACAGTCTCACAGTTGAATATAGGCAAGCATGCCACATATCATTTTAATCAGCGGAAGCTGCTTGTGCATCCTATTCGCATAGTGATGTGTATAAGACGCAAGTAAGTAGAGATGCCCGGCAGCCGATGGCTCAGTCACACCAGATGTAGATGGCAACTGAAAGAGGTGGGGCGGAGGAGTATTCACGTCAGCTGACCCCACCCTCTTGTGGCAAAAAGCCACAAAATTTTGCATAAAAAAAAAAAAAAAGGGGGGCAGTGCCAAATCAAGCAATTCTCAGAATTGCTTTATATTGCCCTGCCCTCTCACCATGGATTCTCAATTCCTAGCATCATTCTCTCTATCAAGTCCATTTCACTAGGAAGTGGGTGGGATGTGAGAATACCACCCTGTCTTCCGAGAGTCTACTGGACGCTACAACATAAAGATGTGGCTGGTGATTAAATCAATATTAAGTTAGATTACTCCAATAACAAGAATAGATAGTGAGAATGTATTTAAATATACAGTATAAAGAGTTACACTGGCTAGTTAGAAAATACCGTATATACTCGAGTATAAGCCGACTTTTTCAGCACTTTTTTTGTGTGCTGAAAAAGCCACCTCGGCTTATACTCGAGTCAGTGTTAGGAGGGACACGGAGAGCGCAGCGCGCGGCTCTCCTGTGTCCCTCCTGCATCTCCGGCGGCAGCGGCGTGTGTGTGTTAAAGGAAGTGCACGAACCGGCACTTGCTTTAACACACACACACACGCCGCTGCCGCCGGAGACGCAGGAGGGACACAGGAGAGCCGCGCACTGCGTTCTCCGTGTCCCTCCTTCAGAAGACAGCGCAGGAGCGACGGAGGGTAAGTATCTTGCACTGTGGGTATATCTGGCACGGTGGGGCACATCTGGCACGGTGGGGCACATCTGGCACGGTGGGGCACATCTGGCACGGTGGGGCACATCTGGCACGGTGGGGCACATCTGGCACGGTGGGGCACATCTGGCACGGTGGGGCATATCTGGCACATCTGGCACTGTGGGGCATATCTGGCACTGTGGGGCATATCTGGCACTATGATGTCTGTGTACGGCTAGAGCTGCATTTCCTACCCTAGGCTTATACTCGAGTCAATAAGTTTTCCCAGGTTTTTGTGGCAAAATTAGGTGCCTCGGCTTATATTCGGGCCGACTTATACTCGAGTATATACGGGTAATTACAATTCCGAAGCATAAACCTTCAGATATTCAGACTGTCCCTTGTGATCAGGGATCAGAACTATGATTTATTCACCTGAAACAAAAACAAACGTTTTCGTTTAAAAAATATAATGGCATATTGAGCTAAAACATACAGTACTGCTATATTTGTATATCATCATTAATAACTAATTTAATTTACAGTATTATTACTGCTGCTATTTAATATACAGCTTCGATAAGTGCATATTGTGTCATTTTCACAATTATGTATCTAAAATCAGCTATAAAAATCGGGGCTTTTCTATAACTAATTGGTAGCGTAGCGAGATTTTTCTTAGCTCTCCTAGATATATCATCTACTTTGAAAGGAGCGCCTTGCTGCGCCTAACAATAGGGGGTCTTGGAAAACCACAGCGGGGTGTTTTTTTCCGCAGAGAAAAGTCAGGAAATACACCAAAATATTATTGTCACGATCAGCAGACGGAATACAAATTAAACGTGGTTAAGTCAAGCTAGACAAAATAAAAAATAAAACAAAACCCTTACATACACTATAGATTTGTGACTTCAATTTCAGCACAGATTTACTACAAATATAAACTCCTTATTAAAAAGTGTGTTTTATAAATCTGCTTGCTCTTCTTGGATTTATCACTTTGAAGAAGGATTTCTTGCTTGACATAGTTAAACAGACATATGAACCTTTCTAAATGCCGCTCCATTCTTCTCCCAAAAGACAATCTGGTAGAGTCTACCGGTTTACATTACCGTGGTATGGTGAGTCTCCTCCCCGTCATTTACATATGAGGCCATACGCACTATACAAGTGAGAGGTTTAACAATGAAAGCAGGTTATTTAAATTAATTCACTGTGACTGTCAAGACAACTCCTGATTATTATTATTAGGGTCCTCACAAGTGCTTCCGCCCTACACGAGGGAAGGTCAGCACAAGGGAAAAGCAACGGTTGTACAAAACCGGACAAACTCAAAATGTATTGTATCGCACGAAAAAGCACACTCCTATGAAGTGACCTACTGTATAATCGGCAAGTTAGACAAACAAAACCTACTTATTCTTGTTGCAGAATAGGAAAATGACAGCCTAAAAATCTTTCCATAACAGGAGACCCGGCTGTGTGACTGGCTAATTTAAAAGGCTCTCAACTTTAGTAAGATTGTGGTATTTCCCTATACTCTGTGCCAGCAGGAACAGTAAGTGAAACAAATGTATAATTACCCGTTATGGGCAGTGCTATTACCTTACTCATAATTGAAAAATAAGTGGTTTGGTTCATTGTTTCCCTGAGCTGAATTCAGGATCTGTGCCGAGTGGAAAATGTAAATAGCAGCTTTAAGAAGTCCTCAATTTGCTGCACTATCTAAATGGCACAAGATATAGTGATTTATTGTGTTCTTATTCTAGCAAAAACAAGTCTTTATTTTACCAATACAGGGGAAATAAATGTGCACTGCACCCAGGCTGCACACTACCAACGGAGCTCCTTCACCCATAATACACAGCCTGCGTTCTGACCCTGCATAATGCAGCACCATTTACTCCTAAACAGCACACTCATCCCCAGGGTCCTGGGTATAACATCAGACAGAGGGGCATGGTCTCTGCACACTTGAAGATGTACATTTTTAAATAAGTAATTTTGTTAGGTATGCACTAGCCAAAAAAGGGTTTTCATCATTAGCCTTGCAGCCAGAATTCCTCTATAGCCAATCATGTACAGCCAATAATCTCCGATAGCCAATCATCTACAGCCACTACTCTCCTATAGCCAATCTGCAGCCAATATTCACCCATAGCCAATTATATGCAGCCAGTAATCTCCCATAGCCAATAATCTGTAGCCAGTTATCACTCAGATCCAATCATAAGCAGCCAGTAATCTCCCATAGCCAATCATCAGCAACCAGTAATATACTATATCCAGTAGGAGCGGCTTATGTCACACATCTAAATAGTGAAAGCCAGTACTCCCATACCCAATACCTCTACTGTCTCCTACAACAGCTGGTATTTTTCTTCAGTGCTCTCTGATTTGCTAGAGTATTACTGTACTCGTTTCTACAAAGGAATGTTTGAAAAAAACATAACCAAAAAAAAAACAAAAAACACTTAGATGTCAGACATCCTTCTTTCAACTGAGCAAATGCAAGACAACATACAGGAAATAATAATACAAAATAATGTCCCTTTTATAAAACGTATTTTGTTCATTTTGTACATCTTGAATTATATATGACATAGGTCAGATCAGGTGTGGCTCATTGGGTCGACAGTAACTAGGTCGTGGGTCATTAGGTTGACCACTATTTGTCGACAGTGACTAGGTCGACACCTGAAATAGGTCGACATGGTCATTAGGGCGACATGGAAAAAGGTCGATATGAGTTTTTTGTGTCGCTTTGGTGTCGTTTTCTTCGTAAAGTGACCGGGAACCCCATTTAGTGCTCGCCATGCTTCGGGCAAGGTGCCTCGCTCAGCACAGGTTACCATTCCCAATCGTACTCCACGTGGATCGTAAATTATGAAAAAAAAAAAAAAGTGAAATGCCATGTTGACCTAGTGACCATGTCCACCAATAGTGGTCAACCTAATGAGTGTCGACCTAAAGACCGGATACTGCCAGATAATCATATTTGGTCAGCATGAATTCTTAAAATAATTTAGATTCTATCAAGGCCATATTATCCATAGGGCTGACAAGGCTGAAGCCTAGAGATCCCGGAAAGACTAGGGGACCATCTAGGGCTCCAATGGTTTAAGGCACTTGGCACTCTGCACCGCTGCAAGGCACACTCTTAGTCATCTGAGGATTGTTTTGAGACAATGTGGGGGAGAAGGGGGGGGGCCCACAGGGGACCAATAGCACTATTTCAAAAGAAAAAAGGAAAATGATTGTGCTGTGAGAAAGTGGTCATCATACTTCATTTCAACTGGGTATCAGTGTCCGTCAGCTGTGGTGGGATGGTATATTGAAGAGCCGGAGTGGGCCTGAATTACCTGAAAGCCTAGGGGCCCAGTCACGGGTTAACATGGCCCTGAATGCTGCATCAGCCAAGTAGCAATCTATAAATATAGTGTTAATTCTATTACCCTGCACCTAATCAGTGAGCGGGGCATACTACTGTAGCAACTGATCACAAAATGTTGCCCTTAAAAATTAAAATATGCCCTCCTTACGGATTAGGTGATGGTTGCTAGAATGAACACTAAATACTACTTAGAAATCTCATTTTGTGCTTTCATTTCTATAAAGCGTTAATACAAACTTGTCCGAGCGCACAATCCTACAGACATACACCGCACAGCAAGATCACTGCAGAGACATGAGATATAAAGACCAATATTACATTTAACAACATGCCTATGTTTACTTGACAATACCAAAGAGGGAAAAATATTCTTTCTACAAACCCGTCACAATCAACATTCATGACATAAATCAGAGTTATTTCAAACATGCACTTTCCCTAGCATGAGACTAAGAGAAAAGTCAGGAGCAAGGGGTAGATGATAAAGAATGGCTATATAATAACTCCGTAGCGTTATAGGATACATAGTGCACAGAGCTTCTGAGACAGGCTGGAATGGCTGATCTCAATACACGTTATCAAGGACGGCTATCTGAGGTGCTTTTAGCCGCAATGTCCCTGAATGAATCCGTAATCTCTCTCTCTCTATATATCTATATATATCTATATATATATATATATACACTTTAAAACATAAGTGACGGGAAGGAAGAACACAGAACAGGAAAAGCCCTCTTCCTACGGTTGTGTCTATGTTGCCTTCGTGCAAAGGACCTGGACGTGACAAAACGAGAGGGCAGGAGAGAACTTCTGCCCTTACAGCTCCTAAATGTTTTCTTCGTTCTCCGATCGTTTGGGGTATTTTTTTTTCTATGCAGCATTGGACGCTCGCCACGCATCAGGCCTGGTGTCTCGCTTCGCTCGCCACACTTTTCTATTCCAAATAGATTGTGACATGGACCCAGGGGGTTATGGGAAAGGTCCTCTGCACGAAGAGAATCTAGACGCTACTCTCTTCCTACCAGTCTCAAATGAGACATTCACTCTTTGTAGCAGAAACAAAGGGAATAATGTAATTATTGAGACTGCAGATTGTGAATAAGGGAAATTGTTTCAGACATCTTTAGCAAATTTGCGTAATATTCATTCGAGACTTGATGAAGCGAGTGGCTAGGAGCAAACACCTCATCTTGACCTAACCATTCAGTGTTCCCTGAGGTGGATGGGACTTGACGACGCGTTCCACAACCTTACAGCATTTTCCTGCCCTCCTTGCGACAGATAAGCGCACTCCAGGAAAATTGCATTACTTGCAGTATTATTATTCCAGGAGTTCTCCCCCTAATACAGACATCTCACAGGCATTCTGGGACAATAACTAGTAACTTTTGAATCATTAATGTCAACAGCTACAAACCTTTTAGATCAAGACATCGATACGTCAGCGATGTAACTGTCCCTATTGCATTAATAAGCTGCATTCTTATATTTGTTCACAGCACAAAACGTCTACAAATGAAAAAAAAAATAAGAATTTACTTACCGATAATTCTATTTCTCGGAGTCCGTAGTGGATGCTGGGGTTCCTGAAAGGACCATGGGGAATAGCGGCTCCGCAGGAGACAGGGCACAAAAGTAAAGCTTTTACAGGTCAGGTGGTGTGTACTGGCTCCTCCCCCTATGACCCTCCTCCAGACTCCAGTTAGGTACTGTGCCCGGACGAGCGTACACAATAAGGGAGGATTTTGAATCCCGGGTAAGACTCATACCAGCCACACCAATCACACCGTACAACTTGTGATCTAAACCCAGTTAACAGTATGATAACAGAGGAGCCTCTGAAAGATGGCTTCCTAAACAATAACCCGAATTAGTTAACAATAACTATGTACAAGTATTGCAGATAATCCGCACTTGGGATGGGCGCCCAGCATCCACTACGGACTCCGAGAAATAGAATTATCGGTAAGTAAATTCTTATTTTCTCTATCGTCCTAAGTGGATGCTGGGGTTCCTGAAAGGACCATGGGGATTATACCAAAGCTCCCAAACGGGCGGGAGAGTGCGGATGACTCTGCAGCACCGAATGAGAGAACTCCAGGTCCTCCTTTGCCAGGGTATCAAATTTGTAAAAATTTACAAACGTGTTCTCCCCTGACCACGTAGCTGCTCGGCAGAGTTGTAATGCCGAGACCCCTCGGGCAGCCGCCCAAGATGAGCCCACCTTCCTTGCGGAATGGGCCTTAACAGATTTAGGCTGTGGCAGGCCTGCCACAGAATGTACGAGTTGAATTTTGTTACAAATCCAACGAGCAATCGACTGCTTAGAAGCAGGTGCACCCAACTTGTTGGGTGCATACAGTATAAACAGCGAGTCAGATTTTCTGACTCCAGCCGTCCTTTAAATGTATATTTTTAAGGCTCTGACAACGTCCAACAACTTGGAGTCCTTCAAGTCGTCTGTAGCCGCAGGCACTACAATAGGCTGGTTCAGGTGAAACGCTGATACCACCTTAGGGAGAAAATGCGGACGCGTCCGCAGCTCTGCCCTATGTCGAATGGAAAATTAAATAAGGGCTTTTATAAAACAAAGCCGCCAGTGCAGATACTCTCCCGGCCGAAGCCAGGGCCAGTAACATAGTCACTTTCCATGTGAGATATTTCAAATCCACATTCTTTAGTGGTTCAAACCAATTGGATTTGAGGAAATATAAAACTACATTTAGATCCCACGGTGCCACCTTAGGCACCACAGGAGGCTGTATATGCAGTACTCCTTTGATAAAAATCTGGACCTCAGGGACTGAGGCCAATTCTTTTTGGAAGAATATTGATAGGGCCGAAATTTGAACCTTAATAGATCCCAATTTGAGACCCATAGACAATCCTGATTGCAGGAAATGTAGGAAAACGACCCAGTTGAAATTCCTCCATCGGAGCACTCCGCTGCTCGCACCACGCAACATATTTTCGCCAAATACGGCGATAATGCTTCGCGGTGACTTCCTTCCTTGCCTTTATCAAGGTAGGAATGACTTCTTCTGGAATGCCTTTTCCTTTTAGGATCTGGCATTCAAACGCCATGCCGTCAAACGCAGCCGCGGTAAGTCTTGAAAAAGACAAGGACCCTGCTGAAGCAGGTCCCTTCTCAGAAGTAGAGGCCACGGATCGTCCGTGACCATCTCTTGAAGTTCCGGGTACCAAGTCCTTCTTGGCCAATCCGGAGCCACTAGTCTTACTCCTCTTTGCCGTATAATCCTCAATACCTTTGGTATGAGAGGCAGAGGAGGAAACACATATACCGACTGGTACACCCAAGGTGTTACCAGCGCGTCCACAGCTATTGCCTGCGGATCTCTTGACCTGGCGCAATACCTGTCCAGTGTATTGTTGAGGCGAGACGCCATCCTGTCCACCATTGGTTTTACCCAACGGTTTAATAGCATGTGGAAAACTTCTGGATGAAGTCCCCACTCTCCCGGGTGAAGGTCGTGTCTGCTGAGGAAGTCTGCTTCCCAGTTGTCCACGCCCGGGATGAATACTGCTGACAGTGCTATCACGTGATTCTCCGCCCAGCGAAGGATCCTGGCAGCTTCTGCCATTGCCCTCCTGCTTCTTGTGCCGCCCTGTCTGTTTACATGGGCGACTGCCGTGATGTTGTCCGACTGGATCAACACCGGTCTTCCTTGAAGCAGAGGTTCCGCCTGGCTTAGAGCATTGTAGATTGCTCTTAGTTCCAGAATGCTTATGTGAAGAGACTTTTTCAGGCTCGACCACACTCCCTGGAAATTTCTTCCCTGTGTGACTGCTCCCCAGCCTCTCAGGCTGGCATCCGTGGTCACCAGGATCCAATCCTGCATGCCGAATCTGCGGCCCTCCAATAGATGAGCCTCCTGCAACCACCACAGAAGGGATACCCTTGTCCTCGGCGACAGGGTTATCCGCAGGTGCATCTGAAGATGCGACCCTGACCATTTGTCCAACAGATCCCTTTGCATGGAATCTGCCGAAAGGGATTGCTTCGTAAGAAGCTACCATTTTTTCCCAGGACTCTTGTGCATTGATGTACAGACACCTTTCCTGGTTTTAGGAGGTTCCTGACCAGGTCAGATAACTCCTTGGCTTTTTCTTCGGGAAGAAAAACCTTTTTCTGAACTGTGTCCAGAATCATCCCCAGGAACAGCAGACGAGTTGTCGGCATTAATTGGGATTTTGGAATATTCAGAATCCATCCGTGCTGCTTTAGCACCTCTTGAGATAGTGCTAAACCCATCTCTAGCTGTTCTCTGGACCTTGCCCTTATTAGGAGATCGTCCAAGTATGGGATAATTAATACGCCTTTTCTTCGAAGAAGAAATATTATCTCGGCCATTACCTTTGTAAAGACCCGAGGTGCCGTGGACAAACCAAACGGCAGCGTCTGAAACTGATAGTGACAGTTTTGTAAAACGAACCTGAGGTACCCCTGGTGTGAGGGGTAATTGGAACGTGGAGATACGCATCCTTGATGTCCAAGGATACCATAAAGTCCCCTTCTTCCAGGTTCGCTATCACTGCTCTGAGTGACTCCATCTTGAACTTGAACTTCTTTATGTACAGGTTCAAGGACTTCAGATTTAGAATAGGCCTTACCGAGCCATCCGGCTTCGGTACCACAAAAAGAGTGGAATAATACCCCTTCCCTTGTTGTAGAAGAGGTACCTTGACTATCACCTGCTGAGAATACAGCTTGTGAATGGCTTCCAAAACCGTCTCCCTTTCTGAGGGGGACGTTGGTAAAGCAGACTTCAGGAAACGGCGAGGTGGCTCTGTCTCTAATTTCAACCTGTACCCCTGAGATATTATCTGCAGGATCCAGGGATTTACCTGCGAGTGAGCCCACTGCGCGCTGTAATTCTTGAGACGACCGCCTACCGCCCCCGAGTCCGCTTGCGAAGCCCCAGCGTCATGCTGAGGCGTTTGTAGAAGCCGGGGAGGGCTTCTGTTCCTGGGAAGGAGCTGCCTGTTGCTGTCTCTTCCCTCGTCCTCTGCCTCGTGGCAGATATGAATAGCCCTTTGCTCTCTTATTTTTAAAGGAACGAAAGGGCTGCGGTTGAAAGGTCGGTGCCTTTTTCTGTTGGGGAGTGACTTGAGGTAGAAAGGTGGATTTCCCGGCCGTAGCCGTGGCCACCAAATCCGATAGACCGACCCCAAATAACTCCTCTACGCATCGCCTGTCCACTGTCGTGTCCATAAAGCTCCTCTGGCCGAAATGGACATAGCACTTACCCGTGATGCCAGTGTGCAGATATCTCTCTGTGCATCACGCATATAAAGAAATGCATCCTTTATTTGTTCTAACGACAGTAAAATATTGTCCCTGTCCAGGGTATCAATATTTTCGATCAGGGACTCTGACCAAACTACCCCAGCACTGCACATCCAGGCAGTCGCAATAGCTGGTCGTAGTATAACACCTGCATGTGTGTATATACCTTTTTGGATATTTTCCATCCTCCTATCTGATGGATCTTTAAGTGCGGCCGTCTCAGGAGAGGGTAACGCCACTTGTTTTGATAAGCGTGTTAGCGCTTTGTCCACCCTAGGAGGTGTTTCCCAGCGCTCCCTAACCTCTGGCGGGAAAGGGTATAAAGCCAATAACTTCTTTGAAATTAGCAGTTTTTTATCGGGGCACCCCACGCTTCATCACACACGTCATTTAATTCTTCTGATTCGGTAAAAACTACTGGTAGTTTTTTCACACCCCACATAATACCCTGTTTAGTGGTACCTGTAGTATCAGCTAAATGTAACATCTCCTTTATTGCCAAAATCATATAACGTGTGGCCCTACTGGAAAATACGGTTGATTCGTCACCTTCACCACCGGAATCAGTGCCTGTGTCTGGGTCTGTGTCGACCGACTGAGGCAAGGGGCGTTTTACAGCCCCTGACGGTGTTTGAGGCGCCTGGACAGGCACTAATTGAGTGTCCGGCCGCCTCATGTCGGCAAACGACTGCTTAAGCGAGTTGACGCTATCCCGTAATTCCACAAATAAAGGCATCCATTCTGGTGTCGACCCCCTAGGAGGTGACATCCTCATATTTGGCAATTGCTCCGCCTCCACACCAATAACGTCCTCATACATGTCGACACACACGTACCGACACACAGCAGACACACAGGGAATGCTCTATACGAAGACAGGACCCACTAGCCCTTTGGGGAGACAGAGGGAGAGTCTGCCAGCACACACCAAAAAGCGCTATATATGACAGGGATAGCCTTATGATTAAGTGCTCCCTTATAGCTGCTTTTATATTAATATATTGCCATTTATTTTGCCCCCCCTCTCTGTTATACCCTGTTTCTGTAGTGCAGTGCAGGGGAGAGACCTGGGAGCCTTCCTGACCAGCGGAGCTGTGACAGAAAATGGCGCCGTGTGCTGAGGAGATAGGCCCCGCCCCTTTTTCGGCGGGCTCGTCTCCCGCTATTTAGTACATTTAGGCAGGGGTAAATATCTCCATATAGCCTCTGGGGCTATATGTGAGGTATTTTTAGCCTTTTTAAAGGTTTTCATTTGCCTCCCAGGGCGCCCCCCCCCCAGCGCCCTGCACCCTCAGTGACTGCCGTGTGAAGTGTGCTGAGAGGAAAATGGCGCACAGCTGCAGTGCTGTGCGCTACCTTAAGAAGACTGCAGGAGTCTTCAGCCGCCGATTCTGGACCTCTTCTTGCTTCAGCATCTGTGAGGGGGCCGGCGGCGTGGCTCCGGTGACCATCCAGGCTGTACCTGTGATCGTCCCTCTGGAGCTTCATGTCCAGTAGCCAAGAAGCCAATCCATCCTGCACGCAGGTGAGTTCACTTCTTCTCCCCTCTGTCCCTCGTTGCAGTGATCCTGTTGCCAGCAGGAATCACTGTAAAATAAAAAACCTAAGCTAAACTCTCTAAGCAGCTCTTTATGAGAGCCACCTAGAATTGCACCCTTCTCGGCCGGGCACAAAAATCTAACTGGAGTCTGGAGGAGGGTCATAGGGGGAGGAGCCAGTACACACCACCTGACCTGTAAAAGCTTTACTTTTGTGCCCTGTCTCCTGCGGAGCCGCTATTCCCCATGGTCCTTTCAGGAACCCCAGCATCCACTTAGGACGATAGAGAAACTGACCAGAAAGTGTTCCTACAAGAACATTATTTGGTTCCAAGAAAAGGTGTTTCATAGCAGACGCAGGACAACGCAGGGTACGAGAGGCTCTGTAAAGAAAAGCTATGCCCACGCTAAAATGGAATCAAACCCCCATGACAATTTGCATTGTCTGAGCTCTGTATAAGGCCTCACAGCACAGGTTCTGTAACCTTCAGCATACAATTACATAGTGTGATGCGAAGGGACAACAAGATACCAACAAACTGTAGTGCAGATTATGGGAATAAAATTTTAAGTACAGGAGCAGGATTAATGAGTCAGGTCATGGAAGTAAAAGATCATCTCTTTTGAATAAATGAAATGGCAGAAGCTCTCCACATGAGTGTTTAAATGAGCAATTAAATCTACCAACACAATATTGGTATTGCAGACAATATTGTAAGGCAGAGGCTTGCAGCTGAATGTTACATATACCAAGTGCCACGGTAATGTCTTCAGGCAAATTTATTTGGGTTTTCTACACCAACACATTCTGTATCCCTGTTCACGCTCCTCAGTTGGTGAAGCTGAGTGTGCAGCTTTGCGTAATTTGCGCTATGCACATAACCACAGCTGTAGTAGCTAATTTCAGCTTGCGCCTCCATGGGCAGAAATGAACAAGAGACACGTCCACCGAAGCCGTTTCGGCAGTAGCTTGCATGTAATTGAAATTGAACCACCCACAGCAACTTAGGTGGGCCAGGTCATTTAGCTCAATGGCTGAATGACTAAAATTGTACCTAATCTAGTCAATTATGTTATGGTAAGCTTAGGCAAATCTTATTGCTCAATGGCAAGATGAATGATCAAGACTTAAGTAACATCTTAGTTACCTGATGACCACATACATCGCAAGGGAGCCATATATGTGTCACACAATGGTGCATTGTACCATGAAACCACTGATGAGTGGAATACAGCTGTATCTCCCTGAATAGTTATAAAGCCATGTATGGCAGTAAAATCTACTTTGCGATAGTTCATATGGACTCACAACGCTAGACATGCAGCCACATATACACTACATATACTGACTATGACTATGGGGGTGATTCCGAGTTGTTCGCTCGCTAGCTGCTTTTAGCAGCATTGCATACGCTAGGCTGCCGCCCTCTGGGAGTGTATCTTAGCTTATCAGAATAGCGAACGAAAGATTAGCAGAATTGCGAATAGAAATTTCTTAGCAGTTTCTGAGTAGCTCCAGACCTACTCACAAATAGCGATCAGTTCAGTCAGTTTCGTTCCTGGTTTGACGTCACACACACGCCCAGCGTTCGCCCAGCCACTCCCCCGTTTCTCCAGACACTCCCGCGTTTTTCCCTGACACGCCTGAGTTTTTCCGCACACTCCCAGAAAACGGCCAATGTCTGCCCAGAAACACCCACTTCCTGTCAATCACACTCCGATCACTTCAACAATGAAAAAACTTAGTTCGGACGTGACTAAATCTACTAAGTTTTGAGCTAAAATACTAACCGCATGCGCACTGCGAACCATGCGCATGCGCATTTTTGCCTTAATCGCTCCGTTGCGAAAATCGGCAACGAGCGAACAACTCGGAATGACCCCCTATGTAAAACACTGATGAAGGCCCCACTGACTTCTCGGATATCTTTAAAATCCATGATCTACTTGCAGTCCCTTCCCCAGTTCTTCTTCAGCAACTGGCAGTTTTGTTTCCTACAGTCTGCATTTGTAACTTCTAACCTGGAAAACCAAACTGCACCACAAAAGTGGTGACTAGTGACCTTTAACAAAAAAAAAAAGTCATAATCCGCTCAACAACTTTCCACATTCCAGTTTCTAAGTGTTTTATGTTAATGTAATCTGAATAGTGGAAACAAGGTAGGAATTTTGCTACCAGTCTACAGGCTGAGCAGTCAATTGCGTATCACTGCCAGTGACATGAGGTAGCATTGTACGTTAGCTGGAAGACAAACACTTGAGAGCTACAATATCACAACATTATTTGTGTATGACCTGCTTCTCCAGCTGCCAGTCAGTATTACTTCATATTTCAGAGCCATGACAGAGTTTGATGGCCAAAGTCCTGCATGTCAGGAGGATTTGATTACAAAGGCACTAAAGCTCGCTCTTTACTCACCTGAAGACACAGTCTCTCCAACCTCATCTCCAGGATTTTGTTCTCCTCCTCTAGACGGCTACGTTCGGCTTCAAGCTCCTCAATTTTCAGCCTGCAGAAAAGCAAAATGCGGTGAATACAACATGAAAGGACACCTTAGGAATAATAATACACTAAAAACATTTCATTTTCTGCAATTCTATCCCTGACAACCAATGGGATCCTTGGATTCTCCATTCCTTAAAATATAAACACAAATTTTGATTTTTAGCCAAGCTCCTCAGTGTAAACCTGTGATTATTCTACGCAATCAGCAAATTCATTGATGTATGTAATTCTCCTGCATCACTCAGATGCAAGGGATCGACTTCAAAAATATAGACAAACTGTTGGTAAATAACTAGAATGTCTGACTGAATGTGGAATAAGCAGGAGCTATGCATACAGGAAGGGATGGGGGGGGGAGGGGGGAGTTTTGAGGGGGGTGGGGCACAGGACACAAAGGACTGGTGAATAGTGAGCATGCAATAAAGGTGGGTACACACTGATAGATATATCTGCAGATCAATTGATCTGCAGATATATCTATGGACGGATCGGGCAGTGTGCTGTGCATACACACTGCCTGATCCATCGGGGACTGACGTTATGAACTGGGCGGCCGTGTACACACGGCCGCCCAGTTCAGCTGTCAATCACCACCGGCTGCAGCAGCATGTGTACGGGCGGGCGGCTGGTCGCCCGTAGACGCACAGCAATGCGCCAATATATCGGTAGATAAATTGGCCGTCGGCTGTGCTGCGGGGCCGACGCAATATGTCTGTGAATGACGCAGTTGACAGACATATCGCCTGTACACACTGGCCGACGGACCCGCGATATATCGGCCGTTCAATAGAACGGCCGATATATCGGCCAGTGTATACCCACTTTAAGGGAAAATAGTACGTAGCCTTCAGCTATAATAATGAAAATACTGTCATAAATATTTGGCAACCATTTAATATTGTGCAAACTGGAAAAATGAGCAAAGTAGTAATAAATAACAGCAGATGGAGTCTTTCTATTTCCGCTTGCCAAAAGCCATCTGTAGCACAAAATATTTCGTTCCAATGTATGTATTTAAGCTCTGCTCAGTTTAAAAACATATGCCACGGGTTCTAATATCCATTAACTACGAGATCTGGTATTCGTGGCTTACAAAAAGTAGATGCGACCGTTTTGTAGGCTGAATTGATGGGATGCTTTAAAGGGAATACATACCTTCTACCGGCGGCCGGGATCCCAGCTGTCATGATCCCGGCCACCAGTATGCTGGCAGCAGGGTGATCGCTATAAAGCCCCTTGCAGGCCATACATAACCAGATTTTTGTTCCAGCCAGCCAGATCAGACAATAAATCTTTAGGTGTATGGGCATCTTAAGAGTAACCGGTTGGGAAATGGTCTGTGCCACCTGTTTGCTGTAATCCCTGGCATGTGAGCATATGGAGAGTCACCTCAATATACTGACATCGTCCCAATACCTTAGATCAAGTGGCACAAGCAAATTTTGCTGTTTCACAGCACAAGAATAATTACAGAATCAATTCAAGTGTGATCAGCAGCTCAAACGAGGCTCCAAGTGAAAAATGTGACGTTGTTAAAATTTACAACAAGAAAAAGTACTCCTGATCAGCCAATCAGAATTAGATCTCTCTCTATGGACAGCTGCCGAGCAATGCAAAGATGCTCATCTCACCACTTTATTGGGCTGTAAAATACAATGACTGTGGCTCTAGGCTACTTACCATTCTATGTACAGTATGTATTAAAACAACCCCCAAAAATAGTGTACTGTACTTAAATATTGGCAATTGCCTGTGCTGTGTTATCAAATGTCCTGAGATAGGAAACTTTTCATCTGAGCAACAGGCCATTTGCAAATGCTTTGCAAGCACTTAAACTTGACTTCAAAAAATAAAAACTTGGCCCCTTGATTGAGATGGTATCAGAATCCCGTCAGTCACCATCATGACAGTCAGAATGCTGACAGCGGGATCCAGACGGTCAAAACTCCAACCTGACCCCTAACCCACCCATCCCACAGCCTCTCTCTAGCCGTTCCCCTCCGGCAGCCTAACCCTAACTCCCCCAACAGAGATTCCCTCCCCCCACCCAATCTAACACTTACCTCAGTATTTACCGTCCGGATCCTGAACGCATCCCTCTTGAATGAATGTAAAGCATGTAATCATCCAGATTCTATTACAAATATCATGTCTACAAAGCCATCAACTCCACCACTTCTCCATTAAAATGGCGACAGATATGTTCAATCATTTTGACAGGAACGTAAATGGTGAAATGACATGGCCGCCTTCTGCATATATATCGACATTTCAACTTTGTCGACATCATGACAGCATACCCTGCACCTGTTCTGAGTTTCTCCTGATTTCTGATAGCTACATGACTCTCAACTGGGCAGTACGGATGGTGTAATGGTTAGCATTACTGCCTCACAGCACTGAGGTCATGGGTTCAATTCCCATCATGGCCCTAACTGCGCAGAGTTTGTATATTCTCCCCGTACTTGCGTGGGTTTCATCCAGGTACTCCGGTTTCCTCCCACAATCCAAAAAAATATACTGATAGGTTAATTGGCTCCCAACAATATTAACAAAAACAGAGATAACCAGCCAGGTTAAAAAAGGGGAGCTATAGATGTAGCTCCAATTTTTATGTATTAAGCAGCTGTCTGAATAGGTTAGTCCACTATGGACTCTGCAAAAAGCGCCATCACTGAACCAACATCCATGCATTAAGGACCGAACATTTACTACAATCATGCAATACTGGTGAGGACTTTCCTATTTACTGCCATATAACTGGGACTGATAATCCTCCAGCGTTGAAACTGCTATTTTTGGCCCAAGGACTGTGCTACAGCCCTAGGATAAGGGATATTCAGTTGTGCGGGTCCCACGGGGACATTGGAACAAGAGGCAAGTGATAAACTCATAACTTATATGGTGACTAGAAGCTCATTGGTGCAGTGTGACTAATTTATTTTAATTATTTTAATTATTCTGTATGTTTTAACTTATTAAAAATTACTGTATGTTCATAAGACAACCCATCTCAGTCAGCGCTGTCTTATTCCGTTTTTGTTCTGTACCCAACAATATTAACCCTAGTATGAATGTGTGTGCGTGTACATGTGATAGGGAATATAGACTGTAAGCTCCACTGAGGTAGGGACTGATGTGAATGGGCAAATATTCTCTGTAAAGCGCTGCGGAATATGTGTGCGCTATATAAATAACTGATAATAAATAATAACAACTGCCAAACTTCTCTCATGCTGCTACTCTCCTATGGAATACCCTACCATATGTTACCGGACTCTACCCCTAAATATAAACAATAAAGATGTGCCCTCATACACGTCTGCTGCAGTTGCTGCAAATATTACTTCTCGGTGTGCCAAGACATGTGCGACACGACTTGTGCCGAGCATATTTTTCGCTAAATGGTGCATCTTCATTGCAATGCGATACAACAAAACTGCTTGTGGAGCCTGCACGGATTAATCTGATAAGAGACCCTTGTATATCTGTGTTAATGTGTACACAAAGTGCTACGCTGCCGCACTTTGCATTGTGCTTCGCATACAGATTCAGACTCAGTTGCACATAGAAATACAAGAGTCGCATAACACACTAATCAGTGCAGTCTTGTGACGCCATTTTGTTGCATCTGACTGAAAATAAGACAGAGTCAATAAAAAAAAACACGTTGCACTGCTCGGGCTCACTCACTCCAGGATCTCGCGCCGCATGGCATATTGAGGCTAGGTGTAAGAGGACATATCTGACCCTTCACAATTATCTATTTTAGAACAAATAAGTGGCAGGAATCACATATACTTTTGATGCAGTATAAATGTTATTTTCGCTATCTTATCAGATGCCTGGTCAACAGAAGATCATCATGAAATGTTGATTCTTTGCCGAGAGACTGCCTGGATACATTATCAGCCCTACCTGCTCAGCTGGGAATTCTGCAGCACAATCCGACTCCCCACAGAGCCCCAAAGAAGATAATTCCGAGAACCATGGGAAACATGTTATAAAGACTCATTGCAAGGAAATACCCAGTAATCCTCCTCTCCACAGGAAAAGGCAAAACACCTTTGACAAAGAGCCGGCAATGTGTGGGTTAAACCCCTCTAGTACAGTGGAAGATTACTAAAGCCATAGAAAGAGATGATATCACAAAGAAAAATTTTTACATTATAGGGATTTATGCCTAATAACCCTTTAGCTGCTGTGTGCATTCGGTTGCGGAAAAGTTAGTCTTGAGTATATACATGTTTATTCTGCAACCTCTGGTCAACAGGGAGCTTGTTCCCTGCACTCATATGTCACAATTAAAGACAAACCTGCGCAGGCTCAAATGTTTTCTAGAATTTTACCCCTGCGGTCACTAAGTAAGTTGTCTCGCTGTATGACAGGAACCAATGACTGTAAGAAATCCAATTAGTGCATGTAGGAGGGTGGTGTGACAGATGTGCAGACGGACACCGTAATATCAGGTTCCGTCTCTTCCCTAGAACTAGTAATCAAAGAAGGGCAGATTTAATTGACTACTAAGCAAATCAGTCTAAACTGAACAGCGAAAGTATAACTACCTCTTGGAGTATAACGTGTGTGTACGAATGCCTTTCAAAGTGTTTCGGGTGTCTATCTTCAAGTGACAAATCTTATTGCAAAACATTGTTTTGTGAAACAAAATAAGTTTGAACCTTATAGGACTCATGGTGGCTCTTTGTAAGATTACATGCTATCCGGATGTATCTGCGAGACCTTAAAATGTTATCTTATACGTACAGAATAACATTTTAAATGATAACTGGGGCACCGATAAAAGGGAAACGCCACTTACAGATCATTTTATTGCCCAGGAAACTGTATTAAGCTCTCTTTGCTGATGGATACGACAGAGATACAGTGTCAGACTGGGTCATGAAGGGCCCACAGGGTGAATGCAGTGGTAGGGGGCCTGTGCTTAGGAGTGTGGCCAGCCACCACAATGGCTTCGCTATCCATTAGAGAATACATGGTCTAGGTACCTTGATAAATCTGGAATACATTCTATTTACCGGCGGCCACGCCAGCGGCATCCCAACCACCAGTATGCGGTCAGCGAGGCAAACGCTAGAAAGCCCCTTGCAGGCTTTCTGCGCTCACCACGCTGCAGGCATGGTGGCTCACAGCGCTCAAAACAGGTTATATTCTCCCTCTATGGGTGTCGTGGACACCCACAGAGGGAGAAAAGCCTGTGGCACCGGTATTCCGGCGGTGGCATTTCACCGCCTGTCGGGATTCCGGCGGCAGCATTGTGACTGCTGGGATCCATACAGGCGGTCTCGTGATTGCCTCCCGATAAATCTATATATAGTAAAAAAAGGATTTTAATTACCTACCGGTAAATCCTTTTCTCGCAGTCCGTAGAGGCTACTGGGGTTCTATTTAGTACCATGGGGTATAGACGGATCCACTAGGAGCCAATGGACATTTTAAGAATTTGATAGTGTGGGCTGGCTTTTCCCTCTATGCCCCTCCTACCAGACTCAGTCTAGGAAACAGTGCCCGAGGAGACGGACATACTTTGAGAGAAGGATATAAAAGGTTAGTGGTGAGATTCCAAACCAGCACACGCAAACAAGAGGAAAGCTATACTAACCCAACTTGAAACAGGAACAGCAACAGCTAAAACAAACAACAATACTTAACCAAGTAACAGTGCAGGAGGAACGAAGCACTGGGCGAGCGCCCAGTATCCTCTATGGACTACAAGAAAGGATTTACCAGTTGGTAATTAAAATCCTATTTTCTCTTACGTCCTGGAGGAGACTGGGGTCCATTTAGTACCATGGGGAAGTACAAGAGCTCCCAAACCGGGTGGGAGAGTGCTGAGGTTCCTGCAGAACTGAATGACCAAACTGAAGGTCCTCAGAGGCCAAAGTATCGAACTTGTAGAACTTCGCAAATGTGTTCGAACCTGACCAAGTAGCTGCTCGGCAGAGCTGTAAAGTCAAGACACTTCGGCAGCAGCCCAGGAAGAACCCACCGACCTAGTAAAGTGGGACTGTACAGATTTTCGAACCGGCAAACCTGCCATGGAATAAGCATGCTGGATAGTGAGCCTGATCCAGCGTGCTATAAACTGAAAAATGCAAACGAAAGAGCGCTATTCACATCCAAAGTGAATTTTATTTTACAATACCAAAATATAGCAAATTTACATGCCGGCCGGCAATGCATATACATATATTAAAAATGACAATGTGGCTACATAAAATCCTAAAAAACAAATAAATGACTGATTATATTCAAAGCAATCCTTTACACATGCATGTTTAAGAATAGCCGTCCCACTGATTAATTTATATCTCCTTATTCCTCAAATATCCAGAATTATTGTTATGCTTCCAATCAGCCGGATATTCTGTGGATGCCTTATGTCCAACAAAAAAGCAATTATATTCACATGCGCTGCTCACTCTCTCCCCAGCCTCATGCTAGAACGTGCTTATGTCCAGCGACAGGAATTGCTTGGTTTATATAATTCTTGTGCTATAAACTGCTTTGAAGCAGGACACCCAATTTTATTGGGATCATAAAGAACAAAGAGCGAGACCAATTTTCTGTGACTAACTGTTCGCTTTATATTAGTGATTAGCGGGTTCGGTTTCTCGGAAACCGAACCCCCCCGAACTTCACCCATTTTACACGGGTCCGAGCCATACTCGGATTCTCCCGTATGGCTCGGTTAACCCGAGCGCGCCCGAACGTCATCATCCCGCTGTCGGATTCTCGCGAGATTCGGATTCTATATAAGCAGCCGCGCGTTGCCGCCATTTTCACACGTGCATTGAGATTGATAGGGAGAGGACGTGGCTGGCGTCCTCTCCGTTTATAATTGTAGAAGAGACAGTTGATTGCTTGTTTTATTACTAATTGTGGGGAGGATTGGGGAGCAGCTGTTAGGACTCGGAGTAGAGTGCAGAGTTTTGCTGATAGTGACCACCAGTTTTTTTTTATCCGTTCTCTGCCTGAAAAAAACGCTCCATACCATATCTGTGCTCAGTGTGCTGCATGATATATCTGTGCTGAGTGCTCACACTGCCTAATTGTGGGGACTGGGGAGCAGCTATAGCAGGAGTACAGTGCACAGTTTTGCTGACAGTGACCACCAGTATACGTTTGTCTGCCTGAAAACACTCCTGTGCTTTTTTTTATACTAGTTTAGCAGTCTGCTGACAGTGTCCACCAGGTCCATTATACTGTATATAGCAGTACGGTAGGCCACTGCTGTACCTACCTCTGTGTCGTCACTCGTCGTCCATAAGTATACTACCATCCATCTACATTGTATACCTGTGGTGGCTTTTTTTTTTTATACTAGTAGTACTAGTTTAGCAGTCTGCTGACAGTGTCCACCAGGTCCATTACTGTATATAACAGTACGGTAGGCCACTGCTGTACCTACCTCTGTGTCGTCAGTCACTCGTTGTCCATTAATAATAATAAGTATACTATCCATCCATCTACATTGTATACCTGTGGTGGCTTTTTTTTTATACTAGTAGTACTAGTTTAGCAGTCTGCTGACAGTGTCCACCAGGTCCATTATACTGTATATAGCAGTACGGTAGGCCACTGCTGTACCTACCTCTGTGTCGTCAGTCACTCGTCCATAAGTATAATATCCATCCATCTACATTGTATACCTGTGGTGGCTTTTTTTTTTATACTAGTAGTACTAGTTTAGCAGTCTGCTGACAGTGTCCACCAGGTCCATTATACTGTATATAGCAGTACGGTAGGCCACTGCTGTACCTACCTCTGTGTCGTCAGTCACTCGTCATCCATTAATAATAATAAGTATACTATCCATCCATCTACATTGTATACCCGTGGTGGCTTTTTTTCTTTATACTAGTTTAGCAGTTTGCTGACAGTGTCCACCAGGTCCATTTATTATACTGTATATAGCAGTACGGTAGGCCACTGCTGTACCTACCTCTGTGTCGTCACCCGTCGTCCATAAGTATACTATCCATCCATCTACATTGTATACCTGTGGTGCCTTTTAGTTGTGCGCATTAAAATATGGAGAACAAAAATGTGGAGGTTAAAAAAATAGGGTAAGATCAAGATCCACTTCCACCTCGTGCTGAAGCTGCTGCCACTAGTCATGGCCGAGACGATGAAATGCCATCAACGTCGTCTGCCAAGGCCGATGCCCAATGTCATAGTACAGAGCATGTAAAATCCAAAACACAAAAGATCAGTAAAATGACCCAAAAATCAAAATTAAAAGCGTCTGAGGAGAAGCGTAAACTTGCCAATATGCCATTTACGACACGGAGTGGCAAGGAACGGCTGAGGCCCTGGCCTATGTTCATGGCTAGTGGTTCAGCTTCACATGAGGATGGAAGCACTCATCCTCTCGCTAGAAAAAAGAAAAGACTTAAGCTGGCAAAAGCACAGCAAAGAACTGTGCGTTCTTCGAAATCACAAATCCCCAAGGAGAGTCCAATTGTGTCGGTTGCGATGCCTGACCTTCCCAACACTGGACGGGAAGAGCTTGCGCCTTCCACCATTTGCACGCCCCCTGCAAGTGCTGGAAGGAGCACCCGCAGTCCAGTTCCTGATAGTCAAATTGAAGATGTCAGTGTTGAAGTACACCAGGATGAGGATATGGGTGTTGCTGGCGCTGGGGAGGAAATTGACAAGGAGGATTCTGATAGTGTGGTGGTTTGTTTAAGTCAGGCACCCAGGGAGAGACCTGTTGTCCGTGGGAGGATTATGGCCATTGACATGCCTGGTCAAAATACAAAAAAAATCAGCTTTTCGGTGTGGAATTATTTCAACACAAATGCGGACAACAGGTGTCAAGCCGTGTGTTGCCTTTGTCAAGCTGTAATAAGTAGGGGTAAGGACGTTAACCACCTCGGAACATCCTCCCTTATACGTCACCTGCAGCGCATTCATCATAAGTCAGTGACAAGTTCAAAAACTTTGGGCGACAGCGGAAGCAGTCCACTGACCAGTAAATCCCTTCCTCTTGTAACCAAGCTCCTGCAAACCACACCACCAACTCCCTCAGTGTCAATTTCCTCCTTACCCAGGAAAGCCAATAGTCCTGTAGGCCATGTCACTGGCAAGTCTGACGAGTCCTCTCCTGCCTGGGATTCCTCCGATGCATCCTTGAGTGTAACGCCTACTGCTGCTGGCGCTGCTGTTGTTGCTGCTGGGAGTCGATCGTCATCCCAGAGGGGAAGTCGGAAGACCACTTGTACTACTTCCAGTAAGCAATTGACTGTCCAACAGTCCTTTGCGAGGAAGATGAAATATCACAGCAGTCATCCTGCTGCAAAGCGGATAACTCAGGCCTTGGCAGCCTGGGCGGTGAGAAACGTGGTTCCGGTATCCATCGTTAATTCAGAGCCAACTATAGACTTGATTGAGGTACTGTGTCCCCGGTACCAAATACCATCTAGGTTCCATTTCTCTAGGCAGGCGATACCGAAAATGTACACAGACTTCAGAAAAAGAGTCACCAGTGTCCTAAAAAATGCAGTTGTACCCAATGTCCACTTAACCACGGACATGTGGACAAGTGGAGCAGGACAGACTCAGGACTATATGACTGACAGCCCACTGGGTAGATGTATTGCCTCCCGCTGCAAGAACAGCAGCGGCGGCACCAGTAGCAGCATCTCGCAAACGCCAAATCGTTCCTAGGCAGGCTACGCTTTGTATCACCGCTTTCCAGAATACGCACACAGCTGAAAACCTCTTACGGCAACTGAGGAAGATCATCGCAGAGTGGCTTACCCTAATTGGACTCTCCTGGGGATTTGTGACATCGGACAACGCCAGCAATATTGTGCGTGCATTACATCTGGGCAAATTCCTGCACGTCCCATGTTTTGCACATACGTTGAATTTGGTGGTGCAGAATTATTTAAAAAACGACAGGGGCATGCAAGAGATGCTGTCGGTGGCCCGAAGAATTGCGGGCTACTTTCGGCGTTCAGGCACCGCGTACAGAAGACTGGAGCACCACCAAAAATACCTGAACCTGCCCTGCCATCATCTGAAGCAGGAGGTGGTAACGAGGTGGAATTCAACCCTCTATATCAGGCCTGGCCAACCTGTGGCTCTCCAGATGTTGTGAAACTACACATCCCAGCATGCCCTGCCATGGTTTTAGCATTCCTTAATAGCAAAACTGTGGCAAAGCATGATGGCACTTGTAGTTTTACAACAGCTGGAGAGCCACAGGTTGGCCAGGCCTGCTCTATATGCTTCAGAGGATGGAGGAGCAGCAAAAGGCCATTCAAGCCTATACATCTGGCCACGATATAGGCAAAGGAGGTGGAATGCACCTGTCTCAAGCGCAGTGGAGAATGATTTCAACGTTGTGCAAGGTTCTGCAACCCTTTGAACTTGCCACACGTGAAGTCAGTTCAGACACTGCCAGCCTGAGTCAGGTCATTCCCCTCATCAGGCTTTTGCAGAAGAAGCTGGAGACATTGAAGGAGGAGCTAAAACAGAGCGATTCCGCTAGGCATGTGGGACTTGTGGATGGAGCCCTTCATTCGCTTAACCAGGATTCACGGGTGGTCAATCTGTTGAAATCAGAGCACTACATTTTGGCCACCGTGCTCGATCCTAGATTTAAAACCTACCTTGGATCTCTCTTTCCGACAGACACAAGTCTGCAGGGGTTCAAGGACGTGCTGGTGAGAAAATTGTCAAGTCAAGCGGAACGTGACCCGTCAACAGCTCCTCCTTCACATTCTCCCGCAACTGGGGGTGCGAGGAAAAGGCTAAGAATTCCGACCCCACCCGCTGGTGGTGATGCAGGGCAGTCTGGAGCGAGTGCTGACATCTGGCACGGACTGAAGGACCTGCCAACGATTACTGACATGTCGTCTACTGTCACTGCATATGATTCT
This sequence comes from Pseudophryne corroboree, assembly GCF_028390025.1. Lineage (NCBI taxonomy): Eukaryota > Metazoa > Chordata > Amphibia > Anura > Myobatrachidae > Pseudophryne > Pseudophryne corroboree. The sequence goes on from NC_086450.1 coordinate 391,351,294, forward strand.
CTCACCATTGAAAGAATGGTGGAGGATTATATGAGTGACCGCATCCAAGTAGGCACGTCAGACAGTCCGTACGTATACTGGCAGGAAAAGAGGCAATTTGGAGGCCCTTGCAGAAACTGGCTTTATTCTACCTAAGTTGCCCTCCCTCCAGTGTGTACTCCGAAAGAGTGTTTAGTGCAGCCGCTCACCTTGTCAGCAATCGGCGTACGAGGTTACTTCCAGAAAATGTGGAGATGATGTTCATTAAAATGAATTATAATCAATTCCTCCGTGGAGACATTCACCAGCAGCAATTGCCTCCAGAAAGTACACGGGGTGAGATGGTGGATTCCAGTGGGGACGAATTAATAATCTGTGAGGAGGGGGATGTACACAGTGAAAGGGGTGATGAATCGGACGACGAGGAGGAGGTGGACATCTTGCCTCTGTAGAGCCAGTTTGTGCAAGGAGAGATTGATTGCTTCTTTTTTGGTGGGGGCCCAAACCAACCAGTCATTTTAGTCACAGTCGTGTGGCAGACCCTGTCACTAAAATGATGGGTTCGTTAAAGTGTGCATGTCCTGTTTATACAACATAAGGGTGGGTGGGAGGGCCCAAGGACAATTCCATCTTGCACCTCTTTTTTCTTTCATTTTTCTTTGCATCATGTGCTGTTTGGGGAGTATTTTTTTGAAGGGCCATCCTGCGTGACACTGCAGTGCCACTCCTAGATGGGCCAGATGTTTGTGTCGGCCACTTGTGTCGCTTATCTTAGTCACACAGCTACCTCATTGCGCCTCTTTTTTTCTTTGCATCATGTGCTGTTTGGGGAGTATTTTTTTGAAGGGCCATCCTGCGTGACACTGCAGTGCCACTCCTAGATGGGCCAGGTGTTTGTGTCGGCCACTTGTGTCGCTTAGCTTAGTCACACAGCGACCTTGGTGCGCCTCTTTTTTTCTTTGCATCATGTGCTGTTTGGGGACAATTTTTTTGAAGGGCCATCCTGTCTGACACTGCAGTGCCACTCCTAGATGGGCCAGGTGTTTGTGTCGGCCACTTGGGTCGCTTAGCTTAGCCATCCAGCGACCTCGGTGCAAATTTTAGGACTAAAAATAATATTGTGAGATGTGAGGTGTTCAGAATAGACTGAAAATGAGTGGAAATTATGGTTATTGAGGTTAATAATACTATGGGATCAAAATGACCCCCAAATTCTATGATTTAAGCTGTTTTTTAGGGTTTTTTGAAAAAAACACCCGAATCCAAAACACACCTGAATCCGACAAAAAAATTTCGGTGAGGTTTTGCCAAAACGCGTCCGAACCCAAAACACGGCCGCGGAACTGAACCCAAAACCCGAAAAATTTCCGGTGCACATCACTACTTTATATACACCTTTGAAGACAAAGACTTTGAAGTAGCAGAGGTGTCGGTGACAACCGGAACCACAATAGGTTGTTTGATGTGAAACGCAGACACCACTATAGGAAGAAATTGCTGAGGAGTTCTGAGTTCAGCTCTGTCCTCATGGAAAATTAAATAGGGGCTTTTGTGAGACAAAGCACCCAGCTCCGACACACGCCTTGCTGAAGCTAAGGCCAACAGTGTGATGGTCTTCCACGTAAGATATTTTAGGTCTACCTCCTGTAACGGTTTAAACCAGTCTGATTGGAGGAACTGCAGCACCAAATTGAGATCCCAAGGTGCCGTGGGAGGCACAAAGGGAGGTTGGATGTGCAGAGCACCTTTCAAAAATGCCTGGACCTCTGGGAGAGAAGCCAATTGTTTCTGAAAGAAAATGGACAAGGCCGATATCTGGACTTTTATGGAGCCCTGACGTAGGCGCACATTCACACCTGATTGCAGAAAAAGCAGGAAACGTCCTAGATGAAATTCCACCGCAGAATATTTTCTGCTCTCACACCAAGAGACATACAGATAGATCCACGATTATCTTGACTTCTTTGCTGTGCCTAGGCACACCATGGTTTATTTACATAAACCCTTCATCTATTGTTCTCAGTTGCAATACAATACAGAGAACAATACAGCAGGGGATTAAGTCCGACTGCCCAGTCTCAGTTAATCCTATTAAAGGCCAAGATAAACAAGGACCCATCTGTATCTCTTCCAAATACGGTGGTAATGTTTAGATGTTATCCCCTTCCTGGCTTGGATCATAATCGGGATAACCTTGTTAGGGATCCCTCTTCTGGCTAGAATCAGCTGTTCAACTTCCATGCCGTCAAACGTAACCACGGTAAGTCTTGACAGACGAACGGGCCCTGTTGCAGAAGAGCCTCGAGAAGAGGTAGAGGCCACGGATCTTCGAGGGGCATCACCAGAAGGTTTGCGTACCAGGCCCTTCTTGGCCTGTCCGAAGCAATGAGTATTGCTTGAACCTTTTCCCTTTTTATTCTTTTCAGAATTCTTGGGATCAGAGGAAGTGGAGGAAACACGTACACCATCTGATAGACCGATGGAGTGATTCTGTTCAGATGGTTACTGCTCCGTGATAGCTTGCAGGCTTTCCTTAAAACCTTGTGAGCTGCAGTTACGTAAGATGGGTGGAACTGGAACAATGACTTGAGTCTGTACCAGTTTTTGGATGGCATGCTGTAAAGTTATACTTGCCTCTTGTGAAATTGGTAAGCCTGATTTGAAGAATCTGTGGGGTGGGAGCTCTTGGAACTCCAGTCTGTAGCCCAGGGAAATAAGAGCTATGACCCAGGAATCCCGGCACGAACTTGACCAGATGTGACTGAAGAATTTTAGTCGGGCTCTCACCTGCCAGCCTTCCAGGCATCGCGGTCCACCGTCATGCTGAAGGCTATGAGGAAGCAGAGCCTGAGCTCTGTTCCTGAGCATCTGCAGTTGCTGGTTTGCGTGGTTTACCTCTTGCGCCTATGGAGGCCGTAAAAGCACCTCTGGATTTGCCATGAAACTTGGCTGTCCGAAAGGACTGTAAATTTGAAGCTGAATAAGCTTTCCTGGCTGGGGGAGCTGCAGAAAGAATATACGTAGACTTACCCGCAGTAGCCTTGGAGATCCACTTGTCTAGATCATCTCCAAACAAGGCCTCTCCTGTGAATGGTAGGCTTTCCACACCTTTCCTGGAGTCCGCATCAGCAGTCCACTGGCATAGCTACAAGCCCCTGTGTGCTGACACTGCCATAGCGGTGGTGCGTGCATTAAGCAAGCCCATCTCTTTTATTGCTTCCACCATAAAGTTCGCAGAGTCCTGTATATGCTGCAGGAGTAAAACAACATCCCCCCTAGACAAGGAATCTAACTACTCAATTAGGTTTCCTGACCATTTAGCAATGGCTTTTGTGATCCACGCACATGCAATAGTGGTTCTATGGGCCACCCCAGCAGCTGTGTACAATGATTTGAGTATAGTCTCAATTTTACAATCAGCCGCAACTTTTAGGGAGGCTGCACCAGAGACAGGCAAGATAAATTTTTGAGACAGCCTAGAGACTGATGCGTCTACTATCTGTGGATTTTCCCATTTTTTCCTATCCTCCAGAGGAAAAGGAAAATATGAGAGCAACCGTTTAGGGATTTGAAATTTATTATCAGGATTAACCCACGGTTCTTCAAACAGGGTATTTAGGGGGTAATTCCAAGTTGATCGCAGCAGGAAAATTTTTAGCAGTTGGGCAAAACCATGTGCACTGCAGGGGAGGCAGATATAACATTTGCAGAGAGAGTTAGATTTGGGTGGGTTAGTTTGTTTCTGTCCAGGGTAAATACTGACTGCTTTATTTTTACACTGCAATTTAGATTGCAGATTGAACTCACCACACCCAAATCTATCTCTCTCTGCACATGTTACATCTGCCTCCCCTGCAGGGCACATGGTTTTGCCCAACTGCTAAAAAAGTTCCTGCTGCGATCAACTTGGAATTGCCCCCTTAGTTCCTTTGACACAGGAATAGTGACTTCTTTTTTACATTAAAATAAGATTCCTCACACTCCTCTGACACCTTATCAGGAATTTGCAGAACATCTCTGATAGCCTCTATAAGAGCCTCTATTCCCTGTGACAGAGAGGCATCACCCTCCATCCAAATCCCCCTCACCCTCCTCCATGTCTGAGATCGTTTTTGCGGACAAATGGGAGGGGATTAAGAAGCTGGTTTGGGGACTTGAGTCTCTAGTCATAAACTTATCCACAGTCTGTCTTAAGTATTGCGTCTCTTTCTCATTGCGGGATAATTTCGTAGAAATATTGGAGATCATTCCTTTAATGGAATTAACCCACTGCGGTTCAGCCCCGCTATTCTGGGAAGGTGCACTGCCCTGAGTACCCAGTAGTGAGCCCCCTGGTGAAGAGGAACACTCCGCTGTACAAGAAACACACTCTTTGCCTGACAATGTAAATGTGACAGCACACACACACAGGAAAAAGTTAAGCACAATTAATCCACAAAGAGCCCTTCAGGGAGACACAGAGTACCTTGGATCCAGCCCCCACCGCCAAAGCTTAGCCGGGTCGCAGACTAAGTACCCTGATAAGGGACTTAGTACACTAATAATCACTCCCCCCCCCCCCAAGCTATGACCCCCTGGTTCCGCTGAGGTAATCTGGAGTCACTCAGGAGGAGCTGTGCGTCCCTGTCCTGTCAGCGTGTGTGTCCACTGCAGAGGGAAAATGGTGCTGGATCCGCTCATAGTGAAGGCCCCGCCCCTTCAATGGCGCACGGTCTTCCCACCTTTTTATACTGGCTGAGGTAATCTGCTGCTTAAAATGGAGAGAAAACTGTTTTAAGGCTGTTTTTGCCAGTGTGGGTACTGTGTACAGTGTACTGAGACGCAGTTGTGTACGGTGTCTGGAGACGCATTCCACTCTGGTTAGAAGCCGTGGCTCTCCGTACCCACATGCCGCCATAGTGGCCGGCTCCCCGCTAACCGGAACGCCGGCTTAGTACTCACCACTCTTCATTCTTCTGGCTCTGTTAGGGGTGGCGACGTGCTGCGGGAATGTATGCTCGCCGTGGTGGAGCTTGCGAATAGTTCCCTGACGAGGTCAGTGTACAGTCAGCGGGGAACGGAACCATTAACCCTTCAAGAGGATGCCCCCCCCAGACCCCCCACCCCCACCCCGAAGGCCCACGAAGCAGGCAGGCTGGTGCCATCCAGCCCTGCCTGAAAATAGCAAACAGATAAATGCAGAAAACTCTTCAGGAGCTTCCTAAACTGAGTCTGGTAGAAGGGGCATAGAGGGAGGAGCCAGCCCAAACTATCAAATTCTTAAAAGTGCCCATGGCTCCTAGTGGACCCATCTATTCCCCATGGTACTAAATGGAACCCCAGTAGCCTCTAGGACGTAAGAGAAATACTGCTGGTGAATGAATGATAATGTACCAGAAAAATAACAAGAATGCATTGTAGAAAGCACACCACAGTCCTGTGCAGTATAAGATAACATGTATAATTGGTGCACAATCTAGGACCTGATCGCAAGAGGAGGAAGTGGGCCCTCAAGCAGTGTGGCCTACCAGGGTTTCCCCCTGTGCCCCCTGTGGGCAAGTCCAGCCCAGCGGTGCTAACAAAGAGTAACTCTGATGTTAAATGACCATTAAGGTCTGAAAGTTATTAGCCACTATAGACGACAAATTTATCTCTGTTCGCTTATAAGACGCCACAAAACTCTGCACCACAGGACAGTCCGTAAAACACATTGGACCGAAAATGCAAAGCATACAAAGAAATAGATGGAGGACCTATGGGATTTAAGGAGCAGGTGCAGACGTGACATGGAGTTTAGAAAGGAAAATGTTCACGATCACTTACAGTCTAGAAGGAAATGGTAATCCTGAGATGGAATGGTAGCTGCTAGTGAACAGAGAGAGTAGTATAAGGTGGGAGAAAGATCGCCCAAAGTAAAGAGGTGGACTTATAAAGAATAAAGGGGCAGATGTATTACCCTGGAGAAGGCATAAGGAAGTGATAAACCAGTGATATGTGTAAGGTGATAAACGCCCCAGCCAATCAGCTTCTAACTGTTGATTTACATATTGGAGCTGATTGGCTGGTGCCTTTATCACCTTGCACATATCACTGATTCATCACTTCCTTATGCCTTCTCCAGGTTAATACATCTGCCCCAAAGCTTGGAGAGGCTTGGTCAGGTGGATATAAATGTGTACTTGGGGAATAATTAGAGGTGGAAAAATAAATAAGAATTTACTCACCGGTAATTCTATTTCTCATAGTCCGTAGTGGATGCTGGGGACTCCGTAAGGACCATGGGGATTAGCGGCTCCGCAGGAGACTGGGCACAACTACAAAGAAAGCTTTTAGACTACTGGTGTGCACTGGCTCCTCCCACTAAGACCCTCCTCCAGACCTCAGTTAGGATACTGTGCCCGGAAGAGCTGACACAATTAGGAAGGATTTTGAATCCCGGGTAAGACTCATACCAGCCACACCAATCACACCGTATAACTCGTGATACAATACCCAGTTAACAGCATGATAACAACTGAGCCTCTCAACAGATAGCCCAACAATAACCCTTTAGTTAAGCAATATCTATATACAAGTATTGCAGACAATCCGCACTTGGGATGGGCACCCAGCATCCACTACGGACTATGAGAAATAGAATTACCGGTGAGTAAATTCTTATTTTCTCTAACGTCCTAAGTGGATGCTGGGGACTCCGTAAGGACCATGGGGATTATACCAAAGCTCCCAAACGGGCGGGAGAGTGCGGATGACTCTGCAGCACCGAATGAGAGAACTCAAGGTCCTCCTCAGCCAGGGTATCAAATTTGTAGAATTTAGCAAACGTGTTTGCCCCTGACCAAGTAGCAGCTCGGCAAAGTTAAAGAACCGAGACTCCTCGGGCAGCCGCCCAAGAAGAGCCCACTTTCCTTGTGGAATGGGCTTTTACTGATTTAGGATGCGGCAGTCCAGCCGCAGAATGTGCAAGCTGAATCATACTACAGATCCAGCGAGCAATAGTCTGCTTAGAAGCAGGTGCACCCAACTTGTTGGGCGCATACAGGATAAAAAGCGAGTCCGTTTTCCTGACTCCAGCTGTCCCGGAAACATAAATTTTTAGGGCCCTGGCTACATCCAACAACTTGGAAGCCTCCAAGTAATTCGTAGCCGCAGGCACCACGATAGGTTGGTTCAGATGAAAAGCTGATACCACTTTGGGGAGAAACTGGGGACGAGTCCTCAATTCCGCCCTATCCATATGGAAAATCAGATAAGGGCTTTTACATGACAAAGCCGCCAATTCTGAAACCCGCCTGGCCGAAGCCAAGGCCAACAACATGACCACTTTCCACGTAAGATATTTTAAATCCACGGTTTTCAGTGGCTCAAACCAATGTGACTTTAGGAAATCCAACACCACGTTGAGATCCCAAGGTGCCACTGGAGGCACAAAAGGGGGCTGAATATGCAGCACTCCTTTAACAAAAGTCTGAACTTCAGGTAGTGAAGCCAATTCTCTCTGGAAGAAAATCGATAGAGCCGAAATCTGGACCTTAACGGAACACAATTTAAGGCCCATAGTCACCCCTGACTGTAGGAAGTGCAGGAACCGGCCCAGCTGAAATTCTTCCGTCGGGGCCTTCCTGGCCTCACACCACGCAACATATTTTCGCCATATGCGGTGATAATGGTTCGCGGTTACTTCTTTCCTAGCTTTTATCAGCGTAGGAATGACTTCCTCCGGAATGCCCTTTTCCTTCAGGATCCGGTGTTCAACCGCCATGCCGTCAAACGCAGCCGCGGTAAGTCTTGGAACAGACAGGGCCCCTGCTGCAGCAGGTCCTGTCTGAGCGGTAGAGGCCATGGGTCCTCTGACATCATTTCTTGAAGTTCCGGATACCACGTTCTTCTTGGCCAATCCGGAACAATGAGTATAGGCCCTCATTCCGAGTTGTTCGCTCGGTATTTTTCATCGCATCGCAGTGAGAATTCTCTTAGTGCGCATGCGTAATGTTCGCACTGCGCATGCGTCAAGTAACTTTACTAAGAAGAAAGTAATTTTACTCACGGCTTTTTCGTCGCTCCGGAGAACGCATTGTGATTGACAGGAAATGGGTGTTACTGGGCGGATGTACGGCGTTTTAGGGGCGTGTGGCTGGAAACGCTACCGTTTCCGGAAAAAACGCAGGCGTGTCTGGAGAAACGGTGGGAGTGCTTGGGCGAACGCTGGGTGTGTTTATGACGTCAGCCGGGACCGAAAAGCACTGAATTGTTCGCACAGGCAGAGTAAGTCTGGAGTTACTCAGAAACTGCTAACTCGGTTTTGATCGCAATATTGCGAATACATCGGTCGCACATTTAAGATGTTTAGAATCACTCCCAGTAGGCGGCGGCTTAGCGTGTGTAACTCTGCTATAATCGCCTTGCGAGCGAACAACTCGGAATGAGGGCCATAGTTCTTACTCCTCTTCTCCTTATTATCCTCAGTACCTTTGGTATGAGAGGAAGAGGAGGGAACACATAAACCGATCGGTACACCCACGGTGTTACCAGAGCGTCCACAGCTATCGCCTGCGGGTCTCTTGACCTGGCGCAATATTTTTCTAGCTTTTTGTTTAGGCGGGACGCCATCATGTCCACCTGTGGTTTTTCTCACTGGTTTACAATCATTTGAAAGACTTCTGGATGAAGTCCCCACTCTCCCGGGTGGAGGTCGTGCCTGAAGTCTGCTTCCCAGTTGTCCACTCCTGGAATGAACACTGCTGACAGTGCTAACACGTGATTTTCCGCCCATCGGAGAATCCTTGTGGCTTCTGCCATTGCCGTCCTGCTTCTCGTGCCGCCCTGTCGATTTACATGGGCGACCGCCGTGATGTTGTCTGACTGGATCAGTACCGGCTGGTTTTGAAGCAGGGGTTTTGCCTGACTTAGGGCATTGTAAATGGTCCTTAGTTCCAGAATATTTATGTGCAGGGAAGTCTCCTGACTTGACCATAGTCCTTGGAAGTTTCTTCCCTGTGTGACTGCTCCCCAGCCTCGAAGGCTGGCATCCGTGGTCACCAGGACCCAGTCCTGTATGCCGAACCTGCGGCCCTCTTGAAGATGAGCACCTCTGCAGCCACCACAGCAGAGACACCCTTGTCCTCGGAGACAGGGTTATCAGACGATGCATCTGAAGATGCGATCCGGACCACTTGTCCAACAGGTCCCACTGAAAGGTTCTTGCATGAAACCTGCCGAATGGAATCGCTTCGTAGGAAGCTACCATTTTTCCCAGGATCCGCGTGCAGTGATGCACCGACACCTGTTTTGGTTTTAGGAGGCCTCTGACTAGAGATGACAGCTCCTTGGCCTTCTCCTCCGGGAGAAACACTTTTCTCTGTTCTGTGTCCAGAACCATCCCTAGGAACAGCAGGCGTGTCGTAGGGACCAGCTGTGACTTTGGAATGTTTAGAATCCAGCCGTGCTGTTGTAGCACTTCCCGAGATAGTGCTACCCCTACCAACAACTGCTCTCTGGACCTCGCCTTTATCAGGAGATCGTCCAAGTACGGGATAATTAAAACTCCCTTCCTTCGAAGGAGTATCATCATTTCCACCATTACCTTGGTAAAGACCCTCGGAGCCGTGGAGAGACCGAACGGCAACGTCTGGAATTGGTAATGACAATCTTGTACCACAAACCTGAGGTACTCCTTGTGAGGATGGTAAATGGGGACATGTAGGTAAGCATCCTTGATGTCCAGCGATACCATGTAATCTCCCTCGTCCAGGCTCGCAATAACCGCCCTGAGCGATTCCATCTTGAACTTGAATTTTTTGATATATGTGTTCAAGGATTTCAAATTTAAAATGGGTCTCACCAAACCATCCGGTTTCGATACCACAAACATTGTGGAATAGTAACCCCTTCCTTGTTGAAGTAAGGGCACCTTTACTATCACTTGTTGTGAATACAGCTTTTGAATTGCCTGTAACACTGCCTCCCTGCCTGAGGGAGTGGTTGGCAAGGCAGATTTGAGGAAATGGCGGGGGGGAGACGTCTCGAATTCCAGTTTGTACCCCTGAGATACTATTTGAAGGATCCAGGGATCTACCTCTGCCTCTGGGCAGAAAGGACGCGCCTTTAACCCGCTTGCCCCTATTGGGCCGAAAGGACTGTACCTGATAATACGGTGATTTCTTAGGTTGTGAGGGAACATGGGGCAAAAATGTAGACTTCCCAGCTGTTGCTGTGGAAACGAGGTCCGAGAGACCATCCCCGAACAATTCCTCACCCTTATAAGGCAGAACTTCCATGTGTCGTTTGGAATCTGCATCACCTGTCCACTGCCGAGTCCATAACCCTCTCCTGGCAGAAATGGACATAGCACTAATTTTGGATGCCAGCCGGCAAATATCCCTCTGTGCATCCCTCATGTATAAAAGTGCGTCTTTTATATGCTCAACGTTCAGCAAAATAGTGTCCCTGTCTAGGGTATCTATAATTTTCTGACAGGGAATCTGACCACGCAGCAGCAGCGCTTTACATCCAGGCTGAAGCTATAGCCGGTCTCAGTATCACACCTGTGTGTGTATATATAGATTTCAGGATAGCCTCCTGCTTTCTATCAGCAGATTCCTTCAGGGCGGCCGTATCCGGAGACGGTAGTGCCACCTTCTTCGACAAGCGTGTGAGCGCTTTATCCACCCTAGGGGATGTTTCCCAGCGTGACCTATCCTCTGGCGGGAAAGGGTACGCCATTAGTAACCTCTTAGAAATTACCATCTTTTTATCAGGGGAAGCCCACGCTTCTTCACACACTTCATTTAACTCTTCAGATGGAGGAAAAGCTACTGGTAGTTTTTTCTCTCCAAACATTATACCCTTTTTTGTGGTACCGGGGGTAACATCAGAAATGTGCAACACATTTTTCATTGCCTCAATCATGTAACGTGTGGCACTACTGGAAGTTACATTAGTCTCTTCGTCGTCGACACTGGAGTCAGTATCCGTGTCGACATCTGTGTCAACCATCTGAGGTAGCGGGCGTTTTAGAGCCCCTGATGGTTTTTGAGACGCCTGGGCAGGCACAGGTGGAGAAGCCGGCTGTCCCACATTAGGTATGTCGTCAAACCTTTTATGTAAGGAGTCGACACTATCACGTAATTCTTTCCACAGCACCATCCACTCAGGTGTCGACCCCGCAGGGGGTGACATCACATTTACAGGCATCTGCTCCGCCTCCACATAAGCCTCCTCATCAAACATGTCGACACAGCCGTACCGACACACCGCAAACACACAGGGAATGCTCTGACAGAGGACAGGACCCCACAAAGCCCTTTGGGGAGACAGAGAGAGAGTATGCCAGCACACACCAGAGCGCTATATAACACTGGGATTCCACTATCAATGAGTGTTTTCCCTATAGCTGCTTTTTTATATATATTACATATATATATATATATCTATACTGCGCCTAAATTTAGTGCCCCCCTTCTCTTTTTTACCCTTCTGTAGTTTCTCAGACTGCAGGGGAGAGCCAGGGAGCTTCCTTCCAGCGGAACTGTGAGGGAAAAATGGCGCCAGTGTGCTGAGGGAGAAGCCCCGCCCCCTTTTCGGCTGACTTTCTCCCGTGATACTGGCAGGGGTAATTTTACATCTATATAGCCTCTGGGACTATATATGATGTATATTTTGCCAGCCAAGGTGTTATCTATTGCCCTCAGGGCGCCCCCCCCCCCCCCCCAGCGCCCTGCACCCATCAGTGACCGAAGTGTGAGGTGTACATGAAGAGCAATGGCGCACAGCTGCAGTGCTGTGCGCTACCTTGGTGAAGACTGAAGTCTTCTGCCGCCGATTTTCCGGACCTTCTTCGTGCTTCTGGCTCTGTAAGGGGGACGGCGGCGCGGCTCCGGGAACGAACACCAAGGTCGGGTCCTGCGGTCGATCCCTCTGGAGCTAATGGTGTCCAGTAGCCTAAGAAGCCCAAAATACCACCTGTTAGGTAGGTTCGCTTCTTCTCCCCTTAGTCCCTCGCTGCAGTGAGTCTGTTGCCAGCAGATCTCACTGAAAATAAAAAAATAAGAATTTACTTACCGATAATTCTATTTCTCGTAGTCCGTAGTGGATGCTGGGGACTCCGTCAGGACCATGGGGAATAGCGGCTCCGCAGGAGACAGGGCACAAAAGTAAAAGCTTTAGGATCAGGTGGTGTGCACTGGCTCCTCCCCCTATGACCCTCCTCCAAGCCTCAGTTAGGATACTGTGCCCGGACGAGCGTACACAATAAGGAAGGATTTTGAATCCCGGGTAAGACTCATACCAGCCACACCAATCACACTGTACAACCTGTGATCTGAACCCAGTTAACAGCATGATAACAGCGGAGCCTCTGAAAAGATGGCTCACAACAATAATAACCCGATTTTTGTAACAATAACTATGTACAAGTATTGCAGACAATCCGCACTTGGGATGGGCGCCCAGCATCCACTACGGACTACGAGAAATAGAATTATCGGTAAGTAAATTCTTATTTTCTCTGACGTCCTAAGTGGATGCTGGGGACTCCGTCAGGACCATGGGGATTATACCAAAGCTCCCAAACGGGCGGGAGAGTGCAGATGACTCTGCAGCACCGAGTGAGAGAACTCCAGGTCCTCCTCAGCCAGGGTGTGCCCCTGACCAAGTAGCAGCTCGGCAAAGTTGTAAAGCCGAGACCCCTCGGGCAGCCGCCCAAGATGAGCCCACCTTCCTTGTGGAATGGGCATTTACATATTTTGGCTGTGACAGGCCTGCCACAGAATGTGCAAGCTGAATTGTACTACACATCCAACTAGCAATCGTCTGCTTAGAAGCAAGAGCACCCAGTTTGTTGGGTGCATACAGGATAACAGCAAGTCAGTTTTCCTGACTCCAGCCATCCTGGAAACCTATATTTTCAGGGCCCTGACAACATCTAGCAACTTGGAGTCCTCCAAGTCCCTAGTAGCCGCAGGTACCACAATAAGCTGGTTCAGGTGAAACGCTGACACCACCTTAGGGAGAAACTGGGGACGAGTCCGCAGCTCTGCCCTGTCCGAATGGACAATCAGATATGGGCTTTTGTGAGACAAAGCCGCCAATTCTGACACTCGCCTGGCCGAGGCCAGGGCCAACATCATGGTCACTTTCCATGTGAGATATTTCAAATCCACAGATTTGAGCGATTTAAACCAATGTGATTTGAGGAATCCCAGAACTACGTTGAGATCCCACAGTGCCACTGGAGGCACAAAAGGGGGTTGTATATGCAGTACTCCCTTGACAAACTTCTGGACTTCAGGAACTGAAGCCAATTCTTTCTGGAAGAAAATCGACAGGGCCGAAATTTGAACCTTTATGGATCCCAATTTGAGGCCCATAGACACTCCTGTTTGCAGGAAATGCAGGAATCGACCGAGTTGAAATTTCTTCGTGGGGCCTTCCTGGCCTCACACCACGCAACATATTTTCGCCACATGTGGTGATAATGTTGTGCGGTCACCTCCTTCCTGGCTTTGACCAGGGTAGGAGTGACCTCTTCCGGAATGCCTTTTTCCCTTAGGATCCGGCGTTCAACCGCCATGCCGTCAAACGCAGCCGCGGTAAGTCTTGGAACAGACATGGTACTTGCTGAAGCAAGTCCCTTCTTAGCGGCAGAGGCCATGAGTCCTCTGTGAGCATCTCTTGAAGTTCCGGGTACCAAGTCCTTCTTGGCCAATCCGGAGCCACGAGTATAGTTCTTACTCCTCTACGTCTTATAATTCTCAGTACCTTAGGTATGAGAAGCAGAGGAGGGAACACATACACCGACTGGTACACCCACGGTGTTACCAGAACGTCCACAGCTATTGCCTGAGGGTCTCTTGACCTGGCGCAATACCTGTCCAGTTTTTTGTTCAGGCGGGACGCCATCATGTCCACCTTTGGTTTTTCCCAATGGTTCACAATCATGTGGAAGACTTCCGTGTGAAGTCCCCACTCTCCCGGGTGGAGGTCGTGCCTGCTGATGAAGTCTGCTTCCCAGTTGTCCACTCCCGGAATGAACACTGCTGACAGTGCTATCACATGATTTTCCGCCCAGCGAAGAATCCTTGCAGCTTCTGCCATTGCCCTCCTGCTTCTTGTGTCGCCCTGTCTGTTTACGTGGGCGACTGCCGTGATGTTGTCCGACTGGATCAGCACCGGTTGACTTTGAAGCAGAGGTCTTCCTAGGCTCAGAGCATTGTAAATTGCCCTTAGTTCCAGTATATTTATGTGGAGAGAAGTCTCCAGACTTGACCACACTCCTTGGAAATTTCTTCCCTGTGTGACTGCTCCCCAGCCTCTCAGGCTGGCATCCGTGGTCACCAGGACCCAGTCCTGAATGCCGAATCTGCTGCCCTCTAGTAGATGAGCACTCTGCAGCCACCACAGAAGAGACACCCTTGTCCTTGGAGACAGGATTATCCGCTGATGCATCTGAAGATGCGATCCGGACCATTCGTCCAGCAGATCCCACTGAAAAATTCTTTCGTGAAATCTGCCGAATGGAATCGCTTCGTAAGAAGCCACCATTTTTCCCAGGACTCTTGTGCATTGATGCACTGACACTTGGCCTGGTTCTAGGAGGTTCCTAACTAGCTCGGATAACTCCCAGGCTTTCTCCTCCGGGAGAAACACCTTTTTCTGGACTGTGTCCAGAATCATCCCTAGTAACAGCAGACGTGTCGTCGGAATCAGCTGCGATTTTGGAATATTTAGAATCCACCCGTGCTGTCGTAGAACTACTTGAGATAGTGCTACTCCGACCTCCAACTGTTCTCTGGACCTTGCCCTTATCAGGAGATCGTCCAAGTAAGGGATAATTAAGACGCCTTTTCTTTGAAGAAGAATCATCATTTCGGCCATTACCTTGGTAAAGACCCGGGGTGCCGTGGACAATCCAAACGGCAGCGTCTGAAACTGATAGTGACAGTTCTGTACCACGAACCTGAGGTACCCTTGGTGAGAAGGGCAATTTGGGACATGGAGGTAAGCATCCTTGATGTCCAGGGACACCATATAGTCCCCTTCTTCCTGGTTCGCTATCACGGCTCTGAGTGACTCCATCTTGATTTGAACCTTTGTATGTAAGTGTTCAAAGATTTCAGATTTAGAATAAATCTCACCGAGCCGTCTGGCTTCAGTACCACAAATAGTGTGGAATAATACCCCTTTCCTTGTTGTAGGAGGGGTACTTTGATTATCACCTGCTGGGAATACAGCTTGTGAATTGTTTCCAATACTGCCTCCCTGTCGGAGGGAGACGTTGGTAAAGCAGATTTCAGGAACCTGCGAGGGGGAGACGTCTCGAATCTCCAATCTGTACCCCTGGGATACTACTTGTAGGATCCAGGGGTCCACTTGCGAGTGAGCCCACTGCGCGCTGAAACTCTTGAGACGACCCCCCCCACCGCACCTGAGTCCGCTTGTACGGCCCCAGCGTCATGCTGAGGACTTGGCAGAAGCGGTGGAGGGCTTCTGTTCCTGGGAAGGGGCTGCCTGCTGCAGTCTTCTTCCGTTCCTCTACCCCTGGGCAGATATGACTGGCCTTTTGCCCGCTTGCCCTTATGGGGACGAAAGGACTGAGGCTGAAAAGACGGTGTCTTTTTCTGCTGAGATGTGACTTGGGGTAAAAAAGGTGGATTTTCCAGCTGTTGCCGTGGCCACCAGGTCCGATATTAACTCCACCAGGTCCAAATAACTCCTCCCCTTTATACGGCAATACTGCCGTTTGGAATCTGCATCACCTGACCACTGTCGTGTCCATAAACATCTTCTGGCAGACATGGACATCGCACTTACTCTTGATGCCAGAGTGCAAATATCCCTCTGTGCATCTCGCATATATAGAAATGCATCCTTTAAATGCTCTATAGTCAATAAAATACTGTCCCTGTCAAGGGTATCAATATTTTCAGTCAGGGAATCCGACCAAGCCACCCCAGCGCTGCACATCCAGGCTGAGGCGATCGCTGGTCGCAGTATAACACCAGTATGTGTGTATATACTTTTTAGGATATTTTCCAGCCTCCTATTAGCTGGCTCCTTGAGGGCGGCCGTATCTGGAGACGGTAACGCCACTTGTTTTGATAAGCGTGTGAGCGCCTTTAATTTTCTATCGGGGGAGACCCACGCATCATCACACACTTCATTTAATTTATCTGATTCAGGAAAAACTACAGGTAGTTTTTTCACACCCCACATAATACCCTTTTTTGTGGTACTTGTAGTATCAGAAATATGTAACACCTCCTTCATTGCCCTTAACATGTAACGTGTGGCCCTAATGGAAAATACGTTTGTTTCTTCACCGTCGACACTGGAGTCAGTGTCCGTGTCCGTGTCGACCGACTGAGGTAATGGGCGTTTTAAAGCCCCTGACGGTGTTTGAGACGCCTGGACAGGTACTAATTGGTTTGCCGGCCGTCTCATGTCGTCAACCGACCTTGCAGCTAGTTGACATCATCACGTAATTCCCTAAATAAGCCATCCATTCCGGTGTCGACTCCCTAGAGAGTGACATCACCATTACAGGCAATTGCTCCGCCTCCTCACCAACATCGTCCTCATACATGTCGACACACACGTACCGACACACAGCACACACACAGGGAATGCTCTGATAGAGGACAGGACCCCACTAGCCCTTTGGGGAGACAGAGGGAGAGTTTGCCAGCACACACCAAAACGCTATAATTTTACAGGGACAACCTTATATAAGTGTTTTCCCTTATAGCATCTTAATATGTAATAATATCGCCACAAAAATGCCCCCCCTCTCTGTTTTAACCCTGTTTCTGTAGTGCAGTGCAGGGGAGAGCCTGGGAGCCTTCCCACCAGCAGTTCTGTGAGGGAAAATGGCGCTGTGTGCTGAGGAGAATAGGCCCCGCCCCCTTTTCGGCAGGCTTCTTCTCCCGTTTTTCTGACAACCTGGCAGGGGTTAAATACATCCATATAGCCCCAGGGGCTATATGTGATGTATTTTTAGCCAGCATAGGTACTTTCATTGCTGCTCAGGGCGCCCCCCCCCAGCGCCCTGCACCCTCAGTGACCGTTGGTGTGAAGTGTGCTGAGAGCAATGGCGCACAGCTGCAGTGCTGTGCGCTACCTTAAGAAGACTGGGAAGTCTTCAGCCGCCGATTTCTGGACCTCTTCTCTCTTCAGCATCTGCAAGGGGGTCGGCGGCGCGGCTCCGGTGACCCATCCAGGCTG
Source organism: Pseudophryne corroboree (assembly GCF_028390025.1). Classification (NCBI taxonomy): domain Eukaryota; kingdom Metazoa; phylum Chordata; class Amphibia; order Anura; family Myobatrachidae; genus Pseudophryne; species Pseudophryne corroboree. Next base: position 391,368,472 of record NC_086450.1, read on the forward strand.
TACCTGTGATCGTCCCTCTGGAGCTAGTGTCCAGTAGCCTAAGAAGCCAATCCATCCTGCACGCAGGTGAGTTCACTTCTTCTCCCCTAAGTCCCTCGATGCAGTGAGCCTGTTGCCAGCAGGACTCACTGAAAATAAAAAAACCTAACAAAACTTTTACTCTAAGCAGCTCTTTAGGAGAGCCACCTAGATTGCACCCTTCTCGGCCGGGCACAAAGATCTAACTGAGGCTTGGAGGAGGGTCATAGGGGGAGGAGCCAGTGCACACCACCTGATCCTAAAGCTTTTACTTTTGTGCCCTGTCTCCTGCGGAGCCGCTATTCCCCATGGTCCTGACGGAGTCCCCAGCATCCACTTAGGACGTCAGAGAAACCTAAATATACTTTCTTTCTAGGTGCTCAGGAGAGCCCCTAGTGTGCATCCAGCTCGGCCGGGCACAAGAATCTAACTGAGGTCTGGAGGAGGGTCTTAGTGGGAGGAGCCAGTGCACACCAGTAGTCTAAAAGCTTTCTTTGTAGTTGTGCCCAGTCTCCTGCGGAGCCGCTAATCCCCATGGTCCTTACGGAGTCCCCAGCATTCACTTAGGACGTTAGAGAAATCTAGAATTCAGGAGCCACTCCATTACATCAAGGAACCCGTTGAAAATATTAAGCAGCTAGACAAGATGCCATATAAATTACTCCAAAATGGGAGGCCGCAGCAAAAATATCCTTAGGTGTACCTAGACGTGTGGCCTGGGATTTGTCTAGCCCTGGGAATAACAAATTCCCTACTATAAAATCTAGGATAACAGAACCCACCAAGGAGCTAGGCAGCTTGAGTCCCCAGGCTGAGTGCTTTTATTGTGGTCCCTGAACTCTGAGTCATAAACAGGACACAGAATAATGTAAAACTCATACCTAAAATCTACAAAATATAGAAATAAATATTATGAGATCAGAAACCTAGCATAATGCTGATATACTGGGTACAACTACGCCTTTCCACACTTCTAAGGGGACTAAAAAATGCTTGCGTATTGTCACACTAGAACCAGCAGGGTTAATGGAAAACCCATTAAAAACAAACAAACAAAAGAACTTGTCTGAGTGTCTCCACAGGGATAGCTGGTCTTGCTACAGGCGCCATCTCAATCGGTTTGTCAGAGAGCAGGTTCCGTAGACCTTAATGTGATATAATGGGAAAGAGAATGGACACTCCACATAGAGATACATTGGACCTCATAAAAATGAATACACCTGGTAACTGCACCGTATTGGGTTTGTCATATATCGGTCATTGTCAAATTAATGAAATAAACTTTCTCATTAAGATATTACACGTACGCCAGTGGTTCCAGACAGAAGGGATAGCTTTGATTTGAAAGATATGTTATGTTCACACAAATCTTTGCTCTTGTTTATAAATGTTATATCACATTGTTCTGTATGCTCTTCTGTGCATCTGTGCTTGTTCTGAAGACATTACATGCCAGGCTGTGTTTAAAGCAATTAACTGAAACAGGAGAAATCTGTATTACCGCTATGGTTCAAAGTACAGGTCATGTGACTATACAGACAGGTGCCGGTCTCTGGTACTGCTTGGCGTATAATGCAATGTATTAAATGAACCTGTACTGTAGCATCAGTGTGTGCTTTGCAATTGTTAGCACATATTGTTCACACCAGACCAACATTTCAGTCTGGTCAAATAAGAGGATGTTAGTGCTTCAGAAGCACTGTAAGTAGCATCCGTGTGTGATAGGAGCATGGTCAGACAGCTGAGAAAAAACCTAGGGATATATTTACTAAAGGCTGATTTTCATCAATTTGAAACAGACTGAAATCTATGTTGTACTTCCACAGCAAAAGAATACATTTAATAACATTTTAAAATGAATATCAAGTATCAATCCCAGAATGAAGGTCTTGGGCTACCTAATCTCCAGCGCTATTTCAACGTTGCCCGATTGAGACGACTAATTGCCTGGCACTCTCCACAAAACACCAAAAGATGGGTTGACATAGAAAGCGACTTGGTAGGCATAACTTCGATTTCACACCTCCCATGGTTACCGCACAAACACTATCCTCACTTTACTTCCCCTTCATGTCTGGGAGACCCTAAAAAAAAAAAATTAAAGCTTTGTACATCCCCGTCCCCCCTCATCCCCCCCTATGGTACATATCTCCAAAGATTTTAACAAGTTGACCCTCCACATTTCCGGTGCAGCCAAATACCAAATAGCCCACAATTGGAAAAACCCCATGACTCCCAGCCGTACAGAACTGCTGAATAGAATTTGGTTTATAGCTAAAATGGAATATATCACAAGCCTTCAAAACAACACAGTAAAAAAATTCCATTCCGTCTGGTTCTCCTGGTATTCCCACCATAATACCCCCCTACAGGGCTCCTCTATTCTTCGCTATGTCACCTACTGTATATAGAGTAAAATTTTGACATTTGTTATTCCTGACTAGCTGCTGGGCTTCCCTTTTTTGGTTCCCCCCCCCCCCCAATCTCACTCCGTGCTCTCCCCCCTTGCCATCCATTACTTCTCATACTTTAACTCTTACTTTCCTGACTCACTCCTCTATTTCTATATGTTGATATGTTTATGAGACTAAGGAATCTGTTATTTCTAAAAATTTATTATCTTATTCGTTTTACTCTGATTCAGCCTCTATTGATTTTATTTTTATTCGTATGCGGACCTTCTATATTGGAGTTTGATGCTTACTGTTTTTTGCCGCTACTCGGTCCGTATTTCTGTCAATTTTATGTCCACGTTTATTCAATGAAATATGTGATATGAAAATCAAAAATCATACGTTAGTAAATGTGTATTTCTGCCCCTGAAACCCAACATCAAATTAGATAAATTTCCATCGATTTGAAATTAATAAAATTGATGAAAATCTTTAGTAAATATACCCTCTATAGTCTAAGTGTCTATCCATTTTACAACTGGGCAAGTTGTTGTTAGCTAATGATACACGGGCTCTGCTCACTCAGGATTCCCCATGTGCAGAAGCACAGAGTGGAGGTGGTGTGAAGGTAGGTATCAGGCAAATGGCAAGGATCCACAGACAGATGTGTCCTCATACATATTTGCTTTAGGGCAGGCCTCACCAACCCATAGCTCTTCAGTTGTTGCTCTGGAGGCACCACATAGCCTTGGCATTCCACAGGCCTCGCGGCTTAGCTGTGCCAATCACCAACATCTGTGTCTTAGTCACGCCACTAAAGCAACAATAAGCGACAAAACTAAACTACTAGAGTACACTAACCACTGAGGCTTGTGGTTCGTGTATGTTTGTGTGCAACTATGTTGCAAATCCGAGTAGAAAAGGTTCCAATACAAGTAGCCGCAGATATTCATCCCGGTAGCCTTCCTGAGCTCTAGCATGCCGCAAAGGGAATCTTGATCACGCTATGATAATTATATGCAGTTATAAGAATATTGGGTGTTTGTTTTGGAAAATTTCACATATCTTACTGTGTATAGCTTCATGGATAAAATGACAGTGGTGTGGAAATCAACTTAGAGTCTGCCGACGGGTGTCTGATCAGCTTTTAAAAGTGTGCCTACATAAGTGGTTCAGAAATTAAGACACTGGTCTGATGGCCCATTTATTAGCTTTTTACTTAAAACTGGCAACTCACCATTCATGGAAGTGGCCTACTGCAGTACTTATCACAAGTGTGTACTTTTTGGGTCTTACCATGGGGAGGTACCAAGGAAGAATTTCGAAGGGCAGGTGGGGGCAGGAGGAGAGTCATTCATGAGAATGTGGGGGTCCTGAAGACATGAGAAGAGGCGGTATCTGGAAGGGAAGGAGTGCTATTCTCTCAGGGGCTGTAGAGGTCTTGCCAAAATTCAGGAGTCTCTTAAATATTTATGAACAGTTAACCAACTGCATAACACAATTACCTGTACTGTTTACCGATCAAAACAAAGGGTAAATAATGCACACATTCTGATTTCAGTTCATTACAGAATGATCTTAGACCTTGAAAACTTTTGTAACTGACCTGAGAGAGTTGACCGTCTCACTTGTTATGGAGATGCTTTGATCAGACGTGCCCATCTGAGATTTCAAGAGTTTAAGTTCTGCTGTTAACTAGACAGTGAGAGAGAAAAAAAATCAGTAAGGTAACTTAATATTTCTAAACGTGTTCTGCATCAGTAAAGCTTTCACTCTGATAAACAACAATATAACACCTCTGATTCACAGCAATCACTGTAGAATATTTAATTCAAGGTCACTGCCATTCTGTATACGGTCATCAGTATTATACAGAATGTTAAATTAACTGCTTCAAATGACAAATTGGAACATCCTCAAATTAAGAGTTGCACACACACATTATATATATATATTTATACACACACACACACATATACATACGCACACACACAGGAGAGAACAGTCGGCACTCCGGGCAGAAAAATCACGGCAGGCAAATAAAAGTAGCGGTCAACATTTCTGGGACCTCTGTCCCTTTTATCAAGACATCAGGGACAGAGGTCCCTGAAACGTTGATCACTACTTCTATTTGCCCGTTGTGATTTATTCTGCCTGGAGTGCCGACTGTTCTCTCCTCTGTACATTACACCTGACGGTGTGAGTAAGGCACCCGGCCAGTTGGTCATAGATTATTCGCAATTGCCGGACTCTTTTTGCATATATATATATATATATATATATATATATATGCATATATATATATATATATATATATACACACATACACACACACACACACACACACACAGGTTGAGTATCCCTTATCCAAAATGCTTGGGACCAGGGGTATTTTGGATATCGAATCTTTCCGAATTTTGGAATAATTGCATACCATAATGAGATATTATGGTGATGGGACCTAAGTCTAAGCGCAGAATGCATTTATGTCTCATATACACCTTATACACACAGCCTGAAGGTCATTTAATACATTATTTTTAATTCTTTTGTGTATTAAACAAAGTTTGTGGACATTGAGCTACAGAAAACAAAGGTTTCACTATCTCAGTCCCACTCAAAAAATTCCATATTTCGGAATATTCCGTATTTCGGAATATTTGGATATGGGATACTCAACCTGTATATATACACACACAATATATATATATATATATATATATATATATATATATATATATATATATACACACACACACAAATGTAGAGATGTGCCTTGTGGGCCCATCCGAGGTGCTGTCCCTGGCTGTGGACAGCGCTGGGGCAGCTTGTCTGTCCCCAGCGCTGGGTGTGCGGCGGCGGGTTTCTGGTGCAGGGATCGGATGTTTCCCTGCACCAGGCTGTCGGCGGCGGGTAGCGGCGCGTCGGCGGCGGGTAGCGGCGCGTCGGCGGCGCTTAAAACTTGGCTCCGTTCTGGCCGCCAATCAGAAGCGCCGCCCGCGGCTTTTCGAATCCGGCGCCGTCCGCGAGCCAATCGCGGGGCGCCGGCCAATCAGAAGCGGGCGCGGCGAGCCAATCGGCGCTCGCCGCGTCACAGGCCCCGCCCCCGGCGTCTGACGTCAGACGCCGGGCGGGAGCAGAAGAGGTGGAGAAGCGCACGGAAGAGCGCTGAAGACGCCGGGCGGGAGCCGAAGACGGAGGGCGCGCGGAAGAGCGCTGAAGAGCTCCGGTGGCCGCGGAAGAGGCCAGAAGACTCCAGGCTCCGGGAAGAAGATGTCCAGCGGCGGCTGGACGCGGAGAAGAGACGGCGGCGCCGCTGGCCAGGACGGGTCAGCGGCAGAAGAGGGTGCCGGAGATCCCTGGACCAGGTGAGGCCTCAGTGAGTCTTATCCCAATCCCCTTCCTTCCTAGACCACCAGGGACGGGCATTAGGCCAGGGGCACAGTTCAGGCACTAGGCCTGTTGCGCAGTTAGAAGTTCGTCACCCCCCCTGATTTGGTGGTTTGGGCATTAGGCCCAGGCCACTGTAATTGACTGTGTAGGCGGGCATTAGGCCCGAGGGCATATAGTGGGCATTAGGCCCAGATTAATAAATGCGCCCCCCCCCAGATGAATAAGGGTGGTACTGGGCGCTAGGCCCAGGCCATCCCGACGTGCACAGAGTAGGCAGGCTTGTAAGCCTGAGCCCCACTCTATAAGGTGACCCTGGGCACTAGGCCCAGGTCACCCAACGGGCAACAAGTTAGGCGGGCGCTAGGCCCGTGGGTGAAGTCAGGCCTCCGGCCTGTGTGCAGTTAGGGGGCGCTAGGCCCAGTGAATAAGTGCCCCGAGGTGAATAAAGGTGGCACTGGGCACTAGGCCCAGGCCACCCTGAGGTGTTAGGTAGGCAGGTCCGCTTTACCTGAGCCCCTCAGAAGAGAGTTCCGGAGGTGGGTGAGCTGTGCAGCCCCCACTACCAGGTGTTCTGAGTCGGGTACCTAAAGGGACAGCACCGTGGTAGTTGCTTGCACTGTGTATCGTGATGTATGTTGTTACCGTGCGGGGTAAAGTGTGAGCTTGTTAAGTGTGTTTAGTTTTGTTGCACCACACCCACAGAGCTAGTTTGAGGGCTCTGCCGTTGTAGTTAGTATAGGGGTGTGACACTAGGCTAGAGTTAGGCCCTGCACGGCTGTTTGCTTGTTTGTTTGCCTCCTTACAGGGACCTGTAAGAGAAGAAGACGTTCGCAGTGCGGAACTGACGGTGAGTGGCATCTGTGTGCGTTTGTCCCTTGTCTGTCCCCGAGCGCCGGAATAGGGATTGCTCACGGACGTGAGAATCCCCTTCATCACACTACGTGCGAGAGCGCATGTGTGTGAAATCTGGGTGGCTGAGGCTTTGTGCCAGTGATGACCTTTCACCCAACCGGTGAAGGTCGCCGTCACCCCTGGGGTATCCCCTTTTCCGGTGGAAGAAGGGTTGATACCCCCCTTAAGGTAAACTATTTTCTCCTCAGCTCGGTCGTTGGTCAGCTCCGAGAGGGAATCGCCGTGTCCGGATCCGACTGAAGATTGCCAGGTCCGTTGAAGGTTCCGGTACCTGAAGGTGAGAGAGAGCGGCGCCTGGTGAGTACCGAAACTACACCTGCACAGCAGCAGGCACCACCACACGCACCGCCGCACCTCTTACACATACACACACACAAGAAAGAACACACACATTTATAGATGCATCATGGCGATGGTTCTGCAATGACAAATATCTACCTACAGCCTCATTTCTTCGAGGTACACTTGCACACAGTTTTTGAAGGTACTAGGCAGGGAGGAGTTATCTGCACAATGGCGTAACTACTGAATGTGCAGGTGGTGCATCTGCTATGGGGCCATGGCTGCTTCCAGGGCCCGCAGCTCCTCCTGCACCATGCCATTGGACACCTCCGAAGCCCGCCGCTCACCCTTCACCCCCAGCCGCAGGGCAGAATGAACGTGGGGGATGTAGCAGTGCCCACACAACAGCAAACAATGGCCCAGACTGTCTCACACGCTCTACCACGCCCCCTACCTGGCCATCAGAAGGGAGTGCAGTGCCGCGATTCGTGGTATTTAAAGGGCAGGGCATAATGTTGTGAAGTGCCCGTCCCCATTAGAGGCCTGTATAGTGAGCAGTAATAGGTAATCTCTCCTGCTCACTCTACCCTGCTCATTCCCACTCTTTCACTCTCTCCCCATCCCTCTCCAATCTCTTGTTCCCCTTTCTGCCTCTCTCCCGCACACTCCCCCCCCCTCTCTCTTGCTCCCCCTGACACTTTTTTTCTGCTGTGCGCACTATTTATCTCTCTCTAAAACTCTCTCCCTCACTCTCCCCAACACTGTAATTTCATCTATCTCTCTGACACTGCATCTCACTCTCTCCCGGGCACTGTTTCTGTCTCCCTGACATACTCTCGGCCTGAAACCTCCCTCTCTCTCGTTCTCCTTGACACCCCTCATCTCACCCTTTCTGTCTCTCACTGACACACTCACTCTTTCCCTCCCTCCCTTCATGACACAATCTCTCACTCCCGCTCGATCACCTCCCTCTCTTACTCCTTCCACCTCTCTCTCACCCTGATGCCGGTCTCATCCCATTCTTTCTCCCTGACAACCTACCTCTCTCTTGCTTCTCTCTTTCTCTATTTTTCCATGAAACCCTCCTCTCTCTCTTCCGTGCTCCTCCATCTCTTTGTCCCCATGATACCCTCTTTGTCTCTCTTTCACTCCCGTCGCACTCTCTCTCTTGCAAAGCGGCATAGTAATGACAACGGGTGGGGGCCCTTTCAAGATTTTGCTATGGGGCCCACACAGTTCTAGTTATGCTCCTGGCTCTGCATATGTGGTAATCTGCGGATGTGACGATAGTCGCAGTGTCGCATAAGCCGCTGCCCAACTGGCAGGTTCTGGCTGTTTGGCTGCGGTGAGAGGCTGCTGAATTCTATCTGAAAATATAGTTTGCATTTTTATTAGATATTTAAAGTGGTCGTAGCTTTTCCTCTATAACTAACATAGCCGCTGACAGTATAGTTCATCATACATAGAAGATAATCAGAATATAGCCATTTCTTGTAGAGCATTGTGCAACAGAAAAATTACTAAGGCGAATATCTAAATATTGACGTAACTCACACCAATAAATAAAATAAATCTCAATCCCTGCTCAGGGGACATAAATTTATGCAGTGGTCTGACAATCCAGCTACGTCTTTTGCTCCTGTGTACAAAAGCAGAGAGGACGAAGAGCAGGAATGTCAGCTCCAGAGTCAGGTGATTTGCTTTGTCAGGTTCACCAACATGAAATATGGCGTCCTTCCTACAGAGATATACAGCAGACAGATTCTATCTACAATAGAGATAGAGCTTTCTTGCTCCAAAACAACTTTAATTAAACGTCAGACCTTGATTATAATGACAGACTAAGTGTTTTATCTTACTGTTATTATTACATGTTAAGTGGAGAAAATTACTTTATATGAACTCAGGGTCAATTTTTTTTTTTGCACTTTTGACAAACGTTCCGTATTTAAATAAAGTAAGTGGCAAGGCAGACTGTATGAATATTGTCACAGGCAATTATTATATATACGGGTACAGCCATCTGCTGATGCCAGTGCAAGATATTAGATTAGGCACCATTCCCCAATCAAATTATAATTTTTTTTTAAAAACCTACAGCAATAGGTTAAACCCTATAGCAATACATTATCCAGGCACCTCAGCGGCCTCTGGACCATACACGTGAGTTTAGCTTGCCTAATGAATGATCTGTCTCTGCTACAGATGTGTTAACTTTTTACGTATAATCATTAAAAAAACAGATTCATGAAAGTTAGATCCTCCACATGGCAGTAACTTGCTTCAAAATAATAAATATGGCTCAAACACGGAAGGTCCCATGAGATTAGTTAGTGAATCGGTGACAAAAAGTACATGACACGCAAAGGTTTTAAGTATACTTATAATCTGCCCCAGGATAGTCACTGGAAGATTTATTTTGGGAGAAGACCGTGTTTATCAATACTGACCAAATGTACTGTCATTCCCCCTTGGGGGTATATTTAATTAAAGTCGGATTCCTTCCGACATGTATTTGTCGGAATGGATCCGACAACCCCTATTCAATCCCCATCTGAATTCGACTTTTTCAAGTCGAATTAATATGGGACGCAGAGGAGGAGAAGGGTGGTGAGCCGCGGGGGGACAGCCGGCGGGCATACAGGAGACATCAGTGCTACGATCAGCGCTACCGTAGCGCTGCAGCAGGATGTCACTCAGCCGTCCGACCTCACGGCAGCTTCCACCCGGCTCCAACAGCGTGCTGGACCTCTCAAGCTCCATCAGGTTGGATGAGAAGCGTCAGTGCACAGCCATTTTCAGATCTCTCCAGAGATGTTCAATCGGATTCAAGTCTGGGCTCTGGCTAGGCCACTCAAGGACATTCACAGAGTCGTCCTGATGCCACTCCTTTGCTATCTTGGCTGTGCGCTTAGGGTGATTGTCCTGCTGAAAGATGAACTATCCCCCCAGTCTGAGGTCAAGAGCGATCTGGAGCTGGTTTTAATCCAGGACGTCTCTGTACATTGCTGCATTCATCTTTCCCTCTATCATGACTAGTCTCCCAGTTCCTCCCGCTGAAAAACATCCCCACAGCATGATGCTGCCACCACCATGCTTCATTGTAGGAACTGTATTGGCCTGGTTTCCTTCAAACATGACGTCTGGCATTCACGCCAAAGAGTTCAATCTTTGTCTCATCAGATCAGTGAATTTTGTTTCTCATGGTCTGATAGTCCTTCAGGTGCATTTTGGCAAACTCCAGGTGGGCTAGCATGTGCTTTTTACTAAGGAGTGGCTTCCGTCTGGCCACTCAACCACACACAGGCCTGATTAGTGGATTACTGCAGAGATGGTTGTCCTTCTGGAAGGTTCTCCTCTCTCCACAGAGGAATGCTGTAGCTCTGACAGAGTGACCATGGTCACCTCCCTGACTAGGGCCCTTCTCCACTGATCGCTCAGTTTAGACGGCCGGCCAGCTCTAGGAAGAGTCCTGGTGGTTTCCGAACTTCTTCTATTTACAGATGATAGAGGCCACTGTACTCATTGGGACCTTCAAAAACAGCAGATATTTTTCTGTACCCTTCCCCAGATTTGTGCCTCGAGACAATCCTGTCTCGGAGGTCTACAGACAATTCCATTGACTTCATGCTTGGTTTGTGCTCAGACATGCACTGTCAAGTGTGGGACCTTATATAGACAGCTGTGTGCCTTTCCAAATCATGCCCAATCAACTGAATTTACCACAGGTGGGCTCCAATTAAGCTGTAGGAACATCTCAGTGGAAACAGGTTGCGCCTGTGCTCAATTTTTTTGCAATACAAGTTCCACAGACTCAGTCACACACAATATACAAGTGTCATATACCAAATTAATCAGCACAGTCTCCTCACGCATCCTAGCCCCAATGCGTTGCAACCAAGATGCATATTAAGAAAGAAAAAAAAAAAGATGCTAAACATTAGCAGAGGCGGACAGAACCTTGCACCTCACTCACGCCAGGCATCTCGTGCTGTATGGCGTATTAAGCCTAGATGTACGAGGACACATCTGTATATATTTGTAATTTTCCATTACATAATCATGTGTCAAGATCACTCTAATAGTGGTGGAAGTCAGTATATTTGCACCAGGTTTCCTACCTATGTGTTTTAAAACCCCAGGACTATTGTGTTGTTTCTGCTGAAAGCTTTTGGCAAGAACCGGATTAGGGTCCTGGAGCTGGATGTCAGAAGAGAGGGCGAGGTTTCCATCCAGTTAGACCCATTTCGGGTGTTTGGGCTTTTAGCCTCACAGAAGGCTAATTAGGGCTTTCAACTGTATAGGTGTGTTAAAAAGGCTGTCAGCTTGACCACTTCTCTCTCATACTGCTTGGGGAAAAGGAGACACTATGGAGTCTCTGTGAGAAACCTGCTCTTGAAATCCAGTGAGCTGTGCCTGGTAAAAACGTATTGTATTGTGTTTTTTTTTTTTTTTTAGTGAGTTTTTAGTGCATAGTTATCACCGGACAGCAAGGTTGTTTATTTTAATGTTTTTTTTCTATTTTTATGCACACAAAAACTGATTGAGGCCAGCTGCACCAAACCAAAAGACTTCTGCAATCTCTCAGCTGTTGCATCCTACCATCTACCCCATAAGATGATACTGGTTATCCCTGAACCCGTTACATATTCTCTCTCTATATACACACACTGCTGTGCCCCCCTCTGCCGCTGTGAAGGGAACTAGATGCGTAGCGTCTAGTTTCCCTTTGTGGAGAGGACCTTTGCTGTGCGGTGCGCAATGACGTTATCGCGCACCGCACAGCATTTCAGCAGCGTTTCTACTGTACAGGGGGCGTAACTGACCACGCCCCCTGTATGAAGCCATGCCCCTATTTCTCGCCCGGGGCGCAAAAAGGCATAGAACCGGCCCTGGCACAGTGGAAGATACAGTGTATATCAGCAGGACAGATCGTCAATTCAAGGCTCGTGTCAAAACAGTACAGTGTGGAAAGATTTCAAAAATATCTCTGTAAGAAACCTGTTCATACAATCAGCTGGTTATTGTTCTAGTATCACAGGATCAAGAAAATTTGGATTTCTCTGGATGCAGTGATGCCATGAAAAAAATTAATGTCAGAAATTACCATTTTTCCTTTCTGCTACCATTAATGTATTATAAATATACAGTGTCATGTGACTAAGTTATGTGGTGAGCAGATGGAGCCTTGGAATACCCACAGAGATCAGTGTGTGACAGGCAGCCATACTTGTCTGCCCTCCAGAGAGATTTTAAGAGAGATAAGGATTTGTAGCAGCAGGAAAGATAGGGACACATCAGTTGCAGACTAAAAAAGGCATTTAGCTTGAAATTTGCTGCTTATAAGTACAGTAAGCAGGCCAGTCCGCGGGATCCCGGGATTTAGCCACAGAAAGTCTGGTACTTCAATCCCGGGATTAGTTCAACAGCAGCTGCGCTGTACTTAGCTCTGCAGCAGCGCAGCCAGTCAATACTGTGCTAAATTGTTTGGGCCCTGGCAGCAGCTTAGGCACAGCCCAGACCATGACCTATTAACGGCAATTTGTGCAGAGTGACATTATAGGGCACAATACAGTAGTGAAGTGGGTGGCTGCTGAGGTGGGCAGAGGAGGGACCCGAAGGTGGAGCGCCTCGCTTTTCGTCCACTGCATGTGACTGTGCCTGAGAGACTGAAGGGGAGATGTAAGAAGCACAGTTAAGTGCCAAAGGCACTATAACCAGCGTTCTCTGACACATACATTGAGCCTCAATATATATGAAAGCAGGTAACGTAGAGAGAAATCATTTTTCTTTCCGTTATCGTCAAACGTGTAATGATTTTGACATTGCCGTGCTATTTTATGGCGAAATGAGTTATTCTGATGCTATTAAAAAAAAAAAAGAGACACGTTATGGTAAGAACTTACCGTTGATAACGTGATTTCTCTTATGTCCACAGGTATCCACAGGATAACATTGGGATATGGTTGAGCGACAGCGGAAATGGCACCAACACGGTCATGAGATTTCTGGCCTCACCATATAGTCCCGCCCACTGACTCAGTCAGATCAGTTCTTTCCACAGCGATTTAGGCAGGAGCATCAGGTAGAGACCTGTTTAAGCGATAAGAACACACTTGCACACCCTTCCATACAAGAAGGAAGAGGTTTAGTGATTGTCTAGATCCTCAAATCAGGTGCGTAAGGGTGGGATCCCTGTGGACATAAGAGAAATCACGTTATCAACGGTAAGTTCTTACCATAACGTCTATTTCTCTGGCTGGGTCCACAGGATTACATTGAGATTCCCAAAGCCAATTTTAGTGGTGGGGACGCTCCTGATTACACAGGAGGACCTTTCGCCCGAAATCTGCATCATGAGAGGCAAAAGTATCCAAGGCGTAATGTCTGATGTATGTGTTTATGGAAGACCATGTGGCTGCCTTACATATCTGTTCTGCTGAAGCACCCTGTTGTGCTGCCCATGAAGGACCTACCTTACGTGTAGAGTGTGCAGAGACATTAGCCAGAGTAGGTAGATCTGCATGAGAATAAGCTTCTGATATTACCATTCGGAGCCATCTTGCCAGCGTCTATTTACTAGCAGGCCATCCTCTTCTATGGAATCCGTAGAGGACGAAGAGAGAATCTGTTTTTCTGATGGTACTAGTACGATCTATGTCGATTCTTAAAGCTCGGACTACGTCCAGCGACGCTTCTCCCGCAGATAGTCCCGATACCTGAAAACCTGGGACTAAAATCTCTTCATTCAGGTGAAACTTTGAAACCACCTTTGGAAGATAACCAGATCTCGTTCTGAGAACTGCTCTGTCTGGAAAAAAACTTAGGAAAGGAGACTTACACGATAACGCTCCTAAGTCTGACACTCTTCTGGCTGACACCATTGGCAGTAGAAAAAGTACTTTAACCGTTAACCATTTAAGATCTGCTCTCTTAAGCGGTTCAAACGGAGGACCCTGGAGGAATTTAAGAACTAAATTCAAATCCCAGGGAGCTGCAGGAGGAACAAATAGAGGTTGAATATGTACAACTCCCTGAAAGAAAGTACGTACATCCTGTAAATAAGCAATCTTTCGCTGAAACCAGTTAATGCTGATACTTGAACTCTCAAGGAAGCAACTTTCAACCCTTTATCCAATCCTGCTTGAAGGAAATCCAAAATCCTGGATACTTTAAAAGACCTTGGATTCAAATTTTTTCCAGTACACCAATGAATATAGGCTTGCCATATTCTATGATACACACGAGCTGAAGAAGGCTTTCTTGCTCTAAGCATAGTTTGGATTACTTGTTTCGAAAATCCTCTTGCTTCTAAGATAGAGGTTTCAACAGCCACGCCGTCAAAGACAGGCGATCCAGATGACTGTCGCAACAAGGACCCTGCATTAGCAGATCTGGACGTTGAGGGAGCAGTATCGGTGCTTCCACAAACATTCTCAGCAGATCTGTGTACCAATGCCTTCTTGGCCAAGCTGGAGCTATTAGAATTATCGCTCCCTTTTCTTGCTTTATTTTTCTCACTACTCTGGGTAACAGAGATATTGGAGGGAACAGATATATCAGATGAAATTTCCATTTTACTGACAGTGCATCTACAAGAACCGCTCCTGGGTCCCTTGTTCTCGATCCGTAACTTGGAACTTTGTTGTTTAGACGAGACGCCATGAGGTAGACCCCATCTGTTCACTAGTGTCTGAAATACTTCTGGGTGTAATGCCCATTCGGTTTCCTGAATGGTGTGTCGACTGAGAAAATCCGTTTCCCAGTTCAGAACACCTGGGACAAACACTGCTGACAATGCTGGGAGATGAAGTTCTGCCCATCTTAGAATGGGAGTTACTTCCTCCATCAGTCTCCTGCTGTGAGTTCCTCCTTGATGATTGAGGTACGCTACTGCTGTCGCATTGTCTGAGCGAATCTGGACTGGTCTTCCTTGCAGACTGTCCTTTGCCTGAACTAGAGCCAAGTAAACGGCCCTTATTTCCAACAGATTTATCGGCAGGCGACTTTCCCTTGCAGTCCATTTTCCCTGGAACCAAAGGCTTCCGAGTACCGCACCCCAGCCTTGCAGTCTGGCATCTGTTGTCAGGACTTGCCATTCTTTTATCCATAAGGGTTCTCCCCTTGTTTAAATGGTCTGTCTGTAGCCACCACGCTAGAGACCTTTTTACGTTTACTGGAAACTTTATCATCTGCTTTTTTTATCGTCTGATGATTTCCATTCCATTTGGTCAGAATAAGGTGCTGCAATGGTCTGGAGTGGAATTGCGCATATTCCACCATGTCGAACGTTGATTCCATCAGACCCAACAGTCGCATTGCTGCATGGACTGACATTGTCTGGGCGTGCAACGCTTCCTGAGCCATGACCTGCACCTTGACTATCTTTTCCTCTGGTAAGAGAACTTTCTGTAGGTCTGAATCCAATATGGCCCCCAAATGAACCATCCGCTGTGACAGATTCAGAGACGACTTTCCCCAATTTATGAGCCATCCGTGTCCCTGTAAACAAACTATTGTCTGTTGAAGATGGTTCAGAAGCAAATCTTGCGAATGTGCTAAGATTAACAGGTCGTCGAGGTATGAGAATATTCTTATCCCCTGTTTGCGCAGACAAGCTGCCATAACCACCATGATCTTGGTAAATACCCTGGGTGCTGCTGCTAGCCCGAAGGGCAAGGCTTAATAATGAAAATGTTCCTGGAGGATGGCAAACCTGAGGTAACACTGATGAGTCAGTGCTATAGGCACATGTAGGTAAGCATCCCGTACATCCAGAGATATCATGTAATCTCCCGGTTCCATAGCCAACATTATGGAGCGTAACGTCTCCATGTGGAACTTCGGGATCCAAATGTATTTAACATTTTTAGATTGTGAATTGGTCGATATGACCCATTTGGCTTCTGGATCAGAAATAGATTGGAGTAAAACCCCTGTCCCCTTTGTGATGGAAGTACTGGGACAATCACACCTGACTGCAGTAATTTTTGGACTGCTTCTTGCGGGGCATTGGCCTTCGACTCTATACAAGACGGGCTGGTGCAAAAAAATCTTTGAGGAAGCTGCCTCCTGAATGGGAACCCATACCCCTGAGATACCACCTTCGGCACCCAAGCATCTGTTGTTGACTGTTGCCATATGTGTGCAAAATGAAGGAGTCGGCCCCCAACCCTGTAATCCTCCAGGCGGAGGCCCGTCTCTTCAGGCTGATGGTTTCTGTTCAGGCTTGGAAGCTGGCTTTTTGCTAGCCCACTGCTTCCTACCCCTGGTTTTGAACTGGGGTTGCTTAGACTCCTCTTTAGCTTTCGCTTTGCTTTGCCAACGAAATGAGCGAAACTTTGAACCCTTGGACTTAGGGTTATAAGTAGCTGGAAATCTGACCTTCTTTGACTCAGCCTCTGATTATAGGATATCAGATAATGGTTTCCCAAACAATATATTAGGCATGAAAGGCAATGCTTCCAATTCTTTCTTGGATTCCGCATCTGCCTTCCAGGTACGTAGCCAAACTGCTGTGTGAGCAGCTACTGTCAAGGCTGAAGCTTTAGAAGCAACTGTACCCATATCAATTACTGCTTCTTCCAAGTATTGGGCAGATTGTCTTAAACGGCTTAAATGATACTCTTGCTCCCTAGTAGGAGAAGAGATGTCACTCTCTAGTTCCTCTATCCATTCGCCCATTGCCTTTGCTACCCAGGCCGAAGCCATAGCAGGTCTTACCACTGCTCCTACTAGAGAAAATACATTTTTCAAAAAGCTATCTAACCCTTCTGTCTGTGACATAATTTAGTGAGGTAGATGACAGTGGTAAAGCAGATTTATGCACAAGTCGCAGAACATGAGCATCTACTTTTGGAGGAACTTCTCTTCGAACAATCCACAGCTGGAAATGGATAATAAGAATTCCATCTTTTCGGAATCTTATATTTCTTACTGGACATCGCCCAAGACTCATCCATCATTTCCGTCAGCTCATCTGATGCTGGGAATTCAGTTTTCACTGATTTTGTTAGTTTAAATACAGGTGCTTTAGATTTTAACACTGTCTTGGCTGGCTCTTCCAAAGAGAGAACAGCCTTCACAGCATTAATAAGTTCAGCTACATCCTCTGAACTAAAACTCTGCGACTGATCATCATACGGAGTATTTGAATATACTGTATCATCATCTGTTGTATCATCTTGTGTAGTCTGCCACATAGACGTATCTGTCTTAGTCTTACCTGTCCCTTGGTTGCTTGTAGAGGCTACTGGAACCAAGCCGTAGGAAGGGAGCTGCATGTATGGGTTAATAGTGTAACCCTTGAGGTGGTGCTACCGGAGCTAACCTGTCCGCTATTGAAGATAGTCTTTGCGAACACATTCCATGGTGGCTCTGTTGGTGGTTGAACCAACTCCTGTTTTTTACTTTGCTGAAAAGCAAAACAGTTCGCACACAAGCCCTCATAAGTGACTAATTGGTCCATACCAATTAACCCTGTCTTACAAGATAAGCATGTTAGGGATGTAGGAGTGCTTGATAAATTCTCCCCGTCACTTTTGCCGCTCACAGACATGGTAATAATCTGTTAATGACTACACAATTTGTGACTGAAAATCACCTATATATGAGTATATAGAAGTGAGATCAATCTGACCACAGTGCACCTGAATTGAGGGTCAGAACAGGACTGACATTACACAGAAAAGTCAGCACACATACTAGCAGTCAGTCACATGTTAAAGCATTAGACATTGCCATATGAGAATACAACCTCCATAACAACTTATAAATAAGTAGGAAAATTGTACTTCTGTTTTTAACTGGTTCTTTTTCAACATAACATGCAGAAAACACAGTAATATACAGATCCTATATGCAATATGTACTAAAAATTAACAATTCATACTAAGTAGAGAACATTTTTAGTACTGTATACCCTTCCTCTGTAGAGCGGGATACAGGGAGACTCACCACACTTCCATATCCAAGCAAATGCACTCGTAAGACGCTGAGTGGATTCAGACGCTACTGATGTACACTACCGCTCCTGATAACTGATAACGGACACAGTCGCTCACTGACGGACACGGATGCTCAGCGACTTCCACGTGTATGCAGACGCTAAGGCCTGTGACTTGGTCTAGGCGGGATCTCTAGTGTACACAACCGCAGCGTCTAAGCTGCGACCGAGTACCCTCGTGGTAGCGTCTGAGCCGGAAGTGAGGTAATTCAGTTCATGGACGGGAGACGCGCGGAAACTGGTCATGAACTCGGAGGAGGGGCGGCCAGGAGATCGTCTGAATCCCCCTGTTGACTTAAACTCTAAGGATCGTGGCCTCTACCTAGTCCTGGCGCCTATGATCCTTGGAGCGTAGCGCTGTCGCACTCGAGATGTTCAGCGCATCAACACACTGTTTGTAGTCTCCACCAAATCAGTATAGCTGTGTCCGGACCCCCTTAGTAAGAGGAAATCCATAGACTTACCATCCCCCCATGCTCCGGCCACAGCCTGGTTACGTCTGCTGGACCTGCTAGTACATCCGACACAGACGCCCGTCGAGACAGCACTATTACCGCGAAGGTAAGCGTTGTTGCGACCCGGTGGGGAGTTGTTGGAGCGACTTTTTCCAGTATGCGTTTAGGACGCTGTTAAGAAAAGTCGCTCAAAAAAAGTAAGTATATAAAAATAAAATAATAAAAACTTCAGGCTGCTTTAACAGCAGCAGCCCTGTGACCATGCGGCTTCCTGCCGCACCAAGCAAAAAACTGATCTGACTGAGTCAGTGGGTGGGACTATATGGTGAAGGCCCCGATGCATACTGGGAGGCCAGAAAGCTCGTGACCGTGTTGGTGCCATTTCCGCTGTCGCTCAACCATATCTCAATGTTATCCTGTGGACCCAGCCAGAGAAATCAGTAAGCGCACTTTTGTGGTTTATCTGTATTTTCTATCACTTATAGGTAGGATTGCCTGAGGCAGCTTCTCTGGGGCCTGGCTGCACACAGGATCTTGTGCATGCACAGAGGGGCCGGCCAGGAGATAAGATACAGTGCAGCAGCAGCAGACTGATGCGCTGTTGGTCAGGCAAGGATCACCAGGGGAGATTGGATATTTTTTCTCCACTCCAGCAGCCAACATGTTAACATAAATGTAGTCCCACCCTTTTTGTCAATGTACCATCGCTTCCCTAAACTTTGTTGTATGCTAAACTAAAACCAAGAGAAAGCAGGTAAAAGATTACTAAAAAATACAAATACCTAATAAAGGGGGTCATTCCGAGTTGTTCGCTCGTTGCCGATTTTCGCAACGGAGCGATTAAGGCGAAAATGCGCATGCGCATGGTACGCAGTGCGCATGCGCTAAGTATTTTAGCACAAAACTTAGTAGATTTACTCACGTCCGAACGAAGAATTTTCATTGTTGAAGTGATCGGAGTGTGATTGACAGGAAGTGGGTGTTTCTGGGCGGAAGCTGACAGTTTTCTGGGAGTGTGCGGAAAAACGCAGGCGTGCCAGGATAAAACGCAGGAGTGGCTGGAGAAACGGGGGAGTGGCTGACCGAACGCTGGGTGTGTTTGTGACGTCAAACCAGGAACGAAACGGACTGAGCTGATCGCAATCTGTGAGTAGGTCTGGAGCTACTCAGAAACCGCTAAGAATTTTCTATTCGCAATTCTGCTAATCTTTCGTTCGCAATTCTGCTAAGCTAAGATACACTCACAGATGGCGGCAGCCTAGCGTGTGCAATGCTGCTAAAATCTGCTAGCGAGCGAACAACTCGGAATGACCCCCAAAGTTCACCACATTTTTACCACAGTATCTGGTAAGTGGAGGCTTCATAGTGTTTCAGATGTGGGAAGCGGCCTTTGTGTGGCCAGCATATCGCAGTCTAAGGAGTGTGCTGCATCCTGCTTGCTAATTTCCGCTAATAAGATCAACCATGCAACACGTAGAAAAATACAGGCAAAGGGTGGTTATTACATATTGATACTGACAGCCCGAACGACAAAAGGCACCGTGATTTGTGTTACAATATGCTTTATACTGCATCTAAAGAGTAATGAGATGCATAACTAAAAGAAAAAAATCAAACAACTTAAATAAAAGACAAAAGGAAAATTTACACAAACATCTAAAATGAAACACAGGACCCGCTACGATAAAATTCTTTCAGATCAATCCTATTCCAAACCTCAGCTAGACAGAGGCGCGAGGTGCAGGCCAATATTCCTGTGCTTTTCAACACCACTGTTTATTCAGAAACTGATAAGATTATCATAGCAAAAAATGTTTCCCTCAATTTTCTGATTAGGCCTCTTATCGGCAGCTGGCTCAGTCTATCAAAGCCAGCTGGGAGGAGAGAAGAGCTGTGCTATTCACACATATATAGAACTGCAAATGGAAGGTATGCCGTCTCCAGCTCGCTCCTGCAAAGAGATTCATTATTCTCCGTCTTCCAGGCTTTAGATCTGCGCAGGCAGTGACTCGGGGGAGAAGTACAGAAGGAAACAGCGCTATACATGAGAAATGCCATCACAATATTAAACACCACTAGCACCAGCCTACAATTTAAACCTGTTTCTGTTTCTCGATCCAAATGAGCAAAATGACTGTAAGCCTTTGAAAAGTAGTAAGGAGCCAATGTACGCTTGGATCATATATTTCATAGAGTACAGTAACATCATATAATTAACGAGGAACACTTGCTATTGTCCCAACACTCCAGTGGCCTGCATGCTCGAGGCATTCCCTGAGCCTTTGAGTCTGGAGAATATTCCAAGTAGGCTTCAAATCCCAGCAGTGGCTATTCCAACCATCAGAGACTGAACACCGTCAGTCTCGCTTCCCTTGGTAATTCTTCCAGTGTCAGAGCAGCCTCGAGCCAGCAGGAGGGATCCAGGATAAAGTCCCTCGTGGGTCAGCTCATTGCTGGATTGGATCTAGATAGAGTTTTCCTGGAGATTAATTCCACCCAATGCTCACCAGGGATTAGACAGGGTGATTCATGTACAGTAATATGTGGTATGTATACACAGTACTATACACAGTAATGCAATTTAAATGCCACTGGTGTTTGATATAGAATGTGGAAATGCCAATAAGTGGGAGAACATACAGATGTGTTGTACCTGGATATCACGTGAGGAGCGGCAGACCAGGAAGCTGTGCAAACCCCACAGGGAGTAGATGCTTTGTGATGGCGTGACTAACCCTATGGCAGAGTGGACCGGCGCACCGATAAGCTTGATCCATTCCCTTCATTGGCATATACACTAGTGATGAGCGGGTTCGGTTCCTCGGAATCCGAACCCCCCCGAACTTCAGCCTTTTTACACGGATCCGAGGCAGACTCGGATCTTCCCGCCTTGCTCGGTTAACCCGAGCGCGCCCGAACGTCATCATCCCGCTGTCGGATTCTCGCGAGGCTCGGATTCTATCGCGAGACTCGGATTCTATATAAGGAGCCGCGCGTCGCCGCCATTTTCACACGTGCATTGAGATTGATAGGGAGAGGACGTGGCTGGCGTCCTCTCCATTTATAGAGAAGAGAGTAGAGAGTTAGAGACACTATTTACTAATTTTGGGGAGCATATTAGGACTGGAGTACTACTACTTGCTGATAGTGTGACCAGTGACCATTGACCACCAGTTTAATTAATCCGTTCTCTGCCTGAAAAAAAACGATACACAGTGTGACACAGTCACATACCATATCTGTGCTCAGCCTCAGTGTGCTGCATCATCATATGTAATACTGTATATCTGACTGTGCTGAGTGCTCACTGCTCACGCAGCTTAATTGTGGGGGAGACTGGGGAGCAGTTAGAGCAGGAGTACATAAATAATATATTTTAAGTACAGTGCACACTTTTGCTGCCAGAGTGCCACACTGCCAGTGTGACTGACCAGTGACCACCAGTATATTGTGATTGTCTGCTTAGGACGGAGTACTACTTGCTGATAGTGTGACCAGTGACCAGTGACCACCACCAGTTTAATTAATCCGTTCTCTGCCTGAAAAAAAACGATACACAGTGTGACACAGTCACATACCATATCTGTGCTCAGCCCAGTGAGCTGCATCATATGTAATACTGTATATCATTATCTGACTGTGCTGAGTGCTCACTGCTCACACAGCTTAATTGTGGGGGAGACTGGGGAGCAGTTATAGCAGGAGTACATATTTTAAGTACAGTGCACACTTTTGCTGCCAGAGTGCCACTGCCAGTGTGACTGACCAGTGACCACTGACCACCAGTATATTGTGATTGTCTGCTGACCACCAGTATATTGTGATTGTCTGCCTGAAAAAGTTAAACACTCGTCGTGTGGTGTTTTTATAAACGCATTCTGCAGACAGTGTCCAGCAGGTCCGTCATTACATAATATATACCTGTCCGGATGCAGTACTAGTGTGATATATATATATATATATATATATATATATATATATATATTAATTTTATCTCATTATCATCCAGTCTATATTAGCAGCAGACACAGTACGGTAGTCCACGGCTGTAGCTACCTCTGTGTCGGCAGTCGCTCGTCCATCCATAATTGTAAACCACCTACCCGTGGTTTTTTTTTTTCTATCTTCTTGATACTAGTAGCTTACTTTAGGAGTCTGCAGTGCTGACAGACAGTGTCCAGCAGGTCCGTCATTACATAATATATACCTGTCCGGCTGCAGTACTAGTGTGATATATATATATATATTTTAATTTTATCTCATTATCATCCAGTCTATATTAGCAGCAGACACAGTACGGTAGTCCACGGCTGTAGCTACCTCTGTGTCGGCAGTCGCTCGTCATCCATAAGTATACTAGTATCCATCCATCTCCATTGTTTACCTGAGGTGCCTTTTAGTTGTGCCTATTAAAATATGGAGAACAAAAATGTTGAGGTTCCAAAAATAGGGAAAGATCAAGATCCACTTCCACCTCGTGCTGAAGCTGCTGCCACTAGTCATGGCCGAGACGATGAAATTCCATCAACGTTGTCTGCCAAGGCCGATGCCCAATGTCATAGTACAGAGCATGTAAAATCCAAAACACCAAATATCAGTAAAAAAAGGACTCAAAAATCTAAAATAAAATTGTCGGAGGAGAAGCGTAAACTTGCCAATATGCCATTTACCACACGGAGTGGCAAGGAACGGCTGAGGCCCTGGCCTATGTTCATGGCTAGTGGTTCAGCTTCACATGAGGATGGAAGCACTCAGCCTCTCGCTAGAAAAATGAAAAGACTCAAGCTGGCAAAAGCACAGCAAAGAACTGTGCGTTCTTCGAAATCCCAAATCCACAAGGAGAGTCCAATTGTGTCGGTTGCGATGCCTGACCTTCCCAACACTGGACGTGAAGAGCATGCACCTTCCACCATTTGCACGCCCCCTGCAAGTGCTGGAAGGAGCACCTGCAGTCCAGTTCCTGATAGTCAGATTGAAGATGTCAGTGTTGAAGTACACCAGGATGAGGAGGATATGGGTGTTGCTGGCGCTGGGGAGGAAATTGACAAGGAGGATTCTGATGGTGAGGTGGTTTGTTTAAGTCAGGCACCCGGGGAGACACCTGTTGTCCGTGGGAGGAATATGGCCATTGACATGCCTGGTGAAAATACCAAAAAAATCAGCTCTTCGGTGTGGAAGTATTTCAACAGAAATGCGGACAACATTTGTCAAGCCGTGTGTTGCCTTTATCAAGCTGTAATAAGTAGGGGTAAGGACGTTAACCACCTCGGAACATCCTCCCTTATACGTCACCTGCAGCGCATTCATAATAAGTCAGTGACAAGTTCAAAAACTTTGGGCGACAGCGGAAGCAGTCCACTGACCAGTAAATCCCTTCCTCTTGTAACCAAGCTCACGCAAACCACCCCACCAACTCCCTCAGTGTCAATTTCCTCCTTCCCCAGGAATGCCAATAGTCCTGCAGGCCATGTCACTGGCAATTCTGACGAGTCCTCTCCTGCCTGGGATTCCTCTGATGCATCCTTGCGTGTAACGCCTACTGCTGCTGGCGCTGCTGTTGTTGCTGCTGGGAGTCGATGGTCATCCCAGAGGGGAAGTCGTAAGACCACTTTTACTACTTCCACCAAGCAATTGACTGTCCAACAGTCCTTTGCGAGGAAGATGAAATATCACAGCAGTCATCCTGCTGCAAAGCGGATAACTGAGGCCTTGGCATCCTGGGTGGTGAGAAACGTGGTTCCGGTATCCATCATTACTGCAGAGCCAACTAGAGACTTGTTGGAGGTACTGTGTCCCTGGTACCAAATACCATCTAGGTTCCATTTCTCTAGGCAGGCGATACCGAAAATGTACACAGACCTCAGAAAAAGAGTCACCAGTGTCCTAAAAAATGCAGCTGTACCCAATGTCCACTTAACCACGGACATGTGGACAAGTGGAGCAGGGCAGGGTCAGGACTATATGACTGTGACAGCCCACTGGGTAGATGTATGGACTCCCGCCGCAAGAACAGCAGCGGCGGCACCAGTAGCAGCATCTCGCAAACGCCAACTCTTTCCTAGGCAGGCTACGCTTTGTATCACCGGTTTCCAGAATACGCACACAGCTGAAAACCTCTTACGGCAACTGAGGAAGATCATCGCGGAATGGCTTACCACAATTGGACTCTCCTGTGGATTTGTGGCATCGGACAACGCCAGCAATATTGTGTGTGCATTAAATCTGGGCAAATTCCAGCACGTCCCATGTTTTGCACATACCTTGAATTTGGTGGTGCAGAATTATTTAAAAAACGACAGGGGCGTGCAAGAGATGCTGTCGGTGGCCAGAAGAATTGCGGGACACTTTCGGCGTACAGGCACCACGTACAGAAGACTGGAGCACCACCAAAAACGCCTGAACCTGCCCTGCCATCATCTGAAGCAAGAAGTGGTAACGAGGTGGAATTCAACCCTCTATATGCTTCAGAGGTTGGAGGAGCAGCAAAAGGCCATTCAAGCCTATACAATTGAGCACGATATAGGAGGTGGAATGCACCTGTCTCAAGCGCAGTGGAGAATGATTTCAACGTTGTGCAAGGTTCTGCTGCCCTTTGAACTTGCCACACGTGAAGTCAGTTCAGACACTGCCAGCCTGAGTCAGGTCATTCCCCTCATCAGGCTTTTGCAGAAGAAGCTGGAGACATTGAAGGAGGAGCTAACACAGAGCAATTCCGCTAGGCATGTGGGACTTGTGGATGGAGCTCTTAATTCGCTTAACAAGGATTCACGGGTGGTCAATCTGTTGAAATCAGAGCACTACATTTTGGCCACCGTGCTCGATCCTAGAATTAAAACCTACCTTGGAGCTCTCTTTCCGGCAGACACAAGTCTGCTGGGGTTCAAAGAACTGCGGGTGAGAAAATTGTCAAGTCAAGCGGAACGCGACCTGTCAACATCTCCTCCTTCACATTCTCCCGCAACTGGGGGTGCGAGGAAAAGGCTCAGAATTCCGAGCCCACCCGCTGGCGGTGATGCAGGGCAGTCTGGAGCGACTGCTGATGCTGACATCTGGTCCGGACTGAAGGACCTGTCAACGATTACGGACATGTCGTCTACTGGCACTGCATATGATTCTCTCCCCATTGAAAGAATGGTGGAGGATTATATGAGTGACCGCATCCAAGTAGGCACGTCAGACAGTCCGTACTTATACTGGCAGGAAAAAGAGGCAATTTGGAGGCCCTTGCACAAACTGGCTTTATTCTACCTAAGTTGCCCTCCCACAAGTGTGTACTCCGAAAGAGTGTTTAGTGCTGCCGCTCACCTTGTCAGCAATCGGCGTACGAGGTTACTTCAAGAAAATGTGGAGAAGATGATGTTCACTAAAATGAATTATAATCAATTCCTCCGTGGAGACATTGACCAGCAGCAATTGCCTCCACAAAGTACACAGGGAGCTGAGATGGTGGATTCCAGTGGGGACGAATTGATAATCTGTGAGGAGGGGGATGTACACGGTGATATATCGGAGGATGATGATGAGGTGGACATCTTGCCTCTGTAGAGCCAGTTTGTGCAAGGAGAGATAAATTGCTTCTTTTTTGGTGGGGGTCCAAACCAACCCGTCATTTCAGTCACAGTCGTGTGGCAGACCCTGTCACTGAAATGATGGGTTGGTTAAAGTGTGCATGTCCTGTTTATACAACATAAGGGTGGGTGGGAGGGCCCAAGGACAATTCCATCTTGCACCTCTTTTTTCTTTAATTTTTCTTTGCGTCATGTGCTGTTTGGGGAGTATTTTTTTGAAGGGCCATCCTGCGTGACACTGCAGTGCCACTCCTAGATGGGCCAGGTGTTTGTGTCGGCCACTAGGGTCGCTTAGCTTACTCACACAGCTACCTCATTGCGCCTCTTTTTTTCTTTGCGTCATGTGATGTTTGGGGGGTGTTTTTTGGAAGGGCCATCCTGCGTGACACTGCAGTGCCACTCCTAGATGGGCCAGGTGTTTGTGTCGGCCACTTGGGTCGTTGAGCTTAGTCACACAGCTACCTCATTGCGCCTCTTTTTTTCTTTGCTTCATGTGCTGTTTGGGGAGTGTTTTTTGGAAGGGCCATCCTGCGTGACACTGCAGTGCCACTCCTAGATGGGCCAGGTGTTTGTGTCGGCCACTTGGGTCGCTGAGCTTAGTCACACAGCTACCTCATTGCGCCTCTTTTTTTCTTTGCGTCATGTGCTGTTTGGGGAGTGTTTTTTGGAAGGGCCATCCTGCGTGACACTGCAGTGCCACTCCTAGATGGGCCAGGTGTTTGTGTCGGCCACTTGGGTCGTTGAGCTTAGTCACACAGCTACCTCATTGCGCCTCTTTTTTTCTTTGCATCATGTGCTGTTTGGGGAGTGTTTTTTGGAAGGGCCATCCTGCGTGACACTGCAGTGCCACTCCTAGATGGGCCAGGTGTTTGTGTCGGCCACTTGGGTCGCTGAGCTTAGTCATCCAGCGACCTCGGTGCAAATTTTAGGACTAAAAATAATAGTGAGGTGTGAGGTGTTCAGAATAGACTGAAAATGAGTGAAAATTATGGTTTTTGAGGTTAATAATACTTTGGGATCAAAATGACCCCCAAATTCTATGATTTAAGCTGTTTTATAGGTTTTTTTTTAAAAAACACCCGAATCCAAAACACACCCGAATCCGACAAAAAAAATTCGGTGAGGTTTTGCCAAAACGCGTTCGAACCCAAAACACGGCCGCGGAACCGAACCCAAAACCAAAACACAAAACCCGAAAAATTTCAAGTGCACATCCCTAATATACACCACAGGCTAGCCAACACCCATATTCAAGTGGCTGCCACAGCTCCCGGCATCATAATGTTCAAAACCACTGATGAAAAGTATAAAGACTAGGAACTGAAAATTAAAAATGTTTCTGCAAGGTCACAAATCATAAAGCAAACTAACAGTAACACAAGACTAATATGGAAACCCTACAAAAAACAAAAAAAACAAATCAGAGGGTTCTGTTATTTTCCCAGCAGCCACCTTTACAATCAAGCTGCTATAAAGTAAAATCATATTGGTTAAGCCATCAATATCATTTATATGAACATCACGGGCTGGGTACAAAAACACCCCGACGCCCAGCATGCCAAAGATTAGAATCCCGGCAGCGGCATCCAGAATTCAAAATCCCAATGGATTTTGGTATGTATTGTAACCCTAACCCAACCCTCCCGCAGCCTAATGCTAAACGTCCAGTGCTGCAGCCTAACGCTAACCATCCCTTCCCACAGCCTAACGCTAATCATACCTTCCCACAGCCTAACGCTAACCATCCCTTCCCACAGCCTAATTTTAACCATCCCTTCCCACAGCCTAACGCTAATCATCCCTTCCCACAGCCTAACGCTAATCATCCCTTCCCACAGCCTAACGCTAACCGTCCCTTCCCACAGCCTAACACTAACCGTCCCTTCCCACAGCCTAACGCTAATCATCCCTTCCCACAACCAAACGCTAATCATCCCTTCCCACAACCAAACGCTAATCATCCCTTCCCACAACCAAACGCTAATCGTCTCTTCCCACAACCAAACGCTAATCGTCCCTTCCCTAACCGTCCCTTCCCACAGCCTAACGCTAACCGTCCCTTCCCACAGCTTAACGCTAACCGTCCCTTCCCACAGCCTAACGCTAACCGTCCATTCCCACAGTCTAACGCTAACCATCCCTTCCCACAGCCTAACGCCAACGTCCCTTTCCACAGCCTAACGCTAACCGTCCCTTCCCACAGCCTAACGCTAACCGTCCCTTCCCACAGCCTAACGCTAACCATCCCTTCCCACAGCCTAACGCTAACCATCCCTTCCCACAGCCTAACGCTAACCATCCCTTCCCACAGCCTAACGCTAACCATCCCTTCCCACAGCCTAATTTTAACCATCCCTTCCCACAGCCTAACGCTAATCATCCCTTCCCACAACCAAACGCTAATCGTCCCTTCCCACAACCAAACGCTAATCGTCCCTTCCCTAACCGTCCCTTCCCACAGCCTAACGCTAACCGTCCCTTCCCACAGCCTAACGCTAACCGTCCATTCCCACAGTCTAACGCTAACCATCCCTTCCCACAGCCTAACGCCAACGTCCCTTTCCACAGCTTAACGCTAACCGTCCCTTCCCACAGCTTAACGCTAACCGTCCCTTCCCACAGCCTAACGCTAACCGTCCCTTCCCACAGCCTAACGCTAATCGTCCCTTCCCACAGCCTAACGCTAACCGTCCCTTCCCACAGCCTAACACTAACCGTCCCTTCCCACAGCCTAACGCTAACCATCCCTTCCCACAGCCTAACGCTAACCATCCCTTCCCACAGCCTAACGCTAACCATCCCTTCCCACAGCCTAACCATCCCTTCCCACAGCCTAACGCTAACCATCCCTTCCCACAGCCTAACGCTAACCATCCCTTCCCACAGCCTAACGCTAACCATCCCTTCCCACAGCCTAACGCTAACCGTCCCTTCCCACAGCCTAACGCTAACCGTCCCTTCTCACAGCCTATCGCTAACCGTCCCTTCCCACAGCCTAACGCTAACCGTCCCTTCCCACAGCCTACGGATAACCGTCCCTTCCCACAGCCTAACGCTAACAATCCCTTCCCACAGCCTAATGCTAACCATCCCTTCCCACAGCCTAACGCTAACCATCCCTTCCCACAGCCTAACGCTAACCATCCCTTCCCACAGCCTAACGCTAACCGTTCCTTCCCACAGCCTAACGCTAACTGTCCCTTCCCACAGCCTAACGCTAACCGTCCACTCCCACAGCCTAACGCTAACCGTCCACTTCCACAGCCTAACGCTAACCATCCCTTCCCACAGCCTAACGCTAACCGTCCCTTCCCACAGCCTAACACTAACCGTCCCTTCCCACAGCCTAACGCTAACTGTCCACTCCCACAGCCTAACGCTAACCGTCAGGATCTGTCAGGATTTTGAGCGTTGGAATTCTAACCGTCAGCATGCTGAGTGCCGGGATATTCACTACATCCCGAACGTCACTTTAGAATAGTGTTTCCTTAACTGTGTCCTTGAAGCACACTAGCAGCCCTGATTGTTAGGGTATCCATGCTGGAGCACAGGTGACTAACCCCTGAGGGGATTCCCACCTGTGCTGCACCCAAGTTTTAATGCATTTTTCCAAAACAAAAGTCTATGCAGAGGTTTTGTAATAAAATCTGTGCCTATATCCATTGTTTTGGTTTGAATTTACAGAAAACATACGTGTAAAAGGTGCAAACACACTGGCAAGCTATTGAATGGCCGCTATATTGCAGGTCTGTCGGCCAGTGTGTATGAGCAATATGCCTGTGAACGCCGTCATTCACAGCTGACGACCAATATATCCAACGTGCTATATGTATGGGCGGTCAGCTGACCCTGTACAGTTGCTGCAGGCGCTGACGGTGATTGACAGCAAACTGGGCGGGTGCATGTACAGTAAATGCCCGCTCAGTTGGTGACATCAGTACCGACAGATCAGGCAGTGTGTATGCACAACACACTGCCCGGTCCGTCTGTACATATATCTACAAGTGTGTACCCAGCATTAGGGTGAATATGTTGGTATCTTTAAAGTAAATAAAAAAAAAAAAATAATGACTTTCTTCCAGTAACTGCCTATGATTTGCACATCCTTTATTAGTTAAACTGGCTGCAATCTCTACGGTCAAAGCTGCATTCAATGCCCACCCCCCCACCGCCTGTTTTTGGTTGATTTAGAACAGCTGTTGGGTACTGAGAAAACACATTTACTTTATATTTAGATTGTTATTGGATTTAGTAAGATCATAATTTTTTCATGTTTTTATCTGATCCACCAGGTGTCAAAGTCTCTGCTCATTGTGCCAAGAGATGAAAGGTGTACTGAGCCGATCTTCCTTCAACCCCTTATTTTCACTGCTGACGGCGTCTGAGTGATAACGGGAGTTGCTAGCAGCCATGGAGTACGCTGGGGAATGTAGGGCCACGCATAATGCCACAGCTTGACTTGTTAGCAATACAGATCATCTTGCCGGCCAGAAAGCCTACATTTTTGCAGGGGGTGTCAATAGGGAATTTACAAATCAAATATATAGATAAAATAGTATGTGCTCTTCTGATAATGCAAATAATTAGCTTGAGCGCAGTTTATAATGTGTAATAACATTTCTCATACGTCCTAGAGGATGCTGGGGATGCTTCAAGAACCATGGGGTACAGACGGGATCCGCAGGAGACATGGGCACACTATAAGACTTTGAATGGGTGTGAACTGGATCCTCCCTCTATGCCCCTCCTCCAGACTCCAGTTAGATTCTGTGCCCAGCGAGACTGGATGCACACTGGGGAGTTCTCCAGAGTTTCTCAGGGAAAAGACTTTATTAGGTTTGTTATTTTCAGGGAGACCTGCTGGTTACAGGCTCCCTGCATCATGGGACTGAGGGGAGAGAAGCAGACCTACTTCTTAAGAGTTCAAGGGCTCTGCTTCTTAGGCTACTGGATACCATTAGCTCCAGAGGGTTCGATCACTTGGTACGCCTAGCTGCTTGTTCCCGAAGCCGCACCGTCACCCCCCCTCACAGAGCCAGAAGATTGAAGCCGGGTGAGTATGAGAAGATCAGAAGACTTCAGTGACTGCAGAAGATGGCGTTTGAGGTACCGCACTGCGCGCTATGCTCCTACACTGATCTCGGCACTGCAGGGTGCAGGGCGCAGGGGGGGCCCTGGGCAACATGGGGGACCTCAAACAGCACTGGCATAGATTATAACAGTGCCCAGGCACTTGTTAAGGGACCCCCGCCAGTATAAAGATTTTTTGAGCGGGACTGAAGCGCGCCATATAGTGGACGGGGCTTAGCCGCATAGCTCTGACCAGCGCCCTTTTTCTCTTCACAGAATGCTGCAGAGACGCTGGCCCTGACCTCCACACTGCTGTGAAAGTAACAGGGTGCAAAATGGGGGGGCACTAGTGGTGGTGATTTATTATATCTATAAAAAGCGCTAGCAGGTCTGGGCAGTCTTGTTACTGACTTCAGTACCGGGATAGGCGCTGGGTGTGAGATGGCAGAACTCTCTTTGTGTGTCTCTGGCAGGTTTCATTGTGGGTCTGTCTCCTATAGCCCCAGTGTGGTTGTGGCTGTCGGTACGTGTGTGCGCCGACATGTCTGAGGCTGAATGCTCTTCCCAGGAGGAGGCTGGTGTGGGGACAGACAGTTCTGTGAGAGTGACAGTGTCGGCACCGCCAACGGATGATTGGGTCAATATGTAAAGTGTTTTAAACACAAATGTATTAGTCTAAGAACCAGACATGGAGGAAATCCATGGAAGATGCTTTGTCACAGACCCAGACCCCTTCGGGGTCACAGAAACGTGCTTTTACCCAAATAGCAGATACAGATACCAACACGGACTCTGATTCCAATGTCTACTATTGTGATGCCAGATTACATCCGAAACTGGCTAATACCCATTTTCCACTAGCTTTTTTAAACCCCCGCCCCGCGCATTTACCCGTGTTTTTCCCTAGTGGAAACGGGTCCCCCGGCAAATTCCCGGATCAAGTGATCCGGGAATCCTACCCTGGAAGCTAGCAGGGTTGAACACGTGTTCTACCCGGCTCCCGTTCACAGTGCATAGGGAGGGCGGCGCTGGGAGATCATGTGATCTCCCAGCGCCGCCCCTGCCGCGTCACCAACCCGGCAATTGCTGGGTTGGTGAACACTGTCTGCAGGGGGCTGTAGCACGGGTCGCAGCCATGTCAGGCGACACGGCTGCGACCCGTGCTACGCTAGTGGAAAAGGGGTATGAGTATTCAGTACATGATTGTGGCGATAAAAGACGTATTACATATCACTGAGGACCCTGCTGTTCCTGATACTAGGGTCTGTATGTTTAAAGGGAAAAAACCTGAGGTAACGACGTTTCCTCCCTCTCATGAATTGAACGCACTTTTTGAAAAAGCTTGGGAAAATCCTGACAAAAAGATACATGTTCCCAAAAGAATTCCAATGGCATATCCGTTCCCCTCTGGGGACAGGGAAAGGTGGGAGTCAATCCCCACGGTAGACAAAGCTTTATCGCGTCTATCCAAAAAGGTAGCGCTTCCGTCCACTGACACGGCAGCTCTAGAGGATCCTGCGGATCGTAAGCATGAAAATACCCTGAAATCCATTTATGTCACTACAAGGTCACTACTCAGGCCTGCTGTTGCTTCGGCTTGGGTAAGTAGCGCTATTGAAAAGTGGCCAGATAACTTGTCCTCTGAGGTAGATACCCTAGACAGGGATAGTGTGATTTTGACTTTGTGTCACATCAAGGACGCTGCAGCATATTTAAAAGAAGCTGTAAGGGATAATGGCCTTTTGGGATCAAGGGCCAATGCCATGGCAGTCCCAGCAAGGAGAGCATTGTGGATTCATCAATGGAATGTTGATGCTGACTCTAAGAAGGCGATGGAGTCTCTACCGTTTAACGGTAAGGTCTTGTTTGGTGACGGCCTCACTGAAATGGTGTCTACGGCTACCGCGGGTAAGTCATCTTTTTTACCTTATGTTTCTGCACAGCAGAAGAAATCGCCTCACTATCAGATGCAGTCCTTTCGGCCCAACAAATTCAAAAAAGGACGTGGGTCCTCCTTCCTTGCTGCGAGGGGGAGAGGAAGGGGAAAAAGGTCACAAGCTGTGGCAAGTTCCCAGGAGCAGAAGTCCTCCCCGGCTTCTACCAAATCCACCGCATGACGCTGGGGCTCCTCTGCGGGAGTCCGCTCCAGTGGGGGCACGTCTTAAACTCTTCAGTCAGGTCTGGGTGCGCTCCGACCTGGATCCTTGGATAGTAGACATAGTAACCCAAGGGTACAAGTTAGAGTTTCAAGATGTGCCCCCTCACCGATTTTTCAAATCGGCCTTGCCAGCTTCTCTTCCAGAAAGGGAGATAGTAAGCGCTGCGATACTAAAGTTGTGTCAAAATCAAGTGATTGTCACGGTACCCCCGTATCAACAGGGGGAAGGTTTTTATTCGAGCCTGTTCGTGGTCCCGAAGCCGGATGGCTCAGTCAGACCGATTCTAAACCTAAAATCCCTCAATTTCTTTCTGAAAAGTTTAAAGTTCAAGATGGAGTCTCTATGAGCAGTGATCTCCAGTCTGGAGGAGGGGGATTTTATGGTGTCGGTCGACATAAAAGATGCCTACTTACATGTCCCCATATATCCTCCACATCAGGCTTACCTGAGATTTGCTGTGCAGGATTGTCAATACCAATTTCAGACGTTGCCAGTTGGTCTGTCCACGGCTCCGAGGATTTCCACCAAAGTAATGGCGGAAATTATGGTTCTCCTGCGAAAGCAGGGAATCACAATTATCCCGTACTTGGACGATCTCCTCATAAAGGCAAGGTCCAAGGAGCAATTGTTGAGGAATGTTGCTCTTTCACTGACGATTTTGCAACAACACGGTTGGCTCCTAAATTTGCCAAAATTACAGTTGGATCCAACGACATGGCTGTCGTTCCTGGGTATGATTCTGGATACAGAATTGCAGAGAGTTTTTCTTCCAGTGGAAAAAGCTTTGGAAATACAGAACATGGTAAAACAGATTCTGTAACCGGCAAAGGTATCAGTTCTTCACTGCACTCGGTTGCTGGAGAAGACGGTGGCGGCCTACGAGGCCATTCCGTAAGGCAGATTCCAGGCCAGGGTGTTTCAGTGGAACCTGCTGGACCAGTGGTCCGAGTCTCACCTGGACATGCACCGGAAAATAATTCTATCTCCCAGGACCAGAATTTCCCTTCTATGGTGGCTGCACAGTTCTCACCTTCTGGAGGGAGGCAGGTTCGGGATTCAGGATTGGATCCTGGTGACCACGGATGCAAGCCTCCGAGGCTGGGGAGCAGTCACACAGGGAAGAAACTTTCAGGGGAAGTGGTCAAGCCAGGAAGCTTGTCTACACATAAACATTCTGGAACTAAGAGCCATCCGAAACGGCATACTGTACTGCAAGCAGAACATCTTCTTCGAGGTCTGCCGATCTTGATTCAGTCAGACAACATGACAGCAGTGGGTACATAAACCGCCAAGGCGGAACAAAGAGCAGAGCGGCGATGGCCAAGGCCACGAAGATTCTTCGCTGGGCGGAAAGACATGTCAGCGCTCTGGCAGCGGTCTTCATTCCAGGAGTGGACAACTGGGATGCAGACTTCCTCAGCAGACACGATCTCCATCCAGGAGAGTGGGGTCTTCATCAAGAGGTCTTTGCAGAAGTGACAAGTCGTTGGGGAGTTCCTCAAGTGGACATGATGGCGTCCCGCCTCAACAAGAAACTTCAGAGATATTGTTCCAGGTCAAGGGACCCTCAGGCGATAGCGGTGGACTCCCTAGTGACACCGTGGGTGTTTCAGTCGGTCTATGTGTTCCCTCCACTTCCACTCATTCCAAAGGTGATAAAAATTATAAGAACAACAAGTGTTCAGGCGATCCTCATTGTTCCAGATTGGCCAAAAAGGGCCTGGTATCCAGATCTTCAGGAGTTGCTCATAGAAGATCCCTGGCCTCTTCCTCTTCGGGAGGAACTGTTGCAACAGGTGCCATGCGTGTATCAGGACTTACCACGGCTGCGTTTGATGGCGTGGCGGTTGAGCGCCGGATCCTAGCCCGAAAGGGTATTCCCAGTGAAGTCATTCCTACACTTCTTCAAGCTAGAAAAGAAGTAACGGCAAAGCTTTACCACCATATTTGGAGGAAATATGTGTCTTGGTGTGAATCCAAGAAGGCTCCTACGGAAGAATTTCACCTGGGGCGTTTGCTCCATTTCCTACAAGCAGGTGTGGATGCGGGCCTTAAGTTAGGCTCTATTAAAGTACAGATTTCGGCCTTGTCGATCTTTTTAAAAAAATAATTGGCCTCCCTTCCAGAAGTTCAGACCTTCGTAAAAGGCGTGCTGCACATCCAACCTCCCTTTGTGCCGCCAGTGGCACCATGGGACCTTAATGTGGTGTTGCAATTCTTGCAATCACATTGGTTTGAACCTTTGCGCAAGGTTGAGTTAAAATTCCTTACTTGGAAAGTGGTCATGTTGTTGGCCTTGGCGTCTGCAAGGCGATTGTCTTAGTTGGCGGCTTTGTCTCACAAAAGCCCCTATTTGATTTTCCATGCAGATAGAGCGGAGTTGAGAACTCGTCAGCAATTTCTGCCAAAAGTGGTTTAATCATTTCATGTTAACCAGCCTACTGTAGTGCCAGTGGCTACTGACGTCTTGGCGGAGTCAAAGTCTCTCGATGTGGTCAGAGCTTTGAAGATCTATGTCGCCAGAACGGCGCAAATTAGGAAAACAGAGGCTCTGTTTGTCCTGTGGGCCCCAACAAGATTGGGGCTCCTGCTTCTAAGCAGACTATTGCGTGCTGGATTTGTAATACGATTCAGCAGGCTCATTCTACGGCAGGACAGCCGTTACTGAAATCGGTGAAAGCCCATTCTACCAGAAAGGTGGGCTCATTCTGGGCAGCTGCCCGGGGAGTCTCTGCATTACAACTTTGCCGAGCTGCTACTTGGTTGGGATCAAACACCTTTGCAAAGTTTTACAAAGTTTGATACCCTGGCTGAGGAGGACCTCTTGTTTGGTCAATCGGTGCTGCAGAGTCATCCGCACTCTCCCGCCCATTCTAGAGCTTTGGTATAAACCCCATGGTTCTTGAAGCATCCTCAGCATCCTCTAGGACGTATAAGAAAAAAGGATTTTAATACCTACTGGTAAATCCTTTTCTCTTAGTCCGTAGAGGATGCTGGGCGCCCGTCCCAGTGCGGGCTGTATCTGCAGTTTGGTTATTGTTACGCTCATGTTGTGTTGAGTTCAGTCAATCTGTGACTGTTGTTAATCATGCCGTTGCATGCATTGTTGTTGAATGCCATGTTGTACGGCGTGTTAGTGGTGTGAGCTGGTATGTATCTCACCTTAGTTTAAATTAATTAAATAAATCCTTTTCCTCGAAATGTCCGTCTCCCTGGGCACAGTTCCTATAACTGGAGTCTGGAGGAGGGGCATAGAGGGAGGAGCCAGTTCACACCCATTCAAAGTCTTATAGTGTGCCCATGTCTCCTGCGGATCCCGTCTATACCCCATGGTTCTTGAAGCATCCTCTACGGACTAAGAGAAAATTATTTACCGGTAGGTATTAAAATCCTATTTTTGTGGCCAGTGCAGGGTTAGTTTAAGGGACGGATCACTGCGTACGCTCTACAGCTCCAACTGTGGTGGAATGGGTGTTATTCGACATGTCCGCATACCTCTAGCCTTTATGCGCCGTATGGCGAGAGATGCCTACTATGATTCTTGTGCAGAGCAATTTTTCCTACATTTTGCATATAGTACTTAGGATTAGTTTTTGCGTCACAAAGGAATTAGTACAAAGCTGCAGATAATGCATAACAATGCACGGCGATAGTCACCCTTATCGGACCTGCCTTTAGCCCTAGATTGTGCACCTTTTCCTGAATATTGCTTAATTTTCCTCAATTCTGCATCTTTGTACCTTTTCCTGAATCCTGCATTTTAGTTTGCTTATAGTGTACTAGGTACTTAGGGGTAGTGTTTTAGCATGGCTAAGAAGCTAAGGGCCTAATTCAGACCTGATCACAGCAGCAAATTTGTTAGCTAATGGGAAAAACCATGTGCAGTGCAGGTGGGGCAGATATAACATGTGCAGAGAGAGATAGATTTAGGTGGGGTGTTCTCAAACTGAAATCTAAATTGCAGTGTAAAAATAAAGCAGACAGTATTTACCCTGCACAGAAACAAAATAATCACCCAAACCTAACTCTCTCTGCACATGTTATATCTGCCACACCTGCAGTGAACATGAGTTTGCCCATTAGTTGACAAATTTGCTGCTGCGATCAGGTCTGAATTCTGCCCTAAGTCCATGGTGGTTACCGCTGCTGAAGTGAAGAGGAGCAGGTTCTGTGCATCTTGAAGACATGATGAGAGGGGGCTGGAGGGACAAGAGAGGCGGGGAAGCTGCTGGAGGAATACAGCGCATGGAGCTGCTGGAGGGACACAGGTAGTGAGCTGCTGGAGTGTCAGACAAAGATGTGAATAAGGGGCACACTGCAGGCATTGTGTGTATAAGCAGCAATACTGTGGGCATGGTGTGTAAGGGGCACTTCTACTGTGGGCATTCTGTATATAAACGGCACTACTACTGTGGGCATCATTTGTTAAGTGGCACTACTGGGGTCATTATGTGTAAGGGCCACTACAACTGTGGGCATTATGTGTGAGGGGCACTACAACTGTGGGAATTGTGTATAAGGGGCACTACTGTGTGGCATAACATGTATAGAGAGTACGATTGTGTACGGCAATGTGAATAAAGGGTACTACTGCCTGATGTAACCTGAATAAGGGGCATTACTATGTGGTGTAATATGAATCAGGGGGTACCATTATGTGACTACATAAACACTAGCACTGGCCCTGGCTCTGCCTAATGTGAGGTAGGGAGGTAGGTGGAAGGGTAGATGAGTTCCACCACCTCTCCACGACAACTTTAAGCCCTGCTAGGCAGCTCAGGGTATCTTGCATGGAATAGAGTATGGAAGCTAGCTGTATGAGGACACATCTGAAGGTTTAGTTTAGTGAGGGTTATAGCTTGCTATGCTGAGTTCAACATATTCAGAAACATCTTTAAAACCAAGGATTGGGGTTGTGCAAGTGCATTGATGATGATTATAATCACGTCTATGAAACAAAGGGCACCGCGTTGGCACAAAGACAACTCTGCATAATGACAGAAATCTGCAGATAGTCTTCTGCACCCAATACGAGGTGACTGGTGCCCAACTTGTGTTCAGCAATGCATCAGCCCCTTTAAGTGGAATCACAGTATTGTTTAATCAGGGTAATTTCAAAATAACCAGTGTATGGCACAAACATGTTCCGAGCACCATGCTACTGTACCTTATTGGAAGGTAAGAGTAAGCGGGTACAATGGCTGCTCCGTACGTACGTTGTTCTGGCAACTCAGCATCATAGTTTAATAAACTAAAAAACTTCAACACAAAGCTGCACACAATTATACAGAAACAGAACTTTTTCATTATGCAGATTCTATTTGATGCCAAGAAATCATTAGCTCCAATTAGATGATAGGTTCTAGGTGCTTTCTACCCTAACCGCAGAAACACTGTAACAGGAGACTGTCCGAGATCTGTGCCAGGTAGCAGAGGTCTGTGCCAGGTAGCATTTCCTTAGATTAAAGGAGGTTTGCCACCTACTGGAAGAATTTATTTTTTTAAATTCTACAATGCATAATGAGTTTGAGAACAACATGATTAATACATGAGAGATATCATCAGGAGTCCTTATTAAATTCTGCAAAGCCCCACTGGAAGTCAATGAAATTTACAGACTATGGGTAAAGTTAGTGTGTCATGCTCATTTTATGTAATAATTTATCAAGCGCTTAAAAAATGAGTACGCAGTGCTATAAAACAAACATTTATAGAAATAAAAGCTTATTTAATAGAACTGTATACATAATTTGTCATGCAGTACTCTGATGACTAGTCTCAATTTTTTGTAAAGAATTTTTGAAAGCAGGCAATGCAAATAGCAAAAACTGGGGCAGATAGAGATAGGATCTTAACAATGTGACCATGATCCACCCGATCTTAAAGGGTGGGACCAAGTTACTTGTGCTTAAGTGAGATGTGAAATAATTCCATGTGTGGTTTTAACCAGATACAACGCTTAAGGGGCTTCAGGTTTTGTTAGGGCGGAGAGTGCAGGTAGCTTTGCTCCTGTATAAGCACAGCACTGCAGAAGGTGCACAAAGAATCCACACAGGAGAGTGTGACAAAATGTTGTTAGCTATAGGTGCAAACAGTACAGAGGGTGTCTGAACTATAGGGAGAGCATGGGTGATCTGATGGGTATCCGGTTGAAAGGTCGATGGTAACATTCAAAATGCCTACACCATAATGTCAACATACTTCGAATTGTTCACAGGCACCCAGTTAACATCTTCAAATGGGATGCAGTCAGGATCCCGGTGCTCAAAATCCAGATGCTGAGAATGCTGATGGATCCCCGAGATATGAGGGTTTGGGTTAGGCACTAAGGAGGGGCACTAAGGAGGGTCAAGCCAGGTACACACTGGAGAGAACGACAATCAGGGCAATTTAAAAGCCAATTTTTCTTGAGCCTGATTGCCAGTACACACTACACAATTTAATGAATGAAGGAACGATATACAGATGGAGCCACAATCGTCTACGGGGTGATTCCGACTTGATCGTAGCTGGGATAAATTTAGCACAACTACGATCAGGAACACAGACATGCATGGGGACGCCCAGCACAGGGCTAGTCCGCCCCGCATGTCAGTTCCTACCCCGTTGCTGAAGTACAAAAGCATCGAACAGAGGCAATGCTTTTATACTGCAGGAGTAGCTCCCGCCCAGCGCAGCTTTTGCGTTCTGGCCGGGAGCTACACATCGTTGCCCGGCTTGCAGCGGCTGCGCGTGATGTCACGCAGCCGCTGCGGCCACGTCTGCGTTGGCCGGACCGCGCCCACAAAATGGTGATCAAACACCGCCGTGCTGCCCCCTCCCACCCAGCGACCGCCTCTACCTTATTGACAGCGCATGTGCAGTTCTGACCGGATTGTTGCGCTGCGAAGAACTGCAGCGAACGTTCAGGTCAGAATGAACCCCCTGGTGCGGCTCCATCGCACACAGGCGCTCCCGGCATGACTAGGGGATCTGTCCGCCTACTCACGCCGGGAGCACACAGAGATGCTCCCATTCTAGTGAATGACGGACGTGCGCACGCTCCAGGTGCGGCGATAGGCTCACAGACGGAGCCACGAAGAGCGTGGCTCCATCTGTAGCATTCTCTCTTTCATAAGCATTTATTTATTTATTACCAGTTATTTATATAGTGCACACATATTCCGCAGCGCTTTACAGAAAATATTTTCGCCATTCACATCAGTCCCTACCCCAGTGGAGCTTACAATCTATACATGTACACGCACACACATTCATGCTAGGGTTAATTTTGTTGGGATCCAATTAACCTACCAGTATATTTTTGGATTGTGGGAGGAAACCCACGCAAGTACGGGGAGAATCTACAAACTCCACACAGTTAGAGCCATGGTGGGTATCGAACCCATGACCTCAGTGATGTGAGGTAGTAATGCTAACCATTACACCATCCGTACTGCCCTGAAGCAGCATACAACAGGACGCATGGCAAGTCATCCGCTTGGCTATGTAGCATGCTACCGTTGGACCACAAATCACCCATACACACTGGGCAATAACAACATTTTGTAATTATGAAACAGAAAACTGTCCCGCTATCGAGCCAGTGTGTACCTGGCTTTAGGGATAGGCTGCGGGAAGACACTTAGGGTTGGGCTGCGGGAAGACACTTAGGGTTGGGCTGCGGGTAGACACTTAGGGTTGGGCTGCGGGTAGACACTTAGGGTTGGGCTGCGGGTAGACACTTAGGGTTGGGCTGCGGGTAGACACTTAGGGTTGGGCTGCGGGAAGACACTTAGGGTTGGGCTGCGGGAAGACACTTAGGGTTGGGCTGCGGGAAGACACTTAGGGTTGGGCTGCGGGAAGACACTTAGGGTTGGGCTGCGGGAAGACACTTAGGGTGGTTAGTGTTAAAAAAACGTACCTGGAAGCCATCGGCACTCTCATTGTCGGGATTCCACTGCCACCACTAGACCACCAGGAAATGTTTTTGGACTGTTCATCATGTCAACATATCACCCATGTAATAATGATAAACATCTATATGATAACCGGCTCACAAGACAGGGCAATTGAGTGCTGAAGCGTGCAGATTGTAGCAATCATCTGTCCTCAGATGCCATACTCACTGCCAAGTTTCAAACTGCCTCTGGAAGCAAAAGAACTGTTCACCAGGATTTTCGAGGATTGGGTTTCCATGGCTGAGCAGCAACACGCAAGCCTCTGATCAATCCAAAAATATACTGGCAGGTTAATTGGATCCCAATAAAAATTAACCCTAGTGTGAATGTTTGTGTATGTGCATGTACATGTGATGGGGAATATAGATTGTAAGCTCCACTAGGGCAGGGACTGATGTGAATGGTCAAATATTCTCTCTGTAAAGCGCTGCGGAATATGTGCGCGCTATATAAATAACTGGTAAAAATAATAATAATCAGCTTGACTAGTGTAAAACATACAGCTACTGCACTCTGGAGCTGTGGCAATGCATTTTCTGGAGTGATGAATCACAGTAAATCATCCGGCAGTCTGATGGACGCATCTGAGTGTTTGATGATGCATACCGCCACTTGGAACATTTGGGCTATTTGTCATGATTTGATAGGGCACTGCAGCACGCAAAGCCATTCTACAGAGCTTTGTGCTTCTAACTCTGTGTAAGCCCTTTCATGTTCTCCATTACTGCATCTGGCAAAACGTTGTCACTAACCACGTCGACGTCCATAAGGTTGATACCACAAAGTCAACAACTGAACATCAATATGGTTCAAACTGTAGACATCCACAAGGTCGATATACTAACTCTGTTGACAGGTTCACAATGTCGACATCTGAAAGGCAACCATGTGAAATGTCGACAGTAACAGGATGCCGACAGTCCGGGTTAGGCTGCGGGGGGAGGTTAGGTTTAGGCACTAGGGGGAGAGTTAGGGTTAAAGGTGGGCATTAGAGTTACGGGAAGCAAAAGCCACGGGAACGCTGCAGCATCGGAGGGCCACACCAGAAGGAACTGTCACATGGCCGCTGGGATACAGAAGACGACCCCGGGAGAAGTACATTCTATAAAATGAAATGTAGAAGCTTAATGGTTGATATGGCCAGTTGTCAACAGTTCATCATGTTGATATGTCATCTAGGCATATATGAGAATGTCATCATGTAGTCACTGTTAACATGCTAAACATGCCGACATTCTCATATCGACCTGATGACTGTCAACAAGTCACACAACACCCCTCAATGACAATGCCCACATTAACAAAAATAAAAAAAAGGAGTGTTATGGTAGACTTACCATTGTTAACTCTCTCTCTGCGAGGTACATTGGGTTCCACAAGGAAACAATGGGGTGTAGAGTGGATCTTGATCCAGAGGCACCAACAGACTAAAGCTTTAGGCTGTCCCAGGATGCATTGGGGCCTCCTCTATAATCCCGCTTTCAGGCACTGTGAG
The DNA here is from genome assembly GCF_028390025.1 of Pseudophryne corroboree. Classification (NCBI taxonomy): domain Eukaryota; kingdom Metazoa; phylum Chordata; class Amphibia; order Anura; family Myobatrachidae; genus Pseudophryne; species Pseudophryne corroboree. The sequence goes on from NC_086450.1 coordinate 391,411,162, forward strand.
CTCAGTTTCGTTAACCGGTCCAAAGCAGGAGCAGGTAAGAGAGAAGGTAGATGTTAGTCTCAGAACCAAATTCTCACAACAGGAGAAGGGAACAGCGACTAATACCATACAAGCCCATAGAAGCTAGGTGCGTCAGGGTGGGCACCAAGTGGAACCCAATGTACCTCGCAGAACGAAAGTTAACAATGATAAGTCTACCATAACTCTCCTTTTCTGCAGCAGGTTAAATTTTTTCCACAGGTAAACATCAGGGATGTCCTAAAGCAGTTCCTCAAGGGAGGGGACACGCCTTAGCAGGTATGAGAACCCGGCGACTAAAGGAAGCATCCTGGGAGGCAGAAGTATTAAAAGGCATAGAACCTAATAAACGTGTTCACAGAGAACCACGTAGCCGCCTTGCACAATTGTTCTGCGGAGACGCTACGGCGGGCCGCCCAAGAAGGCCCAACTGACACAGTAGAATGGGCATTAATAGCAGCAGGAGCTGGGAGACCAGCCTGCGCATAAGCTTCTGCAACCATCATTCTAAACCATCTGGCCAAGGCTTGCTTATTCGCAGGCCAGCCACGTTTGTGAAAACCAAACAAAACAAAAATGGAATCTGACTTCCTGATAGATGCAGTCCTCACCACATATATACGGAGAGCCCGTACCACATCCAAAGACCGCTCTTTGGAGGACAAATCAGAAGAGATAAATGCCGGAACCACAATCCCTTGTTTAAGATAAAAAGATGACACCACCTTAGGTAAAAAACCTGGGAGAGTTCTAAGAACTGCCCGGTCACAATGAAATATTACAAATGGTGGACAGGACAATGCGCCTAAGACTGACATCCTTCTTGCAGAGGCAATAGCCAGTAAAAACAAGACCTTGGCCGTGAGCCATTCAACGTCCACCGTCTCAAGATGTTCAAATGGAGAATCTTGCAGGGCATTCAGGACAACAGACAGGTCCCATGGAGCCACAGGAGGGACATAGGGAGACTGCATCCGTAAGACACCCTGAGTGAATGTATGAATGTCAGGTACAGATGCAATTTTTCTCTGAAACCATACCGATAAAGCAGATATGTGAACCTTGAGGGAGGCCAGACGAAGGACTAAGTCCAGGCATCTTTCCAGACAAGACAGAATTCTGGAAGTTCTGAATCTGTATGCATCATAATTTTTTATCAGCACACCAGGTGAAGTAAGAATTCCAGATTCTGCAATAAATCCGAGCAGATGCCGGTTTGCGGTCTTTTAACATAGTTTGGATGACCGCCTCAGAGAATCAACTGGCTCTCAGAAGTGATGCCACAAGAGCCACGCCGTCAAAGGCAGCTTGGCCTGGTCCGGATAAAGACAAAGGCCCTGTACGAGGAGGTCTGGGCGCTGAGAAAGTAGAATAGGACGCTCTGTTGATAGACCCTGCAGGTCTGAGAACCAATGCCATCTGGGCCACGCTGGAGCGACTAGAAGTAGAAATCAGCCTTCTTGTTTGAACTTCCGCAGTACCCTGGGCAAGAGTGACACTGGAGGAGCACGTAGGGCAGCTGAAATGACCATGGAATTGCCATGGCGTACACGAACGCTGTTTCAGGGTCCCTGATCCGAAGACCGGAACCTTGTGATTGTGTCGAGACGCCATCAGTCTATGTCTGGTAGGCCCCACTTGTCCACTAGGAGTTGAAAGACTTTTGGATGAAGACTCCACTCTATGGCGTGCATGTCCTGGCGACTGAGGAAGTCCGCTTCCCAGTTTAGGACACCCGGAATGAACACTGTTGATATTGCTGGCAGATTGCGTTCCGACAAATGAAGGATTTTTTACACTTCCATCATAGTCATGCGGCTTAGAGTGCCGCCTTGATGGTTTATGTATGCCACCGTAGTGGCATTGTTTGACCGTACTTGAACCGGCCTGTTCTGTACTAGAGGCAAGGCGAGAGTCAATGCATTGAACACTGCCAGCAACACCAGAATGTTTATTGGGAGGAGTGACTCTTCCTTAGTCCAGCGACCCTGAAGAGAGTGTTGCTCCAACACCGCACCCCATCCCCTCAGACTGGCATCCGTTGTCAGCAGGACCCAGTCGGGGATCCAGAAGGGACGGCCCCTGCTCAATTGCTGGTCCTGTAGCCACCAGGTCAGCGACAGACGAACCTCCAGAGTCAATGTGATCATGTGAGATCCGATCCGATGAGGTAGGCCGTCCCACTTGGAAAGGATTAACCTCTGCAGAGGGCGACAATGAAATTGAGCGTACTCTACCATGTCGAATGCCGACATCATCAGGCCAAGTAATTGCATCGCCGAGTTTATCGACACTCTGGGGCGACAAAGGAAGCAACTTATACTGTC